>NC_140593.1:936608576-937278752 GCF_964204655.1 Triturus cristatus
TACATAAAATCACAGTGAAGAGGCCCTGGTAGGACAATTGTTTCCATGTGCAAATGAATTGTTACAATCAATCTATGAGGCAGTAAACATTGTTTTTCTGATGTCAATGTTATTGCACATGGTAAAAAACTCAAATTTGATCTTTGCACTGTAGCAATAAATATGTCAATGTGCAAGTGTCTCTAAATAAAATGCTACTTGGCAGCATTTATTTTCACTGCTGCGGCACACTTAAATTTTGAGTGAAATAATATTAACCAGTGTGCTGTGATACTTGCTGAACCAGGAAGAATCGTACGCAAGGTACAGCCCTGATCTTCAGAGATAATTCAAAAACTGCCTCTCCTTTATTTGCATTTACCAATAATCAGAGAGTTCTAACCAATGATAGGAAGGGTGCTGGTTCCATCTGGGTCACAATGGCCACTTATGGAGTTTGTTCTTTCTCCGAGATGAGCTTGCACCTTTACAGCATCATGCCACCCTCAGTCTGCAGCCTAAAGCCCCTTCCCTTTTTCAAAGACATTTAACAACACATTTATTCCCGTTGGGATTTTGCTCCATGCACCTGCCTTCCTGAGCTATTTATACATGCCCTGGTTATGCCTCATATTTTAACATTGCTTTGAGTGTTCTGCTGTGATTTATGCTATTGGCCCAAAGCAGGGTCCCAAAGCACGGCCTGTATGCATATTAAAAATGCATGTGATAAGCACACATCACAAACTAAATTGCACACAAGGATGTGCATAAAGAAGCAAGGAAACGGGGCACTTTGTTAAATGAGAACAATTAAAGTGGCTTTTTGTGCCATAAGTGACCGAAATGAAAGTAAAAGAAATTCATGGAGGATTCAGCGCTATAAATATCCTGTATAAAATAAATTAATTCACTATATATCACTTTATCAGCAAAGCAAAAGGCCCGTTCTTTCAGAATGAATGGCTAGTCCATCAACCTTCCACGATGGCAGCTTTAATGACGGAACACTTAACAGCTGAGATTTTTTTCTAAGCGTTCCATACGCTGTATCATTTTAGCAACACATAGGTGCCTATCACGATCCGGCAAAAACCGGGTACGAACCGTCGGACGGAGCATAATCTCCGCCCGACGCGTACCCGGTCGTCAATTTTTACAAACAAGGAATTACGATTCGCACGGGTACACCATAACCGTACGATTCGTAAAAAAGCCTGACCGAACAAAAAACACCTACCAATGCGATCCGGGAAAGCGCCGACCTGACGTCGGGACGCTCGCAGCCAGCCATTCACGACCCAGGAATCACGATTCGCACCGACGTCACCCCGCACGGTGAATATTTTGCGGCAGCCAAAAACTGCCGGGAAATCAGGACGACGCGAACAAGGACCACCAGTACGCGACGGACAGACGACGCCGCGAACAAGGAGGACCAGTACGCGACGGACAGACATGGACCCGAACCTACGAGTCATCCCTGCCCTCATAGCAGTACACCTCCTCTACAGGTTACGACGCAGATGCCGCAGAAGGTCAGAATAACTAAGGGAGGGGGGAAAGTGGGGTGGGGTGGGGGTGGCACGACCAGGGCAGGCCACAAAACAACCACATAAGTCACACACCACACATGGCCTGGACATACCTGACTCCCATGCCCTGGTCACCACGAGGGGGTGGGGGCGTGTCCTGATAAGCCAGCGACCGCCACAACGGAAGTCCGTCACCACGCGAACCGGCAACACAACCAGACAGGTACGTCCCGTACCCACGCCTGAAGAGCGTGGGTACGAGTCGGACCACGCCCACACACGTCACCCCAACAATGGCGGGACGGATCGCACCCACGTGGCAAAGGCCTGGGTACGGGCCGCACAAACATCACATAGCGTGGGGACGGATATGTACGGACCCTACCCCCACCCCGTATGCAAGGAGCGTACCCCCCAGCCCAACAGTGCAAGTACGACCCGTACCCCCACCCGCGTATGCATGGAGCGTACCCCCACCCCAACAGTGTAAGTTCGACCCGTACCCTCACCCGCGTATGCATGCAGCGTACCCCCCATGCCAACAGTGTAAGTACGACTCGAACCCCCACCCACGAATGCAAGGAGCGTACCCCCCAGCCCAACAGTGTAAGTACGACCCGTACCCCCACCCGCAAATGCAAGGAGCGTACCCCCCAGCCCAACAGTGTAAGTACGACCCGTACCCCCACCCGCGAATGCAAGGAGCGTACCCCCCAGCCCAACAGTGTAAGTACGACCCGTACCCCCACCCGCGAATGCAAGGAGCGTACCCCCCAGCCCAACAGTGCAAGTACGACCCGTACCCCCACCCGCGTATGCAAGGAGCGTACCCCCATGCCAACAGTGTAAGAACGACCCGTACCCCCACCCGCGGACGTACGGAGCGTACCCCCACCCCAACAGTGTAAGTACGACCCGTACCCTCACCCGCGTATGCAAGGAGCGTACCCCCCATGCCAACAGTGTCAGTACGACCCGTACCCCCACCCGCGGACGTACGGAGCGTACCCCCACCCCAACAGTGTAAGTTCGACCCGTACCCTCACCCGCGTATGCATGGAGCGTACCCCCCATGCCAACAGTGTAAGTACGACTCGAACCCCCACCCACGAATGCAAGGAGCGTACCCCCCAGCCCAACAGTGTAAGTACGACCCGTACCCCCACCCGCAAATGCAAGGAGCGTACCCCCCAGCCCAACAGTGTAAGTACGACCCATACCCCCACCCGCGAATGCAAGGAGCGTACCCCCCAGCCCAACAGTGTAAGTATGACCCGTACCCCCACCCGCAAATGCAAGGAGCGTACCCCCCAGCCCAACAGTGTAAGTACGACCCGTACCCCCACCCGCAAATGCAAGGAGCGTACCCCCCAGCCAACAGTGTAAGTACGACCCGTACCCCCACCCGCGAATGCAAGGAGCGTACCCCCCAGCCCAACAGTGTAAGTACGACCCGTACCCCCACCCACGAATGCAAGGAGCGTACCCCCCAGCCCAACAGTGTAAGTACGACCCGTACCCCCACCCGCGAATGCAAGGAGCGTACCCCCATGCCAACAGTGTAAGTACGACCCGTACCCACACCCGCGGACGTACGGAGCGTACCCCCACCACACCAGTGTCAGTAGACTCGTACCCTCACCTCGAATGCATTGTGCGTACCCCCACCGTGTATGTGCCAAGCGCACATATCCTGAAATCGGAGGTGTGTGTGCAGAGTCCACCCAGCAGTGCCCTGAGACAGGAGGGGTGGGTGTGGAGTCCTCCCAGCAGTGCCCTGAGACAGGAGGGGTGGGTGCCTATCACTCCCAGCAGTGCCCTGAGACAGGAGGGGTGGGTGTGGAGTCCTCCCAGCAGTGCCCTGACACAGGAGGGGTGGGTGCAGAGTCCTCCCAGCAGTGCCCTGAGACAGGAGGGGTGGGTGTGGAGTCCTCCCAGCAGTGCCCTGACACAGGAGGGGTGGGTGCAGAGTCTTCCCAGCAGTGCCCTGAGACAGGAGGGGTGGGTGCCTATCACTCCCAGCAGTGCCCTGAGACAGGAGGGGTGGGTGTGGAGTCCTCCCAGCAGTGCCCTGACACAGGAGGGGTGGGTGCAGAGTCCTCCCAGCAGTGCCCTGAGACAGGAGGGGTGGGTGTGGAGTCCTCCCAGCAGTGCCCTGACACAGGAGGGGTGGGTGTGGAGTCCTCCCAGCAGTGCCCTGAGACAGGAGGGGTGGGTGCAGAGTCCTCCCAGCAGTGCCCTGAGACAGGAGGGGTGGGTGCCTATCACTCCCAGCAGTGCCCTGAGACAGGAGGGGTGGGTGTGGAGTCCTCCCAGCAGTGCCCTGACACAGGAGGGGTGGGTGCCTATCACTCCCAGCAGTGCCCTGAGACAGGAGGGGTGGGTGTGGAGTCCTCCCAGCAGTGCCCTGACACAGGAGGGGTGGGTGCAGAGTCCTCCCAGCAGTGCCCTGAGACAGGAGGGGTGGGTGTGGAGTCCTCCCAGCAGTGCCCTGACACAGGAGGGGTGGGTGTGGAGTCCTCCCAGCAGTGCCCTGAGACAGGAGGGGTGGGTGCAGAGTCCTCCCAGCAGTGCCCTGAGACAGGAGGGGTGGGTGTGGAGTCCTCCCAGCAGTGCCCTGAGACAGGAGGGGTGGGTGCAGAGTCCTCCCAGCAGTGCCCTGAGACAGGAGGGGTGGGTGCCTATCACTCCCAGCAGTGCCCTGAGACAGGAGGGGTGGGTGTGGAGTCCTCCCAGCAGTGCCCTGACACAGGAGGGGTGGGTGCCTATCACTCCCAGCAGTGCCCTGAGACAGGAGGGGTGGGTGTGGAGTCCTCCCAGCAGTGCCCTGACACAGGAGGGGTGGGTGCAGAGTCCTCCCAGCAGTGCCCTGAGACAGGAGGGGTGGGTGTGGAGTCCTCCCAGCAGTGCCCTGACACAGGAGGGGTGGGTGTGGAGTCCTCCCAGCAGTGCCCTGAGACAGGAGGGGTGGGTGCAGAGTCCTCCCAGCAGTGCCCTGACACAGGAGGGGTGGGTGTGGAGTCCTCCCAGCAGTGCCCTGACACAGGAGGGGTGGGTGTGGAGTCCTCCCAGCAGTGCCCTGAGACAGGAGGGGTGGGTGCAGAGTCCTCCCAGCAGTGCCCTGAGACAGGAGGGGTGGGTGTGGAGTCCTCCCAGCAGTGCCCTGAGACAGGAGGGGTGTGTGCGGAGTCCTCCCAGCAGTGCCCTGAGACAGGAGGGGTGGGTGCCCATCACTCCCAGCAGTGCCCTGAGACAGGAGGGGTGTAACACATGTGTGTGAGGCCAGAATTATCCACATGCATACTGGCTACAAGGGAACATGTCCCCATGAACTCATGTCAACAGACTCCACACACAAGTACAGTGATCACCAAGGATGCCACGATTGTCGCAGGTGGAGACATGGCCCTGCATGCATGGCCAAAGTAGAAGGGCTCCGTCACACACACAGCTCATGTAGACACAGCTCTGCGCTAAACATTGGGAACACCCTGCAGGGAAGAAAGCTGGGTACACAGAGGAAGGAATACACCCTGGGACAAGTGCACCATGCAGTAACTGCTTACATGAACAAAGAAAGTTAGCCAACACCTTGTGATGGCACACAGATCACAGGGTCCCACCAATGAGCAGTACACTACTACATATCCCACACACCCAAACCCTTACACACCACCCAAAACCATGTAGCAGCCCCACCAACACCAATACCAGCATAGCAGTAGTGTGATAATGAAAACAAAATTAAGCTTTATTCAGCATGAGCACAATGTCCGTGGATCGCAGGCAGTTCAATCTTCACAAAGCCCATAGGGCAGTCAATGATTCTCAGCTGGATGGGGGACACAGTGGGATGCGTGTCCCCTACCTTGCCTGCACAGTCAAATGGCATCGTCTTCCACACTGGTGAGGGCATCAGGGGGGGGGGGAGCAACAGGCACCGCAGGGACATCAGGGCAAAGGGGCGGCGTTGTGGGTGCAGGGATGGAGGACTCCACCACAGGGGGCGGGTCAGTGCCAAAGGCGGAGGCCAGGATGGCACTACACACCTTTGCAAGGTCATCCAGGGAGTCCCCTGCACCCGAAGGGACCTCAGGCCCCAAGGAGGGGGGGGGGTCAGAGGGATGGGTCGCAGCGCCACCGGGGGAGGGTGGAGACAGGGGGGGGAGACTCAACCACCCTGACCGGGGACCTCCTTGACCGCTTGCGTGGTGGTGTAACTGTGGGGCTCAGGGACAGAGCGGCCATGAAGGAGTCCTTGGGGGAGATGTGGCCAGGAGAGCTGAGGGGAGGGGATTTGGAGGGAGTGGACTGGGTGGAATGCGGACTCCCACTATGGCTGCGTGTCACACGTTTGCCGCCCGACCCAGTGGGTGTGCCTACCTCACCCTGTGTGTGCGTGTCAGGAGGAGTGCGGTGGACCTTCCCTGCTGGTGTGGTGCCCGTGTCCGTTGATGTGGGTGCATGCCGACGTCTGGGTGTACGTGTGACAGGCATGGGAGTGGGAAGTGTGGATGGGGCAGGGGTAGGTGGGGGGAGGTCGCGCTGCAGGAGACCCACTGCTGCAGTCAGTGTGGAGTCGATGGACCTCAGCAAGTTGCGTTGGTCAGCCTGCGATGAATGAATGCCCTCCAAGAAAGCCTCGATGTTGGTGAGGGTTTTGCCGTGGGCATGGAGGACATTAAGGATCGCAGCCTGACCAACCTGCAGTTGCCGCTGGATGTCCACAGACTCTGCATTGGCGGCAGCAGTGGAGACAGGGGCAGGGGGTGCGGTGCCTGGCAGGAAGGAGACATGCTGTGACCGGGCACGCTGGGAAGGGACACGAGCAAGTGGGAGGCGGCTGGTGGAAACTGAGGGGGCGGTGCGAGGTGTTGTTCCGCTGTCAGCTGCTGGTGCAGCCTCCGCCCACTCGGAGACATCGTCCCCGGACCTGTCAGCTTCGTAGTCTGATGTGCCAGTCGACAGGTCCTCGGCCACACTCTCCTCCGCCTCTGTCCCACTCGATGTGCCAGACCCGATGTCACGGCTGGCACTGGTGCTCGGTCCCTCCGCCTGGTCTGTGTCCATGTCTCCCTCTGTGTCCCCCGACGATGCTGTGGGCAGGGTGGAGAGACAGAAATTAATCAGACACCTGTACACATCTGTCACATGAGTCCAATCTACATAGGTAACATTGCATGGCCTGAAAAGGAAGATCCCTAACATCTACTGAACAGGGTACCGATGTAGGGCATGAAACACACAGTTGGTTGAGCCACCATGCCACTGAAATACCATGGAGAGCATGAGACAATAGCTAAACACAGGAAAAGGAGTCTGACATAGCACCCATGCCTTGGGGACAATCCAGCACTGCATCTGCACCACACAGCGTTGGCGAAAATACTGATGACCAGGGACCATATCCATGAACTTGAGACACATGCTGCATAGGTAATGCTGAAAACATGCACAACATGACTCGGTCACTGCACATTGCGTGTGTGTAACGCCCTGAACGTCTCAGGATCGTTTAACAGACACGACAATGAGGACGCAACCACTTGTGAAGGGTTAGTTCTTTTAATGAAGGCAAATAAAATACAAAGAACAAACAAAAGTTATAGTCACTGGAATCCTCCAGGCTAAGTACGTTACCAGCCCACAGCACGGATGGTCCTAACCGTCCTCTGCATATACGCCGATCCCGGCGTATGCCAACAGAGGGCAGAAATGAAATGGCCGACAATGCCAATCGGTAGGCTGTGAGGGGCACGAAGAGTGTTGGGGAGAATCGAGGAGTCAGGGAAACACCCAGCCGGGGTCTCTACCTGAAGGGAGCAGCCGCTCAACCTCTTCCTCAGACTGCACCGGGACGCGGAGTCACCTCCTGGTGATGCGTCACCGATACCCCAATCACAAGCAAGAAGACTGAACCGAGAGCAGCCGCTCGATCGATCCTGTGGACTTCCGAGTCTGTAACGCGGCAAACACCTCCTGGTGTGCGTTACAGCTGGCAGTCCCTGTGTCTCTGGTCGGGCTGGGAGTTACGACTCCAACCAGCAAAAGCGCCACTGCGCTTGGACTCAGCCGAGTCAAAAAGCGAAGCTCAATGGTTGACCGGTAGAGCTTCCGGGTCCTTCACAGGTGACGATGGGGCAAGACACGGCCCAGGGAGTAACGACTCGACCTACCTCCGTTCTTGCCTTACTGGAGCACCACTCCGGAACACTGCTCTTCACGAAGCAGGTACGTCGGTGTAAACACAATATCCGACAGCCTTGTACCTCCCGGTTCCTCCCTTTATAGGGCGTGTTTTCCTTGAGTTATGTAACAGCTCTCCTGTTTACATAAGGGCGTGTTTCCCTTGAGTTATGTAACAGCTCTCCTGTTTACATAAGGGCGTGTTTCCCTTGAGTTATGTAACAGCTCTCCTGTTTACATAAGGGCGTGTTTCCCTTGAGTTATGTAACAGCTCTCCTGTTTACATAAGGGCGTGTTTCCCTTGTATGACAGGAATTCTTGACAGTACATCCTCCCTCTCAGCGGCTCCCCACGGGTCCAGCGCTGGCAGGAAAACGCCGATGGAACAAGGAGACCAAGCGCGGAGCATGAACCCCTTCAGCCGGTTCCCATGAATGCTCCTCCGGGCCATAGCCTTTCCACGCAACCAGGTACCACAGCTTCCCCCTGCGCCATTTGGACGCCCGTATGCCCGACACTTCATACTCCACCTCCGACTCCACGCATACCGGCCTAGGTGTCCCAGACGGCTTGGAGGGTGCTGGTTTGAGCAATGATACATGAAAGACAGGGTGTATCCGCAATGACTGGGGCAAGCACACCTTCACGTTCACGGGACCCATACACTTCGTAATTCGATAGGGGCCCATGTACTTGGGATGGAACACACTGTTCTTTCGAAACCTCATGTTTCTTGTGGATATCCAGACGTAGTCTCCAGTGCGGTACAGTGGCCCGGGCCTTCTCTTCCTGTCTGCCGCAGCCTTGTATCTTCTCTTGGCCTCTATTAGGACAGCCCTTGAGCGCATCAACGTGTCTTTTATGTGTGCCACCCTGTCCGCTGTGGCGGGAATCCTGTCCTCTCTGAACGGATGTAGAAATGGCAAGAACCTGGGATGTTGGCCATAGTTGCTATAGAACGGAGATGCCTGTGTGGAGCTGTGAGTGGCGTTGTTATAGGCTATCTCTGCAACCCATAGCAAGTCGACCCATTCTTCCCTGCCCTGGTCCACAAAACATCGCAGATACTGTTTGAGCGTTTGGTTCAGGCGCTCGGTTTGGCCGTCCGTTTGAGGGTGGTAGCTGGTGGACAGGGCGGTCTTAACATGCAGCGCAGTGCACCAAGTCTTCCAGAATTGCGCAGTAAACTGCGACCCCCGGTCCGACACGATCACCCCAGGTAATCCATGCAGTCGTACCACATTCTTTAGGAGTAGTGACGCCAATTCCCCGGCCGTAGGGACTCTCTTGCAGGGGATGAAGTGCCCCATTTTCGTCAAGTAATCCACCACCACCAGTATTGCCGTCATCCCCTGGTCTACCGGTAGGCCCACCACGAAGTCCAGTGATATGCTATCCCATGGTCTATCCGGGGTCGGAAGTGGATGTAAGAGCCCTTGGGTTCGGCCATGGTCGGCCTTCATGGTAGCACACGTAGGACACTCCTGTCCCCACCTCCTGACATCCACTCTCATGGTTGGCCACCAGAAATGCCGTCCCATGCTAGCCACTGTTTTTTCAAAGCCCAAATGACCTGCGCATGGAGAGTCATGGCACCAGATGAATGCTTGTTTCCTTAGCCTAGGCGTGGGTATCAATAGGCACCTACCCTTCAGGGGTATCCCGTCCTTCAGCTGCCATTCTCTGTGACTGAGGAGCCACCTCCGCCATGCGAATGACCTGATCCCTCTCTTTATTCCCCTCAGGAAAGTATCCGGTTGGATAACCCCCAATACCATCCTCGGGGAAATGATGGAACGCTCGGTTGCAGGCAATGGTTCCTTAACTGCAGATTGACGGGACAGGGCGTCCGCCTTCCGGTTTTCCGTCCCCGGCCGATATGTGATGCGGAAGTTGAACCCCGCAAAGAAGATCATCCACCGCAGCTGCCTGGGAGAAAGGTGTCTAGTGGCCGTCATGAACTGTAGGTTCCGATGGTCCGTGTACACCGATACCACATGTCTTGCCCCCATCAACCAATGCCTCCATTCGGTGAAGGCGTCCTTGATTGCGAGAAGCTCCTTCTCCGCAATATGGTAGTTGCGTTCGGCGTCGTTGAGTTTGCGGGACATGTACGCAACGGGATGAAGCACCCCTGTGTCGTGGTTGCGTTGGGACAAGATAGCCCCCAGCGCCACATCCGACGCGTCCGCTTCCACCACGTAGGGGAGATCCGGATCGGGGTGAGCCAACACCGGCGCCTTACCAAAGGCGCTTTTCAGGGCCTCAAAGGCTTTGTTCGCTTCAGGGGACCAGACAAACTCCTTGGACTTCCTCAGTAGCTGTGTGATTGGGGCCACCACTCCTGAAAATCCATCTATAAACCGCCTGTAAAAGTTGGCGAAGCCAATGAAACTTTGGACGTCCTTCACGCTTTGGGGCACCGGCCATTCTTTCACCGCCTTGATCTTTCGTTCTGCCATCTCCTGTCCCTCTGGACTCAGCATCACTCCGAGGAATTCCACGGATGTGACGTGGAAGTCACACTTGCTGAGTTTACAAAACAGCATGTTTTCCCTCAGCTTTTGGAGCACAGCTTTGACGTGGTGTACGTGCTCCTCCACACTGGACGAATAGATGAGGATGTCGTCGATATATACGACCACGTAGATATCCAACTCCTCTCTGAATACCTCATTCAAAAAGTACTGAAAGGCTGCCGGGGCGTTGCACAGACCGAACGGCATGACGAGGTACTCAAAAAGGCCGAACCTGGTCTTAAAGGCGGTCTTCCACTCGTCTCCGTCCCTCATGCGCACCAGATGGTATGCCCCTTTCAAATCCAACTTTGTGTAGATACGAGCTTTCTTGACCTGTTCCAGAAGTACACTGATGAGAGGCAAGGGGTACCGATTTTTTATGGTTATCGCATTCAATGCCCTAAAGTCCACACAGGCTCTCAGCTCCCCATTAGCCTTCGGGATGAAGAAGAGTGGCGAGGCGGCCGGAGACTTGGACGGGCGGATGAATCCTAGCTTGAGGAGTTTATCCAGGTACTCCCGGAGATGCACGTTTTCAGGCTCCGTCAGGGCATACAGCCTGCCGCTGGGAACGCTGGCCCCTGGCACCAGGTCGATCTGGCAGTCAAACTGTCTATGTGGTGGTAGCACTTCCGCCTTCACCTCATCAAATACATCCTCAAAACTGTGATAAGCCTGGGGGAGAGCCACATCTTTTTCTGCCGCTGTAGCCACCGTCTGACTCCCGCTCTCATCTGCGTCAAGGGATTCCGTTCTTATTCCACAATGCAGGATGCAATACGGTGACGTCATTTCGATGCGATGTGTTGGCCAATCCACAAAGGGGTTGTGTTTCTGTAGCCACGGCAATCCCAATATGACGCCATATTGGGGCGCTCGGATGATGTTAAAATCGATTTGTTCCAAATGGTTCCTCCCATATCTCATCGGAAGGACCCCCGTGTGCTGTCCGATGGGCCCAGTCACCAATCGCCTTCCGTCTACCGCATAGACGTCTTCGGGTACTGCTTTGGGAAGAAGCACTAGCCCTAGCCTGCATGCCTCGTTGTGGTCCATAAACATGCCAGTGGCCCCTGAATCCACCATGGCCACAACGGGTATCCACTGGTCATGCACTCCCACGTGCACCGTGATAAACAGGTGTCGTTGTCCCTTAGTGACCGAGTTGGAAAGTGAAGGGATGGATGAGTGACTCCGAGATGCCCCTTCTCTGGTCTTGGAGTCCTCTAGTTTTCCGCCGGTATGTCCACCACGGCTGTTACCGACCGGTTGGCCCGATAACGTGACGTCTTCGGTTTGGCAGGGCATTCACGTACGTAGTGGCCTTTTTTGCCACAATATAGGCACAATCCTTGTTTACGGCGTGACTCTTTCTCCGTGGCTGTGAGGCTCGCTCGTATTGCGCTGATGTCCATGGGTTCTCCCTTGGATGCGGTGGAAGTTTCAGGACTTCCCACCGTCACATAGGATGGAAGGGATTTTCCTTTTCTCCCATGATCCCCCTTTCTTTCACTTAGCCTATGTTCCAGCCGTAATACCAGGTTGATAAGGCCCTCACATGTCTCGGGTTGAGGGTCAATATGAGCCACGACGTCCTTGAGCTCATCGCACAGCCCTTGATGGAAGAGCGCCGTCTGTTTAGCAACAGGCCACTTGGTTTCCGCAACCAGCCTTCGGAACGCGTTGAGATACTGCACCAGGTCGTTGGATCCCTGTCTCAACTCAAGCATTTCACGGTCCGCCGTGTACGAGTCAGCCCTTCTGTCGAATACCTTCAGGAATTCCTCGCGAAAAGCACCCCAATCACATAAGAGGGGGTCGTCCCTGCTCACCAGAGGTACGGCCCATTGTGCCGCGTTTCCAGCCAAATAGGATATAAGGAAAGCCACACGAGCCTGACTCGTGGGGAACGCCTTTGGTTTGCACGATAAATGTAGCGCCACTTGTGTGAGGAATACCTGCACTGTGTTAGGATCCCCACTGTACCTCTCTGGTGTTGCCAAGGGGATGGCTACCGGCATTTCCACTACAACCGCAGGGGTCTGGTTCGTGAGGGAGGTGCTGGGCGTGAGCGGGTCCAATTGGATAGCATCCAGTCTGGCTTTTACATCGGCTGTTTCTTGCCTAGAGGCAGCCACTTCAACTTGCATGGCCGCTAAAGCAGCCAGCACATCATCAAGTGTTGCCATGTCTGTTATCGACCGGGAGACAGTTAGTGTTATTAAGGTCGGATATTTTGTAACGCCCTGAACGTCTCAGGATCGTTTAACAGACACGACAATGAGGACGCAACCACTTGTGAAGGGTTAGTTCTTTTAATGAAGGCAAATAAAATACAAAGAACAAACAAAAGTTATAGTCACTGGAATCCTCCAGGCTAAGTACGTTACCAGCCCACAGCACGGATGGTCCTAACCGTCCTCTGCATATACGCCGATCCCGGCGTATGCCAACAGAGGGCAGAAATGAAATGGCCGACAATGCCAATCGGTAGGCTGTGAGGGGCACGAAGAGTGTTGGGGAGAATCGAGGAGTCAGGGAAACACCCAGCCGGGGTCTCTACCTGAAGGGAGCAGCCGCTCAACCTCTTCCTCAGACTGCACCGGGACGCGGAGTCACCTCCTGGTGATGCGTCACCGATACCCCAATCACAAGCAAGAAGACTGAACCGAGAGCAGCCGCTCGATCGATCCTGTGGACTTCCGAGTCTGTAACGCGGCAAACACCTCCTGGTGTGCGTTACAGCTGGCAGTCCCTGTGTCTCTGGTCGGGCTGGGAGTTACGACTCCAACCAGCAAAAGCGCCACTGCGCTTGGACTCAGCCGAGTCAAAAAGCGAAGCTCAATGGTTGACCGGTAGAGCTTCCGGGTCCTTCACAGGTGACGATGGGGCAAGACACGGCCCAGGGAGTAACGACTCGACCTACCTCCGTTCTTGCCTTACTGGAGCACCACTCCGGAACACTGCTCTTCACGAAGCAGGTACGTCGGTGTAAACACAATATCCGACAGCCTTGTACCTCCCGGTTCCTCCCTTTATAGGGCGTGTTTTCCTTGAGTTATGTAACAGCTCTCCTGTTTACATAAGGGCGTGTTTCCCTTGAGTTATGTAACAGCTCTCCTGTTTACATAAGGGCGTGTTTCCCTTGAGTTATGTAACAGCTCTCCTGTTTACATAAGGGCGTGTTTCCCTTGAGTTATGTAACAGCTCTCCTGTTTACATAAGGGCGTGTTTCCCTTGTATGACAGGAATTCTTGACAGTGTGTGTCCAGACACATCACACACTGCCCAGACCCAGCAAGTGGTAATCAGGATTTAACACATAGGCATTGCCCGCCCCAACAAGACCCTACACGAGGCAAATTGTTGAGACACAGGTGGCACCAACATCTCATAGTCTGGGTGATACACACAGGGGCAGGCAAAAAGCAAGATTGGACGCCAAACAGCCAAGGTGCGCCTGTACAAATAATGAGGTACCAGTGCCCATCCTCAGATGAGTATAACAAGACACACAGGCACTGGCAACTGTGAGTATGAAGAAGGACAATCAGGTCAGGCTGCACAGTGGACACCTGTACAAAATAGCACGTCTATATACATGGTGACAGGGGACAATGGCACAGAGCACAACTTACGCTGTAGACACTGACAGTGGCCACGTTTATGATGACACATACACCACTGAGGAAAAGGTGCCCCAGGGGACAGTAGTGGGCACGCAACTACATGCTACTGAATGGTAATGACTGCAACACACGTCACCATCCCTGCACTATGTGTATCGCACACTCATGCACATCATGTCACAGGCCACTACATGGGACATGCGCGCTGTAAGGCATGACACATGAGAGACCAACTCCCATGTCTGGAGTCAGCATCAGTGCCAACTGACATGGAACCCACATGCAGTGAACTTGACAGTGCACAGGCAAGGTCCCACAACCTGTTACACACCACCCCCACACATGATGCTACAGACATTGTTCCCGTGGACAAAGCGCCAGCCTACATTACCCTGTGAAGGACTGACTACACACAGACCAGGGAACACATTGCAAGGAGGGGAAGGGTGGCAGGGGCACAGCGCTATACTGGGGCAAACAGGATCTGCACAGCACCTTTAAACCCTGCCAGTGAATTCATGCTACTGTGCCCTTACAAATGCCGGTGACACACAACAAACACACATGTACCTACCCCCTTCCGGCTGCTGCATCGCCTGTAAGCGCCTCTCCAGGTCTGGAAAGACCACCGGCAGCACACGCCTGTGGAGGTGGCTCAGACGGCGGCGGCCGCGGTTCTTGTGGCTCTCAGGTGAGTCCCCCAGCAGGAGCCGTGCAATCCTCCGCGTCCAGCACCGGATATCCTGCCAGCGTTTCCTCACCTGGGGCAGGCTCCGCCTCCGACCATCCACACCCCTCACGGCACTGACGGCGGTCAGCCAGATCTGCTCCTTGGCAGTGGCGCCTACCTGTGAGGAGGAACAAGTGACACCACATCAATACACCAGCCACATGTCACAGAGAGACATATGGGTACAAATTAGCTGGTTACAACAAGGCATGTCATGCAGCCAACGCATTGCACCTTTGTCATAGGGACATCATCCCCTGGTGAGGGAAAAAGCACTACGTGCCACAGTGGGTACACAGGTGGAATGATGGCAATGTCACAATCAATGATCAAGGCTCACACTGTGCATCACACCCACCCCTCCTGTCTCAGGGCACTGCTGTGAGTGATAGGCCCCCACCCCTCCTGTCTCAGGGCACTGCTGTGAGTGATAGGCCCCCACCCCTCCTGTCTCAGGGCACTGCTGTGAGTGATAGGCCCCCACCCCTCCTGTCTCAGGGCACTGCTGTGAGTGATAGGCCCCCACCCCTCCTGTCTCAGGGCACTGCTGTGAGTGAAAGGCCCCCACCCCTCCTGGCTCAGGGCACTGCTGTGAGTTATAGGCCCCCACCCCTCCTGTCTCAGGGCACTGCTGTGAGTGATATGCCCCCACCCCTCCTGTCTCAGGGCACTGCTGTGAGTGATAGGCCCCCACCCCTCCTGTCTCAGGGCACTGCTGGGAGGACTCTGCACACACCCCTCCTGGCTCAGGGCACTGCTGTGAGTGATAGGCCCCCACCCCTCCTGTCTCAGGGCACTGCTGTGAGTGATAGGCCCCCACCCCTCCTGTCTCAGGGCACTGCTGTGAGTGATAGGCCCCCACCCCTCCTGTCTCAGGGCACTGCTGTGAGTGATAGGCCCCCACCCCTCCTGTCTCAGGGCACTGCTGTGAGTGATAGGCCCCCACCCCTCCTGGCTCAGGGCACTGCTGTGAGTTATAGGCCCCCACCCCTCCTGTCTCAGGGCACTGCTGTGAGTGATAGTCCCCCACCCCTCCTGTCTCAGGGCACTGCTGGGAGACATCAGGCACCCCCCCCCTGGGACCTCCCCGACAGTACATGGCATGTGTGTTACACCTGGACGCAATGGCAGAAGTCACAGTCACCACATAGGGACAGTCTGTGGCAGTGGCCTATGCACTCACCTGATACCCTGGTCGCCCATACAGCATGGAGTACTGTGGGAGGATCACATCCAGCAGAGCCATGTTCTCCTCCAGGGTGAATGGCTGTGTCCTCTCCACAGCCCTTGACATGGTTCCAGGGAATCAGTAGCAGCAGCTGGGTCGACGAATGCAAAGATGTGCAGGCAAGTGCTCCCTCATGGGACCTGGCTGCCTTATATGTGCCCTTCTGCCCAGTCTCATGCACAGGAGTACAGAGAGATTGGTCACTCACATTTGCATCCTATGTTTCCACCAATCCCTTCAAACCTAGCAGTCTGTGGGTTCTCTATCGGTTTCATTCTCCTGCATGATGTCAGCCCCACAAACACATTGCAACAAAGTAGACAAATTCCAACTGACTTCTGCTGTGCACCTTCCAGAACAATTTCGAATTTTGAACTTGGTCTCCATGACAACCAGCATGCATGTAGGCCTTAATACTTGTCCCCTATGTAATTTGGAGCATCACACACAGGTACGGTGCGTGTGGGGGCCCTAGGGCACCCCAAATGCATGGCAACGGCCCGTACATGCATGCCTACGCTCTCCATCACTATGGGTCTGCACGCGTATGCGTACCCGTAGTGGTACGGACCGTACACTCGCATCTACGCTCTCCATCACTATGGGTCTGCACGTGTATGCGTACTCGTAGTGATAGTGAGCGTAGATGTGAGTGTACGGTCCGTACCACTACGGGTACGCATACGCGTGCAGACCCATAGTGATAGAGAGCGTAGATGTGAGTGTACGGTCCGTACCACTACGGGTACGCATACGCGTGCAGACCCATAGTGATAGAGAGCGTAGATGTGAGTGTACGGTCCGTACCACTACGGGTACGCATACGCGTGCAGACCCATAGTGATAGTGAGCGTAGATGCGAGTGTACGGTCCGTACCACTACGGGTACGCATACGCGTGCAGACCCATAGTGATAGAGAGCGTAGATGTGAGTGTACGGTCCGTACCACTACGGGTACGCATACGCGTGCAGACCCATAGTGATAGTGAGCGTAGATGCGAGTGTACGGTCCGTACCACTACGGGTACGCATACGCGTGCAGACCCATAGTGATAGGGCCGTACACTCGCATCTACGCTCTCTATCACTATGGGTCTGCACGCGTATGCGTACTCGTAGTGGTACGGACCGTACACTCACATCTACGCTCTCCATCACTATGGGTCTGCACGCGTATGCGTACTCGTAGTGGTACGGACCGTACACTCGCATCGACGCTCACTATCACTATGGGTCTGCACGCGTATGCGTACCCGTAGTGGTACGGACCGTACACTCGCATCTACGCTCACTATCACTATGGGTCTGCACGCGTATGCGTACCCGTAGTGGTACGGACCGTACACTCACATCTACGCTCTCTATCACTATGGGTCTGCACGCGTATGCGTACCCGTAGTGGCACGGACCGTACACTCGCATCTACGCTCGCCATCACGATGGGTACACATACGGCAGCACTCCCACAGTGATTTGGGAACATGCACAGGCCCTCTCAGCAGCAGTACGGCGGATTTTACACATCACTGTGGTGATAGGCGACACACATGTAGGAATAGGGCAGACATACTTGTCCATGGATGGACATACTTGTCCAGGAATGGACATCAAGGCATCGTCTGTGCATTACCACATGTGTGGGGCACAGGGGTCACAGGCTGTGATGTGGAACATGCCTCCTGAGTGGAGAAGGCACCAGATGTATGATGAGATGTGTACATGTGTACTGTGTGAGGGTGCAATGTGTGCCAGGCATGCCCTTGACTCCTTTGACATGTGTGCATGTGGGACTGCGCACTTGGGGTGAGCGTCACTGGCATGGCACGGACACCAACACACGGAAGTGTCCCATGATGCCCGGTACAGGGGTCATGACACATGACTTATCACTACCCACAGTGCACAATGTGACTATGCCATATATGTGTCCGGGATTTACATCAGGTTGATGTTGTAGCACCCTCAAAAGCTGCAGCCGTTGCAGCAACCAACATGTGGCTGTGTGTAGATTGTCATTGCACACTGTTCCCAACACCATGCCACATGTGTTATCGGATGTGAGGTGCACATGTATGCAAGGGACACGGAGTAGCGTGACAAGGCCATGTCAGCAAACTCACAAGGAATGTGTGGTGAGTCATGACATGTGCACCTTCATGGCAAGGTGTGTGGGCTGGACTAGTGTAATGTCATGTGACCTGTGGCTCAAGTGTTCCGCTGCCAGTCTCTGCAATCGGCATCACACTTCTGCTGATGTGTGGGTGTATGTCACTCCTGTCTTGCGTCGGGCAGTGCACTTGCACTGGGACACAGCTATTTCCATGGCGTGGCATGGGGAGGTTCTCAATCACCGTGTGTAGCTGGGTCTTGGAAGGAGTGTCACCTTGCATCCATACGTGTCCTGGGCATGTAGCACATGCCTGACTCCCTATGTGGCATGTGTGTATTGCCAGATTTACATGTGCTCAGTAGACATGAGTTGTTCTCGTAGTGCACTCACTCTTCCTTGTCACTTCCAAATTACTGCAGAGCGCCTCCTGTTGCCCGAAGAATTCCAGACTTGGCCACCATGCAGGAGAATGACAGGATCCGGCTCTACCGCTTCACCCAACCGTTGATCCTGGAGCTGACGGCGAGACTGGCACCACACCTGCAACCGCAGCACAGGTATCCTACGGCACTGACACCCCAGCTGAAGGTAATGGCTGCCCTACATTTCCTTGCACGGGTACCTTCCAAAATACCATAGCTCATGTTGGTGGCATGTCCCAGAGCATGTTCAGCGGTGTGCTGCATGATTTCTTGGAGGCCATGTTGATTCACCTGGATGACTTCATCAAGTTCCCAACCCCTGAACAGATGACTGAGGTCAAGCGTGGTTTCTATGCCCTGGGAGGGATGCCCCATGTCATTGGGTCCATAGATGGGACACATGTAGGTTTGGTACCACCACACGCACGGGAGGTGGCGTACCGCAATCGGAAGCACTACCACTCCATCAATGCCCTTGTGGTGTGTCTGTCCAACATGGTGATTTCACATGTCTGTGCTCGTTTCCCAGGATCAGCACACGATGCCTACATCATGAGGCGTAGCGGGATGCCTGATATGATGATGCAGCTGCGCAACGAACGGGCATGTGTTGTTGGTGGGTACAGTCTGTCTGTCCTGTATTCTGTTTGGCCGAGCAGCACTACCGCTTCGCCAGTTCTAACGATATCCATGTGCTTTCCATTTAGGGGACGCTGGCTATCCCAACATGCCTTGGCTGCTGACACCTCTCCGCAACCCCATCACGCCGGCCCAGCTCCGCTACAACACCGCCCATGGCCGGACAAGGCGAGTGATAGAGAGGACGTTTGGCATGCTGAAGAGCCGATTCCGGTGCCTCCACAAGACCGGCGGCGCACTCCCATATGCCCCGGCAAAGGTTTGCAAGATCTTCATGGTCTGCTGCATGCTGCACAACATGGCAGTTGAAAGAGCTGTGCCACTCATCCTGAATCAACATGACGAGGACCATCCACCCGTGGAGGACGAAGGGCTTGGCAATGGGGCTAGTGATGTGGAGGATGTGGAGCCGCAAGAGGACATCCGGACTCGGCTCATACGCGACTTCTTTGCTTAGTGGTGAGTACCAGTGTCTGAGTGTGCACGCCTTGGTCCCCGTGTGGCATGTGTTGTGATGCGTGTCTCCACCTGCATGTATGGCACGTGAGTCAGAGGTGTGTGTGGGTGTGTCACTGGAGTGATGGTGGCAGTGATGGTAGTATTTCCCCACTCATAATTGTGACCTAGCATGTTGTCATCCATACATGTGTCGAGTCAATGCACATGCAAGTGGCTGTGCTTTTTGTGGCTGACTTCTTGTGTGTCTCTCTTCCCCAGGTACCTGCGCATGCCGTCTTCTGGTTGCATTGTTGTGGCACTGCTATTCCTCATGGACATGGCATCGTGGGCTGACTCAGCGTTACAGGCACGGACACGTTTGGAAGTCTCCATGGGGTAAGGGATGCATCTGGGGTGTATTGGGTGTGGCAGTTGTTCACGATGTGTGCACACTGCCCCGGTCGGGGTTTGGTTCCTCTGCAGACATGTGGCATCCCCATGGGACACGACATGCAGCTGGGTACACCTGAATAGATGGGCTGCCTGGTTGTCAGTCATCAGTGATGGGATAGTGGATTGTGATGAAGGCATCAATGTGTGTGACACTGCCCTCGGACACATACGGTTAACATTGTCTTGACATGGCGTGGGACTTCCACATCAGCGGATGTATGGTGTATGGCAGTCTCTCCGTGAGCAGCTGTGGGTATTTAGCTGTTAGCCGACACTTGTGTGCCAGTTCCATGGCTATCACGCATTTGTGCTGCAGAAGGGGGGTGCCAGTGTTGGAGCCACATGTTACTCCACATGATGTGTTCATGTGTACTTCAAGTTGCCTCTGCAATCCCAAAAACATGACTATTAAAGGTGTCCCTATGCCTCCAAGGTGCCTCTTCTCAGTCAATGCTGGTGTGTTGGCACGGTGCATCCTGCATGTCTGGCATGGTATTCCCTGATTGTGGCTATGTGTCAATGTGTCGAGTGGCAAGATGCAAGCTGTGTGTGTGTGCTGAGACTGTGTATTGAATAGAACAAAAAGGATGCCGATGCTGCACTGAGTTTAAGGAGAAATTTTGTCAAATGAATAGATTAAATCAAATCCATTTTAACCATTTATTGGCTGTTTTTAATCAAACAATATATTTATGCAAATTTTTTAATTTTTTGCACGGTAGTATTTAGAACATTTCAACAATATCAGTGAAAATTAAGACAAACATTAAGAAACTTTTCAAATATTTACATGACATTACATAGACACATCCATAACATCACACCACTAGCATACCTCAGACATTCAGACAATGAAGCAACATAAATTTGATAATTCTATATACACAATAAGTCCATAAGTGAGAAACATTTACAAACTCTCAAAAGCATATATTTTTAGATCTGTTTTGGCAGTTTTTTAAACTGAAGGCGAAGACAAGTCAACGTGGGTCAACGCGTTTCGAATCCCTTCACCGGGGATTCTCATCAGGACCAATACTATCTAGGAGAAAGAGGAAGAACACTAAGTTGGACCAACATTTCAAAGCCGCTAAATTCCAATGGTGAGCCTTACCTAAAATTTGACGAAGAAAATGCTCTAATTGGATGGTAGAAGGACTTTACAACCAGGATCTGAAACCATTAGAGTGACAAAGCAGTTTTTTAGACAAAGATTTTGAAAACAGAGTGGAGCAAAGCAAAAGCGCTTCTATCCCTGTGTATGGTCACTGAGCACTGTATTGTACTTACTGTCAGATGTATGTGTAATCGTCTAAACACGTCTTGGGCCCCTTATTTCAATCAGGGTAATGTAGAAACGCTTGAGTCCGAAGTAAAGAGTCAAGGAGCAGTCAACGGCCGAAATCTGAATGTAAATTAAAAGTCGGCATTAGACAATTGAAGTGCGTATCTCTTTTGGATATTCTCACACGCGCAATCGTGTGGTCTGCATAGTTTCTAAATTGCAAAATACCTGGTAATTCGCATTAGACCCGCGTCCTTGGAGCCGACGTGAACCGTGCACCTGGATAGGTGATTGAAATCGGAGGTTGCGGCCATTTAAACCTCACAGCGAGACTGACTAAAACGGGGCGGTACTGGAGGGATTTCTGGGACGTGTAGTCTTATCTCGTCAAAAACCCGTGAAGGTACGAGACCCCGGATATATCAAACTTCTAGAAATCGGGGCCAATTATGAAAACGGTGCACGTAATGTGAACGGCGCCGAATTCGGCTACGTTAATGGCTTTAGACCCAGAAATGATGGTTTTTTTCGTCAATAAAACTTTATTGCACTAGAGTGCGCTCAGCTTTGTGATGTTACAAATTCACATAAGTGTTTCTTTTGGGATGATCTATACGCACATTTGCAGTCTTTTGACAGCGTCTAGCCAGGGGTGAATTATATTCTTTTCCCAATGGGGCCCGTATTCCCAAGACAATTGAATTGAAGGTTTTTTTTGACAAAGGAAGCTTAATTGCTGGACGATACGCACAGCTTAGTAATGGTCCAGATTCAAATGAGCATTGCTCTTTAGGTGGACTCCTCGAACATTTGCAGTGTCTAGCCAGGGGTGAGTCGTACTCGTTGCCCAATGGGGCCCGTATTCCATACGAAAGTGGGTGCGTCATCATATCCCCTCATGTGTAAAATGGAGCGTTTTGGATTACCACAATCAGAATGTGTGCAGGAATATTTACAAGTTAAAAATCTCGGACAGCTCATTTAATCCTACAACTGATGTGTTAAACTTGATGATGAGCATCGCCTCTCTCTTCACCAGTTTAGCATCGAGGTCGCCTCCTCGGTCATCCTGTGTGACTTTTGAGATCACAGTCCATCTCACATCTCTTTCTGTATGGTTGTTGAGATGCCAATGATTCACCAATGGAGCGTTAATCACCTTCTTGCGTATCCTCGATTTGTGTTGCTGTATTCTTGTCCTTACTTCTTGATTTGTTTTCCCGATGTAAAGTTTGTCGCAAGGACAAAGTATCCCATATACAACAAATTTTGTTTTACAATTTGAAAAACAATCATGTTTCCAATGCACATCCCTATGCGTGAAATGGTTTCCTTCGATTGTGGAGTCACAACAGACACATGTCCCACATTTGTGATGCCCCTGTATCGGGGGTAAGTTCAAAAGGCTTCTTATGTCCGGACTCTTTGTTTTGGGTAATGCAGCTCGGACTAGCTGGTTGGCAATACTTTTGTCCTTTTTAAACGCAAATAGCGGGATCTCTTTTAGGGCCTCATGTAGGTAGCCAAATACCGGTCGGTAACGGCCGATTTTCGGTAAATATGCCGTTACCGACCGGTATTCAGACAAGTGAGATGTAGGAGTCCAAAAACCACTTTTCGGTAAATATGAGGCGGTAAATACCGATTCATAGTTACCGAATTCTAAAATACCGATTCATATTTACCGAATACATTATTAACGAATCGGTAAATATGAAGTGGTAAATATGAAGTGGTAAAAATTTAAAATGACATGTAGGAGCAGTCGGTAATTAAGAAATCCAGGAAAATCGGTAAATAAGAGTCGGTAATTAACACGGATGGAAAGCAGGTGGTAACCATCAACAATGCACATAAGCAATCCCAAAATGCAACAGCGTGGACAACATGGCCGCCATGTACGTCATTGCAAGGCGCCTACGTCTACAGGCAGCAGGACTGAGGGTGTGGCGACAGGAGGAACAAATCTACAGACAGCGCATCACACTATTCCAGCTGACTGATGCAGAGATACATGAGAGGTACAGGCTACACCCCGAAACCATCATGGACTTAATCAGGGACCTTCACCCACTCCTGGACCAGCCAATAAGAAGGGCGCACGCCATACCCCCACATGTGCAGGTGCTCTGCAGCCTACATCTGTTGGCATCCGGCAGTTATCAGGTGGTGATAGCTGCGGTGGGTGGGGTATCCCAGAGTTGCCTGTCACGTTTCTTCAGGAAGTTCCTGGATGCCATGATGCAGAGAATGCACCACTACATCAGCTTCCCAAACACACAGGCTGCACTGCAGAAAACAAAAACAGACTTTTATCACATGGCACAGTTCCCCCATGTCATCGGCTGTATTGATGGTACACACATCCCAATCTGTCCTCCAGCTGACACAGAGCACATCTACAGGAACAGGAAGTCCACCCACTCCATCAATGTGCAGGTGATCTGTGATGCAGGGAACATCATCACAGATATTGTTGCAAAGTTTCCTGGGAGCACCCACGACTCTTACATCTTCCAGAATAGTGGGATCTACACACGACTGAGAGCCGGAGAATTCGGAGAGGGATACCTGCTGGGTAAGTAACAGTGACGCCCCTTGAAACCTGCAAATCAGAGTGTATAGAGGCATGTAACTGATGGTTCCCTTTTACTCATCCAGGCGACAGTGCATATGCATGCCGTTCATTCATCCTCACTCCCTACCTACACCCAGCAACCCAGAGTGAGAGACGATACAACGTGGCCCACAAATCTACACGCAATGTGGTGGAGCGCACGTTTGGACTGCTGAAGAGCAGGTTCCGCTGCCTCCACAAGAGCGGAGGCGCACGCCAGTACAAACCCATCACCTGCTGCAAGATAATTGCCACTTGTGCAATGCTGCACAACCTTGCCACGAAAAAAGGTACAGATGTGGAACTAACATATTTTGAGGACAACGAGGACGAGTCAGGCCAGCCAGAGGGCAGCGCAGCTAGAGTGCCAACTGCAATCGATGGGAGAGAGAGACGGGCAGAGATCACATGCAACTATTTCTGAGTAAGTGAGGGGACACAGCGAGTCGTGAGAAGTCATGACGTAGTTTAATGTGGCACCACGCCATGAACACATGAACAGGCCAATCTGGCAATATGCCATCTATACAATGAGTATGTCCAGGGTTACGTCACCCAATGGCAAGTGGATAAGCAGGGCCACATCAATGTTTGCGCATACGCGCTGCAGTGGTGGATTGCACGGCCTGTGCATCCTCACTAGAGCCAACCCCAAGCCGCCTGCTGCTCCTGCGTGCTTCTGGGACGGGGGGTGTGATGCTGCTGCTGGTGTCGATGCTCTCCGCAGCATCCCCTGCAGCAGTTGTCGACGCCTGACTTGTCAATAGCACCCCTAGTGCACTTGTCACCTGCACCATCCCCCGTGACAGGTCGCTGCAGCACTGTGTTAGGCCCTCCTGCATCGTCACAGAGCGCCGGCAAAGTAGGGAAGTCGCAGTTGCCAGACGGTTGAGTGCCCTGCTGGTAGTGTCCCTTCTCTGGCGTTCCCGGCGCCGTGCTTCGATGTCAGCATCTAATTTGCTGCACAACTGCTGGATTGACTGGGACATGTCCCGAATGCCCGCAGCCATGCCGCCAATGTTTGTGTCCATGTTGACTAAGCTTGTCCTCATCACCCGCATGTGCCTCTGGACTGACATTACTGCCTTTGATTGCAGGCGCTGTTGCTTCAACATTTGGCCCTCGAGCCCCAAGAAGACACCATGGCCGTCAGTGGGTGCTGGTGGACTCTGGACACGCGACCTGCGGCGCCCTCTTGCTCCCGTCTGTGCTGCCTGTGAGGTGTGGGGCACAGTGGGATGGCTCCCTTCCTGGGGCCCGGTGCGGTCTTCTGGGCCCATGCTGTCGTCTGACGAGGTGTCTAAGGCTCGTAGCCTGGCTGCTGGATGCCTCCTCATTCTCACACCTGCAAGCGGAGATGTGGCCGGTGAATCGAACATGAGTGGCGATGCTGGCTCTGGTGGTGGTGATGCTGGCTCTCGGTGAGGTGATGCTGGCTCTGTGTGCGGCGAGGCTGGCTGCGTAGGTGGTGCGGCTGCAAGTGGGCCTGCTCCCTGGTCTGCACTCGTGCTGGCTAGCGGTGATTTTTGTGGCCGGTGTGCCGTCTCCCCTGCAGCATGCCCTGTACTGCATGATGTCACATCTGTGGACAGAAAAACAACATTGGCTCAGTGTCCCCGAAGGGCTGCATTGCAAGCGTCACAATAAATCATTTCACATTCCAATCTGTCCTCTGTCTCCTTGTGCCTCGAGTGCGTGACATGCCTTGTTGCCCTGTGACATTTACGTCATGGTTAGTGTTGCCCTGACTACATCTCCCGGAATGCATTGCCTGTCTGCACTGACACGTGTGGACTGCAGTGTGATTCTCGTTTCACTATGGGGGATGTGGGATAGGGGTAGGGGCGGCTACATTGCTGTGCTTTCGTCTTACCTTGGTGTGTTGCGGCTCTGGCAGAGCTGTCGGCGTCCCCAAGACCCACGACGCTCTCTTGCTCGAGTGTGGCCGCCACCAGCTCCTCCAGTTCGGTGAGGGCAGGTGCCCTGTTGGTTCCACCTCCGGTCTAGCTGGCCTCCTTCTGGATGTCGCCCATCTTCCTCTTGGTCACAATCCTCAGGTCATACCAGCGCTTTTTGAGGACCTCAATTTCCCTGTGGGTCACTCCCACAGCATTGACCTGCGCCTGGATGGCCAGCCATATGTTGCGCTTTTCGGCCTCAGGCACTTGCAGGGATTGCCTCCCAAACAGCTTCTGGTGCTGCTTCACCACCTCCTCCACCAGCACCTGGAGTTCCTTGGGGCTGAATTTGAGCTTCCTCCTCCTTTCCCCTCCGTCTTTCTGTGTGCTCTGGCTGGACATGCTGTTCGTTTCCCGCTCGCACATGCAACTGCTCCCTGCCTCTCCTCTGCACTCCGAGCCTCTCCAGGGTCGGCTAATTATGTACACCTGCCTGGGTTTGGCCACTTCGGCTAATTGTGTACACCTGCCTGGGTGTGGGCAGTTCCTGGTTGGGTGGGCTGTCGTTGCACAGGATTAGCTGTTTCGTCAAGTCATGTGATGTTATTTACCGAATCCGTACGTACCGATTCGGTATTTTCCGATTCGGTAGATACCACCTCGGTATTTTCCGATTCGGTAGATACCACCTCGGTATTTTCCGATTCGGTAATTATCACCTCGGTATTTACCGAATCGGTGAATTCCGATTCGTATTTACCGACTGTTACCGAATCGGTAACTGTTACCGAATTTTTACCTACATATAACTTACCGATTCTAATTTACCGATTCGGTACGGCTCGGTATTTAAGAACCGGTAAAATTTATTTACCTACATGAGGCCCTAAGTGAGGCGTCAAGGTTTTTAATGAGATGCCAATTTTGAGATATGGTCTTCTTGAGCCAATTTGCGGTGGGACTATATGTCGATACACATACAATCCTGTTAGTTTTTGATTTATCCTTTCTTTCCAACAGTACATCTCGTGGGGTCCACCATGCTCGTTTGATGGCTTTCTTTAATAGTTTTTTTGGATACCCTCTGGATAGTAGGTTATTTTTCAAATTGTCAGCATGATATAGGTATTCGTCTTTAAAGGTGCAATTTTGGCGAATTCGTAAAAATTGGCCGTATGGCAGGTTATCTCTTAGACTTCTTGGATGGTTACTCGAATAGCCTTGTTCCTATCAGTTTTTTTCTTGTACAGTGTCGTAACCAAACAGCCGTTGTTGGGATAGATCTCCACGTCTAGAAAGGAAATCTTGCATTTGGAAAAATTCAGACTGAATTTTATGTCTGGTGTTCTGTTGTTAAGCCAATTAACGAACTCTTGGAGTTGTCTTTCATCCCCAGTCCACGTTAGGAAAACGTCATCGATGTATCGGACCCAATTTGTGATGTAGATTGTAAACGGGTTGTTATTATAGACAAATTTGTCCTCATATTTAGACATGAAGAGCACTGCCAATTCTGGGGCAAAAGGACACCCCATCGCAACTCCTTTGGTTTGCAGAAAAAAATCTTCCTTGAAACAAAAATAATTGTTCTTGAGGGCAAATGTGGCTAGTTCCATGATAAAATTCGTCGGAACTTTTTCTGGTTTTGGTCTACTGTTCAAAAATGACTCCAAGACTGCCAAACCCTCGTCTTGAGGAATCTCAGTGTAGAGCGAGGTGACATCCAAAGTTGCAAGGAGGTGTGCATTTTCATCAAATTCCATTAGGTTTAATTTAGTCAGGAAGTCTGTTGTATCTTGTATGTACGACTTAACATCCTTCATAAAAGGTTTGAGGAAAAAATCGACGAACTTTGATATTGACTCGTTCAGTGACTCGCAGCCCGAGACTATCGGGCGACCCGGAGGGTTCCTTTGATCTTTATGAACTTTTGGGAGGACATAAAAAATTGGGATCCGAGGATTTTTGTTCCTTAGAAACTCATACTCCTTTTTACCAAGGAACCCTTGGTCGAAACCTTTTTGTAAGATGTTGAAGAGTTTTCCTTGCAGTTCAGTAGTGGGATCTTTACTTAATTTGCGATAGCAGTGCACGTTGGAGAGTTGTCTCATGACTTCTGTTGTATATCGCTCGGTGGCCCAGATGACGATTGAACCACCTTTGTCGGCCTGTTTAATTACTATCGACAGGTCGTTCTTAAGTGAGACCAGCGCTTCTTTCTGTGCTTTTGTAATATTAGGTCTGACGAATCTCTTCCTTTTGTTTTCTGCTTCAGCAATAGCTGAGAGCACCACTTTCTCAAAGAGTAACACTTCTTTAGATGTTTTCGCCGAGGGGGGGCAGAAGGTGGACTTTTTCTTCAAGCCCGTTGTTTCACTACTCTGTTCTGCAGGATTGTCCGAAAAGAACGTGATAAGGCGTATCTTGCGGCAAAATTCGATAAATTCCGTCTTTAATAGAACAAAATTTGTTGGTTTGGACGGCACGAATGATAGACCTTTTTCCAATACTCCCAGTTCATCCTGTGACAATATTTTGTCTGAAAGATTGAAAATCGGTGAGGTGGTCTGTATCTGAGATTCCCGTCGAGGCGAGGCCATTTGTGTGTTTAATTCTTGTAGTTCTGGCGCCTCGTGGACATTTCCCACGGCTGGTTGGTAAAACTTGCTCTGCCTCGTTGTCTCTGTCGGCCCCATCCTAAAAAAGACGGTTGTTGGTAGTTTGGTTGGTAATTCTGTTGGAAATTGCCTCGTCTATTAGGTTCGCCTCTTGTGGTGGTATTTTCCGTGTCACTCCCACTTGAAGATGACGTGGTGTCAGAAAAAGTAATGAACTTTTGCCTAGATCTCCCTTGGAAATCCGATAGGAATCTACGTGAGTCCGGTCTAGTGTAAAAATCCAATTGTAAATACGGGTAGACTTTTTCCAGTGAGAAGGACTTCCTATCTTTTTCAAACTGGGTGCTTATTTGGTTGATTGAAAAGTCCTTAAACTCCAGAATGTCCTTATCAACTTTGTCAAGCAATGCCTTAGCGTCCGAAATCAGTTGGTTGGATTTTATCTCGTTCTCAAGAATAGCAATTTCCTCCAATTGCTGTTTCGAAAGTCTTTGTGCTGTTTCTACAGTCAAAACCATAAGATCTCTGCTACACTTTGTTTCGATCTGACTGTAACCTTTTTTATAGATAGGATCCTCCGTAAAAATTACCGGGACGTTCCGTATTTGAAGGCCGCCTGGGATAGTTCCAGCCCGCAGATGTTCAACTAGAAAATGCCCGTGTAGGTCAGTCCTAATTTGTTTTTTCTTTAATCTGATCAATTTGTCAGATTCGTTGTTGATTTTAGCTGTTGTGCTCAATGCAGCAGCAGAAAATGATGGGGGGTCATTGATCAACTTCTGTATGTGTTCCTCGCTATATGCAAATGTGTCACTGGAGGACATGTTAAGATAAAACCAAAAAGGAAAAAGAAAAATGAATAACTAAACAGAGTGAAGAAGGATATAGAGAGACTCAAGAAAGCCTATTTAAGAATGTCTCAGCCGAGACCAACCGTGAAACCTAAAAAGCTGCAAACAATTGCTGCCAATTTTCCGTGAAAACACCTTCACAACCAATAAGGCTGAGTTAATGTCCAAAAAACCTCGCGGGTATGCACCCGCCAGACAACTAACAAGACAAGCTTGGGTTTTGACTCATAGGCAGCAGGGCCAAGTCAAAAGTAATAAATAGAACAAAAAGGATGCCGATGCTGCACTGAGTTTAAGGAGAAATTTTGACCCCACGAGATGTACTGTTGGAAAGAAAGGATAAATCAAAAACTAACAGGATTGTATGTGTATCGACATATAGTCCCACCGCAAATTGGCTCAAGAAGACCATATCTCAAAATTGGCATCTCATTAAAAACCTTGACGCCTCACTTAAAGAGATCCCGCTATTTGCGTTTAAAAAGGACAAAAGTATTGCCAACCAGCTAGTCCGAGCTGCATTACCCAAAACAAAGAGTCCGGACATAAGAAGCCTTTTGAACTTACCCCCGATACAGGGGCATCACAAATGTGGGACATGTGTCTGTTGTGACTCCACAATCGAAGGAAACCATTTCACGCATAGGGATGTGCATTGGAAACATGATTGTTTTTCAAATTGTAAAACAAAATTTGTTGTATATGGGATACTTTGTCCTTGCGACAAACTTTACATCGGGAAAACAAATCAAGAAGTAAGGACAAGAATACAGCAACACAAATCGAGGATACGCAAGAAGGTGATTAACGCTCCATTGGTGAATCATTGGCATCTCAACAACCATACAGAAAGAGATGTGAGATGGACTGTGATCTCAAAAGTCACACAGGATGACCGAGGAGGCGACCTCGATGCTAAACTGGTGAAGAGAGAGGCGATGCTCATCATCAAGTTTAACACATCAGTTGTAGGATTAAATGAGCTGTCCGAGATTTTTAACTTGTAAATATTCCTGCACACATTCTGATTGTGGTAATCCAAAACGCTCCATTTTACACATGAGGGGATATGATGACGCACCCACTTTCGTATGGAATACGGGCCCCATTGGGCAACGAGTACGACTCACCCCTGGCTAGACACTGCAAATGTTCGAGGAGTCCACCTAAAGAGCAATGCTCATTTGAATCTGGACCATTACTAAGCTGTGCGTATCGTCCAGCAATTAAGCTTCCTTTGTCAAAAAAAACCTTCAATTCAATTGTCTTGGGAATACGGGCCCCATTGGGAAAAGAATATAATTCACCCCTGGCTAGACGCTGTCAAAAGACTGCAAATGTGCGTATAGATCATCCCAAAAGAAACACTTATGTGAATTTGTAACATCACAAAGCTGAGCGCACTCTAGTGCAATAAAGTTTTATTGACGAAAAAAACCATCATTTCTGGGTCTAAAGCCATTAACGTAGCCGAATTCGGCGCCGTTCACATTACGTGCACCGTTTTCATAATTGGCCCCGATTTCTAGAAGTTTGATATATCCGGGGTCTCGTACCTTCACGGGTTTTTGACGAGATAAGACTACACGTCCCAGAAATCCCTCCAGTACCGCCCCGTTTTAGTCAGTCTCGCTGTGAGGTTTAAATGGCCGCAACCTCCGATTTCAATCACCTATCCAGGTGCACGGTTCACGTCGGCTCCAAGGACGCGGGTCTAATGCGAATTACCAGGTATTTTGCAATTTAGAAACTATGCAGACCACACGATTGCGCGTGTGAGAATATCCAAAAGAGATACGCACTTCAATTGTCTAATGCCGACTTTTAATTTACATTCAGATTTCGGCCGTTGACTGCTCCTTGACTCTTTACTTCGGACTCAAGCGTTTCTACATTACCCTGATTGAAATAAGGGGCCCAAGACGTGTTTAGACGATTACACATACATCTGACAGTAAGTACAATACAGTGCTCAGTGACCATACACAGGGATAGAAGCGCTTTTGCTTTGCTCCACTCTGTTTTCAAAATCTTTGTCTAAAAAACTGCTTTGTCACTCTAATGGTTTCAGATCCTGGTTGTAAAGTCCTTCTACCATCCAATTAGAGCATTTTCTTCGTCAAATTTTAGGTAAGGCTCACCATTGGAATTTAGCGGCTTTGAAATGGTTATGATTAAAGGGTTGTTGGTCCAACTTAGTGTTCTTCCTCTTTCTCCTAGATAGTATTGGTCCTGATGAGAATCCCCGGTGAAGGGATTCGAAACGCGTTGACCCACGTTGACTTGTCTTCGCCTTCAGTTTAAAAAACTGCCAAAACAGATCTAAAAATATATGCTTTTGAGAGTTTGTAAATGTTTCTCACTTATGGACTTATTGTGTATATAGAATTATCAAATTTATGTTGCTTCATTGTCTGAATGTCTGAGGTATGCTAGTGGTGTGATGTTATGGATGTGTCTATGTAATGTCATGTAAATATTTGAAAAGTTTCTTAATGTTTGTCTTAATTTTCACTGATATTGTTGAAATGTTCTAAATACTACCGTGCAAAAAATTAAAAAATTTGCATAAATATATTGTTTGATTAAAAACAGCCAATAAATGGTTAAAATGGATTTGATTTAATCTATTCATTTGACAAAATTTCTCCTTAAACTCAGTGCAGCATCGGCATCCTTTTTGTTCTATTTATTACTTTTGACTTGGCCCTGCTGCCTATGAGTCAAAACCCAAGCTTGTCTTGTTAGAGACTGTGTATTGGGCATGATGTCCATGACTGTGTGGGTATTGTGACATGTGCCATCCCCATGCATCCAACGTTGTCCATGACCCCATTCTCTGCATCCACCGGACTCAAGCTTGCAGGACATGGTTCTGCCACCTGTCTACACGTACCTGGGTGCCCCCCAGGACACGGGCCAGGATCCCTGACCTCTGCGCATGACTGTTGCTGTACTCAATGTGTCTGTCAGCACGGTTGTTCGGCCACCCCCTCAGCTGGTTCTGACCATCACGGGTGTGTATGGTGCTCCATGTCTGTCTTGCCTAAAAAACTGTGACCCATGTGTCCTGTGCCAGACTCAGGCCCCAGGGTGTGGATGGTTGAAGTGAACAGATGACTCAGGCATGTTTAGACTGTACAAGACACATGTTAGGTAATAATGCTACCAGCAGGCATCTACTCTTAATAGTGTGATTTATTATTGGGGGGGGGGGGGCAAAGTGAGGGGCTTTCCGGGATTAGGGAATCCAAAGTTCAGTAGGGGAGTTGGTGTCCTTGCCATTGGAAATCCTCAGAGTCCATGCCACAGTCTTTGTCAACATTGGTCAGCCAGTGACCAGCAGGGCCATGTGGCAGAGAATGTCTCTTGATGCTGTGATGCTGTTGCTCCAGTGGGCCAGGTGCCAGGCCAGGTGTCCTGGGAGATGGTGATGTAGCAGCCACCCTCACGGTCCTTTCCGTGGACGACCCGGCTTCCTGCGGGGAACCTCAGCAGCAGGCCGTGACGACGTCTGGGATGCTCCGTCGGATGTTTCCTCCTCCTCCTCATGATCCCTCCCTGTGGGTGGTGATGTTCTCCGCCTTCTGGCACAGGGAGGGTCGGCCATGGTGTCGGCCATCCGACGGAGTTCAGTGTGAATCCCCTGGGACGCCGTCACTTGCTCAGCCTGTCTGTCCTCCATCCTCCGTTGGTGTAGCTGTAGACAGGCTATTAGCTCCGCATGTTGCTGGGCCTGATGGACCTTGATCCCCTCGAGGACGGACACAACCTGGGCCATGCCCGTGGTGTCCTGCCGGTATGAGTCCAGGATGTTACGGACATGGGAAAATACCGGATCCCCAGCCAACTGGTTTGGCTCGCGCCTCCGCCGTCCTCCACTCCCACCACCCCTGCCCACTTGCGTCTGGGCTGCACTTGTGGGCACATCGGGTCTCCGGGACCCCTGAGGGGTGGCATTGGCGTTGTCGCCTGCCTCCTCCTGGGTGCCCGGGACACCGTGTCCCTCCTGGCGAGCCTGGCTGCATTGTGGTGTTGGGGCAGGGATCCTGGGTGTCTCCTGGGATGTGGCAGGAGTGGGGGTGGTGGTTGGCATGGTTGTACCTGACGCAGGTGCTGCAGGTGGTTGGACACCAGAGGGGCCAGGTCGGTCGGGGTCGTCCGCAGAGTGGTGAGAGTGGTCGCTGCCGGTGGGATCGGTCTCCTGCAGATCCGGGTCCTGTGAGTGTTCCCCCCCAGTGTTGGGGGGTGCAGCACGACGTTGACCTGTGTGTGAGAGAGAAAATGTTAATTTGGATCCATGCAACATCCATGTTTCATCCGTTACAAAGTTGGCACATTTCCTCTTGGAATTAGGATCTGTCTTGCATTCCACTCACAGTGCACTTGTGCATGTGTGTGTCCCTTGGGCACCAATTTGGCCCCTTTAACTATGTGTGGCACAGTCTTACTTGCTGCGTCAAGTGTGACTGCAGTCAGCAGTGGAGTGTGCATGTGTGCCGAGCTATGCATTTGCGCCTTCCTTGTAGCACTGTACATGTGCACATGGAGTGGATCCACACACTTATATGATGCAGGTGGCTGTCCTTGTGCTCGTGTACAGGTTGTGACATGGCCCTGCGTTTTGCCATGATGAAGAGGGGGGGTTCTGGCACTGGCCACCCTTGTCTACATGCACGCAGTCCACCTGCTGACGAGCAGACATTCCCACACACCAAAGGACTGATTTGCTCTCCCTGTGTCTCCCTCCTTCTCTGTCCCCCTCTCCCTCCCTCTCTGTCCCCCTCTCCCTCCCTCTGTGTGTCAGCCTCCTCCCTGTGTCCATCTTCCTGTGTCTCCCTCCCTCTCTGTCCCCCTCTCCCTCCCTCTCTGACCCCCTCTCCCTCCCTCTGTGTGTCAGCCTCCTCCCTGTGTCCATCTTCCTGTGTCTCCCTCCCTCTCTGTCCCCCTCTCCCTCCCTCTCTGTCCCCCTCTCCCTCCCTCTGTGTGTCAGCCTCCTCCCTCTGTCCATCTTCCTGTGTCTCCCTCCCTCTCTGTCCCCCTCTCCCTCCCTCTCTGTCCCCCTCTCCCTCCCTCTGTGTGTCAGCCTCCTCCCTCTGTCCGTCTCCCTCCCTCTCAGTCCCCCTCTCCCTCCCTCTGTGTCCCCCTCTCCCTCCCTCCGTGTGTCACCCTCTGTCACCTTGGCCCAGCTTCCTGGGCACACACTGTTAGCAGATCTTTGAGTGGCCCTTGGCCTGTTGATGTGAGTTTGTTTCTGATCTCCAGGCACCCATTTTGTCTGCTGTGTGTCTGTGCGCTGCTGCTGTGGTGGTGTGTGCTGCCACTCTTTCACACTGTTGGCTGTTCATTAGCTGCTGGCATGTGCAAAACAGTGCCTTCACCCCCATGTGTTGATGCAAGGCGTCCGCCATTTGCTGGCAAGTCATTCCTGTGTTGGGACACAGTGTTTGTCTGGCTGTGACCTAGGCCATATGGGCAGAGGGCATTGTTGTCTGCTTTGGAGTCGCACTATGTGATTCTTGGTGCCCAGCCTCCCGCCATCCGGGTTACCGTGTCATGTGTTGTTGTCTTCTGTGGCCTGTGACTTGACATTGTCCAGCTGGGTGCATGGGGCATGGTGGCAGCAGTGGCATGTGCCTGCTCATGGAGTGTGGTTGAGTAATGCGATGGCTTGTGGTGGTTGCGTGCCTGTTATTAATTTTGGTTGGGGTTGCAGTTCCCCCCATGTGAGGTGCGTTGTTTGTGTACTCACCCGGGTCTCGGAGTCCTTCTACTCCTTCAACTGCCTCCACCGGCAGTATGGCCATCACCCTCTCCTCCCAGGGATGGTACTGTACGGCTCTGTGGGAGGGCCCTCCTCCGGTGGCGTTGGCCTGGTCGTGTTCCTCCTGTCTCTTGGCTCTGACCCTCCTCCGCAGATCGTACCACCTGTTCTGGCAATCCTGCTTGGTCCTCCTGGTGTCCGCAACAGCATTCACAGCATCGACGATGGTCTGCCACATGGCTGTTTTGGCTGCCTGGCTGGTGCTTCTGACCAATGTTCCAAAGATCTGTGGCTCGACTCTGAGGATTTGATCAACAAGGACCTCCAACTCTCGGTGACTGAACTTTGGATTCTTGGTAGTGGGCATGGTGAGGGGTGTGGGTGGGGATGGTGTGGGTGTGGGGGGGGTGTGGATGTTGGGGGGGTGTGGATGGTTGTGTGTGTGTGTGAATGTGATGAGAGGGTGTTTGTGAGGGTGGTCGTGTGAAGGTGTGCAAGTGTAAGATGTGGTGTCGCTTGTAGTCTGGTTCTGTGGTGTCTGGCAGCAGTGGGTCTGTTGCAAAGGCTCATGGTTTGTGTGTGTGGGCCCTTTTCATTGGTCCATGGGTGGGTGTGGCAGTGTTTGAATTTTGGGTGGGTGTGTTATAAGGAGTGGTGGTGTATTGGGCCTCTGTTTGTTTTTGACAGTTGCAGGTCAGTGATTGTGTTATTTTAGTGGTTGTTGGCCATGTTTAGTGGCTGTGTGCATTTCGAATGGTGTATTGTTGAGTTGTTTTGTTTTGTCCTTGTTGTGTACGTGCGTTTTGAGCGTGTGTACGGTGTGTACATGGGCCATTTGGTTGTACGATTTTGTCCTTGTGTGTGGCTTTGTAAGACTCGTACATGCGGTTGTGATGTTGGGGCATGGGGTGCGCTCCGTACTTAGGAGGTTGTGTTGGGGGTGCGCCAGGAACGTACTGGGGTGGGGGTACGACTGGAACGTACTGGGGTGTGGGTACGACTGGAACGTACTGGGGTGTGGGTAGACGGGGCTATGACACGTCCTGGGGTGGGGGTGTGGCTCGCACGTACTGGGGTGTAGGTACACGGGGGGTACGACACGTACAGGGGTGGGGGGGTGTCCATGGACGATGGTACGACACGTACTGGGGTGGGGGGGTGTACATTGACGGTGGTACGACACGTACTGGGGTGTGGGTACGACTGGAACGTACTGGGGTGTGGGTAGACGGGGCTATGACACGTCCTGGGGTGGGGGTGTGGCTCGCACGTACTGGGGTGTAGGTACACGGGGGGTACGACACGTACAGGGGTGGGGGGGTGTCCATGGATGATGGTACGACACGTACTGGGGTGGGGGGGTGTACATTGACGGTGGTACGACACGTACTGGGGTGGGGGTATGACTGGAACGTACTGGGGTGTGGGTAGACGGGGCTATGACACGTCCTGGGGTGGGGGTGTGGCTCGCACGTACTGGGGTGTAGGTACACGGGGGGTACGACACGTACTGGGGTGGGGGTACGACTGGAACGTACTGGGGTGTGGGTAGACGGGGCTATGACACGTCCTGGGGTGGGGGTGTGGCTCGCACGTACTGGGGTGTAGGTACACGGGGGGTACGACACGTACTGGGGTGGGGGTACGACTGGAACGTACTGGGGTGTGGGTAGACGGGGCTATGACACGTCCTGGGGTGGGGGTGTGGCTCGCACGTACTGGGGTGTAGGTACACGGGGGGTACGACACGTACAGGGGTGGGGGGGTGTCCATGGACGATGGTACGACACGTACTGGGGTGGGGGGTGTACATTGACGGTGGTACGACACGTACTGCGGTGGGGGTACAACTGGAACGTACTGGGGTGTGGGTAGACGGGGCTATGACACGTCCTGGGGTGGGGGTGTGGCTCGCACGTACTGGGGTGTGGGTACACGGGGGGTACGACACGTACAGGGGTGGGGGGGTGTCCATGGACGGTGGTACGACACGTACTGGGGTGGGGGGGTGTACATTGACGGTGGTACGACACGTACTGGGGTGGGGGTACGACTGGAACGTACTGGGGTGTGGATAGATGGGGCTATGACACGTCCTGGGGTGGGGGTGTGGCTCGCACGTACTGGGGTGTAGGTACACGGGGGGTACGACACGTACTGGGGTGGGGGTACGACTGGAACGTACTGGGGTGTGGGTAGACGGGGCTATGACACGTCCTGGGGTGGGGGTGTGGCTCGCACGTACTGGGGTGTAGGTACACGGGGGGTACGACACGTACTGGGGTGTGGGTACGACTGGAACGTACTGGGGTGTGGGTAGACGGGGCTATGACACGTCCTGGGGTGGGGGTGTGGCTCGCACGTACTGGGGTGTAGGTACACGGGGGGTACGACACGTACAGGGGTGGGGGGGTGTACATGGACGGTGGTACGACACGTACTGGGGTGGGGGGGTGTACATTGACGGTGGTACGACACGTACTGGGGTGGGGGTACGACTGGAACGTACTGGGGTGTGGGTGGACAGGGCTATGACACGTCCTGGGGTGGGGGTGTGGCTCGCACGTACTGGGGTGTAGGTACACGGGGGGTACGACACGTACTGGGGTGTAGGTACACGGGGGGTACGACACGTACAGGGGTGGGGGGGTGTACATGGACGGTGGTACGACACGTACTGGGGTGGGGGTACGACTGGAACGTACTGGGGTGTGGGTGGACGGGGCTATGACACGTCCTGGGGTGGGGGTGTGGCTCGCACGTACTGGGGTGTAGGTACACGGGGGGTACGACACGTACTGGGGTGTAGGTACACGGGGGGTACGACACGTACAGGGGTGGGGGGGTGTACATGGACGGTGGTACGACACGTACTGGGGTGGGGGGGTGTACATTGACGGTGGTACGACACGTACTGGGGTGGGGGTACGACTGGAACGTACTGGGGTGTGGGTAGACGGGGCTATGACACGTCCTGGGGTGGGGGTGTGGCTCGCACGTACTGGGGTGTAGGTACACGGGGGGTACGACACGTACTGGGGTGGGGGTACGACTGGAACGTACTGGGGTGTGGGTAGACGGGGCTATGACACGTCCTGGGGTGGGGGTGTGGCTCGCACGTACTGGGGTGTAGGTACACGGGGGGTACGACACGTACTGGGGTGTGGGTACGACTGGAACGTACTGGGGTGTGGGTAGACGGGGCTATGACACGTCCTGGGGTGGGGGTGTGGCTCGCACGTACTGGGGTGTAGGTACACGGGGGGTACGACACGTACAGGGGTGGGGGGGTGTACATGGACGGTGGTACGACACGTACTGGGGTGGGGGGGTGTACATTGACGGTGGTACGACACGTACTGGGGTGGGGGTACGACTGGAACGTACTGGGGTGTGGGTGGACGGGGCTATGACACGTCCTGGGGTGGGGGTGTGGCTCGCACGTACTGGGGTGTAGGTACACGGGGGGTACGACACGTACTGGGGTGTAGGTACACGGGGGGTACGACACGTACAGGGGTGGGGGGGTGTACATGGACGGTGGTACGACACGTACTGGGGTGGGGGTACGACTGGAACGTACTGGGGTGTGGGTGGACGGGGCTATGACACGTCCTGGGGTGGGGGTGTGGCTCGCACGTACTGGGGTGTAGGTACACGGGGGGTACGACACGTACTGGGGTGTAGGTACACGGGGGGTACGACACGTACAGGGGTGGGGGGTGTACATGGACGGTGGTACGACACGTACTGGGGTGGGGGGGTGTACATTGACGGTGGTACGACACGTACTGGGGTGGGGGTACGACTGGAACGTACTGGGGTGTGGGTAGACGGGGCTATGACACGTCCTGGGGTGGGGGTGTGGCTCGCACGTACTGGGGTGTAGGTACACGGGGGGTACGACACGTACTGGGGTGGGGGTACAACTGGAACGTACTGGGGTGTGGGTAGACGGGGCTATGACACGTCCTGGGGTGGGGGTGTGGCTCGCACGTACTGGGGTGTAGGTACACGGGGGGTACGACACGTACTGGGGTGGGGGTACGACTGGAACGTACTGGGGTGTGGGTAGACGGGGCTATGACACGTCCTGGGGTGGGGGTTCGACTGGAACGTACTGGGGTGTACCTAGACGGGTGGGGGTATACATATACGGGGGGTACGTGTCGGACGTACGGGGGCTGGGGGAGTGTTGGGCGCGTATGCGGGCACATGTCTCCATGGTTGCTGTAGGAGTTCGGTGCGGACGGTGTTTTTTCCATACGGTTGTAACCTCGGACGCACGGGATGGATCGTGATTCCTAGGTCGGACTTGGTTTTTCACGTTTGTAAGGTAAATCGTCCGAGGACGTGTCGGACACATTTTCCGACCCGGGGACGTGTGGGGAATGATTCCCAGTGCGGTTCGTATGGACTTTTTACCATGCGAATCGTGATTGCCAGTTCGTACGGCACTTGTACGATTCGTACGGTAAAAAGACCCGATACGAGTCGCACGGGGGAATTTTTTACTGGATCGTGATCGGCACCATAATGTAGGAGCTGGTTGGTTCAACCTCATATATTTTATAACATATCTTTGTGTCTCTTATTTGGCAGCATGTTGTATTAGCTAGAATTGTCAGGACTGTTTATCATTAAACTCCAGCATCTCCACATCACTTCCTTCACAGTTCCTTACATCATGTGGTGTGTCCACATCCTGGGGACCTTGCTGCAAAACTTAAAGAAACAAGGTTAAACCCTCCCCCTGAAGTTGTACCTTTATAGAATCATCCCTGCCCTGAATCCTCCTGTTTTATCTCTCACCTGTGGAAGGTAGTGACTCCGTGCAACTTGGCTCTGAACGTAAATTCCTACTTTCCTCTTTTGGGCAAATGTGGTACTTTTAAAAAGATTTTGTCCTGCTTTTATTGACTTCCTCAAATCTGCTGGGCATGAGACCTAGAACTGGGTGCCAGAATGCACCCAATGGGCTTATTGAGGGATGTGTTTTGCTTGTTTCAGTGTTCATCCTGTTGGTAACCTTGGTTCCCTACTGGACCGAAAGCAGATATCCACCCCTGAACTGTAGGGTTTGTGTGTGGGCCTGCCCCACATGCTATTGACTGGATTGAGCTTTATCTGTTTGTGTGTGGCTGGTGGGCCCTCATCCCTTGAACGTTGAGTGTGGTAGCCCATTTTTTCCTGTTGAGGTCTTATTGTTTGGGATCTGAAGCATCGTACCCTGGGTGGCATCCCCCTGCTGATTTTGCACAATGCTACTGGCTAGGTGTTGTTCTTTCTGTGGCGCCCCGGCCACATCCCAGGGTGTGTCCTTTGCTTGGTTTTTCGTTGAGTTGGCTTCCCCTTTTAGTCTAATCTACTGATCCTCATTTGGGTCCTTTGCTTGGGGACATATCACAGTCTTCTCAGCTCGTGGGGTGCTAGATGCCAGAGAGACACGCATTTCATCCTTGCTTCTTTGTGGTACGGTTTTGTCCTTTCTTGTCATTCGCCTTGGTGGGTTATCAGTGCTGGTTGCACTTAGCTTGATAGATGCTCTTGATATGATGGAAATGCTGAATAGGTAATGCTTTACTTGCTCTGATTCTTTTTTCTGACTCTGGTCCTTACACCCCAGCCTAGCTTTAACTTAAGTCTGTTGGGCTGCTTGGTCAGTTGACTCATGGGAATTCTGGTTTTGGTTGGTCCTCTATTGGCATACCTGGAGAGGAGTTTAAACTTTTTTTAGGGTATGCAGCAGTGAGAACATCCCCACGGTGTAGACATACCTTATGGTGTAATGTTGTTATAGCCGATCTTATGTGGTACCTTTGGTGCAGCGGAGTTTACCAGCTCTATACATACATACACACAACACTAATTTGGGCCCATATACATTCATACACTCAATGAGCTAGCAAATATCCGTTGGTCATCAATTTTATTTGACCCTAGGAAACCTTTACACCAGTAACCTTACCATTCCTGTCTCCTGAGTAAATGTATGTTCGAACGATCTAGTAGTAGATTAGAATAGGGAGGAAATACAATAATACATTTATCCTTTATTCAAAGAACCACAGACTCAGAAGGAGTTTTAAAAGTTTATATGAATTAATAATTGTGTGAGTCAAATCAGAATACACATAGATATACCAGAAATCTTCCTCAGGAAATTCAGTACAGTTAACTTATAATCAATTTGCATTACTTAAATTCTTGCAAATGACAATACCTGAGGAGAGAAAGAACAGAGAGCAAATACGGAGCATTTAACCCCACAGTTATATTTACATAGAATGGTGTGAGGACCTAGACATCAGAATGTCAAGGATTCAGGACAGGTTCAGGTCCGGGAAGGGGATCTCTCCTAGTGTAACGCCAGCTTTACACCCCTCTCTGGTGCTACTCTCTCCGGCTCGGGCTCGTCCGGACCCCTTCCTAGATGTGCCTCGTCGGTTGTTCCGCAAATTTTCCCTAGTGTTGGATTCTTCAGTCAGATTGCAGCAAATTCGGGCAGCATCTCAGCATAGCATACGCATCTCGTAGGTCAAGTGTGTCTAACTAGCTAGAACTTACCTCTGTTATACCAATTCAAATGTATGATCCACCCCCAAATGTTTCAATTCCATGTACACCCGCAATTTGATTGGGCCAAGCAGTGGGGTGAGGACATCACACCATACTAAGTGTAATAAGTTTCTTAAGTTCTATTGTCTTCCTTCCCGCCCCTTAATTTTAATACCCACAAGCTTTATTCCCACAAGCATTTAATATGCAGATCAATAAATTCGTACTACAATGTTTCATCTTCTTCCTCTCGTAGGGTCAAGAGTTGTTCTTCCCATGTCCTTGCTAGGTTTAGGGTTTGGCAGCCAGTCAATTATCTCATTGGTCTCAGGACAAGCAGATGTCGCGCATGCGTGGTTGCCTCAAGGAAACAGAGACGTGGTCACCCTCCAAGGCCCAAATATGAGCTATTAATAAAGTCAGAGAAGAACATGTTAGAATACAAAATTAAATGAATTCACTGTATACCACTTACTTCTACTCTAACACCATTTACTTAATAAATCTTTTGCATTAAGGGTTTAGTAAAATTTGCATAGGTTAGTTTCAGCACAGCATGTGCATTAGTGTGAGGGTTTCGAGCAGCCATATTAAAAGCTATTGCGCACCTGCAAAGATTTCCCCCCAAGCAACAGAAAACATCATACCACTTAGATGTGGTAGACACATGTGCAGAAGAGTTCCAACGTTTTGGTGGCATTTTTTAGGACACTTGGGTTATTCATTAGTAAAGCACATAGAAAAGCTTCCCCTAGATACGATATGTAAAATGTGGTGCAAAATGAGTACTTACAGACAGGTTGGTTATAATGTTACAGGTTATTCGAGAGGATTGCATACGAGCAAGTTTTTTTTTATACGAAACCTTGCTCCATCAATCCCCTCTCTGATGGCATTTTAGGCCATCACTAGATTCTATTAAATCAGATGCCAACTTTAGCATTTTACCATCTCAATGTCTTCAAATATTTTATTCCTTCCTGTATCCTTCTTAAATTGTGATCCCTTCATTCTTTTATAAATATTTCCTTTCAATTCTTCAAGTCGTTTTTCGTCTAATTTTCTTTTCCTACACTTCTCATTCATTCATACCTTTTTCTTTTTCCACTGCATTTGCGGCAACACATTATTATCAGAACCAACAAAGTTATGCCCATGATCGGCAATAATATTTGACCTAAGATACTCTTACCTATGTTAGAAAACCAACTGCTGATAGTGGAAAATCTATTGGTTATTTTCTTCCATACACTGTCAACCTCCAGTGGTTTTAGTTCTCCTTCCAAATGTGTAATATTTTTAATATACCTTCCAATCTCTACACTTTTATCAGGTATATATGTGCAACAATGTTGTGCCTTCAACATTTTACAGACTCCACCCTCTTTTGCTAATAAGATATCAAGGGCAAGTTGATTTTGCAAAACCATAGCTCTAACAGCAACTAACTCTGCATTGATCAGCAAAAATCCTCCAGCAGTGTCAGTAGATAACCGATCAACTACTGTTGACAATTGACAGATTTTTCGAGAATTCAGCAGACCTCCCACTGAAGGTGTCAATGCACCAAATATATCACCTCCTATTTCTGAAAAACTAGCTATTTTATATCGGGTTAGTCCATTACTGTCATTATTGCTTCCAGTGATTCTTTTAACATGATAAACTTTAGGGAATACTATTCCGAAATAGCAACTTCCATACAAGTGATCAGGCAATCTAAAATAGGCTTTGTTTCGCAAATATAATAAATTCCAGGAAATCCTGGATCAGTTCCTCCTTTTAGTCCCCAACCCCAGATTACTAAGAAGTTATGTTCACATTCAATGGAACCAATAAATACACTGTTATATTCTGTTTTTAGTCTATGGAGACAGATTTTCCCTTTCTTTTCAAAATCCAGAGACATAGCAGCATGAGTCTTGCCAGGTACCAAAAGATCTTCCCTTTCAGCCCATTTAGGTATTTGAGGTTTCGGTTCTGAGGCCCTCCTTTGGAAATCCTGTCTCCTATGATCTACTAAGTTCAAAAATATATTTTCTTCTTCATGCAATTTACATGTTAAGTTGCATTTATGTGCATCAGCTATATCTAGTGTCTTCATTGTTAGAAAATATTCACCCATGAATTGTGAGTCTCTAGTACGAAGGACAGGGTTCATGCTTTTTCGCATAGGGTCTTCTGAAAATATTACATCTACGTTTGAACAATAATACTGCAGTTTTCCACTTCTATAAAATAAACTAGCAGGAGGAGATCGCAGTTTAGTTAGCTAGCCTACCAGATGGCAGAGCTTCTGGTATGGATAGTATTCCGGTCGAATTTTATAAAGTTTTTTCACAACAAATAAAAGACCTCTTCACTGATGTAGTAAGTTCTATCTTTAATGGGGCCTCACCACCAAATTCTTGGTTGTCCGCTAAAATAGTAATATTTCCTAAAAAGGATAAATCATCCCTGGAGATGTCATCATATAGGCCCATAACTTTAATTAATACCGTCTCAAAAATCTTTTCCAAAGTAATCGCCTCTAGATTGTCTTCAAACATCGAGCCATTAGTTTCTACCTGGCAACACAGGTTTATCTCGAAAAAGGGCATTGCCGAGCACGTCCGTCGGACCATTACTCTATTCGATGCCGCAGAGGTAACAGGAGACCTGATCTCACTAACTCTTCTATACGCTGAAAAAGCGTTTTATGGGGTCTCCTGGCAATTCCTGTGGGCTATCATGCAGCTGATAGGCTTCGGACCGAGGATCGTTCAGACATTACAGGCATTATATCAAAACCTGACTGCTAGAATACTAATTAATGGACATCTGTCTGAACAAATAAAGATATCGCGAGGAACAAGGCAAGGGTGTCCCTGCTCCCCTTTACTTTTTGCCCTTTATATTGACCCTCTGATTAAAAGAATTGAATTAAATCCAGCAATTTCTCCAGTGAACAGATTTGGAACTGACACAAAGATCATGGCGTACGCTGATGATTTAGCTATAATCACACCTGAACCTGAATCGGCTATCAGGGCCCTGTAGCAAGAAGCCCAAGTATTCAGAGCAATTTCAGGATATGCTCTCAATAAAACAAAAATGCAGATTGTCATAAATAAGAAAATAAATTGGGTGGACCACAGAATTACCAAGAAAGCTAAATATTTAGGAGTTAATATAGTTTCTGGCTTAGACCTATTGGTTAAAGAAAATTTGACCCCTTTGACAAACGACATGAAGAAATCACTTCGAAAAATTAATAACTTACACCTTACAATAGTAGGGAGTTGTAACGTTTTAAAAATTACTTATTTCCCTAAGTTACTTTATTGTTTTCGGACAATCCCGCTAGACTTTAATAATCATTTGCTTCGAATCTTTGAACACATTTTTTCTCAGTTTATCTGGGCCTACTCACAGCCGAGAAGGGCTTTTAATTTTCTTTCACTACCTAGAGATAGGGGAGGGTGGGCTCTCCCCAACTTAAAATTATACTTTTGGGCAGCTGCCCTACAATACAGCTCTGAATTACTGCAGGAGGATTGTATCTTAAGTTCATCAGGACTGCCTTCTCCTTATTTTTTACTATTGGGGGAAAATATAAGGGGCTGCCTCTGGCGTCAGCTTGAATTTATCTACTACAAGCGAGTTAGATTTAAGACAATGATTACTGCTCATCCGTTTTTTTTTAACATCCGCAAAATGCTTGGACTAGCTAAATTAAATTACTATACCTCTATCAAACATAATGATAACTTCTCACTAATCTTTAAAAATACATATCTTTAACAGTGGTATTCAGCAGGTATTTATAGATTAGGAGACTTGATCAGCTCTGATGGTATTCGGCCATTTGAAGATGTGAAAACCTGTTATAAATTGAATAACAATCAGATATTTCAGTATCAAGCTATCGCAAGTTATCTAATAAACAAAACTGGTGGACCTGAAGGGTTCGCACGGCTAGATCTTTTAGATAAATTGCTTGGCTCTAAGTTTTCAAGAATAGGAAACATATACTTTATGTTGAACGAACGAAGACCTGATGATTTAAACAAAATATACACGAAATGGCAGCTAAAACTAAATGCTCCACCTAACACTTTTTGTTCAACTCTGGGTCTTGCGCAAACATACCTACCTGTTATCATCTAAATTGAAAGCGCAATTCTACAAGACGGGCTATTTTATGTATATAACCCCCAATAGGATTGCTAAATGGACTACTGGTGTTGGAACTACCTGTCCGCGCTGCAAGAAATATAGTACGGACTCCGTGCATATGTTTGCTATCTGCCCAAAGCTAGAGCCATTACTGAAAGAAGTACAACAGTTTCTCGGTAGAGCTCTCCTGCTAGATATCCAACTCACACCAACAACTATTATGTTAGGACTATATGATAAGATTAGCTTATAGGAAGGTGGAGCATTACTGTTTGTCGCAATGACTATTCTCTGGATATGTATTGCTATGTATTGGAAAGATCAGACCCTCCCTCTTTTGGTCAATGGCAAGCTAGACTACTTGCCACTTCCAGACTAGAGAAGGCAATCTATGCTAAAAAAGGCAGACAGGCAAAAAAAAGGGTCTAGTGGGCTGGGACCCTCTGACTAGTCCCAGACTAGTTGGCTCAATACCTTGAATACTCAGGAAGCACAAAAAACGTGTTAAGCTATCTAATCCATGATCCCCCATGTTCCCCCTCCCTCCCTCCCCCCTTTATTTATTCCCACCCTCCCCTGCCCTCCCGTCTCCCTTGCCCCGACCCCTTCCTAAGCCCTCCCTCTACTCCTTGCTCTAGCTTAAATATAGCTCCCGCTCTCCTCCTCTCCTCTAAAACAGGATGCTTTTCATTTGTTTTCTTTTTCTGTGTTTTTTCCTGTTTTGCTTTTTGTTTAAATAAGATTGAAAAATGTTCTTCTTTTACGTATCGATAGATTGTTCGAGTGTTTCTCACTGCATATAACTTGTACAGTAAATATTTTGGACCAGGGGTGCGGGGTGGGGGGGAGGGGAGGTACTGTCTGACGAAGAACTAACTGACTTTGTAATTTCTTGGTAAAGCAAAAAAAAACAACAACAAAAAACTAGCTAATACACTACATGAAATAACATATGTCAAAGGTAAGTGATGAGAAGTTACCCCTTCAGCTACTGAGTTTTCCAATTTCATGCAAACATAACAATCACTAACTTCCATTGTTTCTACATAATGTACTAATAGGTTTGCAAATAATTTAAATCAGTTTCATTCTTATCCAGTATATGGTGTAAATCTACCTCATCTGGTGTTTCTAAGTCTACTCTATCTCCTTTAATGTTTGCTACCTCCGTATGTGCATTAGTACTATTCTCTTTGTCAGTAACCATAAAATAGAGAATAGCTATTGCTAATATTACCCATATTATGAGAACTAATATTAAACTACATATATGAGATCCTACAACACTTCTTTATACAGCTTTGTTTTGGTTTTCCAATAACTTTTTTGTCAGACATTTTTGGACAAGAAGATTTTTCTTCTTTAATTCAGAACTTGATATGAGATAACATCTTAAGCGTCTTTTCTCTTTCAAGTCGGTCTCACTTCTTCATCAATTCATTCAACATTCAGCTCTTCATCACTTTCTTTATTTAAGTCAAGATTTTTAAAGTCTTCAAGAATAACATATGTCCACTCAGGACCCTTGAACTTGTTATTCAATGTCTTCAATCTTTGACGCCTTCTTTTTGGCGTTACTGTAGAAGGTCCAGATTGACTGGTTACTTCGTTTACTTGATCAGGTTCTTCACTGATTGTCTTAAGATGGTATTTAAGTCTCTTGATAATTCTTGGCCAATTATCACCTTTTCGACTTTTCTTAAATTTCACTGCACTGCCAGGTTCTTCAAGACTTCTTTTATTTTCCTTAGATTTTGGCACAACTTGATCAGCTTGGTCTTCAAATTTCCTCTCTATCTGACCTTGTCCAGGGCTTATTGTTCTGGCCTGTTCTGCCTGGATGGGTTCATCTACCTCAATCTGGCCCTGTTCAGGATTAGTGATGTCTGGTTTTGCTTCTGTATCTTGAACTTGCTTTTCTATGCCTATCTGGTCCTGTTCAGGTCTTTTTACCTCTTTACCTTCTTCTGCCTGAATGTTTTCTCTAAATCCTATATGTCCCTCCTCAGACTCAGGAATGGGGCTTTGTTTTTCTTCTGTCTGAGTATATAGTTCTCTCCGTAACTGTTCCTGCTCAGGCTCCCTAACAGTCGTTTCCCTACTCTCCTGATCGAGGTCTTCTACACCTGACTGGTCCTCACTCTTTTCCTGTCTACCTAACTGTGTTTGGCTCCTAGTTCTTATAAATACTTCAGGTATGTCCACCACTGGAATCCAGTCGTCCTGATAAGTGCTTAGTTATACTTGGGCAGCTACCTCAGGATCTTCTATAGGAAGTTCTTCAGCTGCACAACCTTCAGCAACATCAATTTCTCGTTTCAACTGAAACTCTTCTTCTTCAGGAGCTGGTACCCTTTTGGTATGACTTGCATGAATCCAATTAGGCAATCCCGCACACTTTACAGCTGTTGAAGTAGTCAATATAACTTGATGCGGTTTGTCCCCCCTTGGTGCTAGGCACGATTATCGAGTGTTATTCTTCACAACTACCCAATCACCGGGATTTCAGATCATGAAATTGGCTCTGCTGTCTGTTGAAAGCGTCTTCCCCAACCTGATGAGAGATAGAACGCACTCTGTCAGCCAACTCTTTGCAATACTCCAAAACCAAGTCATCAGTTATATTCAACATCTTGTGTCCTGGTACACATGCCTGTCTCATGGCTCTTCCCATGAGTATTTAATGGGGACTCAATCCAGTATTTTTGTCTGGAATACTTCTGAGTCCCATCAGAACTAGAGGTAAAGCATCAGGCCATTCCAGTGGGGTGGATGCACACACCTTTCCGAGTCTTGACTTGATTGTGCCATTTAATTGTTCTACACCCCAGAAGCCTCTGGACGGAAAGCGCAGTGCAATTTTTGTTCGACTTTGAATGCTTCACAAATTAGATGAATTATTTCATTTTTAAAGTGAGACCCTCTATCTGATTCAATCGTTACTGGAAAACCAAATCTAGGGATGAGTTCTCTTAATAAAAGTTTGGCCACTGTCAAGCTGTCATTTCTTCGGGTCGGGTATGCTTCCACCCACTTTGACAAGTACATATTTCAACCCTCGACAAGCAGGTAGTTGAATGAAATCTAATTGAAGTCTTACGAAAGGACCCTCTGCCCTTCCAATCTTTCCCATACTAACCACAGTTTTCTTGCCAGAATTCATTTGTTGACATATTAAACATCTTTGGCACAGACTCTCTGCTGCATTCCTAAACCTTGCGTTAAACCAATCTTGTCTGAAAAGTTGAATTATTGCATCTCTGCCCACATGTGTGTCTCCATGGTACATTCTAGCCATTGGTGCAAGCATACTGTCTGGCATTACTGGTCTGTCATCATAACAAACCCGCACACCATCTTCTGCCCTTCTTTGACATCCTATTTTCACCCACTCTTCCTTTTCTCTCATGTCTACTGCATCCTGCAGATCTTTCACCTCCTCCCAGGTTCCCACTCCTGCAAGTAGCATACGTTGGCAGCTGATTCCACATGTTTTGATTTTCTTGTTTAGAGCAATTTTATGCCTCGCACAGTGTTGGGCAACCTGGTAAGCATATCGGCTTCCGGCTGTCACATAGTTATCTCCTGATTGGTGAGCAGCACACTTAACCACGGCCACCTCTTTTGGTAATTGAAATGCCTCAATTAATTCTTTCACGAAAATTCCATTTTTAATACGAGTTCCTGAGCAAGTCAGGAAATCCCTTTGCATCCATAGTTGGCCAATATCATGCACAACCCCATAACCATATTGACTGTCAGTGAATATGATTACTCTCCAATTTTTCCCAAGTTTGCATGCTTTAATTAAAGCGATTAGTTCAGCTACTTGTGCAGATCTGACTTCTGGTAAATAGGATGCTTCGACTATTCCAGTTAATGTACATACAGCGTAAGCAGCACTTAATCCTCCCTCCTCATGTCGCATGAATGAGCCATCCAGAAATAGCTCATGATCAGCATTTTTCAAGGGTTCTTCTTGTATGTCAGGACGTGGTTTGGTACTAAGTTCAGTCACATCAAGACATTCATGTTCAACCTCATCTTTCACTTCTTCTTGGTAAGGATCAGATAGTAAGGTGGCTGGATTAAGAACAGTACACCTCACTATAGTCAAGTTTTCAGCCCCCAGTATTATTCTTTCATATTTTGTCAGCCTTCTGGGAGTAAGGAACTCCGTTCGGGTTCTGGTTAGCAGAATCACCACTGCATGAGGAACATACAGCTTGACAGGGTGTCCCATCAGAATTGACTCACTTTGTTCTATGCTTACACAAGTGCAGCTACAGCTTTCAGGCAAACTGGTAATGCACAGGCCACAGGATCTAGAGTATCAGAAAAATATGCCACTGGCCTTCTCATCAATCCATGTCTCTGTGTCAAAACTGAAAGTGCACAATTACCCCGCTCATAGCAGAATAATGCAAAAAATGTTTAATAGTCCTGCATTCCTAAAGCAGGTGCTTCACACAAACAATCTCGCAACTTTCTAAAAGATCCCATGCTTTCATCATCCCATTCTATAGGATATTTCGCTCTCTTTCTGGTCATCTGTATCAGAGGCTTAGCTAGTAAAGCAAACCCTACAATCCACTGCCTACAATACACTACAACTCCAAGGAACATTCTTATTTCTTTATGGGTTCGTGGCAATTGCATTTGTCTTATTATTCTGATTCTTTCAGCGGTCACTCTTCTAACTTCTCTTTCTATTTGATGTCCCAAGTATTTAACTGAATTTTTACAAAACTGAAGTTCTCAGGGGACACTTTATGTCCACCCTTTGCCAAATGATTTAGCAGTGCAATTGAATCGGTAACACAGTCATCTCGTGTATTTGACGCCACCAATAAGTCGTCAATATATTGCACTAAGACTGACTCTCTGGGCAATACAAGAGATTCAAGACTTCTTTTGAGAATCTGATTAAAGATTGAAGGACTTTCAGTGTACCCTTGAGGCACATGATTCCACACGTAAGCATGCTCTTCAAATTTGAACGAAAATAAAAACTTGCTATCTGGATGCAATGGAATAGAAAAGAATGCATGACATAAATTGATTACTGTGAACCATCCTGCTTTCCATGGTATCTGATAAAGAATCACGGCTGGGTTAGGCACTACTGGACAGCACGGTATAACAATTTTATTAATTTTCCTAAGATCTTGAACCACCCTATACTTTCCGTTAGGTTTCTTGATGCCAATTATAGGTGAGTTACAAGGGCTACTCATTATTTCTTTCAGGATGCCTTGTTCGACTAATCGCTCAATTTCTGCTGCAACACCTGCTTTTACTTCTGGACTCATTTTGTATTGTCTAGTATTCGGATAAACAGCACCTTCTATCACTGTCACTTTTACAGGATCTACTTTTGCCATTAATCATATTTCTTTTCCAGTAAAATCCCATATCTCTGCATTTACAGTCAGTTTGACTTCGGCAGGTAATTCATTTTGTGTCATCATCGAATATAATTAATTTACTTTTGTTCCCTGTTTAGCTAACATGAACTTGTAAACTCCATCTTCAGCTGGGGTTTGTATTGCAACATCATCCGGTGTGCAAAATATGATGCAATTCATTTTGCACAGTAAGTCCCTTCCAAGCAAATTTACAGGGCTTGAATCACACATCACGAATTTATGCATTTCTTTAAAATTTCAAATTCGCACCTCCATTGGTTCTGTGATCGGGGTTCTAATCCGTTTGTTCGAAACTCCTACAACTTGGATGTCTTCACCCAAGAGGGGCAGGTTAGGAATGTCTGCTGTTCTCACAGTAGACCTGGTAGCACCAGTATCCAACAAGAAAGTGATAAACTTTCCTTCTACTTTACCTTCTACGTATGGACCTGACTGATCTACCGGTAGGGATGCGCCAAGTACACACTCCCCTTCCTCCCCCCTCAGGCACCGTCATTCCTGCTCATAATCAATTAGAGGATCCTGCAAAAGAAGCTGTGATGTTTCAAACTTTCTCTTACCACTTCCTTCTGGAAATCCGGCGTCAACACTGTACTTGGCTTGACTCACTAAATTTGACTTAGGGGTAGGTGTCAATTGACTCTGAAGATCTATACCCTGTTGCGGATGACTCATTAACACCTCATTCTGCGTCTGTGGATTTAAATTTTGATTTGGGCCATTATTAACTTGTACGACTTTACACTCGTTCTTCCAATGCCCCAACTTCCCGCAACCATGACAGGAAAATCTTTTCTTTGCCACTTTTCTCGATTCAACCTTCCATGTTGTTTTCACCCATTATTGTCACCTTGACCCTGTGGTCTTCCTTGATTTTCTGTCTGTTTATTTAATTGAAGTTCTTGCTGTTCAGCCAATTTTACTTGAGCCCACATTACGTTTTCTTCTAAAGCTTTTCGTTTATTGTCAATTTCATCCCCACAATATTTAGCATATTTTAACATTTCATCAATGGGCTTTGATTGCCAACACAGCATGTACTGCTTAATCATATGAGATATATCCAATCTCAGTCCAGTCACAAATCGATACACAAAATTAGTCATGTCCTTGTTTTCTAAACTTTCAAACCCAGTATACTGTTTGAACACCTGTAAAAGACGTTCGTAGTAGGCATGTACAGACTCATTTTTCTCTTGGGTTGTCCTGTCTATTTTTACCCAATCAGTTTCTTTCGGGGGAATTTTACTCTTCAGAAAAGTGATCACCTGGTGATATCTTTTCATTACATCTTCTGACGGGGCTCCTGTCTTTGAATCTCTTGGATATTCTTCACTAGGCCAATCTATGGTAATCTTACACTCTGTCCACAAATCTGCAGGTACTACTATGTCAAACAGACCATCCAGATCTTTTACCAAAACCTTTGAAACTTTCACAAATCTCTCAACTTGTTTGTAACACTCCACTGGTTTCTCTCTCAATTTTGGGAAATCATTCGTAAATGACAAAATGTCCTGTCTAGTCCATGGTACATGTACGTACCCCCCTCCGGGTACTTCCCTCATCGGATACAACCTCTCAGCCTTTTCTGTCTCTCTCATGGCATATTCAGATGTCGTTCGATTCACCTGTGCTTCTTCCTTTTTCTTTGCCCACCTGACTTTCCATCTTTCAAGATCTCCCCATTTTTGTAGCAGAAATAACAACTCCCTGATCTGTAATTTTCTTCCAGACACATTCATGTTTTCTAAATCCTTATCAGAAAATGCTGCCCTATATGGTTTCTGTAGCACCTTTGATTTCCCTATGTCAATTCCCTTTTCAGATGCCAAATTTGTCAGGTTTTCATGGAATGCCTTTGTATTTTGTGTAATGCTTCTACAAATAAACAGCAATTCTTCCTCACTGTATGTGTTTAATCTGTCTAGACCCACATTTCCAGCAACCATTTCTTCCAATTCTACTCTCAATTTGAAAATGTCTAATAATTTTGGCTGTTACTTTTGTTTCTCTATTTCTTGAGACCATCTCTCTATATCTTCTGGAGTTACTATTGTGTGACTTCTGGTTCCTGTTGAGGTTTCTAGTCTAACTTCTTTCGAACAACTGGGCAAATTTCTCTTCGGGGTTTCCATCATTGGCTCTCTTATGAGCAAATCCATTAATGATATTACTGATTCACATTCACTTGCTTGGTCATCTACTATCATCTTTTCTTTTCTAGGTTCTATGCTTGGGGTAGGCATTACAGGAACTTTAGAACAGTTGGACTTTTCACCATACAATGGGACTACTGGACCTATGGTTACTGGTATGGTCAATGCTTCTGGATGAGCGTTAATTTGAGCTATTTTCTGGATCAATTCATCTCTATTCTTATTTATCGCTTCCATTTCTTTTTCTTGAAGTACTCTATCTGTGGTGTCATGTACTATCTGTGAAACCAAAGGTGTTCCTATCATTGGGGCACTAGGGGTCATTCTATTGAATCCTTCTTTATAAGGTGGAGGACTTTTAATCAATACGTCTTCAAAATACCCTTCTTCTGTTTCTCCGCTATCTATCATGGTTAAGTGCTTGTTTTTTTCTGTAAATTTACCTCCCATCTGCTCTTCTGATGTTAGCACAGGGTATAAAACTTCTGCCACCGTGGCCTGTCTCCATTGTTTCATTTGTCTATCTCTAGTCTATTGGGAAAATTTCTGATAATATTTTCTTAAGGTCCTGTTACTTCGTGGTCTATCACGTTTAAAGGCTTCCATTTCCCATTCTTCTAAAGCCTCATACTGGGTCAATCTAGGTCTGGGTTCTAATTCATTCATTTGTGTTCTTAAATTGTACAATATTCTTCCATTAAAACTTCCGTACTCAGGAAATGCTAATATTCCATCATCTTTTGTGTATTCTACCCAATTTTCTAACCATACACAGGTATGATAGCCTCTCTCCACCATCATGTATGATTGAGGCGTATTTGGAGGAGGATTGAGAATCCCCTCTCTACTCTTAATGGGTTTGTCCTTTTTAAAATAATTCTTAACCTTTTGCATAAATGACATTTTTCTCTTTTCTTGTTAAGGCACTGTTCGTAAGCAAACCCTATAAATCTTCTATCCGGACGAGTCCCTGTAAATGTTGGATCGTACATGCAAACTCCACTATCTAATATTATTCTTGGGATTACTATTTTGTCAACCAATCAGATGCTTGCTTTAATTCTAAAAATTCTCCAATACCAACGTGTTTTCTAGTCTGACGACCAATCAGTTTCTACTCTGTTCGCTCGCCCAGCCAATGCTTGCAGGGCTTTTCTTGTGACGTCAGTATCACTCCTTACTACTGACCCCTCCTTTACAATTTTGCATCAACTTCACACCCGCTGTTTCAACCAATTCCAGCGCGGCTCTCAGTGATGTCAGTGCAGCACCCGCAACTGACCCCTCCTTTACAAGGGTAATGCGAAAACTTATTTTCTCACAAAAGATTTCACAGTTTTCATTAATTAACAACGTATAAACATTTGCTATTGTGTCTGACCCACTAATTCAAAGAATAGTAAGATTTCTTTCACTACGAGTATAACCCTTCCACTTACTCTTAATACACTACAAGTAAAACCTTTCCGCTTACTCTTCACACAAGCATCAAAGAACCTGCTACTCTTTCAGTATTACCCTTTCTAGGTGATATAATACCACAATTTCACCAGCGAACTCTTCGCTATCAATTACTCTCACTAGCATACAAGAAATGATTCCCTAACGTAGTGCTTCTAGTCCTGCGTAGCTTTCAGCACTTTCTCGATCCAGACCAATAACCTCACTGCAGTGTGGCTTCCATTTACCACCCGCTATTCGATATTACCGGGAATTTCCAGACAACATAAAACAATACATGACGGGTTTTGGTTAAAACATAAATCAATAATTCAAACTTTCAAATACAATCCTCACCTAACTAACTATACTAACCATACCTCTGCTACCAAGAAAAACTGTTGCAGCGGAGTTTACCAGCTCTATACATACGTACACACACACAACACTCATTTGGGCCCATATACATTCATACACTCAATGAGCTAGCAAATATCCACTGGTCATCAATTTTATTTTACCCTAGGAAACCTTTACACCAGTAACCTTACCATTCCTGTCTCCTGAGTAAATGTACGTTCGAAAGATCTAGTAGCAGATTGGAATAGGGAGGAAAAACAATAATACATTTATCCTTTATTCAAAGAACCACAGACTCAGAAGGAGTTTTAAAAGTTTATATGAATTAACAATTTTGTGAGTCAAATCAGAATACACATAGATATACCAGAATTCTCCATCAGGAAATTTAGTACAGTTAACTTATTATCAATTTGCATTACTTAAATTCTTGCAAATGACAGTACCTGAGGAGAGAAAGAACAGAGAGCAAATACGGAGCATTTAACCCCACAGTTATATTTATCTAGAATGGTGTGAGGACCTAGACATCAGAATGTCAAGGATTCAGGACAGGTCCGGGAAGGTGACCTCTCCTAGTGTAACGCCAGCGTTACACCCCCCTCTGGTGCTACTCTCTCCGGTTCGGGCTTGTCCGGACCCCTTCCTACATGTGCCTCTTCGGTTGTTCCGCAAATTTTCCCTAGTGTTGGATTCTTCAGTCAGATTGCAGCAAAATCGGGCAGCATCTCAGCATAGCATCAGCATCTCGTAGGTCAAGTGTGTCCAATTCAAATGTATGATCCACCCCAAATGTTTCAATTCCATGTACACCCGCAATTTGATTGGGCCAAGCAGTGGGGTGAGTACATCACACCATACTAAGTGTAATAATTTTCTTTTGTTCTATTGTCTAGCTTCCTGCCCCCTTAATTTTAATACCCACAAGCTTTATTCCCACAAGCATTTCATATGCAGATCGATAAATCTGGACTACAATGTTTCATCTTCTTCCTCTCGTAGGGTCAAGAGTTGTTCTTCCCATGTCCTTGCTAGGCTTAGGGTTTGGCAGCCAGTCAATGATCTCATTGGTCTCAGGACAAGCAGAGGTCGCGCATTCGTGGTTGCCTCAAGGAAACAGAGACGTGGTCAACCTGCAAGGCCCAAATATGAGCTATTAATAAAGTCAGAGAAGACCATGTTAGAATACAAAATTAAATGAATTCACTGTATACCACTTACTTCTACTCTAACCCCATTTACTTAATAAATCTTAATGGTTTAGTAAAATTTGCATAGGTTAGTTTCAGCACAGCATGTGCATTAGTGCGAGGGTTTCGAGCAGCCATATTAAAAGCTCTTGCGCAGCTGCAAAGGTTTCCCCCCAACAACAGAAAACGTTATACCACGTAGATGTGGTAGACGCATGTGCAGAAGAGTTCCCGCGTTTTGGCGGCTATTTTTAGGACACTCGGGTTATTCGTTAGTAAAGCACATAGAAAAGCATCCCCTAAATACGATATGTAAAATGTGGTGCAAAATTAGTACTTACAGACAGGTTGGTTATAATGTTACAGGTTATTCGAGAGGATTGCATACGAGCAAGTTTCTTGTTATACGAAACCTTGCTCCATCACCTTTATATTTATGTTTCTGTTTGAAAGAAAAAGCACCTACAGCAAGCCTAGAGCAGCATCTTTCAGCGATGAATTTTCAAAATAGGCTTGTGAACTTGTGCTAGCTACCTGTATTTTTAAATACTCTGCTATGTTCATAAATTATCCTACTGAAAATGTCAAGTCTCTCCTCAGCCAGATAATTAATTACCTGCAGGAAAATGGCAGGAAATGAATAGCAACCAATGCACTAAAAGCTAGATCAAGAACTGACTGGTATCACCCAGGACAACGGTAGTAAACCGAACTAGTACTTGGGGTAAAAGACTTACACCACTGTAGCATCAATGTTGCCAAGCAGCAGAACTTTGTATACAGTAATGGTAGATAAACGATTCAAGCAGTACAATCAACAGTAAAGGTAGGAAGTAAATCAGCAAAGTTTGTGAGCCAATTTCTAAAAAGGGATACAACCGAATTATTAACTGTTGAGGCTTTGTCACCCCAATGCTGAGCCCTTTTTTCGCATTCTGGTGTAGTTCACACTTAGGCCTCCATAGCTTTTTTCCACATAAGCTATGCATAACAAGTGTGTGCCATTTTCCCCCAAAATCATGGGGATTCTAAAGGTACCTAGGGTTTGTGGCTATCCCTGGAGAGGACAGAGAAAATAACTAATATGTAGCTAGGGGCAGATTTACGTTTCCTGGTGCATCCCTTCAAATCAGCACTGATGCGCCAAGAAATGTGCGACTCGCAATGCCATTGTTGCGCCACCACGGATGCGCCGCCATGGTGCAAGGATAGCGTTACAACAAACAAATGATGGACGGAATGCTGACAATGCATACATTCTCCCCCAGTCAAGAGATCTGGGTTAAATCCATCGATCTTTTGCCCACTACACCACCCCAGTTTAGACATGGCCATATGCAAATCAGTCTTGACCCTGTGCCTCATGGGAACAGTCCAGCCCGAACTGCCAAGCCATGTCTTCCCTGGACCGGAATCAAGCATCCTAGGACCGGTTTCTGGCTATCAGCCGTCATCAGCCAGGATAGCTTGACTCCAGTGGCGTAGTGAGCACGGGTCCCACGTCTGGGAATACCCATCCCGCTTAGGGCGAAAAGCGTTACAACAAACAAATGATGGACGGAATGCTGACAATGCATACATTCTCCCCCAGTCAAGAGATCTGGGTTAAATCCATCGATCTTTTGCCCACTACACCACCCCAGTTTAGACATGGCCATATGCAAATCAGTCTTGACCCTGTGCCTCATGGGAACAGTCCAGCCCGAACTGCCAAGCCATGTCTTCCCTGGACCGGAATCAAGCATCCTAGGACCGGTTTCTGGCTATCAGCCGTCATCAGCCAGGATAGCTTGACTCCAGTGGCGTAGTGAGCACGGGTCCCACGTCTGGGAATACCCATCCCACTTAGGGCGAAAAGCGTTACAACAAACAAATGATGGACGGAATGCTGACAATGCATACATTCTCCCCCAGTCAAGAGATCTGGGTTAAATCCATCGATCTTTTGCCCACTACACCACCCCAGTTTAGACATGGCCATATGCAAATCAGTCTTGACCCTGTGCCTCATGGGAACAGTCCAGCCCGAACTGCCAAGCCATGTCTTCCCTGGACCGGAATCAAGCATCCTAGGACCGGTTTCTGGCTATCAGCCGTCATCAGCCGGGATAGCTTGACTCCAGTGGCGTAGTGAGCACGGGTCCCACGTCTGGGAATACCCATCCCACTTAGGGCGAAAAGCGTTACAACAAACAAATGATGGACGGAATGCTGACAATGCATACATTCTCCCCCAGTCAAGAGATCTGGGTTAAATCCATCGATCTTTTGCCCACTACACCACCCCAGTTTAGACATGGCCATATGCAAATCAGTCTTGACCCTGTGCCTCATGGGAACAGTCCAGCCCGAACTGCCAAGCCATGTCTTCCCTGGACCGGAATCAAGCATCCTAGGACCGGTTTCTGGCTATCAGCCGTCATCAGCCAGGATAGCTTGACTCCAGTGGCGTAGTGAGCACGGGTCCCACGTCTGGGAATACCCATCCCACTTAGGGCGAAAAGCGTTACAACAAACAAATGATGGACGGAATGCTGACAATGCATACATTCTCCCCCAGTCAAGAGATCTGGGTTAAATCCATCGATCTTTTGCCCACTACACCACCCCAGTTTAGACATGGCCATATGCAAATCAGTCTTGACCCTGTGCCTCATGGGAACAGTCCAGCCCGAACTGCCAAGCCATGTCTTCCCTGGACCGGAATCAAGCATCCTAGGACCGGTTTCTGGCTATCAGCCGTCATCAGCCAGGATAGCTTGACTCCAGTGGCGTAGTGAGCACGGGTCCCACGTCTGGGAATACCCATCCCACTTAGGGCGAAAAGTGTTACAACAAACAAATGATGGACGGAATGCTGACAATGCATACATTCTCCCCCAGTCAAGAGATCTGGGTTAAATCCATCGATCTTTTGCCCACTACACCACCCCAGTTTAGACATGGCCATATGCAAATCAGTCTTGACCCTGTGCCTCATGGGAACAGTCCAGCCCGAACTGCCAAGCCATGTCTTCCCTGGACCGGAATCAAGCATCCTAGGACCGGTTTCTGGCTATCAGCCGTCATCAGCCAGGATAGCTTGACTCCAGTGGCGTAGTGAGCACGGGTCCCACGTCTGGGAATACCCATCCCACTTAGGACGAAAAGCGTTACAACAAACAAATGATGGACGGAATGCTGACAATGCATACATTCTCCCCCAGTCAAGAGATCTGGGTTAAATCCATCGATCTTTTGCCCACTACACCACCCCAGTTTAGACATGGCCATATGCAAATCAGTCTTGACCCTGTGCCTCATGGGAACAGTCCAGCCCGAACTGCCAGGCCATGTCTTCCCTGGACCGGAATCAAGCATCCTAGGACCGGTTTCTGGCTATCAGCCGTCATCAGCCAGGATAGCTTGACTCCAGTGGCGTAGTGAGCACGGGTCCCACGTCTGGGAATACCCATCCCACTTAGGGCGAAAAGCGTTACAACAAACAAATGATGGACGGAATGCTGACAATGCATACATTCTCCCCCAGTCAAGAGATCTGGGTTAAATCCATCGATCTTTTGCCCACTACACCACCCCAGTTTAGACATGGCCATATGCAAATCAGTCTTGACCCTGTGCCTCATGGGAACAGTCCAGCCCGAACTGCCAAGCCATGTCTTCCCTGGACCGGAATCAAGCATCCTAGGACCGGTTTATGGCTATCAGCCATCATCAGCCAGGATAGCTTGACTCCAGTGGCGTAGTGTGCAAGGATAGGCAGATGCGTGTCGCATCTGCCGGCGTAAGGTTGGCGCAGTGCTGGAGTTGTGTCGAGGGCGCGATACAGTTCCAGCACTGTGCCAACCCGGCCTATCTTCCACATGGTGCGTCACACCTTACGCCTGCTTCAAGCAGGCGCAAGTTTTTGACGCAGCGGGGTCGGAAAAGTGACTGAGTGAAATCTTGTAGATTTCACTCAGGCACTTTTCCGAGGCGTTCCTGCGCCGGAACGCCCTACCTGCGCCAGAACGCCCACAAGAAACCTAGTGCAGGTTTCATGTGGCGCAGGGCTTTACAATGTGATGCATTTCCCTAGATGCATCACGCTGTAAATGCCCCGCAGCATGGCGCTAACTTTACGCCGCCGCTGCATCACAGAAGTGACACAACGGCGGCGCAAAAGTGCCGTACGGGGCTTGTAAATCTGCCCCCTAATTTTTAGTTTTTGGGGAAAAATAGGAAAAAAGTGCTCCGCAAAAAAAGTCTGTTTTTTAACCTAAAAATTGAATCAATGAAAGGATTTCTATGTTAAAGTCACCATCTTCCCAGATTTCAGGGACATGCAGAGCTGTATGGGAAAAACTATTTTTTACCACAGTTATTGTATTTGTTTAATGAGGTAGCTAACTTTCTGAAATGTAGTACTTTCAACCTACTTCCAGTTTGTGGTAACCGTTGTGAAACCCCTGGGTGATCCCTGAAAGCTATAGATTTCTAAAAAGTAGGCATAATTCGAAATTCAGAAAGGGGTCTTTTCTGTAGATCCCTCAAGATTCTCCCAAAGAAACAAACTGTTCAATTCAAAAAACAATGAAAATGAGTAGGACAACACTGCCATTAGTGACAACCTTTTTTATCTGTAACCTCTTGTCATGAGGGCCGATTTGCAAAAGCAATATACCATTACATTTGCTAGACTCTTCTAGCTGAGGAGATATATGTTAGTAGGTTGTTCATGAATCTGATGTACCCAGAGCCAACAACTGAGCTGCACCTTCAAATGTTTTTTTATTGTGTACAGAGTATAAAGCAATTCATATGGTAAAATATGATGAGTGAAAAATAGGTATGATGGAAACCTATGTTTTTCTTTTCAAAATATTTTTATTGGATTTTCAGGGCTATAAAAACATACAAAGTGTATACAATACTTGCATCCTCTGTGAGATAACATTGACACTTTAATCAGACCTACGAATAGGTATGTAGGTATGTAGGTATGTATGACCATGAACAAAGCATTGTTGATTGTAAACAGTACATAATAGAACAGGGGAGGCAGGGGTATAGGGAAGAAGAGAGGGATGTAAGGGAGGGGTGGTATGGGTTGTACTAGGTGACATGTGAAAGGAAGGTGGCAAAAATCTGCTTGGTGAGATGTGTGGGCTGTGTTGTACCACTTGCAGGGATTCCACTTACAAATGCTCTTTTGAGGAGATGATAAGGTGGTAAATAAGGTATATGTTTAACTCAGGGGATCTGAGACTTAGGTTTGGTCTATGTGGGTGTGTCAGATGTGAGCCTGCACTTGACAAAACCATTTGGGTTCATGGTATAAGTAGGGAGAGGACTTTTTCCAAACTTAGTGCTGAATATTCAGCTAAATTTTACATTCGATGTTTATCATGGAGCTGGACCTGTACTTTTTGACTACAAGAGAGTCCTTCCCGTCTTTATGAATCACTCTATCATGGCTAGTGGTGTAGGGGTGGGTGATAAATTCTAAAGTAGGGGTGAGGGACAAATTCAACTCCACCCGTGCCGTTCGCAGAGTTTTGTCCACTCTGCAATACAAGCGTAATGCAGAGTTCCGGCAAAACTCAGTCAACCTATTTTTTTCTCATGCGCAGCTTGCCAATGGTAGGTTGGATAGCACAAACTATAATTGGCTTCCACTTGCGTGATTTTCAGGTGCTAAGATTGCACCCGGCGAGATCTTCTCAATGCAGGTGGTCGCAACCATTCGCGGTGAGAAAGCTGCCGCTTGAGTAGAAAATCTACTCGAGCTGCAGGAAAGAAGCAGTGCCCTCTGGTGAACTGTATGGTACCATTCATGCTGATTTGACAGTGTGGAAAAAGCTCTTGGTGCTAAAAATAAGCGTAATGTACAGATTTTGCCCACTCACAGAACTCCATGGAATCAGAGTTTTCATGTAACTGCGGAATTCTGTGGAGTGAAACTCCACCATTCGCCCCCCCCCCCCCCCATAGCCGGGCCTAAAATCATCCCAGTGGCCTCAATGTGGTGGAATAGAGATTCAATATGAGGTATTAGGTTCTTTTGGAAGCTTTTATAAAGACTGACTGAGAAGCTGTCAGGCCCTGGAGTTTAACCAGGTTTGAGATCATTGATTGCCCATTTAAATTCTGCAGTGTAGATCTGTTGATTTAGTATTATGGTATTGGAGTCATTAATAGTTGCTAGTTGTAGTTTGTCTAGGTATCTTTTGCAATTGCTAAGCAATGATGTTGAGTCTGGGTTGTATAGCTCCTTCTAGTTTTCCTTAAATAGGATGACAATTTTTGTAGTGTCTAAAACTGTAGCTACCGAATTATTTACTGATGGCAGTAATGAGGCTATTGCTATTTTTAAACTGTAAGTAATTGTCTAATGTTCTACCAGCTTAATTAGACTCTTTACATTTCTTCATCATTCTAGCTCATTTAATCTTTTATTATTGTATTTATTTATGTTAGACATTATGTTAATGAATACTCCTCTAATTGAGGTTTTCATAGTGCCCCATAATGTTTCAGCATAGTTTTTGTTAGTATTCTTTTCTTGGGAAAAATTCATAATGGCAGTGTTATTTTTGTATTTTAATGTTTGGTCTTAGAGTACAGTCACATTCATTCTCCATTGCCTTTCCTTGAGAATATTTTGGGATATTCGTAGATCAAGGGTTATGCAGGCGTGGTCTGATACTAGTATTGGTTTGATGGTGTGATTTGTAACCTTTGGTGTGAGAGTATTGTTTGTGAGTATGTAGTTAATTCTGAAAAGCATGTTATGATGGTGGGAGTAGAAAATGTACTTCTTTCCTGTGGGGTTGTACAGACACCACATATCATTTAAGCAGTTTTTTTGCACAAGTTTCTCAATTCTTTGTGTGATTTGTTGAGGCTATAGTTACAGGAGGAGCTTTTGTCTAACAGAGTATCCCAAGGAAGGTAGATATCTCCTGCTAGTATTTCTTCTGAGTTAGCCGGCAGTTCACATAGTCATTTGTTTAAGTTGATCCAAAATTGAGGGTCATCCACTGTAGGTGCATATATATTGACTATATAGAAGGTTGAAGTGTTAATATTGACTTTCGTAATTAACTATCTATCATCACTCTCATGGAAATAGTCTGTCACAGAAATTTCTTTAAGGCTGGTGAACAAGTTGTACTATAGATCCAATGATGGTGCATTGTATTACATTATTGAGGACCCATTTTAGTCTCTTGTCGGAGAATTATGTCACCTTTGAGTTTTGCACAGGAGTCTTGAATTTTTTACGTTTAACAAGGTGGGTAATACCCTTTGTATTGAGGGAGAGAACTTTTAACGGTCCATTGACCATGTTATTGCAGCTATGATCTCAATTCTCGTTTGGTCAGGGATTTTGTATCATTAAATAGATCACAGATTTGCTTGTAGGGAGGTTATCCTTGTTGTGTCAAAGAGTTAAGATGTCGAAGTTTGGGTGCTCTGGGTGTATTGCTAGGGGAAGTGGATGGATTTTCATGAAAGTTCTGATATCAAGGTTTGTGAGACTTATGTTATTTGCTGTGTTACTGGAGCATAAGGTACTTGTAGTTTAGGTGATGTGGTAGCAAAAGTGATGCAGTGAGATGTGAACAGCTCTGTATGAAGTGAAGTCGTCCAAAGTTGGGGGGTGAGTGGTCAGCAGACTTGGCAGTGGGAACCCGGGTGGTAGGGGGGAAAAGGGAAAAAAATAAGCATAGAGGCCACATTTCACTAAACCCTAATCCGTCTGGGGATAGATGGGCAGTGGAAGCCACTGGAGGCTGAGACCTATGCAGCTCTAAAAATGAAGGTGATGCTGGTGTGAGGAGAAAGCAGACAACTTTGCATGAGGTGTTTAACTTCTTGGAAGTGTTTACAACTCGAACGACAAGGGGTGGAAGTAGAAATGTTAGCATTAACATTCATATGTAAACATTAACTGTATAATCAAGCACAGTTGAATTACCACAAGATGTTGAAGGAAGGTATGAGTTTTCAGAGCAAGAGTGTGATATTGATATCCTGGGTGTAACAGCTGAGGAGACTACCTCATGTTAGCAGCCTAACAATAGCATATCGGCATCATCCAAAAACATAGCATAAAATCGGTAGTGAAACTTTACCTAAAGCATTTATCACGATATGGCTCAACACAACATGACTTGACATGCAATATGACGCGACATGCCGCACAACATGCAGTATATGATGACGGCCCATAATTTGCTCACCAGATCCCATCGATATATTCCATTAAAAGGTCATAAATATCAGTATAGCAATATGTAACCTGGCAAAATATAGCAGCAACCTTCAGTGTACTAGCTCCACTGCTTTATATCACGAATAGTACAATAGCAGAGATAGTAATACAGTTTGGCATATCATTCATCATATATTATTGAACGGGTGCTGTGCAGGGTATTTGAGAATATCTCGGCATCAGTGTCAGTGGTGTCAGCTTGACTGTGCATAGTCACTATTGAGGCAAGGGGTCAGTAGTGGTTTCCTTGAGAGTAGAAAGCTATGTACCAATAGATTGAGGGCAATTGACATCAAGACATGCGTTAAGAAGTTAAGATGGTAGAGTTAGTAAGATATAGTTATGTTAAGGAGGCATGTTAAAGCTGAGTTTAGGAGCAGTGGTTATTTGTACACCTCTGAATTTGTCTGTACCCACACTAGCAAGTGATTCAGCGGGTATTATTCAAAATGTCTTCTGTCTTACACACAGGCTTACATTTGGAAGGTACACATGCAGAGAAATCCAATTGATAATAATAAAAGTCTACTATTCTGTGTTCCCACATGTCTTCTGATAAGAATGGTACCTCCCTTGTGTGGGTAGGCCTTTACTTGCAAGAGGAAAGGGTCCAAATCACAACATGGACGCATCACATTTTTCCACTGAAAACTGACCATTTTTTTTGCAATGTGGGTAGCTGTAGATTTTGGGACATAGCTTAGCCAGCAGCTAGGGAAACCTTGTACACCTTCACACTTATGAAAACTAGACACCTGGGGGAATCCAGGGTGGGTGACGTGCATAGTTGTCACCAGGTATTTTCACCCAGAGGCGCTTTCAAACCTCAAGCTTTGACAAACAGCACACATTTTCCTCGAATTTCAGTTAAGAAAACTTCTGGAATCTGTGAGGAACGACAGATTTTCTACCAGACAATATTCCTCCAAGTCTCTCAATACAGATGGTACCTCACTTGTGTGAGTATGCCTAGTGCCCATGACAGGAAAGAGAAAGAGTCCAAAACATAACATGCACACTTCTCATTCTTCCACTGAAAATGGACACTTTTGTGCAAAGTGGTAGCTGTGAATTTTGGACTGTAGCTCACGTGGCACTTAGTGAAACCTAGCACACCTAGACATTTCTAACACTAGACACCTCGATAACTCCAATGTGGGGTGATTTGTGTGGCTCTCACTAGGGGGCATATTATCAAGGACGGCGTTAAAAATTATCGCAGGTTTAGCGGCAGAAAACTGCCGCTAAAGCGGCGATTATGCACTTGATAATATGCCCTAGAGAATTCCAATAGAAGTCTATGTTCTGGTGTGAACATGGGCTTCTAATGGAATTCTCCAGGGCATATTATCAAGCCCTTTATCGCCGCTTTAGTGGCAGTTTTCTGCCGCTAAACCGGCGATAATTTTAACGCCTTCCTTGATAATATGCCCCTTAGTGTTTTCACCAGAAGCCCTTGCAAACCTCAAACTTTGAGGAAGAACACACATTTTACTCAAATATCTGTGCATTAAGGTTTTGGAATCAGTGGAGGTCCAGAGATTTCATACCACCCTGCTCTCCTGATAATAACAGTACCCCACTTGTGAGAGTGGGTCAAGAGATTGCGATACAAAAGGTCCTGAAGTGACACGTGGTGATTTCAGTGGTGAGGGTAGTTGAGGTAATTGGGACCATGCTTGGCCACCACCAATGGAAACCTACCAACAACAGAGAGTTTTGAAAACTAGAAACCCAGGGAATTCCTGGGTGCTCTGCTCTTAGTAGTTCCCACAGCGGTTTTCTACCCACAGTGCCCTACAAATCTCAAACTTTGCCTAAAGTCACACATTATCCTTATATATGTGTGATGGAAACTTTTGGAATCTACAGGAATACACACAAATCCTGCAACAGGAACAAATCAAACCAAGGTCAATGGGATTAATCCTATGAGGTCTACTTCGAGGGGGAAGAATGACTGTTGCACCCTTTTTTGGTGTGGGTCATGGCCATGCCCATGGAGGGCAGCCCCCACCCTTATGATATTTTCTAAATTTCCCTGATGTCTGAGGGGATTTTGGCCCCTCCCCAAACAAAGGCAGACTGGGGTAAACCACTAATCTGCCCTCCAGGGGAGGCAAAAAGACTGTTTGACCCAATGAAGGAACTAGTTTTACAAAAGCAATCATCCAAGACTGTTTCAATTTTGACAATGCCATGATGATCCCTTGGATAAGCTATATTAATTCTGTGTATAGCAAACTGTTTTATATGCCAATCCGGACTAACCCACTACAAGTTTGATCACTTAGTAAGTTGTCCATTAGAGAAACTTTCATGAATAACAGGAGGGAAATCTGGCTTGCTAGTGAGAGCAGGAAATCAACAGTCACGTTTTATCTAACGCTTACTCAAGTAGATGGTTGTCAGGATTACTTAATTTATATACACAACTCTATGCATCGTTTTGTCTTAGTTAGACTTGGATTGGGTATTGTCTATCATGTAGTTGCCTTTCCCACAATGAAAACCTGCCCCTCAGACACGTTTCCGTGCCCATGTGATGGACGAAGTAAACAGAGCACTGTGCACTTTATGCTGTTCTGCAAATTTTATTCTGATTTTGGAACTTTTTACCTAAAACCACTTTTGCTTGTATATGGCAATGGATCAAATCTTGCGACAGTTAAATTCTTGTCTGAGCTTAATGATGCCAGGGTCTGTTTTAATGTGGGGCTTTTTATTATAAATGCACTTAATATAAGTAAAAGTATAGCTGTCCCAATGTAGCGCTGAACCCTTGATGACTTGATGAAATTGTATTACATCTTTTAACTGACACTTTATGAGCCTTTATGTTGTGATGCCTTTTAAACTTATGCTGTCTAATAAGTGCCATTTGAAATGGTATTGTCTTTTATTAACTATTTGCGATGTAATGGTATTTTATGTATACTTTTATGGTTGTTTTATACACACCAAATAAAGTTCAATGATGATGATGATGACTGTTTGACCCATTTTAGGGTGGGAGCATGTTGGGCAACTCCACCTCTCCTTTTTCTATTTAGTTTTATAATCCTGAAAATGCCCTAATCTGCTACTTCAGGGTGGGAAGAAGAATGTTATGCCTTTTTTGGGTGCTGAGGACATGGCCATGCCCATGGTGGTCGAGCCCCACCCCTATGATTTTTTTTCCCCTAAAGAGAGGCTCCCCAAAATGTCTAGTGCCTTATAGATTTCCTGTGGCAATCCACAAGCAGTGATACACTGAACAGGGATACTATTGTAAAGGGGAGATTTTCCCCTTTCCAGCGATACCTCCCTCAAAGCAATTAGTGTTCTGGGGGCTGAGATATGCCTGAGCACTGATGTAGTGAAAGTAGAATGAGCTGATATACTTGTTTTACTTTCACTTTTGAAGTATTGATGTCAGCACACCCTACAAGCTCCTCACCATTACAAATACCTAAAAAAGAAACTGTTCCAGAGCAGCCTGAGTGAAAATAGAAAAATTGAATCCCTCTGGTCCAAGCAATAGAGGGTCCTTTTAAACCCACCCCAGTGACAGCCAATAACTGTCAGTCACATTGTGGAAGTAGGACAGGTGTCAGCTACTAGTCAACGACCTCATTGAAAGGGTTAAAATAAAACCAAAATGACAAAGATTTGATAATTCAATAAAGTGCTATGAATTTTTGAAGAACATTCCAAAAGCAGCCACCAGGGGCCTTTCTCACTTCCAACATCAAAATTAAATTACCAGTGTACCAGACTACACTCTAGTTCTCACATAGTCTATATAGTTGTCACAGTTCTTTGGGAGGGGATACAAGGCTACAGATTTCCAGACAGAGACATACTATTTTGCCCTTTTGCGTCTGGTCACAATTAATAGTCTGGTTCCTGCTTTTCCAAGCACTGAGGGTCTTCCTCCTTGTGACAGCAAGAGTCTTCAAACCTCCAGGCTGAGCTTCTAACATCTAACATGTTTACAATGGTTGTAAGTACTATCCTCCACATGAAAGTCTACAGTTAGAATTCTACATTATGCTATGATCGTTTTTCTGCCTCTTTGTTTTACCTATAGATAGAAAATGCTGTGTGCCGCAGACTCTTTACTATTATAAGCAAAATGGAGCATTAATTGAATAAGTAAGTAGTTTATCTATTAATTGGTAGGTTTGTATAGCACAAACTAGACCAAAATCAATATCAGAGCGTTTTACACCAAACTAAAAATAAACATAATGGATTTTTACACCAGTAAAATAGCATATACATTGCAAAAGATCAATGGTGGAGTTAACAGTTTTAGTATCAGACAGCTGTACAACAATGAGGAGAAATATATTGGATTTAAACATGGTCACACTTTGTGATGTTCTAAAATTAAGTAGGAGGAGTTTAGGAATCGGCCATTGTAAGAGGATTTCGAGCAAGCAGGTTAGCGACATGGAATTTGAATAAGCATCTACCATTGGACCATGGAGGAATCTGATAGGCTGTTGACTCCTCAGAGGCGTTATTGTAAAATTCATGAATTTTACTTCTCTGATGAGTATCCAACTAGGATAGAGGTGAATTATGGCAGGAAGTGTAAACATTCATGAATTTTACTTTTCTGGTGAGTATCCAACTAGGATTTTGGTGAATTATGGCAGGAAGGGTGAAGTGTGAGTGTTGAGCAAGGGAAAGATGTTTATGCTCTTCATTTAAGGTGGTGTAGGAGGGGTTGGTTCGTATTGATGGTGAAAGAGAGTTCCAGATCCTAGGCATGGCGCCCGAGACAGATTATTTCAGTGTGCATGATTGTTTGAATTTCTGAGGTTTTGTGATCCCCAGACACAATGAGTTTGTGCCAGATAGTTTGGAGTTCCTTTTTGTATAGTTTTGTGGATGTTCAGGCTAGTTTGAACTGCATTTTTGGCACCAATTGAATAGAGTGTGGCTTATACAGGTGTGATTTGAACAGGCTTGTTTGTGCCAGACGCCTATGCCTGACACCTGGTGGACTGTAAAGTTGAGTGCTGAAATAGAAAGTCCAGAGTTTGTGAACTAATCACAATTTCTAGATTATGTTTGTGTGTGGATCTGCAGTTATGGACTAGGCTCCTATGATAGTAGGGCTCAGTTTTAGAGACTATGAGTGATTGTATTGTGATAGAGATGAGGTTCTTATGACTTGCTAAGTTGCTAAAGAATCGGTAAGCGATGGGTCTGTTTGTTGTGATCATAGAGATCTGAGCGGCATATGGTCCCAGTGTTGGTTGAGAAAAGAGGGTCTTCAATTGAATTGTTAAAGAGATCATTGGAGGCCCTGTATGGATGATGATCTTTGTTTTTGTGTGGGGTGAGTGTGACTGTGAATGTGGGGGGAATTAGGGCTTCTAACTGTATTATATGTTCAGGTTTGTAGGAGTGACTGTGTTCTGAGTTTGAAAGAGGAGACGTTGTTAGTCAAGAGTGATAACATTTCAGAAAGGGACTGGAAGAGAAAGTGTAGCTTCTCTTCAATGGATTGTGTGTTCATCAGGTAGTAGTTAAGAAGAGAGTTATTGTGTGGAGTTGGGTTCATGGAGCGGATGTGGGCTGGGTAGCATGGCTCTCTTCCAAGGGAATAGGTGTGTGGGTAAGTTGACGGCATGTCTCACGTGGGTGGGGATAATTTTGTGCAGCTCCACAGGAGCAAACAGGGTGCAATATAATGGGGAGGAGCACAGCTGGGGAGATAGGGTGGGATAGAGGTGAGGTTCTTGGTAGGGTCGGAGGTCAGATTTCATTGAGATCCTTGAGCTCTAAGTGAGCATATAAGTGATGCAAAAGAGAATGCATTGTGGGACAAGGAGTCAAAGCAGATGAGGGGGCTGGAGACGGAGGAGGCGTGGTAGTAGTTGGAGGTGTGATGGTAGTTGAGGGTGAGATTCTGAGTAAATGTCTTTTACTGAGCTTGAAGGACATTCTTGAAACCTAAGTTAAATAGAGCCAGAGTGTTGTCTTGAGAATTGGACCATTATAGTTCCACTATTAAAAAAATAGATGATTATATTTATGGGATGGTTCAGGGAATTACTAATGGGAAATCTATTCCCATGGCTGATGTTCTTGGACTCTGAGATTTTCAGATCCTAGTTGAAGGTAGATTGCAAGGCGCTGGCACACTGTGTAAAATAGAAGATCTGTCTTAGGGCGTTCATTTTGACTACTGATGTATTGATCAGCTATGAATTTCTTCATTATCTTTTGCTTCAAGCTTTTGGTGATCTGTTTCGAGGACTTGTGTGGGAAGGAGATTTTATATGAATAAGGTGCCTGAGCAGGACACTTACATTTGGAGGATTCATTAAGGGTGGTTTCATGGGTGATCTATTCCTGGGGTGAGGGGAGTGGTTGGTTCAGCCTGGTAGAAATGCTCCTAAGCTGATGAGGAGTGGATAAAGAAGCTTACAATTGCCAAACTAGATGAACTCTAGGGGTATAGATCTTTGGGTAAATGTGGAAATAATGGACCCTAAATTAGTTTATCCAGTTGTTCACAATAATCCTCATTTGAATGGACAAAAAAGGTAGGTGGTAGATGAAAAGCCTGCAGTCCCCAAAAGTGTAAACAGTCATGGTCTAGTAGGTGAATGGCCAAGTAGTATACAGTTCAGTCACTTCCGGTTAGATTCAGATGAGTTGAAAATGGGCAATAGGCAATAGTGTGGCCAATGTTTTAGTAAATAGGGTTATTGCTCTGTCATGGAATATAGCGGGGTTGAGAACAAAAAGAGAGGATACAGTTTGGAAGACATTTCTCGCCTCCCACCATATAATTGCATTACAAGAGACGTGGGAGGCCAGAGATCCCTTTTACCTGGATGGGTTCCAGTCTTTTATTAAATATGCTGTTCCTTCTTCTTCGGGGAGACCCAGTGGTGGCCTCTTGTTATTATTTAGTCTTAAGCTATTGTATAGCACAGAACTTGTTAAGACTAGTTCACCCAATATATTGGCAGTTAAGGTGGTAGGTGTCAACCTCCCATCAATGCTAGTTGTGAACTTTTATAATTCATTTACGAGGACGGATGAATTGGAGCATTTAAAGGCTTTATTTACCTTTCTAGAGGATTTCGATGCAAATAATGTTACCCCTTATTATTTGTTACTGTTTGGCGATTTTAATATTCATTTAAGAAAATCTAACTGTTTTGAAAATTTTGAGCAGGTTTTTTGTCCGCAGGTAGAAGCCCTTTTTGATCTTTCAAAAGGTGGGATGTTTTTAGACAGTATTGTATCTGCTTTCAACTTGTTTATGCCATTGCAGAATTTAGTATCTCCTGTGTCCACATTTACTGGTCAGGGTAATAACAGCATTATTGATCATATATTAATTTCCTGCAGTATGAAGGGACTGATAGGACCATTTTGTGTCACGGCTAATGTTCTTAGTGACCACAACCCACTATCGTTGGAATTAAACATTAAGAATGTCCTTAGGCCTATTCATATGTCTACAATTTCTAACTCTAACATAGTCCCCACTAAACAGGGAACTCGTTTGAGATGGGAGGTTATTACCCCTAGTGATTTTCTTGAGAAATTGTATCATAGTAATTTGGGGGATTTTAATATTTGCCTAGCGACTGAATCTAAATCAGGGGATATCCTTGGTGCCTTTGAGCGAATAACCAGCCAGGTTATGGCTAAGTTAACTTTCGTTGGGAAACCAAGACCTAAGAAGTATAAAAACTGGTTTGATCAGGCATGTAGTAGCGCGCACTCTACTCTCGTGCTGGCCTTAAAAGACGGCGCGAAAGATACCAGTAGGATTGTGGAGGCAAGAAGATCCTTCAAGAAAGCCTTAAAGGCAAGGAAATCTTGCTTGAAAAAGTTGGCGTGGGAAGAACTGTCAGACGCTAGTGTCTTAAAAAGTAGTTTCCAATTTTGGAAAGTAATTAACAGCCCACTTTTTAATGAATTGGAAAATACTACTAATGATTGTCTCATTGCCCCAGATAAATGGGTGTCTCATTTTAGTGGGCTTTATTCCGAGATTCCTGACCAGAATCCTGTGAATTTTGGGGATACAAATCTGTCATCGACAATTAATTTTACTCAGACTGAAGTTCAGGACGCCATTGAATCAATGGCAAAGGGCAAAGCACCGGGCCCCGATGGTGTCCCGGCGGATTTGTATAAGGCTGATTCTAAGTACTGGGCGAAAATTCTAACTTCAGTTTTTAATGCGGCAGCAAAGGAGGGTGTTCCCCGTTCTTGGGGTAAGGCCGTGATAGTACCAATATTTAAAAAAGGTGCAAGAGAGGATCCGGCTTGTTACCGGCCTATTTCTCTTCTTGATTCCGCAACCAAAATAATGGGTAAAGTAGTCCTAGCACGGTTAACATCTTGGCTGGAGGATAACTCCATTATTTCGGACCTACAGTACGGTTTCAGAAAGGGAATGAGCACGGTTGGCCAATGCCTTAACTTGCATCTTATCATTGGGAAGTATACGATTGCAAAGCAGGGGGTCTTACATTTAGCATTCATGGACCTATCGACTGCTTTTGATTTGGTTAATCGTCAAAAACTATGGGCTTCCCTGGCAACTATGGGTCTTGACCCCGTGCTGATTTCCTTTCTGGCACTTATACATGAAGATACTACTGCGGCGGTCCGTTATAATAAGGACGGGAATCTAACTGATGCCTGGCAGGTGAAGCGTGGGGTGAGACAGGGGTGCATTCTTGCCCCCCTGCTCTTCTCACTCTATATAAATAACTTGGGGGACTTTTTGTCTTTATCTTGTAAAGACATCCCAAGAGTAGGTAACAAGTTGATTCCCGCGTTGCTGTATGCGGATGATACGGTCTTATTGGCGAGAACTGCTAGAGGCCTTCAAGCCCTTTTAAATGGTTTTAACGATTTTATGGTCTCTTTGGACTTAGTAATAAATTTTAAGAAATCTCATTCTATGACAATAGGAGATGGAGCTGCAAAAAAGGTAAAATTCTTCTGCAATAAGCAGGTGCTAACAAAAGTCCAGACCTTTCCATATTTAGGGGTCACTTTTGATGACCGAGGTTCTTGGGTTGCGCAACGCGCGCTGAAACAGAATATCCTCGCCAGGGCAACTGGAGCGTTGTTGGGTTTTGCAAAACGGCTGGGATGCAAGCCCTTGCCCGCGATTTTGAAAATATACAATGCTAAGTGTGTGCCTATGGCCCTGTATGGTAGTGAGGTCTGGGGCTATGTATCTGCAGTAGAGATTCAACCAATTGAGAATGCCTTTTTCCGGAAACTTTTGTCATTGCCTGTTTCTACTTCAATTTTTAATATTCATGAAGATCTGGGGGCTGAATTTTTAGTGGACCAGATTGCCGTTGCCCCCCTAATGGGCTGGCTAAGGGTTTGGGCGCAGCACCCACCAACCCTAAACCAGCTCATTATACAAGACTGTCTGGCACTTGACAATGCCATGTGCATTCCCTGGCTACGATATATTAAATCTAAGATGGAGACTCTTGGCTGCCCAGAATTATTTGAGAAACCTTGTGAGCTGCCCAAATCGAAAATAAAAGACTTAAAGTTTCAGTTCATGTGCAGGGCAAAGTTGCAGAGAGAAGGTGTGGAAGTGTGTAAACCATCTGTTAGGAGATTTGTCATGTTAAGTATGGGTTCTGAGATGCAGCCATACCTGACTTACATTAATAATCCTTTTCATTTGTTTTTATTGATTAGGTTTAAACATGACATGTTACCCTGGCTCCTAGCTCACCCGAAGGGCTTTTTTAAAGAGGGCACTTTGGGCCCCTGTCCATGTGACAACACTTCCATACAAAATACGCTGCATATGATTTTTTTCTGCAAATTTTACACTTTGCTACGTAAGAAATTTATTTGCCCAATTTTTAAGAACTGTCACTTTGACCAAGTAAGGCCCGCCTTGGTTTTTCTGCAAATGCTGGGCTCTCCCTTTGTCTGTTTTGGAGTTGCCAGTTATCTTTCGGGGTCTGTCAGAAGTAGAAATCGAATGTAGTTTAATATATTTTAGCTCTAGTCTTTTTATATTGTGTGAGAGTCCGAGACCTGGCCTTTTTTATCTTCTTTTTTTTCGAAATCATGTAATAGTCTTTTAATTCTTGGCCTGTTTTAAATCTTTTAACACTTTCGCCAACTATTTGTGTAAACTTATGTTTATGTAGATTTGTGTATTTTGTATTGTCTGAATATTTTTTGTTAATTATCTTTATATGTAACTTTTTGCAAATGAAATTGTCTGTATGCTTTGATGGTTTTAATTATTAACCGAATAAAGCTATTGTTGACTGACTGACTGAGTTGAAAATATTAATTTCTGAAGTCGATAGGTCAAGTTTTATAGAAGTTTAATTTATCTCAGGGACTACAGGACAGAAGTCCTCTATCGCGTAGTTCCTAGGACCTGCACGTTTTGGATGACCTAACTGAGGGCTTGTTGTCCCAATCGCTTCTGGACACCCCTATAGGATATGTCAACTGTGAGACCAGCTAGCTCTACAGTGCCACTACCACCCCCCTGTATTCTACAGAGGTGTATGTAGTCTCTGGCAACCACTGAACATGATAACCCTGATTCCTCAGGGATCGTGGAAAACAGTACAGTATGTTTCGCTTAGACACTCGTGCTTGCTTTCTTTCAGAAAACACACAGGATGGCGATTAGGGCGTTTCAATAAGTATTCATTGGTCCAGCGACAGCCCGGTGTAAAACATATGTGTTGCAACAATCAGGAGACAGAAGCATACAAAAGAGATTGCCTGTACCAATGAATAGTAGATACATTTCTACCATAGTGCTAATAAGAAGAACAGAAATAGTTCAGATAAAAACAGTAGCACTTGCATATTCCTAAAATGCACGCCCTAAGATATTTTGCTAATATGTACCTAGCCTAACCTGGATGTGTAGGTGTGTATGCATATAGATATATGTATCTATAGCCAAGAAACCCCTAGGGAAGAACCAGCCCCCTCACCTGATGGTTGGGAATGAAGGACCCCCATCTCTGCGTCGAGGATGACAAACCGCAAGGGAAGTTAGACCGCTGCTTGTCAGAGATTTGGCATGCAGGACTCCCATCTCAGCTTGGAAGGAGTTCTCCTCGACTTTGTAGGGGGGAGGGGGTTTTTTATATACTAAAATGGTCACTCCAGGTTTTTTTTCTAGAATCAATATGTTTTTAAAACAATCATGGCCATTTTTAAAACAATCATAAATGTTTTGAAAACAATCAACGATGATTTTCTAAACAAGTGTGATCATGCACAGTTTGCTGTTGGCCAAGGATGAAAAAAGTGGTGACCCTTATACAGAATAATTCTGCCATGCCTGGGGACATGTTTATGTACATCGGGTACAGGGATTATGATAGAATACTTAAGAGCCTGATGTCGAAGAGACAGGAGCAAGCTACTAGGTAAGAGGTCACCTGTTTTGAATCGCTCTTGTCGTGTGGATGGGACAATGTATATAAAAATGGGGTATACATTGATGGGACTATCCTAGAAGCCATGACACTCTTTGTGTAACCTTGGAAATACTGCCACAAATGTAGATCTTTTTTATCTTTCAGTCACTCTCAGTTGGATTTATTACTGTGGTTGATGTGTCTTGTTCTGCAGAATTCCTCTTTCTATTACAATGAAGGAAGTTGCAGTCTTTTCTTGCACTTGAGGGAGTTGTTTACAGATGGTGGAGCTTGTTTTTTGGGATAGTAAGTCGTCAGCCCAGGTTAATCAAGAGGTAGTGGGCCTTGTATCACAGGGTGTGAGATTTGTCCCATAATATATACAATGGCGTTGTTCCCCTTCACAGTGGTTCTAGGCATAAGGACAGGTCCAGTGGCTATTAATTAGTGGATTAGACTGTGGTCCAAATAAGAGTTCTCATCACATTGACTGGTGAGAAAAACATGCTGTTCTTTGGGAGCCACAAAATGACTGTATTTGACCTATGTCTGTACTAGCTTCGTGGAAATAGTAAAGTTCTAAGACAATTAAGAAAGTCAGTGCTTACACAATAGAGGAAAATGCTTCTGAGGAGACGGCAGAGAGATCTGCAAACAATGATCTGTCAAGAAAGACGTAAACCAACTGAGCTCTAGGCACTTAAGACCAACCTCCTGAAGTCTTGAAAATGAACAGGTTGCTGTCAACAGTGTCAAATTATGCTGATATTTCTAATGATAATGGAACAGGCACTATTCATTTCTGTGGGCAGTCGGAGATTATCCATAGACTTCACCAATACAGTCTGTGTGCGGTGAGTTGAACTGAACCCAGAGTGGACATCATCTAAGTTTTATTTGCTCTTCTAAAAGGCACGCCTTTTAGGCTCACTTCAAGTTTCGTCAATTTTAACTGTTGCAGAGAGCAAAGAAGGGGGCCAATAGCTCACAGGTTCAGTAGGATCATGGTCTGCCTTCCTCAGCAAAAGTAGTACTACTGTTCTTTGAAGTTATTAGGAACGTGGGCTCTGGTGTACTAATCCATTCACAAACCTGGGATGTGCAATTTTGCACACAGATCGGCATGTGAATGAGAATGCAATTTGTGATGCAGCCCATAAATAAACAGAAGTATACAAAGAAGTGATGGATGAAATGATTGAATTAATATCAGTCATGGTTAATCACTCAGGCCGCATCCCAGTCCATTACTATGTTGCACACTATGCCACATCAGTTTGGACCCTGCCAAATTCAGATAATTCTTGACCCTGCTCCAATAGGAACAGTCCAATCCAGACTGCCAGGCCAGACTTTCCCTGAACCAGAACACAAGGAACTCACAACTGGTTTTGCCCTTATAGTGGCTAATTAGTTTGGTATAGCTTGGTTCCAGCAGAACAATGTGCACAGGGACCCACATCTGGGCATACACATCCCACATGGGGCATTGCACTGAAGTATAAAAAAAAGTGAGGGATGGAATGCTTGACTTTCAGCCACAGATAATCACTCATGACCACACTTCAGTCCATCATGAATGGCACACCATGCCACCACAGTTTGAAGCTAGTCATATGCAGTTGTGATTCCTCCTAATGCTTGATGCTGCCAGCAGCACATGCTTGTCTCAACAAACAACCCATGTATGTGTGAGAACACCAGGCTGATACAGTAAAACTGAGCAGATCTCATTTTATCAGCAATGGTTCCTGGCATCGCTCCATCTATTATTTAGAAAATGTTGGCAATTCTAGCACTAATACTTACTGATGAGTGTTGACCACCTTGGATGCATTAATTAAGTAGACAAAGACCATCCCTGGCTCATCCAGACACTGATGACAGCAATGCATTCTAGTGCTTGTCCAATCCATTTTCACTGGTACTTTATATTCCTATAATGAACACAAAAGGGCCTAGTATGGTTAGAACTAATACAATAGTACTGCTAACAAACTACAAATCTCTATTTACCAACCCATGTGTAGAGGCCTCGCCTATCATTTATGTGCAGCTATTTCTGCACAAGTATGTAGACATTTTAGACATGAATCTAGGAGGGACACAGGAAAGTGGATGGAAAATAGGCAATATTCATGTATTAATGGGAGAGGCTTTGAAAGGAGTAATGAGACTAAAGGTAGAGCTAGAAGGGGCTTGAGGAGGGACATGCACAACAGTGTAAGCCCACTGCTGTTCACAAACTGCACTTATATAGTTATTACAGCGAAAAGTCCCCAAAATGCACTCAAGATCAGAGCTGGATTAAGTGATACACCACACATTGTCAACCACCGATACTGCATCGCGATCCCACAGAAAAAAGGAGGCAGGGAATTAAAATAAAATCTATTGAAACTAATGTTAAGTACAATTTTAATAAAATGTATTTAAACTTTTTTTTAAAGAAATAAAAAACAGTATATAAATAAAACTTTAATATTAATTTATTTTACCATATGTTCATAATCCTTATCAATTTAAACATTAATGTACACTAATTTTTACAAAAATAATACATTTATATTAAATTATTCTTATACATAACAATTTATATTTTAGGTGGGTTTTTATTTAAATCTTAGAAAACATAACTTTAATTGAATTTTATTTATTAAAAATGCATAAATATTTTTCTTAAAACTAAGTTAATAAATTTTAAATGTATTCATTTTAATATTTAATATATTTCTATTAATTTCTTTGTAAATTCAGTAAACTTACTAAAGTTGCTGCAACTACCCTCTAGTTTGATGCCAGCAATAACGTATATTAAAGTTGATGCAGTTAACACTTTTTCAGTTTGAGCTTAAGATAAAACTAGTGGACATTGTGTGACAAGCTACTCCTTATCCCTAGGCCCTGCCTCAAGGCACCCCCTTAATGTTCTTGATCATGTGTTCTGGGAAGCAAGATTATTTTCCTTGAAAACATTAGAATGTTCTAAGCAGGGTGGTTAACAAAATGCCTCATCAAGGAATATTAATGTGTGACCTGGAGCCTTGATTAAGAGGGATTGCCCAGGCATAGGTAATGTAACAATATAAACAGAATTATTTTACAGACACAGGATGATTTAAGTGGCAAAAATGTTTTCAGTAACTAAAAACAAAGTTGAAAGTCCAAAGATAATCAAATACCATTGTAGTCCTGATCATACATGATGCTGACCAACAATCCATTGGCATTATTTCCATAGCTCACTGAGCAGCTTTGGGATACCTAAAGTCTTTGTATTCCAGGGAAAAATGTGGTTGTAAAACTGACACTTACAGGAGTGGTGCCAGCAGACCCAAAAGTAGAATCCTAGTCCTGACATGGAAAAGGCTGACACATTGTTAATTCTTTCTTGATTCTGTTAGCCAGTAGTGCTTGATCATTCTTAGTTGGTTGATTTGTCTGGTGAATTCGATAAGGAATGAGAGTCCTCCATGCTACTTAGTTACATGACCCCCTGTGGTCGGCATTCAACTGCTTCGAGGGGCAAATTGTGTTCAGCTACAAGAGATTGAGCCGGCTGTCATCAGTCGTCCTGTTCACATAATGTCTGCACTGGTCATACTCTTTTTCATTATGTCTTTTTCCAACAGTCTTATCAGTATCAGTATCAGATCTAAGTATCTTATCTAGATGAAAGAGGCAACTTAAACTTTTTTTTATTTCGTCTGCCATGATGTTTGTCCTTCTAAGACCAGGGCAAGGATTTTCAGTAGTAGTAGATATTTTCCATCACAGCATTATCTATTGCTTGCTGTGATTAAACACAAACCTATGGAGACACTACACTGCACAAATTGCATCTCACTATCAAGTAATGTTACTTTAAAAAAAAGGGGCCGATTCCGATACCCAGTCGGACAGCTGTCCGTAGCCTTACCGTGCGACCGACACGTCCCCGGAGCCGGTCTGTCCTGTAGAGTAAGTACGATGCGCATAACTGCCAAAAACACGACCGACACGTAGGCTGTGATTCAAGCTCCATTCTCCGTCCGAGCCGTAACTCCTAATGCTGAACCGAGTCGCCCGGAAGCAGTATCCATAGCAGTTTCCGGCATGACAAGTACGATGCGAACTTCCTACGCGCCGGACGGGTCGCCACGTACGGGACGTCACAGCATCCAGAAAACAAGCATATCAGCTACGATTCGCGCCACAACTCAAAGCACGGCTACGAGACAGACCAGCTTGCAGCGGGTACGAGACGGAGCAACAAGCAGCGTGTACGACACGAACACATCATGAATCCCATCCCGCAGGTCATACCAGTACTCTACATCTATGACCGGCTCAGAAACCAACGCCGACGGTGCAGGCGGTAAGTCAGACTCCTACCACATAAACAAACTACACATACCCGCAAAATGGCACACACACACAGGGGATCCACATTCTGGCCACTAACAACAGCCCACCATAGGGGGTGCATAGCCAGCACCACTAACACCCCCAGCCATAGGGCTTATGTGGCCCATCACTACTGCCACCCCAGCCATAGGGCTTATGTTGCCCATCACTACTGCCACCCCCAGCCATAGGGCTTATGTTGCCCATCACTACTGCCACCCACACCCATAGGGACTATGTTGCCCATCACCACTGTCACCCACGCCAATAGGGACTATGTTGCCCATCACCCCTGCCACCCCCAGCCATAGAGACTAGGTTGCCCATCACTACTGCCACCCCCACCCATAGGGACTATGTTGCCAATCACTACTGCCACCCCCAGCCATAGGGACTATGTTGCCCATCACCCCAGCCACCCCCAGCCGTAAGGCTTATGTTGCCCATCACCCCTGCCACCCCCAGCCATAGGGCTTATGTTGCCCATCACTACTGCCACCCCCACCCATAGGGACTATGTTGTCCATCACCCCTGCCACCCCCAGCCATAGGGACTATGTTGCCAATCACTACTGCCACCCCCAGCCATAGGGCTTATGTTGCCCATCACTACTGCCACCCCCACCCATAGGGGCTATGTTGCCCATCACCCCTGCCACCCCCAGCCATAGGGCTTATGTTGCCCATCACTACTGCCACCCCCACCCATAGGGACTATGTTGCCCATCACCCCTGCCACCCCCAGCCATAGGGACTATTTTGCGCATCACTACTGCCATCCCCACCCATAGGGACGATGTTGCCCATCACTACTGCCACCCCCAGCCATAGGGACTATGTTGCCCATCACCCCTGCCACCCCCAGCCATAAGGCTTATGTTGCCCATCACTACTGCCACCCCCAGCCATAGGGCTTATGTTGCCCATCACTACTGGCACCCCCACCCATAGGGACTATGTTTCCCATCACTACTGCCACCCCCAGCCATAGCGACTATGTTGCCCATCACCCCTGCCACCCCCAGCCATAAGGCTTATGTTGCCTATCACTACTGCCACCCCCAGCCATAGGGACTATGTTGCCTATCACCCCTGCACCCCTGCCACCCCCAGCCATAGGGCTTATGTTGCCCATCACCCCTGCCACCCCCAGCCATAGGGACTATGCTGCCCATCACTACTGCCACCCCAACCCATAGGGACTATGTTGCCCATCACTACTGCCACCCCCAGCCATAGGTACTCTGTTGCCCATCACCCCTGCCACCCCCAGCCATCAGGCTTATGTTGCACATCACTACTGCCACCCCCAGCCATAGGGCTTATGTTGCCCATCACTACTGCCACCCCCACCCATAGGGGCTATGTTGCCCTTCACCCCTGCCACCCCCAGCCATAGGGCTTATGTTGCCCATCACTACTGCCACCCCCACCCATAGGGACTATGTTGCCCATCACCCCTGCCACCCCCAGCCATAGGGACTATTTTGCGCATCACTACTGCCATCCCCACCCATAGGGACTATGTTGCCCATCACTACTGCCACCCCCAGCCATAGGGACTATGTTGCCCATCACCCCTGCCACCCCCAGCCATAAGGCTTATGTTGCCCATCACTACTGCCACCCCCAGCCATAGGGCTTATGTTGCCCATCACTACTGGCACCCCCACCCATAGGGACTATGTTTCCCATCACTACTGCCACCCCCAGCCATAGCGACTATGTTGCCCATCACCCCTGCCACCCCCAGCCATAAGGCTTATGTTGCCTATCACTACTGCCACCCCCAGCCATAGGGACTATGTTGCCTATCACCCCTGCACCCCTGCCACCCCCAGCCATAGGGCTTATGTTGCCCATCACTACTGCCACCCCCAGCATAGGGCTTATGTTGCCCATCACTACTGCCACTCCCGGCCATAGGGCTTACGTTGCCCATCACCCCTGCCACCCCCAGCCATAGGGCTTATGTTGCCCATCACTACTGCCACCCCCACCCATAGGGACTATGTTGCCCATCACCCCTGCCTCCCCCAGCCATAGGGACTATGTTGCCCATCACTACTGCCACCCCAACCCATAGGGACTATGTTGCCCATCACTACTGCCACCCCCAGCCATAGGTACTCTGTTGCCCATCACCCCTGCCACCCCCAGCCATAAGGCTTATGTTGCACATCACTACTGCCACCCCCAGCCATAGGGCTTATGTTGCCCATCACTACTGCCACCCCCACCCATAGGGGCTATGTTGCCCATCACCCCTGCCACCCCCAGCCATAGGGCTTATGTTGCCCATCACTACTGCCACCCCCAGCCATAGGGCTTATGTTGCCCATCACTACTGCCACCCCCACCCATAGGGACTATGATGCCTATCACCCCTGCCACCCCCATCCATAGGGACTATTTTGCGCATCACTACTGACATCCCCACCCATAGGGACTATGTTGCCCATCACTACTGCCACCCCCAGCCATAGGGACTATGTTGCCCATCACTCCTGCCACCCCCAGCCATAAGGCTTATGTTGCCCATCACTACTGCCACCCCCAGCCATAGGGCTTATGTTGCCCATCACTACTGGCACCCCCACCCATAGGGACTATGTTTCCCATCACTACTGCCACCCCAGCCATAGCGACTATGTTGCCCATCACCCCTGCCACCCCCAGCCATAAATGCAAAAACAACAATTGATGGACAGAATGCAGAACAATGTCATACATTCACCCCAGTACAGAGATCTGGGCCTAAATCCATCGTTTTTTTGCTCACCATGCCATTCCAGTTTGAACCCAGCCATATGCAAATCAGTCTTGACCCTGTGTCCCATGGGAACAATCCAGCCCGAACTGCCAAGCCAGGTCCTCCCTGGACTGGAAACAAGCATCCTAGGACCGGTTTCGGGCTTTCAGCCCTCGTCAGCCAGGATAGCTTGATTCCAGTGGCATGGAGAGCAAGGGACTCACGTCTGAGCATACCCTTCCCACTCGGGGTGACAAATGCAAAAACAACAATTGATGGACAGAATGCAGAACAATGTCATACATTCACCCCAGTACAGAGATCTGGGCCTAAATCCATCGTTTTTTTGCTCACCATGCCATTCCAGTTTGAACCCAGCCATATGCAAATCAGTCTTGACCCTGTGCCCCATGGGAACAGTCCAGCCCGAACTGCCAAGCCAGGTCCTCCCTGGACTGGAAACAAGCATCCTAGGACCGGTTTCGGGCTTTCAGCCCTCGTCAGCCAGGATAGCTTGATTCCAGTGGCATGGAGAGCAAGGTGCTCACGTCTGAGCATACCCTTCCCACTCGGGGTGACAAATGCAAAAACAACAATTGATGGACAGAATGCAGAACAATGTCATACATTCACCCCAGTACAGAGATCTGGGCCTAAATCCATCGTTTTTTTGCTCACCATGCCATTCCAGTTTGAACCCAGCCATATGCAAATCAGTCTTGACCCTGTGCCCCATGGGAACAGTCCAGCCCGAACTGCCAAGCCAGGTCCTCCCTGGACTGGAAACAAGCATCCTAGGACCGGTTTCGGGCTTTCAGCCCTCGTCAGCCAGGATAGCTTGATTCCAGTGGCATGGAGAGCAAGGGACTCACGTCTGAGCATACCCTTCCCACTCGGGGTGACAAATGCAAAAACAACAATTGATGGACAGAATGCAGAACAATGTCATACATTCACCCCAGTACAGAGATCTGGGCCTAAATCCATCGTTTTTTTGCTCACCATGCCATTCCAGTTTGAACCCAGCCATATGCAAATCAGTCTTGACCCTGTGCCCCATGGGAACAGTCCAGCCCGAACTGCCAAGCCAGGTCCTCCCTGGACTGGAAACAAGCATCCTAGGACCGGTTTCGGGCTTTCAGCCCTCGTCAGCCAGGATAGCTTGATTCCAGTGGCTTGATCACCACTGTCACCCACACCAATAGGGACTATGTTGCCCATCACCCCTGCCACCCCCAGCCATAGAGACTAGGTTGCCCATCACTACTGCCACCCCCACCCATAGGGACTATGTTGCCAATCACTACTGCCAACCCCAGCCATAGGGACTATGTTGCCCATCACCCCAGCCACCCCCAGCCGTAAGGCTTATGTTGCCCATCACCCCTGCCACCCCCAGCCATAAGGCTTATGTTGCCTATCACTACTGCCACCCCCAGCCATAGGGACTATGTTGCCTATCACCCCTGCACCCCTGCCACCCCCAGCCATAGGGCTTATGTTGCCCATCACTACTGCCACCCCCAGCATAGGGCTTATGTTGCCCATCACTACTGCCACTCCCGGCCATAGGGCTTACGTTGCCCATCACTACTGCCACCCCCACCCATAGGGATTATGTTTTCCATCACTACTGCCACCCCCAGCCATAGGGACTATGTTGCCCATCACCCCTGCCACCCCCACCCATAGGGCTTATGTTGCCCATCACTACTGCCACCCCCACCCAAAGGGGACCTGTTGCCCATCACTACTGTCACCCCTACCCATAGGGGATCTGTTGCCCATCACTACTGCCACCCCCAGCCATAGGGCTTATGTTGCCCATCACTACTGCCACCCACACCCATAGGGGACCTGTTGCCCATCACTACTGCCACACACACCCATAGGGGACCTGTTGCCCATCACTACTGCCACACACACCCATAGGGGACCTGTTGCCCATCACTACTGCCACCCCCACCCATAGGGACTATGTTGCCCATCACCCCTGCCTCCCCCACCCATAGGGCTTATGTTGCCCATCACTACTGCCACCCACACCAATAGAGGACCTGTTGCCCATCACTACTGCCACCCCCACCCATAGGGCTTATGTTGCTCATCACTACTGCCACCCCCACCCATAGGGACTATGTTGCCCATCACCCCTGCCACCCACACCCATAGGGGACCTGTTGCCCATCACCCCTGCCACCCCTACCCATAGGGCTTATGTTGCCCATCACTACTGCCACCCACAGCCATAGGATGGGTGATGCGCAACACATCCAGCATACACCAACATCAGATATGTCAGCAAAATACATCCCCCCTAACATCATGACAACAGTGTGTAGTCTGTGACAAATGCCCACAACAGTGATTATGACTTCCAACATACAATATAACTAACAGCATATGTGTGACCAACACATGAGTGTGACATACACAAGGCAAGCATCACTATAGCACTGGGGCAATGTAAAAACAACACCCCCTCACTGTGTAGAACAGAAATTAAGTGTGGGCTTCCAAAATGCAGCAGATGTTGAGCATTGTGGGGATGGGGACTAAACCCCCCCTCATCACAGTGACCAAAAGGGAAGTGTCATCATGGTCAAAGCTGCAAATAATAAACAGCATGTATAATCCCTGCTCCCAACACATTAAACACTTCTTGGGCAAACTAGTGGTTGTGTCCCATTCCCACAGAGATGTGGTGAGGCTAACAGTGCTGAGAAAACATAACACACTCTCGGCCATGTGCAGACAAGCACCACACATGGGGGCTGACAATGCATACAGTGTACAATGACACAAGAGCAGAAGTGACCATCACCAAGCATGCACACATCTCGAAAATAGACACACTAATCAAAACAACTTGTGTAGACTGTAGGTGTCAGCTCACAAACACACATTCCATGCCAGCAATGGCACCTAACAACCTGGATGAATGTGCACAATGATGTGATATGACTCACAGGGACAGCAGGCAAAATCACAGAAACAGCATCCAGACAAAGGCCCACAACAGCAATACCAATGCACTGGTGCAGATGCACAAACACAAACAGGCAACCTCACACTGCACACCTGACACAGCATGTGTGTGTGTCACAGTATCCCCAGGCAACTACACAACACATGAGGGGGTCTGAACCACAGTGACACAGATGTGGACACAGTGCCACACAAAAGTAAATCATCATTGGGACACCCTCAGTGGGCAATCAGGCATTGGGAGATGATAGGCAGCACAACAGACACATGTGACACAAGCTGGAATTAACACAAACTTACACAGCAAGAGACTGACACACAACACCACTACCCCCAGGGACCAGACATTGGGGTGACACAAGCATGCATGACACCTCCACTGTGATGACAAAGGCAGATGGCGTACAAACTGGGAAACCCAGACATGTGTCCTGTGCCACAAACGTACATCACACATACACAAACACAAATCGCTCAGCATGGCCCCTCATCCATGGAAAAACGGGAGCTAGGGGACCATCCATGCAAACATTTATATCAGTCCACCCTCAACACCACACACCCTGAACTGCAACCATGTGTATCTGTGAAGCCCACATGGACAGGTGACATTGCACATGCACCCATGACAAACACAGGAATGTTGGGAGGAACTAAGGTGCACAGATACATCACACAAGGACCGTTTACAACCCTGGGGAATGACAGACATACTGCACAGTATGCGGTACATGACCATGACCTCAAAGCTCACGTAACCTTCAGAATCCCTGCACAGTCCCAGGACAATGCAGAAGCCAAGGAGAACCACAAGGCACACATGCTGACACCTGCCAGCATCGCACACATACAAATGTCTCAATCACTGCAAGGTACCACCTAGGGACAACTACATGATTTAGGAAATAAACAGGTGCCTTGGGGAACCCTGACTGTGTCCCATCTGTGTCTGACAACATCATCACCACTCAGAACTGACAAATCCCACTGATGATACACCAATTAACAGTAGTGTGTCATGTACCCACACATCTGGTAGCACATTGGAAAAGTAGTGGGATGAACCCAGTACCACTCAGCAAGCATCAACAACAGGAACATATCAAGGGAACACTGTCTGTGTATGAACAGGGATGTGGACACACACACATGCTCATACAACACACACCATGGGCCCAGGCCATGTCACTGGACAACACACTTACTTGAGGGGACCCAACTCCTGTGGAAGCCCAGCTGTGCCAAACATATTCCCCGCACATCTCACTCATGTCTGCAGAAAACCTGGTCAGTCAGCCATCAGTTACCACACAATGAAGGCTCTGGTCACAACAGCTTGGGTACAGGAGTCTCCCCTAAGTCATCTGCACATACCCAAAACATATGTCTAGCAAGTTGCACAGAGGACCCAGTTGCTCCCATACCAATGATGCCCACACCTGTAGGTCCAGTGTTGAGGAGTCTGTTGAAGTGACAAATTGGACAATGGGAAGCACATCATATGTGCAGGGGTGCAAGCCAGAGATGTGACCATGCAAATGAAATGTTCACAGAGATGTCCACAAATAGTTGACCCTGACACACCCAGATAGCTGCAAAGGATGATATGGATACCCACCAGAATAGGATACATATCTCATGAACCACAGGGAGTACCTCACAGCAACACATCAGTATTCAACATTGGAAACCAAGCATCACAGTTGCAAGGGCATGTTAAACATCATCAACATAATGTACAGCTAAATCAAGTTCACAGGGATAAAGAAAAAAGCTTTATTCAGCATATTAAAAGTTAAACGTCTCTTCAAACAATGGCCAATGGCCAGTCCATGTCCAAATGCCAAGGAGTGAAGTAGAGTGACAACTGTCACACCTTGCTTGCCTGCACTGCTAAGGACCGGGGTCATCCCCTCGGAGGGGCATACATGGGGGCAGGCCAGGCACCGCAGGGACAGGATCAGGGCGCAGCAGAAGGAGGCAGTGAAGGGGTGGTGGATGCGGGCGAGACACTTGCAATTGCAGTGGAGCTAACTGAAGTGGTGGGTGCTGTCACAACTGTGGTGCACAAGTCAGATGGGGTAGGTGCCGGCACAACTCCAGTGGGCAGGTCAGATGGAGTGGATTGGGTCACCACTGCAGTGCCCAAGTCAGACGGGGTGGTCGTGGACTCCAATGCAGTGCCTACATCCATGGGAGCGGGATGGGGGGAAGGTGAGGTCGGCAGTGTAGGGGGGACACGGTCCCCACATCAGTGGCACTAACCGTCTGACCAGGTGTGGAGGAGCAAGTGCCGGGGGGGAGGGCCTTAGCATTTTGGGGATGGTGTATCTGTGGGTGGAGGAACCCAGGACAGGGAGTGGCGGGGGAACCTCGTGAGTGGTGGCCTGGGGGATGGAGGACGGAGACTTTGCCTTGGAGCTGCGTGTTGACGGGGGGGTCTTGCTCGTCTTGTGCTGGGGGGACTTGCGGGTGGGGGTCTCTGTCTGACTGTGCCTGGGGAAGGGTGTCTGGGTGTGAGGGGCACTCCCCTCTGTGTGTGGGGACTTCCTCTTCCCCTTGTAATCAGGATCTGCTGGGTCGGTGGGGAAGAGGCCATGGTCACAGAGGAAGAGCTTCTGCGGAGATGGGGTTCCAGGTAATGCAAGGGAAGGGGGCTGGGAGGGAGAGGTCTTGGAGGACTGCGGAGTGGTTGTGGATGACTGTGTGTGTGTCTGCAAACCAGCCCCTGTGAGTGTGTCTTCAGTCCCCTGCGCTTGCTTGTGTGCATGTCTAGACCTTGGTTTGGGTGTTTGTGTGCTTGGGACAGGAAGGCTGCAAGGAATCGTGGGTGGTCCAGGGGTAGGAGGGTTGCGGGACTGTTGGAGGAGGGAGACTGCTGCCGTCAGGGAGGAGGCCACGGACTGATTGGTCCTCTGTAGGGCAGACATGCCCGAGGAAATGCCCTCCATGAATGACACCAGTTGTGTCACAGACCTCTGTGTGCATGGAGGACACTCAGCATCGACACCTGCCCTACATGGATCTGTCGAAGTAAGTCCACAGACTCCTCACTCAGGGCAGCAGGGGACACAGGGGCAGGGGGTGCGGTGCCGGGCATGAAGGAGACATGCTCACGAACACGGGAGCCCACAGGGAGCTCTGTGATGGGAGCCGATGGGATGGTGGTGGTGGTGGTGGGGGTGGTGGTGGCGGGGACAGCCTCACTGGCTGGGGTATGGTGGCTGCTGACACCAGCCTCCACAAGGGAGTCATCCTCAGACCTGCTGTGGCCCTCAGCTGGGGGGGATGGTGCTGATGACTCCTCTGTGTGGCTCCACTCACCATCCGTGCTACTGGGTCCACCCGACTCCTCTCCTTCTGTCCCTGTAAGGCTCTGTGGCTCCTCCTGGTCCGTGGAGCTATCCCCTCCTGTGGCTGTGGATGTATTTGGATAGGAATAGGAAGTAAGAGAACAACATCAGTGACCTGCACCGACTGCACACACCACAGTGAGTACATCACATCACAGGGCAAGCCCTGGCATCATCAGCTGAAGACAGCTCAAACTGCCAACACTGTTTAGGATAAGACAATTGTCACTCTCAACATCAACCATGGCACACATATCCCTCCTTGACTTTCACACATATGTCTGTTGCATGTTGGATGCTAACACCCCAATGTGCCAACATGCACCACCCACACATTAGTTGTACATGCAAGTGAACATGTAGGAGTATGTCACTATACACACAGCACATCTCTTGCTACTGAATCAGTACAGGTGTCCGGATGAAGGGATTTTTCAGAGACTCATTTCACATGATTGTGATGCATGCCAGCAACATACACTATGATGTCCTCATGTCCTGATGGGCAATGCCACAATGGTGTTCATGGTGCACACTTGAACACAATGCAGGATCACCCATAGCAAGTTAAATGCCATGGCACTGGGATGCCCTGAAAGTCAGTCAACACTGTCTCCTGTCACAGAGGCAGGGCATCCAGACAACAACAATATGCACTGACTCACAGTCCTAGCTCAGGGGTAAAGCTAACCCATCCCATGCAAACAACATGTCCAGGAGCCAGAAGACCCCACATCATGCAAATCAGACATCTGTTTCTCTGCACACACAAATCCCTGTACATTAACACATCACAGTCTGCCATTCATGTAACCCAGCTGCCTGAAGGACACAGTTGCATACACCATTGTGCGCTGTCAGATAAACACACACCTATATGTCACACAGGTCTTGTCTCTCACAGTCACATCTCAGATGTCATGCTGACCCTCTGAATCATGGACACCCCAGTTGTACGTAACAACAAGCCACACCCTAATGACATAGAGGCACATGTCACTAAGCACAACCTGCAATTTCATACACAGGAGTGGGATTACAGAGTGTTTCTAAATGCCCTTGAGGAGGCATGAGTGGCAAGGTCTACGTGAAACAGTGTTTGGCCCTGGACAGTAGTCAGGTGGCTAAGCAAGTGTGACATACTCGATATACATGCTCCTGAAGCCCAAAAATTGGAGTCCCCTGCTGCATGGGTTTGTTTGGAATACCCCAGCCACATGTTGTGAGTCAGACCAGCAATTGGAACACATCTCAAGGGCACAAACATATCACATGTCAGATCTCAGGCATTGTGTAAACAATTGACCCACCAATGAAACACACAACAGAGTCACGGGAACAGATGCTGACCGGTAGATGAAGCATAGCTGACTGCAGGGACACAGTGCCCTAGTGACACACGCAACAGACTGTAGGGGGCACACCTGTGGAACAGATGAGGAGGGTGCATCACACAATTGGGGGACATGAGTATTTGACTACAAGACCTACGTAATGTGGAAGTGTGACCAGGCCAAAAGACTGCTATTAGCATGTCAGACATAGTACACAGATCAGGCATGGACTTACCCCCTTTCTGCTACTGTCTAGCCTTCAGCTGCCTATCCAGTTCCAGGAAGACCACCGCCAGTATCCAGAGCATGTCCGGTGTCCGCCCCTCCTGCATGGAGGTGACAGCTTCAGCTGGACTCTAGCTATCCTCCGGGTCCAGCCACGAAGGTCCTGCCACCTCTTCTGGCAGTTGCGGATCCGGCGCTTGTGGACCCCCACCGAACGAACAGCCCGGGCGATGGCCAGCCAGATCTCCTGCTTCTGGTGGGCATCAACCTGTGAGGATGACAAAGTGAAAAGTACATTAACACACATGCCCCAGATTTGTGCAGCACACATTTGGATATACATGTCATCATCACAAAGGGAAATTAATTACACAGGTAGTGCAACCATGGGGAAGGGCAAATCACCTGCATGTCTGACATGTTAACAATGCCTGGATAGTTTAAGCTTGCACTAATGCACTTTAGCAGCAGGAAACCTATTCAGTACATGTACCTACACACTTTGGGGGATGAAAGTAGTCAGTGAGAATGCTTGCCACTGGTGTACACACTGCTAGTCCTGCTAGTCAGACAACATGCATAATTAGGAAGGCAGTGGACTGCACACTCACCTGCTCCCCTGGTTTCCCATAGAGCTTTCTGTACTGTGGACGGAGCCCGTCCAGCAGGGCCTGGTTCTCCTCCTCAGTGAAGGCTGGGGTCCTCTCCAGAGTACATGCCATAGCAGGAGCCAGAGGATGCAGAGACAGCAGCAGTGGTAGCAGGGATGTGGTCCAGTAGCATGTAGTGCAGGCAAGTGAGCTCCCTGGGGGCCAGCCAGACTTATATCTGTGCTGCACGGGCAGACTCTGTGCCATGTGTCCCAAGTGATAGGTCAAACACGGTTGCATTCTATGAATCAGGCCAATCCACTTAAATGTACGACTCGTACATGCCTTCCGCATCGTTCAAATCTTCACCTTCATGGAACACTTGAAATTGCAACATTTTTGTAGGCATCCAACTGAATTTCCAGTGCACAACTCATACAAGTTTTGAATCTGCATCCGTCTCCATGACAGTCCGGAGCCAATGGGTGCGCCCGGCTTGTTCAACTGACTGTACAACGCGTATTTTGAATATACACATGCACCCGTCTCCATACGATTCAATGGCCAAGGCATACGCCTGTCTTGGACCATGCCTGTCCGGCACATATGCATGATAGTCACCCGCGTCGGACCTCATTGCATTCAATGACAAAGCGTACGCATGGCTCGGTCATGACCCGTGCAATGCGTACACATTGTTACCCGCGTCGGACCTCATTGCATTCAATGACAAAGCATACGCACGGCTCGGACATGACCCGTGCAATACGTACACATTGTCACCCATGTCGGACCTCATTGCATTCAATGACAAAGCGTACGCGCGGCTTGGACATGACCTGTGCAATGCATACGCATTGTCACCTGCGTCGGACCTCATTGCATTCAATGACAAAGCGTACGCTCGGCTCGGACATGACCCGTGCAATGCGTACGCATTGTCACCTGCGTCGGACCTCATTGCATTCAATGACAAAGCGTACGCACGGCTCGGACATGACCCGTGCAATGCGGACGCATTGTCACCCGCGTCGGACCTAATTGCATTCGATGACAAAGCGTACGCACAGCTCGGACATGACCCGTGCAATGCGTACGCATTGTCACCCGCGTCGGACCTCATTGCATTCAATGACAAAGCGTCATGACCCGGGCAATGCGTACGCATTGTCACCCGCGTCGGACCTCATTGCATTCAATGACAAAGCTTACGCACGGCTCGGACATGACCCGTGCAATGCGTAGGCATTGTCAGCCGCGTCGGACATCATTGGTGTGACTATTATATGGATGCAACACACATTTACTGGCCAGGGACACCTGTGCACACTTACCACACTACAGCATTGGCCACACAGTGTCCCATGGCATGTAAGGCTGCATTCCCTGGGTGTTTGTGGGGGGCCACATCTGTTTTTTTGGCTGGCACTTTGTGCAGCCACTCCCAGGCTGTGCACGTGTACATGGGGGCAGAATCCTTTGTGTGTTGTGCACATTACCACTGTGATGTGCAATTGTACAGTAATGGGCATGAGTCACGGACACAGTGTCAGGTTGGATATGTATAGGACGTGTCACATACACCCTGAGTCCTGGGGGTGATGACATGTACATCACAGTGAGACCTGTAGCCACAATACTGATGTGCACCCACAGTCTGTGTGCATGTTGTGTCTGATCAAATGTGCTCAATGGGTGACAGTCTCCACATCCATGTTGTATATGCATCCCCCTTGATGGGGTGTGTGTCTAAGAGACGTACATGTAGGGCCAGCAGGGACTTACGCTTGCCTTGTGGTGTGTACGTGATACGCCATGTCCATTGCTGTGTCGATGTGGCAATACAGGGACCCTGGGTTTCTGCATGGCAAAGATCTGTGATGCCTGGGAGACATGAGGCCTCACTTGTCACTGTGGTGTGTGTTTGGAACGTTGCAGCAGCACATAGGTTGGGTGACACAGCCAGATGATTGGCCATTGCACTGCATGGGACTCATGTGGACATGTGGAATTGAGATGTGAGGTGGTGGTCATGTAGGTGACATATGTGTCCATGCCCACCAGCACACACCTCAGTACATTGTGTAATGTCATGATCTAGCATGTGATATTGATCATGGTCATGGCCACATGGGTGGATAAACTGACAATCTTCCTTTGTGCATCTCTGTACTGCAGGGCACCAGCTGTCCATCGGCCGTTCCCAGACCTTGCAACCATGCAGGAACGCGACTGCATCAGACGGTACCGCTTCACCAGGCCACTGATTGCGGAGTTGGCGGAGCAGTTGGGGCCACATCTGCTACCTGGCCGGACATACCCTACAGCACTGACCCCAGAGGTGAAGGTGATGGCAGACCTGCACTTCTTTGCTACTGGTACCTTCCAGTACACTGTGGCTACTGCTGGTGGGATGTCGCAAACGATGTTTAGTCGGGTGCTACGCGATGTCTTGGAGGGGATGTTGCATTTCCTAGACCTGTATATCAAGTTCCAGAGCCCACCTGAACTCCCTGAAATAAAGGATGCCTTTTATACACTGGGGAGGATGCCGAACGTCATTGGATCTATTCATGGGACACATGTTGCCCTGATACCACCACAGGCACATGAGCAGGCATACCGTAACAGGAAGCACTACCATTCGATCAATGCTCTGGTGGTCTGTCTTGCTGACATGTCGATCACACATGTGTGTGCACGGTTCCCTGGTTCTGCGAACGATGCCTACATTATGAGGAGTAGTAGCATTGCAACGCTGATGTCACAGATGCCAGCTCAGCATGCCTGGCTTGTCGGTGTGTACTGACTGTTTCTCATTGTGTGTGTTTGTCAATGTTGTATTCCGCACTCCTACAAAACTAAGCTACTTGTTCATTTTTTTGTGTGTAGGTGACACCGGATACCCCAACATGCCGTGGTTGCTGACACCCCTCAGGAACCCTGTGACACCAGCCGAGCTGCGCTCCAATAAGGCACATAGTCGGAGCAGGAGGGTGATTGAGCGGACATTCGGCCTCCATAAAAGCCGCTTTCGCTGCCTTGATAAGACCGGAGGGGCCCTCTCATATGAGCCTGCAAAGGTGTGCAAAATAATCCTTGTCAGCTGCATGCTACACAACATGGCAGTGTGGATGGAGGTGTCTCTCATCCAGGATGACAATGGCCAAGCTCCGGCACCTGTGGAGGATCCCGGCCTGGGCCAAGATGCCAGTGATGATGAGGATGAGGGCGACGTCCGCTCACAGCTCATCAACAACTTCTTCACCTGAATGTGAGTTTCCAGGGTTGTTAGGTGATGGTATGGAGGTTGCCTGGAATGTGTTGTGCCAGCTCCTTTGCTGTCTGAGTGTGTCTGTGTGCCACTTGACTGGATGTGTGCTGTGATGTATCCATTCCGGTTGTGTGTACTCCACAATAGGGTAGTACTGCTAACACGTGTTTGTGTAGGTGTCTTGCAACATGTTTTGTGCATGTGTATTGCATTTCTCTCCTGTTCTTCTGTGCTTTTGACTGTGTCTTGTGTCTGTCCTTCCCAGGGTACTTTGCCTGTTGTTTGGTCAACACTGACCCCCAACACACAGAAGCCAACACCAGTTTGGAAGTTGACAATTCCCATCAACTGATGTACCACACATCCCTGGACTTCCATTCTCCAACACATTGAGAGCGTGTGTCCACTGTTACGTAGAATTACCGTGCAACTATTGTGGAATAAACGTGTTGCTGATGTGTAATGAACCTGTGCTACGCTTTCTCATGTGCATTGTCTGTATTCCCACATCTGAGTGACATCTGCTTACCTCACTTGTGGACTTGTTACCACTGACTGGGGTTGGTGTTGTGTCTGTGCATGCCAATGCGTTTCAGGTCAACATCATTGTGTGTGATGAGTAACATGGCCATGGTGAGTATGTTTTGTGTTGCCATAGTGGTGTGTCTCCCTCACATGTGTCACATCATCATGACTCACCTTACATTGGTCACATTGTTGCAGTATTTGGCATGCACTGTGTTGTGTAGCAGATCGACATCTCCCTAAACATGACAAGTTGGAATCACAACAGAGGCAAGTATGGTGTACTGGTGTTTTTATTTACAAACATGTGTGAGGGAAGTGCACAGGATGGTGGCTGCTGTACATTGGTTTGGGAATCCAAAGTTCACATTGGAGTTGGAAGTGCTGGTAGATGAAATGTCCAGAGTAAAGTCCACAGTCATCTGCTACATTGGTCCAACATGAACCCTCCATGTCATGTGGGCGAGTTGTGTGCGATTGGACAAGGTGAACGGGTTGCGCACAAAAGACATTGTCCAGAACAGGTTTAGAGGCCCTGGGGAATGTGCTGGTTCATCTACCTCTCACATGTCCTTCTTCGGACAACCCCTCTTCTTCCGGGGGAGGGGATCCTCATGTGCAGGCCTCTGTGGTGAAGGGACTCTCCGCCAGAGTCCTCCTCCCTCCCTGTGGTGCTGGCAGATGGTGTTGCGACAGATGTTGTAGCCCCACAGGGGGGTGTGGACAGGGTGGTGTTGAACTGGCGGAGGCATTGGAGTATGTCCCAATGCACCGCAGTAATTTCATCCCACTTGGCGTCCATGCGGGCATGGTGGGTGACCTGCTCGTGTTGCATGTCCTTGAGGATCCCCACTACCTGGCCAAATCCTCCGGTGCTATCCTGGTACGCATCTAAGATGCGTGCCAGGTGGGGGTCATCATGCAGTTCAGACCCCTCTGCAAGGTGCGCCCTGTGCCTCCCACCCCTCCCAGCACCCCTCTCCACACGGGCAGGACCAGCGGCGGGACGCACAGGTGACACTACGACCCCTTGGGTGATGTTGCTGGTGTTGTTTGCTGTAGCTTCTGGGGGTCCTGTATCCCTGTGTTGTGGGTGTTGATTGGCCTTGGTCTGTCTGTGTTGGCGGGGGTGCCCTGTCGGTGTCCAGATGCTGGAGGCGTGGGTACAGGGGGTGCAGATGTTGATCCTGCTGGTGCTGCATGATGGCTCACACCAGAGGGGCCAGGTTGGTCGTCGTCATCCGAAGAGGACAGAGAGAGAGTCAGACCAGAGAGCTCAGTGTCCGCCAGAGTCTGGGACTGGGTATCCTCATCATTTGGTGCTGGGTGCCCAGCACCACCTGTGTTTGGAAGAGACACACAATGTGAGTTATGTTTCTACATGCATCGATGGTTCACAAACATGACATTTTCTACTTTTTGAACAGATGCCTGCATGTACACTGCTTTTTCCCTGCTTGTCGCGGAAAGAGCTTGATATTGTTGTTGGCCATTTGCCAGCATGGCCTTGTGTTCTCCATGACAGAGCCCAGTGTCAGACATCTTGTCAGTCCCTTCCCACTCCCTGTAAGGCGAGTATGGCTCAGTGTGAGCTTGCTGGGCTATGTGGGTGGGTGTAGATTGTCTGTGACTGCAACTCCCATCATACTCTTGGCTACACCCCCTTCCCAGCATGCCCATACTTCCTCCCTCTTGACTCTGCTTCCCTGTGAGGGGGTGTGACAGCAATGGCAAGACGGCTGACTGTGTAGTCCTGGTGTCTGTTGTTGGCCATTTGCCAGCATGGCCTTGTGTTCCCCACGACAGAGCCCAGTGTCAGACATCTTGTCAGTCCCTTTCCACTCCCTGTGAGGCGAGTATGGTTCAGTGTGATCTTGCTGGGCCATGTGGGTGGGTGTAGATTGTCTGTGACTGGGACTCCCATCATACTCTTGGCTACACCCCCTTCCCAGCATGCCCATATTTCCTCCCTCTTGACTCTGCTTCCCTGTGAGGGGGTGTGGCAGCAATGGCAAGATGGCTGACTGTGTAGTCCTGGTGTTTGCTGTTGGCCATTTGCCAGCATGGCCTTGTGCTCCCCACGACAGAGCCCAGTGTCAGACATCTTGTCAGTCCCTTCCCACTCCCTGTGAGGCCAGTATGGTTCAGTGTGAGCTTGCTGGGCCATGTGGGTGGGGGTAGATTGTCTGTGACTGTGACTCCCATCATACTCTTGGCTACACCCCCTTCCCAGCATGCCCATACTTCCTCCCTCTTGACTCTGCTTTCCTGTGAGGGGATGTGACAGCAGTGGCAAGATGGCTGACTGTGAAATCCTGGTGTTTGTTTGGCTACAAGTCCAAAGTGAGCCCCTGTGCTTCACACAGCAGCACCCAGTACGGGGTATCTTTTCCTGATATTTCAAAGAGGTGTGTGTCAATGCATTGTACCCGGTGAGTTGTGTGGAGTTTGTGTTGAGGGGTGTGTGTCTCCACATGCTGGTAAGTATGGTCAGGGCTGTCAGTCCTCCTTCCCATCATGAAACGTGCTTCCATCGTAGGGCGTGCAAGTTGTCTTTCAGGATGTCAGTCAGTGGTGTCCTGCTTCTGATTGGCACACAAGCCCTAGCAGGGCCTTGTGCTCCCCTCAGCAGGACCCAGTGTCAGCCATCTTGTCAGTCATTTTCCACTCCCTGTGATGTGGGCATGTTTCAGGGAGATCTTGATGGGCCAATTAGGAGGGGGAACATTATCTGTGACTACAGGCCCCATCATGCTTTTGGTTACACTCACTTCACCTGCATCCCCACTATTCCTTAGTGACTGTCAGCTGCACTGTGAGGTGGTATGTTTGGGGTGGCAAACTGTCTGGCAGGGTCTATTTGGCTTTGTGCCACTGGCTTTCTCTATTTGTTTGTAGGTTGGTGCATGTCATGACACAGTTCCCAGTCACTATGAGATGGCAGGTATTGTGTTTGTCGGACTGGCATACACATCGTGGTATGATTATCTATTGGTTAGTGTAGCTTTGCTTGTGGTGCATGGTTTCACTGTCCCCTTGCCACACAATCTTGGGTATGTTGTTTGTGTACGCACTAGGCTCTGGGATGTCTGTTAGGCCATGGACGCTCTCTGGTGGGAGGATGTCCCGCACCTTCTCCTCCCAGGTCCTGAAGTAGACTGGTTTGGCAGGAGGGCCACCGCCGGTGCACTGACTCAGGGCGTGATCTTTTTTGATGAGTTTCTTGACCCTCCTGCGCACGTCATACCACCTGTTCTGGATATCGTCCTTTGTGCGCCTTGCTGGTGCTTGAGCGTGCACCTTGTCCACAATCCTCGCCCACATCTTGGTTTTCTGTGAGATGGGGGTCCTTTGGACCAATGTACCAAACAAATGTGGCTCTACTCTGATGATCTCGTCTACCAGCATTTCTAACTCACTATCTGTGAACTTTGGATTCTTCTTTGGGGGCATGGTGATGGGTGGTGGTGGTGAGGGATGTGTGTGTGAGGGTGCAAGTGAGGGTGGTTTTGTGCTGGTTTTGCTGGGTGTATGTGTGTGTGCTTTTGTATGAGGTGCTGATGGTGTGTGAGTTGTGTGATGGGTGAGTTGTGAGTGTGGCTGTGGTTGCTGTGTACTGGTGTTTGCTGCTGGCTGTGTCTCCTGTTTGCAAGGGATGATGGTAGTGATTGTAGTCCTTTATATAGTTGGAGTTGTGGGTGTGTCTTTGTCCCATGTTTTTTCCTTTGGTATTTATTGGCTTTGTCATTGCTTGTTTGGTCCTTTTTTTTTCTTTTTTCCTTTGGGATTTGTAGGCATGAAGGAGACGTTCATGTGACGGAAACGGACGCTGCTGTTGTCTCGTGCGGGCTTCTCCGCCTCGTTCACGCTGCCTATCTTCTGTGTTTGGTACGCGGCGGTCGCGACGGTCTCTATTGTTTGTGTGACGGGTTGTCGGTGAAAATCGCATCGGTTTTCCGGCCAGATCACTATTTTCCCTACGGCTCGGTTGTACGGCTTGTATTCCGTACGTGTCGGTTGTAATTCACTCGCTTTGCATCGTACTGCACGGGTCATACGGCACTGGTCCGTGTCGGTCGGTATTCGGTCCGAGTCCGTGTCGGTCAGTTCGTTTTGCGGCCGGAATCGGCCCCAACGTATTAGTACTCCTTCTGTTGTCCACTATCTACCATTATTTGAAGCACCTCGCCCTGCCAGTCACACAAGTCTGCCATTTAACTACCAAATATAATAAAATACAATACAATGCAAGATACTTTATAGGCAATAAATATTGCAGTTTGTCCAGTAATGGTTGGTTCATGTTCAAGATTATTGGTGTCTGTTTTATACACAATGTATTTTGTAATGAAATGCAAAGACATATTTTTCTGCTCTTTCAGTTGTTTCTGCTGGGCACCTTGGATGAATTTTTCTTCTAACATTTCCAAGCAAAGACAATCTTTTCATGGTAGACTGTGGGAAATAGGTACCCTCAGTGTCTTTGTAGATAGTGTAATGTACGTGACGGCGTCTCAGGACTCTATTTCTCCCAAGTCATACTGCCAACTTTTATCCTCTACATGTTTGCAGTTCAATGTTTCTTATCCAGTCTATATTTCCAGTTCTTGAACAGTCAGTTCATATTTGGTAACTGTATGTACTTTGGGATTTTCACCACAGTGAAGAATAAAGTTTGTTTCTAGTGATCTATAGCATTTAGGTTTATTGTGACACCAGTACATTGTGCACAGCTTTCTTTGGAACTGTTCTATCTTCTCTCACTTTCCTAGTGATCCCCTGTGTTAGTATTATGTTGGTTTTGTTTGTGTTGTGTCAGATGGATTGTAGGTCTGAGAGATAGCATTGCAAGGTTTCTAAAGAAGGTATCAGCGTCGGCCGGCACAGGTAAACGCGGTGGGGAGGGGGCGGGGTGGGGTGAGAGGTGCGGGAAGTCGACAGACAACAGAATAGGCATTAATAAATAAATAATACCTATTCTGTCGTCTGTCGACTTCCCCCTGCCGTGCCCTGCCCCGCCTCACTGCGCTTACCTGTGATGGCCGCCGCTGGAAGGTTTAACTATTTGGCATTTTAGCACTTGGTAGTAAAGATCACAAGTGAAACCCGAAATGCCAGCTGAAAACTGTACATTATTGATTAATTAATAATCAGATTCATTACTCCAAGCACTCCACACCTCCAGAACACCACAAAACTAGTTAACCTCCATCAGGCTTCTAACATGTTCCTTAACTGAGGGGCAAAAGTGTATCTCTGAGAGTGAGGCTGGAGTGTTTTGACAGACCTGTGCCCTGAGAACATGGATGACTAATGTTATTCGTGCTCATTGCTAGGTCCTCACTTAAACCTGTTAGTCACCCTCCCTGGGCTAAATGTGAAACCACCCAGAAATACTAACAGCTCTCTTATGAAAAGAAGGAGTGGAGTGGTCAGGAGTGAAGAGAATTTTGTCTAGCGAGCCACACCACTGCTCCTTTAATAAGTAGATATTATTTCTGCAGGAAAAATAATTTTCCAAGGAGTGAAAACATGAGCCTTGAGTATAAGGAGCATGCGAAGGGATTAGGTACCCCATAGATATGACTGCATCAGGCGGCTAGAAAAATCCAGCAGAGCCCCATTTTTACGAGAATAGTGAAATTAAACCAGATGGGCTAGAGGGGACTCCGCTTCTCACCGGAATAAAATAGGAAGAAGCTCGTCAAATACTGCTAAATGCGTAGTGGATCACTCAGACAATGGTGTATGATGCAGCGTGAGTCACCAGACAATCTGCTGCACTTAGAGCCAGATTCCATGGCAACAGGAGATACAGCACGTCACTCATGCAAAGCAGGGACTTTCTTCTGTATTCTAGAAACTGCAAACAAACACTTATTGTTTTCTCTCCTTTTTTGCTTCTATGTTTAGGTGTTTTATTTTGCACTTTTATATCGCTTCACATCCACCTCAGAGCACTGTGAGACAATGCAAACTCTACATAAAAACCAAACAGCAAAGAATTCAAAATGAGCAGAGTGAGCACTGGGCATCAAGGCATATGAACTGGGAGATGACCTCTGAAAGCCACAAACAGCTAGGTTCTGTGTGTGAGTGCACCACATGGGACTGGGAACTCATTCAGGTGAGGATCTCCTGAGTGAGACCCTTTGCTGTTGTTGGTAGTGCTGTTCAACTGTGAGGGTTTTCTACAACTACACCTCCCAGGCTTCACTCTCCGCTTGCCGGAAGGAGGAGCTGAGCGCTCCAAAGCACATGCCCCATCTCTGCTGTGAAGGTCGCACACAGGGCCTGGGTGTAAACCAAGCCAAGTTTGGGCCCATCAGTGGCTGGGAGCAACTGGTCAAGGCCACCCGCCTTTGACTATTTTTCTGTGCTTGTTCTTACCTTTTTGCTTCATGTAGAAACTAGACTGGAGAACTGGAGAAGTGTAGCTCACTGGTTAGAGGAGGCATACCCTGAAGCAGAGATCAGACCCGGGACCTGGGTTCGATTCCCGACGCGGCAGGGTCCAGAGCCCAATCGTCCACGGACTCGATAATTCTCGCTTCGGTGCCCACTCTAAGCACGAGTTCACACTATGCAGCTCTGGGCAACAAGCCTGCTTAATCTCCACAACAGCCCCCCGCGGCGGGATGCCTGGCTTTCACCTTGGGGATGCCCAGTACGGGTTATCTTACAGGGAAAAACCAGGACGGGTTCCCAATGCAAGCGCCAAGATACCCGTAGGGTGATAGCTGCGCTCTATAAGTACATCAATCAATCAAATATCAATTGAGAATAAAAGATCATAACTATTCTACTATGGACTGCTTCCTTGAGGGTGCAGTGGGCGTAATCTCAATAGAAATTAACTGGAAGAGGCACGCCTCTCCATAAAAGGCCCCTCCCTCTTCCTCAAATGCTCTGCCCCACAACCGACTCTGAAGGGCCAAGGTTTCTTAACTACTTCTGTACTTTTTAGATATTTGTACATTTCTTTGTATTGTTAGTGACAATACCCCCTTCTCAAACTGCCAGCCCAGCTGCAAAGCACAAGAAAAAGGCAACTAGTTCTCGGGCGACGGTAGCTAAGCATCAGAGTAAGGCCCGTTACAAGTCACTAACTGTATCTTTACTGGAGACCTTTTTGCAAACTTTTTGAGTAGTGTCAATTATGCGATAAATTCAAGTTTTAAATGCTTTAGTGAAAGATTATAGAGAACCAAGCTAGTTATGGACAAATTTACAAAATCTCATGACCCTGTTGCCGCACCTAATACCACAACCACTGCTGTTGATGTTTCTCTTTTAGGTGGTCGATCTTCACCTGGATTACAAGTTTAGAATAATGCTGCGGCAGTTCTTAGTGTTTGCATATCTATAACGGGCACTAATTCCTTCTTTACAGCTGTTTTGTTTGGTCACAGTCAATAGTCATTTTTTATGTATATTGAATTATTAAACAACTGTTGTGCTTATCTTTAAATTAGACTGACAGTGCCACCATGTGGCAGACTGTTACAAAACCCGGTGTTGACAATTAAGCGCTGGTGCCGAGCACTGGAAACCACAGGCTCAAATTAAGCACAGGCATGCAGCCTCTTTGAGAACACAAGAGCAAATACTGTTTTTGTAATCTATAAGAATGTAGCTTAATTCCTGAAATTACTTTTGTTCATACATTTGTACATTTGTATATGCACTCACGTTGTAATGCTTCACAACCCTTTTGATGCACAATGGCCACCACCCTGCCATTGACTGGACTCGCTTTTTTCATTTTCTTCAAGTTCGCTTACATAAAGACCTCCTTTACACTATTTGTCCAGATGGCAGTCAAATAGAACATTATCTCTACTATTTAGGCTGCGGACAAATAAACATTGAATTTTCAGATATTTAGCCTGCCGCTGGTTAAATAGCAGAAATTATTTACTATTTTGCTGCCTGCATGGTAAATAGCAAAGATTATGTACTATTTAGCCAGCGCAGGATAAATAGCATCTGCCTTGATTATGTGGGTATAAGAAAGGACTTACATTGGATCAGATTCTTTGTTTTTAAGCACCACAAAACCAACAAGTATTAAAATAAACATGGTGAGGGCTCCTCGTCAGGACGCAGCTTGATGCATCACATCTCGCATCATTTGGCGGCAAACCCGCAAGCCCAGCTGCATGTAGAAATAATCCTAATACCACCTCCGCTCACACAATTATGACAAAAGGGTAGACAATTAACCATCCTTTCATTTCTATTGTGTGGGTTCAGATTGTATTGAAATGTACTCTACATACAGATGGCATACATGTCAACAGACCTGATTCAAGTGGGAGGCTCATCATTTCCTAAGGCAAAAAAAAGAATCTTTTTTTAGTAGTGTCTTGACTAAAATTGCCACCATTTCAATGTAAGTAAAAGGGGAAAACAGAGGTCCCCGATTTGTTTTTCAAAATCTCCCTCTTTCCAGCTTAAAATGGTTGCATTGATGAAATGGGCTTGTTTGTATACAGAGTGGGAGACCAACACCGAAGCAGACATAGATGAAGTGTGAAAATAGCTGCCTATAGGAACAGCTGGGGTTTGGACATGTTTCAGAACCCTTGTCTCAGTTATGCATTCTGTGCACACAGTGGGTTCTAGTGAAGCTCGGTGAAAACATTTTCACCAAACAAAAGCTAAAACGGTTGACAATGCCAATTCTAGCTAAGGCTTTCATAAATTTCCTGCAGTTCTTGCAAATACCACACCTATTATTCACAATTAGCAATGCTTTGGAGTTCGGTTTTCCTGTTAACATCTGAACTTTTGCACCTACTGTAAGTTGTTGAGAGAAAGAAAGATAGTCAGCATATATCCAGTTTGAAAGAGTAGCACTTGAGACAAAATATTGCCAGTCTGTGAGGAAAACTACACCAGGACATATCCCAGGAAAAGCAGAAAGCTGTTCGACCTTGGGGTACACAAGTAATACGCTACATTCAAAACAATTTGCACCCCCACCCCATTTCTTCATCAATAACAAAGCCCCAAATATCTTTATAATGTTTATTTGATAGTTTATCATGTAATGTATAACCTTTTCAAAATGAACTATAACTGGTCCTGATGAAGGTGGTTTTTACTTATGCTCCACCGAAACGTGCGTAGACCTACTTGATACAGACGGGAATCCAACCTGAGATACAAAAATAAAGAAGAAATTGCTGTGACATATCAGCGCATCTCAGCTACAAAGTTAATGATTGCATTCATTGGATCCCGCATATGTTTATGAATAGTCATATGTATTAGTTGTTCGTGTAGTATGTATGATAGTATGGATGAGGCATGTGATGTGTTTGAATGTATGTTTGATGATTGAGTGTGGGGTTATTTTCATCTGTATACTTAAGTTGATGCTAAGCTGTAATAATTTTTTTCTATGTTTATGGTTATTTATTCATTTATATTGAATGTGTCGTGTTTGCGTTAATTAATTGTGTTACAGTAATTGAAATACTAAACTGTTCATGAAATTAAGTATATGAACTGTATTGAGAAAGTGATATAACAGGACTATTTTGCTTGTGTGTCTGTTGTTAAACTTTGTGTTAATTTATAACAATGAACTTTTTTGAAAAAGAGAAAAACCAAAACAAATTCTTTACTAATAATAAACATGGTTCTATGAAATATTATGGTTGAGTAAATATTTTGGGGACATGTTTCATGCATGAGCCTGAGTGGCCAGCTACTAAAGTGATATAGGTCAGCTTAGAGGTTTTGCAGTCCTTTTTGTCGCCTCCCCCTCCTCTAGGACCTCACAGTACTTAGGGGGCACCTTTCTACTTATCAGTTTAACCTTTTCATTTCCTGATAAATATTTAATCTCGGTTACCAATTCTTAGATTTTTGGCAAAAAGCTATTTCCAATGACCCAAAATATTTTTATGATATGTATTTTAATACAATTGGGAAGTGACATCTCTTTTTTATTACATATACTGAACGTTTTAACAATAAGAATGTCCAATTCAGATGGGACCCTAGTCTGTTTAGGATTTTGGTTCGAACAGAGGGAGTCCTGCAACAGACATTTGGGGCCAGATGTACAAACAAATTTTGCGGGCGCAAAGGGGACTTCAGCCCCGTTGCGACCGCAAAATAGGTCAGGCCAATGTACTAACCCTATTTTGCTAGTCGCTAATCAAACAGTGATTCACAAAATAGGGTTAACGGCTCGCTATTAGGAAGGGGCATGCCAAGGGCGTCCCTTCCTAATTGAGACTCAAAAACCTATGTATGATTTATTTTTTACCACAATTGCGGTCGCAAAACACTCGCAGTTTACCACCCTTCTCAGAAAAACGGGCTGCATTAAAAAAAAACAAAAAAAAACGACTTTATTGACATAGCAGTCCCAGACATGGTGGTCTGCTGACCCCAGCAGGCCACCATCCCTGGGAGTGCTAGCCATTCCCAATGGGTCGTAAATTGCGACAGCCTCATTAATATTCATGAGGCATGCAATTTGCAACCCCCATTGGAAATCACAAACAGTGTCTCAAACACTGTTGTACATAGCATTCTGCGACTTGCAAATTGCGACTCACAATTTGTATAATTTGCGAGTCGCAAAATGCTATGGTCGTACATCTGGCCCATGGTTCCATTTCCTTTCTCAGGTAGCCAGCACCTCTTGTTTTCTTAGAGCAGTAATCTACAACTTCTACTCAGACTCCAGCACCTCGCACAGAAAAGATAGGAGAGGCAGAGGCATGGACCTCTGCATGAAAGTATGTGAAGTGCATCTTGTAGTACTATTATAGTCCTACTAAACGTGCTACAAAATGCAGTTTGTGAATAGGTCCCTATATCTCTCAGACTTTGGCACAGGAAAACAGGAAACCCACTCTCTCTTTGTCTAGCACTCCGTTGATGTGTATGGTAGCCTTTCTATACTGATCAATCAATTTCTTTATGCTTTGTTCTACAGGGAAAACTTTGGGTGGCTGAAGAATAACTTAGAAAAATAAAACTACATAATGTGTGAATAAAAAATGTTCAACCACTGAAAATGCTTCTGTTCTGTGACTCATATGATTCTGCCCACAATAATACATTTTTTCTGATAATGTTTGTAGATATTAGTATCATGGCTTCCCCTCCCATCCCAAAACAGATTGTTTTTTCATGACTCGATTTTTTATTTGCAAATTATTAACTGGTTTCAATTGGTGTCTAGATGTGCTAAAAGCCAGAATAAGATCACAATTATATACCGATACTGCTGCAGGGCAATGCCACATGAATGCCAATTACTCACTGCTGGCATTGTTTAATGTTTCACCCTCTTCTTTTGTGTCTGCTCTCTCATTTTTTTGCTATTAGAGTTCTAAGTTCGTTCTTGATCACCATCCAAATGTGATTCATAAACAACATTTAAAATGTGATTGTGGTGGCTGACTAATAGATTATCTTATAAAAGAGCCAAAGAGTTACAAGGGTATTATCTGCAGATCCTTTTTAAATGTGTATTAAAGCCCTTTAGCTTGATCTGTGATATGCCTGATCCTTGTAAGTGATCTGATTTCATAGTGCATTGTGTGAATGAGGCGCATGGCCAGCCTTTCCCAGTGCGCCATAGGGGCGCATGATTGTACCAGGGTCATCTCCCTAAGTAGAGATGGTCTGAGGCCTCGTAAATGATCCATGATTTCCATGATTTCGCTTGTTCTGACGCTGATCACGTGTCTCTTTCCTCTTTGGATTATGAGTCCATGGGTGCAAGTGTTTTAGGAATCTCTAAGTTGTTTAAAATTCTGAATCCAAGTCAAGACCTGAGTATGCAAAGTCTCCTGGTTTGCAGGATGACATTAAACCTTGATCCAACAAAATGTTCGATACCTGTAAGCTCTGCTGTAGTCATCAAATAAGTTGTGCCACTGGTCATCTGGAACGTTGCTTATTTGCTGAAAGCCTATTGTGGGAGCTAACATCAGCACACAAGTCAAATTGCAGTGAAACCAGATGTGGCTGTGAAGAGATGCGTCGTGCTGCATCGTTTCTGCTCACAGGACCACAACTAGCATGGCAAAGCGCTTAGAGGCCCACTTTCAAAGGTCCAGGACTAGGGTGGCACCACTTTGGGGCTAGACTCACAGCTTACTGATTTCAGCACTGGGTTTGAGGTGGTTGGAGCCTTTTCTGTCCCTGAGTCGCTGATCATGTGGCCAACCAACAAGTCCCTGGTGTCACTCTGGTCCTGGGTTCAAGATGCGGGTCCAGTCTCCTTCGCTGTGACGGCAGGTCAGCATGGCAGCAGAGCAACAGAGTAGAAGTCCTTCTTGCAGAGTAGCACAACAGTCTTTCTGATTCTTCACAGGTCCAAACGTGCACTGAAGAGTTGGGTCTGAGAGTCAAATATATATACTTGGTGTCAGCTTTGAAGTTGGGGAAGTTTCTGAAGGTTTCCACCCACAGAGTCACTTGGAATTTTCTGCCTCCCTGCCCTGACCCCAGCTAGTCTGGGGGTGCAAAAGACTAGTGTCATACCCTTTGTGAGTGTGCTCAGGTAGAGGCTTTGCGATGTGCACGTGTGATAGGTGACAGCTCCTCCCCCTCCTATCAAGTCAGAGATGACTCATGCTGCCAGCACCTATACTCCTCTGTCTCACTGCCTGGGAGCAATACACAAAGACTAGCTGCCAGCTACACCAAGTCATGTCACTCAGAATACAGACTACACGCACCAAATGTTTGGGGCAAGAAAATGCCAGTTTTCTAAAAGAGGCATTTTCAGATTTGTGACTTAAAATCTGTCTTTACCAATAAAGAGGGTGTTAAATTACAATTTTTTAGATGTGAAACTCAACATTCCTATGCTCCCAATTGAAAGTTGGCAGATATTAAATTTAATAAGGGAACCTGATGTTATCCTATGGGAGAGGTAGGCCTTGTGGTAGTAAAAAACAAATTTAAGAGTTTTTCACTACCAGGACATGTCAAACTTAAAAGTGCAAGTCAAACTTTTTTTTAATACACTGCACCCTGTCCTATAGACTGCTTAAAGGCTACCCTATGGGTGTTTTACCTGTATTTAAAATGAAGCTTTAGGCCTTGCAAAAGATGTATTTTGTCTGGTCGAAATGACAGTTTAAACTGCACACACAGCTGCAATGGCAGTTCTGTTTAAAAGGGCTACTTAAGTGGGTGGTACAATCAGTGCTGCAGGCCTAAGGATGCTTATTTTCTGGTCCAGGAAGGGACTGGCTTGGCAGTTCGGGCTGCACCAATCCCATGGGGAGCAGGGTCAAGACTGATTTACATATGGCTGGGTCCAAACTAGGGTGGCGTGTTGAGAAAAAAAACCAATTGCTTTTACCCAGATCTGTGACTGGGGGTGAATGTTTGATTTGTTTTGCATTCCGACCATGGTGTGTGTTTTTTGCAGGCCCACTAGTAGCATGTAATTAACATGCCTTGGACACATGTAGCACCACTTTGCTAGGGACTTACAAGAAAATTTATTTTACCAATTGGGTGTAAGCTAATTTCACCATGTTTAAAGGAGAATAAACAAGAATATGGAGGGCAGAATATCGTGAGACAATATATTGAAAGGAAAATGCATATAGGAAAGTATAGATTTACTATTCCTAACTCTACATCTACGTACTTTGAAGATATATATATATATCACTGAGTTACACATTTGTGGTTAGGTATGGAAAATCTAGACGTACTTACCTGTCAATATTTTATTTTCAATATTTTGTCTCAAATATTGTGGCCCAGTGATAGTTCAATGTCAATATTCAGGGAGCACGCGCCTGCCCCAGTGACATAAACCCTGGTTGGTCCAGTGAAACCCCTTTTTCTTTTCCCAAACTGTGGTCTTGAGAGCTACACAGGCCAGAGGGCCTCTGGAAATCTACCCAGAGGCCCAATGTCCTGTGACTCACATTATGATTCTTGCCTGCTGATAGGGTGGCACTTCTAGATCTGAAAATCATGTTTGTCATCGTTCCCATGTTTTCTCTGCACAGGCAGGTTTTGCAGTTTCAATTGGATTTCCAAGTGCAGAAATGAACTTCTCCCCCCCCTCAGGTTCTTTTCCACTCATTTGCGGCTCCCACAGTTGCTTAAGGAAGTAGCAACTGTTATGATCACAGAAGGATGCGCATCATATGTATTTGGTTATATTCTTCATGGCACTGTGCACAGACCTTGTATCATATCACCATTGGAGGATGTGTCATCAATTGGCCAACACACGCTATGCTCCTTCTCAGAAGTTGGTGTCTGGTAGAGTCTCTACAGTGTAGTCTTCGACTTCTCCTCTAGGAGCTTAGAGTTATTTGATGGAGTTGAGGCCAGGTCTGCTTTCTTGTATTATTAACCTTCAACAGTTCAGCTTTTTGCCATCTACCATTCAGGCACTCAAATTCTTTATGGACACATGGGCTCTAGAAATAGTAAACAATTAGCTGGTCTGTCAGGTCTAGCTATTGTTCAGCTCAGAGTTATACCCAGATTCTGCATCCCTAGGGAGCTTTTGATTTTTCCCCCTTGCTTGTGGGATTAATGGTCACATGTCACTGAGCATGCAATATTCAGTGATTTTGGCAGACCACATTCTTGTGCAGGTGATGTCCACAGAGAAACATTTTCCTCATGTGATGTTATGAAAATAATTTGTTTTCCCCATCCAACCGTACACAGGTATTCAGTTGTCTGTGAAGCCAATCTGATTATTATGTTTTATTTTTTGAGTGAGCCTCGACAAAGGTGGCCGTTCTCTGAAGATGTACCTACTAGCATTACTTTGCTCTGCATCTTGTTTTCTTTCTGCGCGTGCCATATTTTAGGTCTCTAGATTCATTTTTCAGGGCCATTTCTTCTTCCATCCTATGGTGCAAGAAGTGCTTTACTAAAGTGGCAGATTAATTAGCTGTTACTCAGTAACCAAAGGTATGAGTAGTGTGGTGCTTAAACGGGTATAAGCTTGGATGAGATGATTGCAATCATCCTCTGCAGCTCTTTGTTTCTTATGGGAAGCCTTTTAATCCACTGTTGCCTCTTATGGTAACCAGATTGAATGGTAGTGTTGTTTGCTTGTTTCCCATATATTCTGCAAGTGTGGCATGGCCCCTAATTTATTCTTGTGAAGAGTATGTTTAATGATACTCTAGGTGACAGTTGACAGAAAATGTGCACCGTCATAAATTGGTGGTGCTCCTGCTCTACTAATCTCACATTCCTCTCAGTCCCTCATTTAGAGTAGGGGGGTGCGAAATTCGCGTAATTTGATTTCGCGTGATTGCACATAATTTTTGGGAAAATAACCCAAAATAGGCATAATTAGGGATAGTTAAAATCCGTCATTTCGTGCTAAATGTTATCATGAAATGCGTCCTTCCATCATTTCTTTTGTACAAGAACACATTTAAATAAAAGCACCGTGATCAACAGACACTCGCCTTCAGTTGTTCCCGCGAGTTGTCATGACAATTTTACCGCGAATGATGCGTAAATAGGCACATAGGAGTAATGGCATCATTTCATAAATTTCGCATAACAAGAGCAATGGAAAATTCTTGAAAGTACGTGACTCACACCAGTGTCATTTAAATTTAGTCCAAGTCCAATTTAGAGGTAGCAGAAACACAAGGCTACACCAGTAGACACCCTTTACCTAGCAACCTGTTGGCAATTGTCTGTCAGGTAATATTGACAGGCTAACCCACACCCCCACACACCCTACCTCCAATACAGGCCAGTGCAGCCATAGCTGGGTTTCCCTGCCAAGGACCTGGTAAATGAGTTTCACTTTCAGAGAAAACCCAGGGGCATATTCTCAGGGATCTATCGCCGAGTTATCGGCAAATTAGCGCAGCCAAAGCCACGCTAAATTTATCTCTCCATTCACAAGCTGGTGCAAACAGCCGATATCACCAGTCTACCAACGATAGCAGCCGCAAAAAACATCGTCAGGGATGACCCCAGCAACTATCGCTAATGAGATGCAGAGTAGGCGTTCCCGAGCAAAAATCCATGACAACACCATACCGCAACATTCTCAACGACCAGCCACATCAGTGATAAGATCCCAAAACATGCGATAAGGCGCGTTAGCAGCAGGAAATTAACACCTGCTCTGACCTGGTGTAAAGTCGGATGATACAGCCACACCTGAAGAACAGATGCCATGGAGCTACTCATCATGCAGCTCGAAGCCCCAACAGGGCCACAACACCCACCGCCACCAACCCCAAAACCGCCACCCCCCCAGACCTCCACCGCCCCCCCCGGACTACCACAGAGGCAGCGCAGACAAAGACAGCAGACCTTCAGGAAACGCACCAGCCTCACAGATTTAACACCAGAGCACGTCATTGCCCACTACAGATCCAACAGGACAACCATCCTCCGCATCCTGAACATCATTGCCCACAGGCTGACGGCACCAACCGACATCCCTCCGCAGACAAAGCTTCTGGCTGTGCTGCACCTGTTGGCCTCTGGGACATTCCAATCAACAACCGCCATGGTCGTCGGAGTCTCACAGCCAGCCCTATCCAAGTTCCTCAAACCTGTCATGGATGCCATCATCAGCTTGGTACCCCAGTACCTATACTTCCCCCACACTGTGCAGGAACAGCTGGAGACCAAACAAGGCTTCTATGCCATAGCTTCATTCCCAAACATGTTGGGGGCAATTGACTGCACACATGTCTTACTTGTGCCCCCTGCCGACACTGCACACAATTACTGCAACAGAAAGCACACGGATTCCATCAATGTGCAGGCAATAGTGGACCACCGTGGACTCTTCACCAATGTCGCCGCCAACTACCCAGGCAGTGTGCATGACTCATACATCTTCCGACAGTCCATCATCAGCCGGCGCTTCCAGGATGGCACCTACGGAAATGCAGTGCTCATTGGTAAGTACCAAATGAACACACCACACACCTCCAATCCACAATCATGCAACTCCCAACTCTGGCAAGGCACACGTTACAAAATCACATACAACATGCCAAACAACATGCCCACCCACCAGACACGGCAGCACAACTTACTGTGGAAACCTGGGATAGCCATGTACATGAGCCATCAACGTCATGGCACCTCATCCACACACTAGTGGAATGTGGGGAGAGGTGGGAACCATGCATGTGCATAGGAGGCAACTGACCCATGAATGAGAATGTACACAATGCCAAGTGTGGCGTGAATGTGCTAGACAGACTGCAGTATGCAGACCACAGACATATCCATGTCGACACATAATGCTGGTGGTGGTAGAGTTGTGGACAGTGGACGCAACCATTTCACCCCAGCCAGTGGGGATGATCACGGAAATGTAGCTTGTTACGTCCCCCCTGTAAGCGTGTGCAGAGTGGGCTGGCCCAGCATATGCCAGGCTAGCGTAGGGGTATGAATAAAAAGCACATAGCCCTGGGCGTGGTTCTCTTCCTGAATGCCTAATGTGTCTGCCAGGGCGGCGCCTCTCACCCCGCCACGAGGCCGACGCCGTGTGCGGCCGTGCCTGCAATCCTGGGTGCCTGCCGCAGCCCTGGCCGCTGCTCCCCGAACCAGTCTCATCTGCCCCTGTGCATTCCAGGCCTCACTGCTCACCTACTGACACCGGTGTGTCTCCAAGAGTGCCCACCACGTGCCTGTGCTAGTCACAAGCCAGAGGCCCGCGGCCTTGGCAGCCTCCTCAGACCATCGCGGACTCCTCGAGCAAGGCATGCGGTACTCCTTTCCTGTTGACGCACTCCACCGGCATACACAGCGGACAAGTAGGTTACACATTTGGAACTGAGTCTTGATTACACAATAGCAGAGTACATATTCGTGGCATCGTTTGATTCCCTATACTCCCTTCAATTTGGTGCCACCAACACTGTGCATAGCATTCCGACAACCCGTGTCTGTGGGCCCCTGAGGACTTCTGCCATAGGCCTACACACCGGTCCAGCAGGCCTCAGACAAATCCAATTCCAACCCGTCCCAGGCAGGACACGGCATTGGCTCTGGTGCCCCCACCTCCGTCAACCAGGAATCTTCTGCACATGCCATTCCAACGCCGTGTATTAGAGATCCAGGAGGAGCTGGCTGCACAGCGGTTGCCCTGCGCTGACCGCTACCTCCGGCACACACTTCGGTCGAGTAGGACACACAATTGGAACTGAGTCTTGATTTGTTCATTGCAGAGTTTATATCATTGTACAGGCCTTATCGCAGACTGCATCCCCTACAGCTCTGGGGCCACTGACTCTGTGCCACGGGATTCATGGGCACTCTCCCATTGAACTTTGTTGGCGTCTGAGTCTATGGCCTGGGGTTTGTCTTCATCATGTAGCTGATTCTGACATGGTGGGAAAAAGGAGACTGTGGCATTCAACTCCTCCATAATGGCTGTTTCTGCTTGCTTCTGCCCTCTGCATCATGCCCTGGATGGACACCTTCCACTGTCCCCCGTAACACTCTGCGAAAGTCTCCTTGGACATCAACGAGGACCCGCTCAGCACTCGTGGCACTGTCTCAGTGCACCACAAGTCACCGTCCCTTGTGGGTGTGCCTGTGCCGGCCACAGGGCATCCAGGGCCACTAACTCTGTGCAGCTCACATCATGGACCCTTGCAGTTTGTACTGTTGTAGTTGATGCCAGCCCCAACCAACCCCTGAGAGGTTGCTTACACTACACAACACCCATCCAGCACAGGCATTACTGGACGTGTTACCCTGCCAATAAAAGGTGCCGGGCGCACGTGCCTGTAGCCAGTTCCACAAATTCTCTCAGTGTGTCCATGTGGTAAATATGTATGAATGAGGGCCCACGGCCACACCACATCACATTGTGCTGTGTACAGCGTGCGCAACCTTGTCACCTCAGGCAGTGGGGTTGACCTCGGACATGTAGTTGTGCCGGACCCCCCTGTGAGCGTAAGTGAGTGGACCGGCGTAAGGAAGCATGGCGTAGGGGTGTGGTCATTCGACACGTGGCTCTGGGCGTGGTGGAGTGTAGGCCTTGACAAGGAGGTAACTGATGCGTGTGTCTCTGGTGTAGTGTCTGTGCCAGCCGTCACGCAATGTGCGATGTTGCTATGCAGCATGCCCACGGAGTGTGGCCTCGGCCGAGGGGTTCATGAGGGTGAGCAAGCCCACCCGGGGTCCGGGATCAGACATACAAACTGTTGTGTTTGTCACTATTTCAGCAGCATAAGCCAAAGGTCTACCCTCAACTGCAGGGCGAGTTCAGCCAGGCATGTACTCTACATCTGTGTCTGCCCTGTCCTTACCATAGGCCTACACACACGTGGCCACCTCCAGCGCACAACATCACAGTGTCGTTGTCAGGCTTGTGGCCATACGCAGACAGGCATGACAATGGTGTGCCGCAGGGGTGCAAGTGATGAAACTGCGCTGTGCACGCTAGTGAATAGGCCAGGGGGAGGGAAGATCAGCAGTGAGGCTACGTACTACACATTTATGCTGCTCATTTGCAACTAGCAGTACATGTCATACAGGAGTTACAAAGTCACACATATCACACATCAATGAACCAGTGAGCCTGCCAATACATCATGCAGAACCAACTTTTGATTCATGTCTTTCTGCACTGTCACAGGTGACCAAGGATATGCACTCTGCGCTTGGATGATGATGCCCCTCCGAGCCCCGAACACACAGGCCCAGAGGCAGTACAATGCAGCCCACAAACACACATTTGTCACGTTTCAGGTGCCTGGACGTCCCAGGTGAAAGGCTCCTGTACAGCCCCGACATTGTGTGCAATATGATCGGTGCATGTTGTGTGTTGCACAACATGTGAGTACGCAGAAAGGCACCATGGATACCAGTTCCAGAGGCACCGGACGATGATGAAGAGGATGAGGCAGGTGGACCACACCCCACTGCAGCCACAGCCAGAATAGCCCGCAGGGACACCATCATTGCATATTTCTTGTGATGAGCTCGTCACATTGTGACAGTCCTTGGCAATAATGGGACAGTACAGAATGACCACAGGCACAGCATGTGCTAATAAATGCATTCCAAAATAACATTCCCTAAGTGCATGTCACTCATCTGTTCGGGCACATCATGTATGGATGACGATTTTATGATGTGTTCATGGATGGTGGATATGTCACCTCTGTGCAGGGGGCTGTTTGGGGTGTCACGTATTCAAAATGTCAGTTCTGTGTGTCACAGTTAGAAGGATATCCCACGCTTCAGTGTTTCACGTGTGTCCAAGGTCATTCTATTTTGGCTGCCATTTGTGACCTACAGGTGACAACAGGGGTCCTTTTGGGGTCAGTTATGTACAACCATGATGCAGGGATGCCCCCTGTGACTCAAGTCCCACAACATGGGCGACATGTACGTAAGCGGAAGTCACTGCCCCTACATTCGTCCACGCTGTCATTTTTGATTGATCATGGCAATGACACGTCTGTGTGCAGGATGGGTTGCCTGTCCCTCTGCAATGTGAAGGGGAGATGCGGTTTCACTGTGTGTTCCATGCATGTGTCTACATTGGCTCAGTTGACATACAGACTGCATGTGAATGTATATTGTGACTGTGAGGAGATGCCTCTGTGATGCGGGACATTGGTCATTTGTTCTACGTCACGGATGAGGGGTTGTGCTCGTACATTGTCATCTCACCGTTTTTGTACTCTGCTTTTATGGTGCCTTTTCCCGCATGACGCATGGGTATTGCAGTCCTATCGCTGGTTATTGCTGCTTTTTGTATCGCGCTTGGCCTCATCGCAGCTTTTTTTGCGTTCGTGTTTTGCATTTTTTGGAGCGTCGCGTTTTAACACGTTGTCGTGGGTCTATCGCATGGTGCCGCCGTGTTGTGAATATCACATTAACACAGTGTTATTTTCCCACAATAGACTGCGGTAGTTATCACACATTCTTGAGAATATGCCCCCCATTTTTAGCACAACAAAGCAAAAATGCTGAGTGGGCCAAACAAAACATGGTAGCCCACTCACCATCAGCAGTGACAAGAATGATAGAGATCCCCGCCCGGCAAGCAATGGGCTGGTGGCCTACCTGCCATGGCCTAAATAAGGCCCTCTATCATTAAGCAATACCTATGTTGCTGTAATGAATAATGCTTGAGGAAACATGGTATGACCTTCTGGTCATAAAAGGGTAATTTTACTAATTTAGGACAAGGAAATGTATTGTTTTATTAAAGATACAACAGTGCATTTTATTCCTCAACAGTTTAAAAGTAGTACACAAACCAGGTCTTTTCTGATTTCTGTCTTCTATTCCAACTCCTGCTACCCAATGACTCTTAGATGAGTTTTTTTAGTGGCCTAATATTGGTGCGCTGTTGGAAGTCTTGATGTTTCTGTTGACCACATGTCTGTGATAGCTTTTAAATAAATATTTTTAAAACTAAAAATTAAAAGTTAAAGTAACAATTTTTAAGAGTAGACAGGGGTCCCTGGGGCCACTCCCTACTCTTAAAAAAAAAAAATGTTATCATTCCCAAATCGGACGATGTCCCTTGTGGACTCCTTCCCGTTTATGAATGGGTTACCACTACATTTGTGTAGTCGATAAAATATTAATGTTTTGCTACTGGATTTAGGTTGAAAAACATTAATGTATCCCATTCCGAATTGGTATTTGAAAGGGGCGCCATAAACCGGCCTCTTCTATATACAGATTAGGTATTTGGTCGCAAACCCAAATTGTGATTCAGTAAAATGTTACTGAATTGCAGTTGGAACTGCATAATTACGAAAATGCCTTCTTGCTGTCACAGGCCGCCCAATTCTGCGAATTGTACATTTTGCGAATGCAACAAAATTCGTACATCCAGCCCTAAGAGTGGTAGGCGACAGAGTAGATTGTGGATTGTCATTGGTGCTTGCTATGTGCCTCTCCATGTGTGAGGAGAAGGTGTGGATGGGCCAGATGCTGGAGCCAGGCCAAATGTTATGGCTGGTTAAATTGGGCCTGGCGTTCTTACACTTGGCAAATCCAGATGCAGGAACTTCAGGGCATCAGACTAACTGTATGATTTATTGTTTAACTCGTGATTTTAGAGATTTCTTAATTTGGCTATCAGTTACAATGAGCACAATTAGCACAATGCTGTCTTTCGATCACAACGTTCTGTACTTTAGCTTGGTATAAATGAAGCAGAAAGGATGTTATTATCAGTGAAACATTTCACTAGCCACAGGGCATGTTTTTGTTTCTTGATCATATCGGCTACAAGAAAGGCCATGTAAATCTAGAAATCTTGGGGCCAAAGTTATTTTTTGCATTAAACAGACTGAAAATACCTCACCTTTTGTCTGTCAATAATTCAAAAAATGCTTCCTGGCAGGCATAAACAATTTACTACTACGCATTTCTCTGCCACGAGTGTGAATAAACCTGCAGTAGTAGATCTCACACAAGTGGTGGAAAGTGAGTGTTACAAGGATGGTTAGCATTGTGTAACTTTGTGAATGTCCACAAATACATATGCTTTTGGGCCATCACAAACTGAGATCCAACGCATTCCCACCATGAAAATATGAATGGGACACTCTCCTTTCAGGATGGGAAGGGGAATGGATCACACCCATATGCGGTGTGAGTTTAGAGGAAAGGCCTTCTCCGTGAGGAAAAAGGTTTTCCCCACACACAAAAGGGAAAAAATTGCATTTGCACAGTGTGCTCTAGTTACCGCATGCTTTAATCTATGCCATGTAGATTTTTCCCCTGGGGTAATGTGAGTGCATAAGATGTCACATGACATTCCCATTAGCAGACATCGAAACCTGAGCGTCATTCCGCTTTCCAGGCTCAAATCTGGGAATGTTGTGAATTTAAAAAAAAAAAAGAGAAAGGACCACTCTGATCTGTTTCCTTGAAATAAATAAATCCATTTTATTATCGTTTTATGTACTGGTGGTGGCAGGGCCGGAGCTCCTCTGTCCTAACAGAGCGGCCGCCGTTGACTACTTCTTACCTATACTTTAGTGCCCCTCCTTCTACTTTAATATCTATAAACTTACTTATAACCTACCATCTCATTCCATATCTATACCCTAGTTCTTAACTTCTCTATACCTAGTTTTCTTACCCCTTGCCTATACTCTAGTGCTGCTACTTATATCAATACCTTAACTCCTCTATTCAGTTCTCTTTCCTAGTGGCTCTACATATGCTTATTCTATAGTGTCTTTACCTATACCCTGGTAGATCTACCCATGCCTATACCCTAGTACCTCTATCCATATCTATACTGTAGTACTTCAATCCCTGAAAATAGCATAGTACATCTAACACTAAATATACCCCAGTATTTCATCCTCTGTTGATAGCATACTTTCTATACCCCTACCCAACTGTTTTAAACCCTGCCTCTACCAGAGTACTTTTAACCCTCTTCATACCTTAATATCACCACCCCAGCTAGTAACATAGTAACTCTATCAGTACCTATGACATAGTATGTCTACATATAGTTTAATAACTTTATTTGTGCCTTCATTATTGTACCTCTAACCCTAAATATACATTAGTACCTATACCTCAATTGATGATAAATTTGTTTAAAAACATAAGCCTTCTATCTGTAATTTCACAAAGGTCCTCCTTTCATCTTAAATATATTTTGTACTTTTTTACAAAACCTTTCATTTAATTTTTTTGTCTTCATAAAGATTTTGTACCGAAACTCGTAATATTGGAGATAATTTCTCTCAATTATTATCAAAATATAAATTCCAGAGTTTCAACTTAATCGTAAAATTTGGTGTCCTTTCACGGATTATGAACAAACCCATCCGCACAGAAAGGGAAACGTGGCTCAGGGCCCGATTCACAGAACTAACTTAAGACAGAATCCTAAACTTACTACTTTTGGTATTCACAGAAGGCATTTAGTAGTAGTAAAGTTAAGTCTGTCTTAAGTCTGTCTTAAGTCTGTCCTAAGTTTGTCTTAAGTCTGTCTTAAGTCTGTCTTAAGTCTGTCCTAAGTTTGTCTTAAGTTTGTCTTAAGACTGTCTTAAGTACTCCTGTGCCTCCGGCCTGTGGGTCCACTTGAGGGTCAACTCTGCTTTCTTTGGCTCCCCTGGTTGCGCTAGGCCTACCTCCACTGTGTTTGGTGAGTCTCCTGGACCTTGCTGGTCCGAACCGCAACCTTCTTTGACCTTCTGTGTGGGTTGCCGTTGCCAAGGCTTGTTGGTGCTCCCGCCATGACACCAACCCCTCAGCACTCGACATCCTTTGTGGGACAGCTTGCATCCGGCTCCTGGTTGTCATCAACATCTCCTGGTCCCTGTGGCTGCAGAGTCAGGACCCCCCTCAACGCACCTGAAGCACCCAACATCTGTGGACATCCGTCTACCGAGCCCCTGGTCAATCCTGAGTGACCCAGACTCTGTCCCCTCAGCTTTCAGGTACTCTTCAACAAGATTCCACCTTTGGATCCCAACTGACACTTTTCTTCCTTCCAGCAGCAGCTCTTCTTCGAAAATCCTCCTCTGAGATCGACGGCAGTTTCCAACGCCACTTCAGACCTATGCACCCAGCTTCCCTGGGATAGGAAACTCTGGAACTATGGTATCCACGAGTGGGGTGGCTCGCCAACCTCCTATCTTCCACGGGGTTTCTTTGACATCCACTGGAAAAGGTCCTTAAACTTTCAAACTTCAACCGCGACTTCTCCATAGAATTGTAAGGAGCACACAGTTGTGTTCCCACACTGCACCCGTCCTCCGTCGGGTCCCTACTTACTCACCTTGGGTGGTTCCTTGGGGTCCCAGCGATTCTACATCCTCTAGATACTGTCTTGACTCGAGTCGTGGTTCTTACACCACTATTTTAGGATATGGTTTGGTCTCCCCCTGGAGCCCACTGTGTATTAGTGCTATTCACTATTGTTTCTGTGCTACAGTATGTTGTGCTTTGTGAGTATCTTTGTGTAGAAGATACTGTGTCATACTATAGAGTGTTATAATAATAAATACAGTTTTTTAAAAGTACTGTGTGGTTTTCCGTTGATTTAATCAATACTATAAGGTTACAATCTGGTAAAACAAGCTGCTTAACATTCCTTCAAGACTAAGTCTGAAGCCTGCTCTCCACAGCTACCACTTGGATAGCATTCTAAGGTTATTTTTGACCTCTTAAATCACCATAAGGGTTGTTTGGACTGTTACAGGGTGCCCACTTTAATTAGTGGGCAGCATATACCAGGCCAACTTCTCACATTTGTGTGCAGCTGTTGGGATTCAAGCCTGCATTGTTTTACCAGATAAATATTTGTATTGATTAATTGAAAACCACTAAGTGCTAGGTACATATAATACTAGCTTAGAATAAGTAAGTTCCACTGAACTTAGGGTTGGGTAAGTCAAGGGTCTAGCACACCATGTCTCCAACCTCCAAGAGTTTAGTTCCCACCAGGTTAGGTAGGTGCAACACCTCACTACACTTAGTATGTCTACTAAAAGAGATGCCAGTGGCTCACTGCCTTCTAGATACAGTGAGCTTTCATTCCAAGAATTGAAAGACTTGTGTGCCTCTAGAAAGTTGAAGAAAGGGAGAAGTGCCAACACTCAACGTCTGATAGAGATGTGACTGTTAAAGACCTAAGGAAGACTCCTGGGTCAGATGAGCAGGACAGAGTGGGTGGGACAGGGAATGAGGACAGGTCAGGAGGTGACACCTTTTATGACCTGGCATCTAACCCTGACCAGGGAGAACCTGATGGTTCGCACTTGGATAATTCAGATCTTCAAGAGGAAGATGGAGGAGGCCATGAAGGCCCGTCTTTACTCCTCCTGGAAGAGTGCAGAGTTTACCAAGGAGATTCAGATCTTCCCCCCTGAAGAGGCTAATCACTCAGAAGAGGCTGTGGGGACCTCTGTATCTAGCAAGAGGGCCGACTCTTATGATAGGGAATACCAATTTCTTGAGCTTGAGAAAGCTAGGCGTAGGCTCAGGCAAGAACAATTGGCCCTTGATAAAGAGTCCCTAGAAGCCCAGAGAGCTAGAAAAAAAGGTGGGACTAGAGTTCCATGGTGGCAGTAACAGTGTCCCTAGAATTAAGGAACATTCCTTTGATAACAGGACCCTGAGCAAGACTGTCCCTCCCTATCATGTTCGGGATGACATCCATAAATGGATAACTGCTTTGGAGAGGACCTGTAAAGTTCAGAGGGTCCCTCAAGAGCTGTGGGCAGCTATCTTGTGGCTCTTCTTTGCTGACAAAGGTAGAGATAAGCTCCTCACTGTTAGAGAAGAGGATGCTGACAACTATTCAATCTTGAAGAGTGCTCTCATTGGGGGGGTTTGGCTTAACCACTGAACAGTATAGGATTAAGTTCAGAGACACCCAGAAGACACAGATTCAGGATTGGGTAGACTTTGTGGATACTGCCATTAAGGCTCTGGAAGGCTGGTTGCTTGGCAGCATAGTGAATGATTTCAAGGGATTGTACAATTTGATTATGAGGGAGCAGATGCTTAATAATTGCCAAAATCAGTTATTGCATCAGTACCTGGTTGACTCTGATCTGACTTCTCCCCAAGAATTGGGAAAAAAGGCAGATAAGTGGATCAGAACTGGGGTGAAGCGGAAAAAACAGAACAATGGTGGTGACCAAAGGAAGCAAGGTGGAAAAACTCCAGATAAGTGTGGGGACAGGGGTAAAGATCAGAAGTCTTCATCAGTGCCCCAAAACCCTGCATCTGGGGGGGAGTCACAATTTAACAAAGGTAAAGGCAAAAAGAAACCTTGGTGTTATCTCTGTAAACCGAAAACACATTGGACAAGGGATGCTGATTGTCCAAAAGCCACGGACAATCCTCCTACCACCACTGCCCCTAAGGCAACTGCGCCCCCTAGCACAAGTACAGGTGGTGGTGCAGGGAATAAGGGATTAATAGGGTTAACCTTGGGCTCTGAGATGGGTTCCGGCCTAGTCAGAACCCCAACTCAGGCTGTGCTTGTCTGTGAAGGTGGCATGGATATTTTCACCTTATTTGTCAGTCCCAGTAACCGGGGCAAATACAGACAGCAGCCTTTGATCAATGGTAAGGAGGCCATGGCATACAGTGACACAGGTACAAGTGTCACTATGGTGACAGTGAATCTTGTGGTCCCTGACCAAATCATACTTGGAGAAAATGAACAGAGTGACCAATGCTAACAAGTTCAGGATTGACCATTCCTTGGCAGTTGTTAATTTCAGCTGGGGAGGGCTAACTGGAACTAAGAAGGTTGTGGTTAGCTCAGACCTAGCAGTATAGTGTTTGTTGGGCAATGATTTGGAAACTTCAGCTTGGGCTGAAATCGAATTAAGGACTCATGCAGCAATGCTGGGCATCACTGCAGATGTGCTTGCTGTGACCAGGTCACATGCCAAACTGGCTAACACTGAACAGGATAATGACAATAATGGACCAAGGGCCTTTCAAAAGAAGGAGCAGGAGGGGTAAGGCTGTGTATTCCCCCCAGACTCAGAGTGCAAATCAGTCTCTTGAGGGAGATGATCTTAGTCCCTGTGAAGGACCTGTCTCAGATAAACTGGAACCTTATCAGGTTGAGTTTTTGGGGGCAGATGGCCCTTCCATGGCAGACTTGGGTTTGGAGCAGCAAACCTGCCCCTCTCTTGAACACCTTAGACAGCAAGCTGCTGCTGAGGCTTCTACTAGGAGTGTCAGTGGTTCCCACAGGATCTATTGGGATGAGGGACTCCTATACTCAGAGAGTAGAGACCCTAAACCTGGTGCCACCAGGAGGTTGGTCATACTTCTGAAACTTAGGGGCTTCCTACTTCTCTTAGTACATGACATTCCCTTAGCAGGACACCTAGGCCAAAGTAAGATTTGGGACAGGCTTGTCCCTCACTTTCGCTGGCCTCACATGTTAGAGGACACAAATGAGTTGTGTAGCTCCTGTGTGTTGGACAGGCCACACGAAGGGCTTGCTCCCTCCCCGCATGACAAGGCCCAAGCCCCGGACTCCCAGGTGTTACCCACAAGGGCAACCCGCACCCCGTCTCCCAACGGAACTCCTGCCCCCGGACATCCATGTATCATGGGGCCGAACCACCACCGGCTCCCCCGGCCGGATCAGCCGCCATCGTGGACACTGCGCCACGAGGCCGCGTGGCCTCAGCTTGACCCTAACCCTGGGCCTGGCCCGGCCCCGACATCCCGGCACCACCCTCCACCCAGGAGGTGAACGGACCACTTGGCAGGTCAATGGGAGAAAGAAGTGTCGATGGCTCTCCCCCGCCAGGTGCCGATCGCCCTCCAGCTCCCCCAGGCGCTGGCTCCACCCCCTGCTGGGTGTCTGGACTCCCTCATCCCGGACCCCCCAACCTCCAAGTGCGAGGGTCCGGACATCAAAGGGCGCCAGACCTATAACTAGGGCAGCTCCAGAGCAGGAAGGCAGTTGTATCCTGGAGTCGAGAGACACCGAGAAGAACTCAGCCTTGACGGACTACTGGCGCTGCCGTAGCTCTGCCTTGTGAATTATCGTCCTGCCTGCTGGCGCTGCCACGGCCTTCTGCATCATCCATCCTCATCGGGACCTGCTGGCGCTGCCGCGGACCGTTGTAACGACCACCTTCATCGGGACCTGCTGGCGCTGCCGCGGACCGTGTAACGACCACCTTCATCGGGACCTGCTGGCGCTGCCGCGGACCGTGTAACGACCACATTCACCAGGACCTGCTGGCGCTGCCGCGGACCGTGTAACGACCACCTTCACCGGGACCTGCTGGCGCTGCCGCGGCCCGTCCAAGCTAGAACACCGAGCTCGAGGATTGTGAGCTATCCACCATACCATCTCAGCTACCAGATTGGTAACCAGACTGTCCCGCTACCCCCTTTTCCCAAACCAAGAGACTAGAGTCGAGGGGACCCCTGAGTCCAGACCTCCTTGTACCATTTCATCGTACCTTAAGAAATCACCTATAAAGAACGTTAAATCTTATCCTTGTGTGGTGTGTATCTGTGGGGGGGAAGTTACTCATCTGTACGATCGCTGGAGACGGCTCTCCCCGGAGACCTCTCCCATTGTCCTCGGCCGACCCCCCCGGTCCGTCTAACACTGTGACACCTGTCAAACCAGTGGTAAGTCAGGTGGTACCACAAAGGCTCCCCTCATACCACTACCTGTAGTGGGGGTTCCCTTTGAGAGGGTTGGGATTGATATCATTAGTCCCATGAACCCTCCTACAGCATCTGGACACAGTTATATTGTAGTGGTGGTGGACCATGCCACTAGGTATCCAGAAGCAACACCCCTTAGAACTACCACTGCTCCTGTGGTGGCCAGGGCCCTCCTGGGAATCTTTTCCAGAGTGGGCTTCCCTAAGGAGGTCTTAACTGACAGAGATACAAACTTCATGTCAAGTTATATCACTGCTATGTGGAAGGTGTGTAGAGTGAACTACAAATTCACCACACCCGATCACCCACAATGCAATGGGTTAGTTGAAAGGCTCAACAAAACTCTGAAAAGCATGATCATGGGCCTCCCAGAAAAGCTTAGGCGAAAATGTGATATCCTGTTGCCCTGCCTTTTCTTTGGCAACAGAGAAGTCCCACAGAAGAGGGTTGGCTACACTCCTTTTGAACTTCTGTTTGGGCATCCAGTTAGGGATCCCTTGTGTTTGGTGAAAGAGGGATGGGAGTTACCTCTCAAACGTCCTAAAGACGTCCTAAATAGTGGACTATTTACTTGGTCTCCGCTCCAGGATGGCTGAGTACATGAAGAAGGCCAGTAAAAACCTTGAGGCAAGTCAATAATTGCAGAAAGCTTGTCATGACCAAAAGGCTGTGCTAACTGTTTACCAGCCAGGGCAGAAGGTTTGGGTGTTGGAGCCTGTCACCCCAGCAGCTCTCTAGGACAAGTAGAGTGGACCCCATACCATTCTTGAGCAGTAGGGAGAGGTCACCTACTTGGTGGACCTTGGTACTCCCAGGAGCCCCCACAGGGTGCTCCATGTGAACAGGCTCAAGCCATACGTAGACAGGGCTGACATGGGCTTGCTTTTGGCAACTGATGAGGGACAGGAAGAAGAGAGTGACCCTCTCCCTGATCTCCTCTCTCAGAACCCCGATGATGGGTCAGTTGATGGTGTAGCTTTGGCAGGCAACCTCACTCATCAACAGCAGGTTGATTGCAGAAAGCTCCTCAATCAATACAGACATATGTTCTCTCTGGCTCCTAGTCAGACCACCTGGTGAACCAATGAAGTGGGCACAGATCTACCTGTTAAAAATAAGATTTACAGGCAGCCTGACCATGTCAGAGATTGCTTCAGGACTGAGGTCCAAAAGATGCTAGAGTTGGGAGTTATTGAGCCCTCAGATAGCCTTTGGGCTAGTCCAGTGGTCTTGGTACCAAAACCTCACACCCAGGGTGGCAAAAGAGAGATGAGGTTTTGTGTGGACTACAGGGGACTCAGTGCAGTCACTAGGACTGACGCTCACCTAATTCCAAGGGCAGATGATCTCATTGGCACTTTGACCTCAGCCAAGTTCTTGAGTACATTTGACCTTACTGCTGGCTATTGGCAAATCAGACTAGCTGAGGATGCCAAACCAAAAACAGCATTTTCAACCCCTAGTGGGCATTATCAATGTATTGTAATGCCCTTTGGTTTGAAGAATGCCTCTTTCACATTCCAAAGGCTGGTGAGTAAACTCCTTACAGGCCTGGAAACCTCTAGTGCAGCATATCGTGATGACATAGCTGTTTTTAGCTTCACCTGGGAAGATCACTTGGTCCACCTAAAGAATGTTTTGGAGGCTCTGCAGAGAGAAGGCCTAACTATCAAGGCTACTATGCGCCACATAGGGCAGAGCAAGGTTGTATACCTGGGCCACCTTGTGGATGGAGGCCAGGTTCAACCATTACAGAGCAAAATCAAGACCATCATGGACTGGGTTGCTCCAACTACCCAGACCCAGGTCAGAGCTTTCTTGGGCCTGACTGGGTACTACAGAAAATTTGTGATTGGATATGGGTCTCTAGTGACTCCCTTGAATGATCTTACATCAAAAAGAATACCCAAGAAGGTTCAGTGGACAGTTAGCTGTCAGAAGGCATTTGATGATCTTAAGCAGGCCATGTGCACGACTCAAATCCTGCAGAGTCCTGATTACTCCAAGCATTGTCCAAACAGATTAGTCTGAGTTGGGGGTAGGGGCTGTGTTGTCACAGCCTAATGCAGAGGGTCGGGATCAACCAGTAGCATTTATCAGTAGAAGGTTTATCCCCAGAGAGAAACGTTGGTCAGCTATAGAGAGGGAAGCTTTTGCTGTGGTCTGGGCCCTGAAGAAGCTGAGGCCATACTGGTTTGGCACTCACTTCATTGTTCAGACACACCATAAGCCCCTCCTAAGGCTAAACCAGATGAAGGGTGAAAACCCCAAACTTTTGAGGTGGTCCATTTCCCTACAAGGGATGGACTATACAGTGGAACATAGACCTGGGAGTAACCATGCCAATGCAGATGGGCCCTCCAGATATTTCCACTTAGAAAATGAACACTCAACTGGGCAATGTTAGTCTCATCTCCTTACGTTTGGGGGGGTTGTGTAAGAAAGTAGAATCTGTTTCTTATGGTTACCCCCACTTTTTGCTTCATGTGATACTGTTTTTGACGAGTCTGACTGGGATCCTGCTAATTAGGATCCCAGTCTATCTGCTTTCTCCCTAAACTGTTATGTCATGTACTTAGGTATACTCCAGATTGGATACTGTGGCACCTTTATCAGTTCCTAGTATATGGTACCCATGTACCCAGGGCATTGGTACCCCAGAGGCCTCCCATGGGCTGAAGAATGTATTATGCCACCCATGTGAGGCCATGCAAAATGGAACTACAGGCCTGCCATTACAGCCTGTGTAAGTTGGTGCATGCACCACTTATTTAAGATATCGTTTTACTATATCTAAGTGTTACTACACTTAAAACCTAGAAGTGTCAGGATCTAGAAATCTCAGGAATACTCAGTCTACGCAATCCTGAATCTGAACTCTCTCAAAAGAAGTTCAAAAGTTATGAATGTCTCTTGGAGAGACACTTGGCATAAGTTGAATTCTAAAATGGCCGCTCAGTTGTTCCCTTAGGGTATGCGGTTTAGTTGTTCTTGCTAATCATCGTTTAGAATTCTATGTGAAGCGCGAGCTTGAGGAGCTCAGTGCACTTCACTGAAGTAAATTCTAGCCAACGCACCTACTTCTGAAGCCTCCATTTTAGTCAGGTAGTTTGCGTCTGTATTCTTCGTGTTTAGCTGTTGTCGTGCAGCTAGTATACCGGTCCGTTACCCATCGGTAGTCGGACTTCCCTTTTTCCTGAAGAGCAGTGACTAGTTGTTCCTTCTCTGAGTCCGCGCGTTGATATCTTGTCCGCGCATGATAGGAATTTGGACTATAACGAAGTCATTAGGCTAGAACCTCTCCTAAGAAGCGAGAATCTTTCACGCATGCAAAAGATACCGTATGGTCTTCTCGAAATTCTTTCTTCGCTTCCACAGAGAAAGAATCCTTCCAGCTGGTTGCAGTGTTACATTCTAGAGCAGGATTTGTGAGCTGTTTTAACCGCCAAGGAATAGAACTAAGTGGCACTATTTTTCATAGTATTTGACTTGTGTTTCGAGCAATGTTTGCTTAAAAAATTAAGTACAAAATATAAAGTTAAATGTTAGAAGGATGAGAATAAAACTTACCTGTTCTTCTTCTTCTGAGAGAAACCTGCAATGAGAATAAGATATCTTGCATTAATTACAAAGATATATTCTTTATTGTTATTCACAGCCACATAATGAAAAATTCATAACGAGCAAATATAAATAGAAGAGAAGCAAAGGTCAAGATAAGAAGGGTAGGTTAAGGAACAGAAAGTATTGAATTAGAAAAGAGATAATTGTCGAGTAGTAGAATTTCAAGGTTAATGTTGTATCTCTTCTTTTCCCAGTTTCACTTAGGTCTCTCTTTGAATCACCCTCGTAAATACTGAATAGAGGGCAACGCTTGAGAGGGTTAGAGAGAAAACCTGGGAGCCTTGGCAGTCTTTTCTTCAGTTTCTTATTTTATCCCCAATCCCCTTTTCCCCCTTGGAGTCTGCTGGCACCTGAGTATACCAATAAGGTGTCTAGGTGTTTTTGGGAGGGAATTGGGAGAAGGCAATATTCTGTTCCTGTGCAAGTCAAGTGAGAGCGCTCCTAAGAATAATTCACCCCTATAGGAGGCCTTAACAATCCTGAAGGAAGGGTGCTTGGTTCTAAGAGGGTGCCGCTGCATGAGCAGGACACCCCTGCAACCTTCGGAGTCCATTCTCCCTGGTTCTTAGTGCAGCAGCCATTTACGACATGTAGAGTGGCATTATGGGACCGCGTGATGACCAACTCTAAAATGGCTGAAAGTAACCCTGTTGTGTTTGGTGTCAAACATTGTGGAATCATAACCCCACACCGGTAACCAGTGTGAGAGGTATGATTCCACCCCTCGGAAGCGAGCTTCTTTGGGTCCCTAGTGTTCCCGAGCAGCTCGAGCAGAGGAAGGTGGAACAATAGGCATCCTGTCACAGGGAGGTGTGATCACCTCCCAGACAGGATTTGGTGTATTAGGGCTAGGTGGGCGTGCTTGCCAGCGACCGAATTTCTGCATGAGGGGCACATTTAGTGTCCCTGTGCATAGTCCAGTTCAAACCAGTCCTGGGAGCTGTTAGCTCCTGCTCTGACGCGAAACTGGAAAAAAGACATGGGAGTAACCTCCCCACTGTCCAGACCCTTCCCTGGGAGGGTCCCCTGAATCTGTCCAACCCTCTCATGTGGGTAAAAAAGAGCTTACCTGGTTGTAGGACCCTAGATTCGATGTGGACAAGATTCTGAACAAGAAACCAGTGAACTTCGACCGTCTGGACAATCTGGACTTCGCTGGACTGTTTTTTGGGCCTGACTTAATCTCCCTCTCAGTCTGAAGCATTGTCTGTGCCAGTGCACCATGCAGGCTTCATGCAGGACCTTTAGAACATCAAGGACAACCAAAGATATCTCCCTTGGAGTGCAGGAGTCACTCCCCTGCAACCGCAGGCACTACATCTCAACTGACTGGTCTGCTGCTCCTGAGCTCCTATGGACTCCGAAGGCTCCAGCAACACAGGGGGTAGGTTTCTAAATCTCCTGAGGTCCGAGCTGCCCTCTCTCCAAGGTTGAGACCAGAATCCTTCGTGGGGCTGCAATACCCGTACCCCTGAGCACAGCGTTCATTTGCAAGTGCATATGCTTGCTGGCATTTCCCGAACAAATGCACTGGGCTCTAAGTATCCCCAACCTCTGGCATTATTTCCTACAAATAACTCCGGCCTCTTCGCACTGAGTGCTCCGTGGGCTGCTGCTTTGTGAAATTGCTAGAGATCCCATCATGACTTCTATGCCTCCGGCCTGTGCGTCCACTTGAGGGTCAACTCTGCTTTTCTTGGGCTCCGCTAGTTGCTCCAGTCTTGCCCTGACTACCCTGTGTTTGGTGAGTCTCCTGGACCTTGCTGGTCCGAACCGCAATCTTCTTTGACCTTCTGCGTGGGCTGCTGTTGCCAAGGCTTGTTGGTGCTCCAGCCGGACACCGATCCCTCAGCACTCGAGATCCTTTGTGTGACAGCTCGCATCCGGCTCCTGGTTGTCCTCGACATCTCCTGGTCCATGTAGCTGCAGAGTCAAGAACCCCGCTAATGCACCTGAAGCACCCGACATCGGTGGGCATCCGTCTACCAGGGCCTTTGGTCACTCCTGAGTGACCCACACTCTGTCCCCTCTGCTTTCAGGTACTCTTTAACAAGAGTCCACCTTTGAATTCCAACAGACACTTTTCTTCCTATAAGCAGTGGCTCTTCTTTGAAGTCCTCCATTGAGATCGGGGGCAGTTTCTGATGCCACTTCAGACCTATGCACCCGGCTTCTCTGAGATAGGTAACTCTGGTACTACATTATCCACGGGTGGGGTGGCTCCCCAACCTCCTAACTTTTACGGGTTTTCTTCGAAGTCCACTGGAAAGGGTCTATAAACTTTAAAACTTCAACAACAACTTCCCCATAGAATTGTACGGAGCACGCAGTCTTGTTCCCACACTGCACCCGTCCTCCGTTGGGTCCCTACTTACTCACCTTGGGTGGTTCCTTGGGGTCCCAGTGATTCTACATCCTCTATACACTGTCTTGACTCGAGATGTGGTTCTTACATCACTATTTTAGTATATGGTCTGGCATCCCCCTGGAGCCCACTGTGTTTTAGTGCTAGTTACTATTGTTTCTGTGCTACAGTATTGTGTACTTTGTGAGTATCTTCGTGTAGAAGATACAGTGTTGTACTAGAGAGTGTTATATTAATAAATACATATTTGTATAACTACTGTGTGGTTCTCCTTTCATTTAATCAATACTATAAGGTTGCATTCTGGTAAAACAAGCTGCTTAACATTCCTTCAAGACTAAGCCTGTAGGCTGCTCTCCACAGCTACCATTTGGATAGCTTTATAAGGTTATCTTTGACCTCTTAAATCACCATAAGGGTTGTTTGGACTGGTACAGGGTACCCACTTTAATTAGTGGATAGCATATACCAGGCCACCTTCTTAGAGTCTTATGGGTGTTGGGGAGGGGGGGGGGGTTTGAGTCCAGTGCCTTAGATGTAGATATCAGGGGTGTGGGATGAGCTGTAGCACCCACCAAAATAACCATCCTGGGGTTGAATGAGCAATAAAGATTCTTTAAATTTAGTTGTTATCTTCTTACGTTTGCTGTGAGTTCAAAGACGAACATCAAATATCAGGCTATGTATTCTGACAAATTGCTCAATATTCCTTTAACATGAAGAGAGATGGTTACTGTAAAGACAGAGGATTTTGTAAAATGAACTATCTGATAATCTTGATGGGTGCAGGGAGTGAGAAAAGAAGCCAGATGTCAGTTTTTTCTAACACACAACAACATTTAAATACCTGTAAATGATCTGTATAAATGTTTCAAAATATATCAGGAGTTAGAAAATCACAAATGAAACATTAAAAAAAACAATGCTGAAGTGTACTGGAAACAACAATTTTATGAAAATAGATAAAGACACTCTACTTTGTGATTTACAAATGGTATATATTTTCTGAAACCTGATTCCTACACATTATGTGTGCCCTATATAGTTTTATCAGTAAAACTGCATGTCAGTGCAAATTTAGTGGCCATTTCAATGGAAAATTAACTGTCTGTAAATGACAGTACACTTTCACACCATGCTTTAGTAATATGTATGCGAAAGTGTGCTCCAAAATCCACTACCAGATACATAGCAGGCCCTTACCTCTCTCCTACTGAATAGAAGGGGGTTGTTTGCTATACTTTTGTGTGGCGCTTGTATTTTTAACAATCCCTCTGATTTCAGTGATGTAACATTGATGGCAGCACTCCCACTCTGAAAATTGCTTCAGCACCAATGCCCAGAGCTCAACAATCACACTGTGCAATAAATGAATGCCCAAGCCAGTGCCTACCTTTCAAGTAAGGAAGCGTTTAATGCACACTAAAACATATTGCCACACACTACCACAAACAAATACAATGTATTGGCCCAGACAGTACTACACCTCTAACCGCTGTCTCAAACTGTTCCTCCTTCTGATCCAGATCGTCCCTACTCTCACGATAAGTAGTGTTAGCATGATTAGAGCTCAGGTACATTTCTCACAACTTGACAGGCCTGTGCTCAGTCTCTTAAGGCTCAGTCTTAAGTTCCTTATCACATGTAGTGAATCAGTCCTTATGACAGTTGCCTGGGGCTTCTTCTTTAGCGTTCTACCACAAATCCCACCTGAGAGCAGTTGCACCAGCCAGCAGGTCTGCTGGTATGTCCTGTGATAGTTAATGGGCTGCCCGACTGTCAGATGCAGAGTCAGCTGTCCTTTATTCGTTACAAGTGTCAATGCTACCACGCTCAGGCTGATATGATGGGAATGATACAGCCATGCACGGGCTGGGACACTGGTGATGATGCGCTCATGCACACGCCAATAAGCTTGTGATAATGTGACCATGCACAAGTGATACACTGATGATTATGTAGCCACACACAGGCCAATAACCTAGTGACAATGCAACTTTGTACAGACCAATATGCTGGTGTCCCTGCCACCTTGCACAGGCTGATGCTCTTGACTTGCAATCACAACCCCTAAGAGACCTTGGCAATCATCATTTTCATCTCTGAAGTTCTGACCAGGAATAGTCGTGGAGAGACTGCTCTGCGTACCACTAGCTCTGCATGCTCAGCAGCTCTCTGAATACTCTGCAGAGTACTCCCTTGCTTGTCCACAGAAGACTTGGAACTGAAACCACAAGTCAAGTAGTGAGGTCTCACTTTTATACATCGAAATCAGAAAATAGATGTGCATTTACTGTCTGCATCTTCAGAACCCATTTAGGGTGGTTCTCTTTTCAAGTGTTCTCTCCAGACTGCTCTCCAGACATAGCCTTTGTGTAGATAGATGCTTCACACAGTAGGGATGTCTCCAGCCTGGATTACTCACAACTGACACACAAAGAGGTGGTGTGATGTTTCTGCACCTGGCTGCCATCACTCAAAAGAAAAATTAATCATGGAAAGACAAAAGTCTTGGCCTCACCCAAAGGTTCCTCTTACTGAAGTGCCATCCCTCAGCCCCACCATCTAACAAAATTGTGGTGTTCAGGAAGACCAATCAGCATCTCCCTGTCATGCAAAATACCCAATTGAAATTCTAAAGGAGAACCTCACTTTAGTCTAGGTTTCCTCCTTTCAGCTTCAGGAATGAATGTCAGCAATACACTTTCACTGTCTGCTAAAATAAAACCTCACCTCAATCTTGTGAAAATGCAAACCTGGAGGTAATCCAAATGGACGACACAGGCCTCCATTACTCTGGCTTAATTCACACACACCATGCCTACACTATGGAGGCTACACACGAAGCATCATACACTTTGGATGTTTGCGTTAGAAGTTCGGTGAGTGTATAGAAACATAACTTTACATGAGTGAGCCAGTAAATATCCCCACCAAATACACAATTAAAATGGTCTGTCACAGCGATGGATTCGCAAACATGGTACTCTGCTACAACCCCTGTATTTATTGTTCCCACAACAGAGACAGTAGACAACTCTATATTAATGAGAGTGTGCTTAGTGCACGCCTCAAGGTCACAGACCAGGTCTAGGATTATGCTTATATCAAATGACTAGCCTAGTCCTCTGCACACATGTTAGATTGGGTCCAAAACTCAACGTCAGGATACCAGATTTATGCAGTTGGGCAGTAAGGTCAGGGGAACACGAACTTGCACCATGCAAGGGGCATTCTAGACCCAACATTATGTCAGTAAATCCTGCTGTAACTGACTGCTCCATGCATACAAGTAGAGCTCTGGAGATTGAATGCATGCATAGTCGAAGTTTGACCTGCTGAAGAGGCTTAGGCACCAAGTAGATCATAGTGGAACCAGCTTAGGTCGCAGATCTTGTAGAGTAGAAATGCTACACACCACTAGATGGTAGACATGCACTGCCCAGCATGTTCTCAAAAACATCTGCCATGGGGGCAATTAAGGTTCACTGACTCATGGATGAGGGTAGCCCTTTGGCAGGGAGGACTGAGCTGAGGGATTGGAAAGTTGTCATGTTAGAACCAGACAGTGGGAAACTGATATAGACAGTCATGACTCTTCCCTTGTAATGGGCAACTGTTCACTAAAGAATGCTGAAACAGTAATCCTATGACACAGAGCTCAGCCAGCTTCTGAAGATTTGAAAGCTGATATGAGCGAAAACTCCCTGGAAATCAGCAGAATGAAACTAGCACATGTGAAGTCTAACAACATTGCCTACTGTTGTCTTTTTCAATTGGTTGGAAGATGCCTTTGTCAAAAATAGAGATCTGGAAGCAAGAGATGGTCTGCCTTTTACCCTTTAAGAGATAATGGGCCTAATTTAGACCCTCGAGGATGGACTAATGTCCGTCTGGGCAGCAGATGGCTTCCAATACCCTGGTGGACGCTAGTCCATCCAGTTTAGAGATGACCACCAGTCATCTCAGTACATTGAAAGGACTTGCCTAATTGTGGTTCCCTTCAAGGTTATAAAAAGTTTGGTGGAAGAAAGACCATTGTTTTGATGGCCATCCACCAAACTATTAGCACTTCTTGTTTTTCAAACACGAACTCCAATGGTGGAAGTTTGTTACTGAGAAATACAAATCTGGAGTTTACTTCCAGGGTGTGGGGTTCATTGTTTTATTTCCGTTTTCCGTCTCTCACCGGCAGATTATTCCTGGTGGTGACAGGCAGAAAAAAACATCAAACCATTCACTCAAAAGAATGTGTGGGGTGATGGCTTCACTCCAATGGCCCCTATTTTGTGGGTCATTTGAAGCTAGCTTTCCAGCAACAGAGGCAGCAGTGGCTTTGCCGATGGAAAGTTAACGGGTCATCCATATCTAAATGAGACGGGAGTCTTCCAAACTCCAAATCACATCCTAAGTTTTGGGGCTTCACTTGCAGCGACTACAAAACTAAATGAACACTAAATGAGGCCATCAGTGCGCAGAATCACTGGTTTCCCATCAGAGAAGTAGGATATAAATCTTTCATAGACAAATGGCTTGAAGAGCACAACAAATTACCACAGGATGTATTTATCTGGAAATCTTGAAGTGTTATCACATTGGATCGAGAAGACAACTAGCAGATGGAAGAGAATTTGGACCTATCCTATTCCAGCTGACCAGTGATGTCACCAATGAGAATATCTTGGATGAAGTCAGTTTGATGCTTTTAAAATCTTGCCATTCGAAGAGTGGCCTCTGAAAATAGGAAAAAACCAAACCCCATGTAAAAGATCTTTCCTGCACTTTGCCACAAAAGCAGGGATGTTATCCTAGAAATATTGAGGATAACCCTAATAGATAAGCGCTAGATTTTCTTGAAAGTTGCAAAAAAGTAGAAGGAGAATCCACAAGTGAAGGTGGCCATGGAGATGATGTTTTGGTCATGATGCCTGGAAAAAGTCTTAGTAATCAAGAAAAGATGTTGTCTTAGTGCAACAGAGGTCAGATCAGATTCAAAGTGTCAAGGTGTGCCCCATTTCCATGAACAAGAGAAAAATATGCTGATTTGTTTGTTTGAATTTTTGATGTATTTGTATATAATCAGCTGGCATGCCTCATCAAAAGGTAACTGACCCTCCATTCAGAGAAATAAACATGAATTCTAAAACTTTGCAAGTGGTGCACATGGTTCCAAAAGACTAGAGAATGTTCTTTAGCATTTATCAGTTGATTAACACATGTTCAAGCAATCTGTTGCTTTTCTTTTACCAAATACTTACTTTGTATTCAGTTTCTTAGCACAATGTTGTCCTACGCTGTTTATCTGACTAGATAAACAAATTAGGCAATATTCACAAAAGTAAATTTAAACATGTAAGTTTACTCACAACTACATTTACTCTTACACTTAGGTGTAAATCTACACATTTGTGCTATCTAGCATTTTGTAGTGTAGATTTAAATCTAAGTGTAGAGTTACATGTCAGGGAGTGGAGACATCTGCAAATACATTTACATATGTAACGTTACTAGTAGTAACTTATCACATGTAGGTGGAGATTTCCACAACTGGTGGATATATCCATATGAGAAAGTATTGGGAACATTTTAAAAGTTTGTTATTCGGTAAAAAAAACATATGATCTATCTAACATAAAATATAAATATAAAATATTTATTAATAATATAGAGGTACTAACATTATGGAAATGAAATTATTATTTATATTATTAATCACTTAAAATATATTTATTTCATTTCTAGAAATATTTCTTAAAGAATATTAGATTTTATTTAATGTGTTAACGTTTGTTCAAAGTTGAGAGTTGAATTAACTAAAAAAAAATTACTTTTGAAAGTGTAACTTTATTTTTAAATTATGTTTATTATTAAATAGGAAAATAATACACTAATGGTTTAATCATTATGTGTGTTTAATATATATATATATATATATGTATATATCGATTAAAGGTCAAAAGCCGAAGAGAAGGCACAAAATTCAAGTATAAAAAATACAAGGATCTAATAAAAAAAACTACAAGGTCACAGCGAAATAATTATCAAACAATCAGATAAAGGGGGTAACATAGTCCTATGGCCAAGACAGGACTATTTAATCGAAGCAAATAAACATCTAACTGACGAAGACTGCTACAAGAAATCTGATTTCCAACAGCTTCTGAAACTGAATGCTCTATGTCTAAAAAACCTTAACAAATGGAAACGCAAAAAACAACTCACCAATGATGAATTTAATTATTTACAAACTGAATTTCCAGTTATTCCCATTATGTATTTCATACCTAAAATACATAAGATGATCACTCCAGTCCCAGGAAGACCCATTATCAATGCTAGAGGAGGGCTATTAGAAAAAATATCCATATATGTAGATTTTTATTTGCAGGATCTAGTTACTGCCCTCCCATCATATATAAAATATACCAACCACTTCCTGGAGAGGAATCAAGATATCCCTTGGAAAAATGACTATTTGTTGATTACTATGGACTGTGCATTATATACCAGTATTAATCATGTTGATGGTATGGAAGAAGTTCAATATTTAAAAAAAAAACAGGTCCATAGAACTATATCAACATGGGAAGATGATTATTGAAATGATTGCTTTTTGCCTCCATAATAACTTCTTTATGTTCAATAAAGATATATACCATCAAACCAGAGGAGTTGCGATGGGAGCCTGCTTCTCCCCCAGCTACGCGTGTTTACACGTGGGCTGGTGGGAGGAGCAGGTTCTCAAGGTCACTTTTAAGAAACTCTGGGATGAACGCATCGTCTGTTGGATGCGTTTCATTGATGATATTTTTTTAATTTGGAACAGTACACAGGAAATGGCCTGTGATTTTATCAATTCCTTAAATGACAACAAATTGAATCTTCAATTTACAGCCTCAATTGATGAGACTGCTATTGATTTTTTAGATGTACATGTGTACATTGATGACAATTCTATAGAAACCACTCTACACAGGAAAAGCACGTCTGGGAACTCCACGCTGCATGCGTCAAGTTTCCATCCAACCCATCTAATCAGGAGCATCCCCTATGGGGAGTTCCTTAGGATTCGCAGAATATGCAGTTCAGAAGTGAGTTTTGATAAATGCATCAAAGAGAGCAGTCTCAGATTTTTAGCACGAGGCTACAAAGAAAAAGGTATTAAAACAGCCCTGGCCAAAGTCAAAATGAAATCCAGAGATGATTTATTTAAAACTAATGTGACTTTGACAACCATTGATACAGCCAATCAATATAATCTGAAAGAGGCAGACCAAGTAATGAGATTTGTAACCGCCTATAGTTGTCTGCATAAGAAAATAAGGACCAAAATTAATAAACTCTGGCCCATTATCCAAAATGATTTAGTCTTAAACCAAATGTTTCCGAGCCCCCCAACCTTGACTTTTAGGAAACCTAAATCTATGTACAATGCCCTTGTCAAATCTAGCCCCGAACTGATTAGTAATCCAGTTCAACCCAAAAACATGTGGCTAGCTCCCCGTAATGGTTTTATCAAATGCAATACATGCAGGGCATGCAAGTTTGTGGTAAATACATCCCAATACACGACCATCTATGGCCCCACGACCAGCAATCTCAAGGCTAGGTATACGTGCCGTACCGAATATGCCGTTTATATGTTGAGTTGCACCTGCGGGCTTCAATACGTGGGTAGCACCAAACTACAGGTACACATACGCATTTTTCAGCATCTCAGAGCTATAGTCAATTCGGATATGACTTAACCAGTAGCCAGACATTTTAAGGCTATAAACTGGAGGATCTGAGATATTTTGTTATAGCTGCTATACCACCTATGAGAAGGGGAGGAAACAGGGAAAGGATTTTGAGACAATTGGAGGCCAGATTTATACTTGAATTAGATACCCATACCCCCAATGGACTGAATAATGGGGAGGAATTATATAACTTTTTAAAATTATTTATTGATATTTATAATTGTTTTATGTTCTATATTTATTAGGACCCTTTTGATTTTAACCTATTTTGGTTTTAACCTATTTTGGATATTAATAGTTTTTACATCAAATATTTGATAACTGGTTTCTACTATTTAACTAGTTTTATTACTATTTTAGCGGGTGCTAATCTTATTCAGTGAATGGTTTCCTACCAATCAACATATTATTTAGCTGACATTTCAGACGATTATCAAATTCTAGCACATTTTTGGTGGTTTCATACCAATAATCCTGATTATGTGATGATAAATTACAGAAAGAGACAATAAGTGACAAACAGAAGAAGGTGAATAACAACAATGAATTAAAATATATATAATAAAATAAAATAATAAAAAAAGAGAAAGAGAAAGAAAAGAATAGAAAAATGAGAATAAATAAAAAGTTTATAACATTCTGTTATAACCGCCTAAGTTCGAATCACTAATGATTTTTTTATTAAAATTTGGTTTTATGGCACAGTCACTCTAATGTACTTGTTTTATGCTCCACAAGGAACTATATTAGTAACAGCTATTTTTGTTGGGGTTGATCAAATCATGAAAATAACGGACAGTTTAGACTAAATGACTAGCATGCCCTATCAACATTTCAATTGAATGATTTTATATATGTTGTATGCATACTGTCATATAATATTCATTGAGAAAATTGGCAATGGATTTAACCAGGAATTTTCCAATTGTTCCCCTTTTTCATCGTTTTTTTAAATATGTAAACTTTTTTTACTATTTATGAATCATTTGCTCCACATTACTGTATTTATTTATCCAATATGATCAACTAGTTCGCTTGTAACATGGTTTTAAGTGGAGTATTTCTTTTATGCTCATCAAGTCACATGACACTTGTAGGGTGAGGGGACTTTAAAAATGAAAAAACAGCAGAGTCTGGTCATGTGATCAAGCCCACTAGTTGGGTGAAATGCGTCATCTGCCATGTCGGTCAGTGCTAGTAAATAAATAGAAGAATATACCTGCACGCAAATTGGTGTTGGTGTCCCGTCCTTCAGCTAAGGTGCTGTCGCTGGGAATTTGATGAATTATGTATATATATATATATATTCACTGAAAAAACCATAGGTTTCACACACGTTATAGTTAGGAATTAGCATTTAAAAAACCTTGCAAATTCACTGAAAAAACCATAGGTTTCACACATGTTATAGTTAGCAGGACATTTCACTCGTGAAAAACCAATGAAATTCCCCCGTTATAGTTAGTGCAGGCAACTATAACTCACGCGACCGCAATCCTCTGCTGATGATGTCAGATATTACATCACTGTATTTAGACACCTATTTACCCATGTCTTCTTCCATTAATCTTTAGCTATACATATATTACAAATATTTATTTTTCATAAAGACACATTTGTCATCAGTGATGTAATATCTGACATCATCAGCAGAGGATTGCGGTCGCGTGAGTTATAGTTGCCTGCACTAACTATAACGGGGGAATTTCATTGGTTTTCCACAAGTGAAATGTCCTGCTAACTATAACATGTGTGAAACCTATGGTTTTTTCAGTGAATTTGCAAGGTTTTTTAAATGCTAATTCCTAACTATAACGTGTGTGAAACCTATGGTTTTTTCAGTGAATTTGTACGGTTTTTTAAATGCAAATTTGTTTTGAGATTTTTGGTAAAAAATAATATCCAACCTATGTATGAAATAATATATGTACTATATCCTGCATTATGGAATGGTTAATTTTTTAAAAATTAATGTTTACATACAGTTGTCATCTTCTACAACTCTTGAAACTTGTATTTTTTTTTTTTATGCATTTTTTGCCGTGCGCGTACGGTGAGCTGACGCTACGCGCTCCGTACGTCATAAGTACGGTGCGCTTATATGATACGATGCGCGTATGGTAAGCTGACGCTAAGTGCTCCGTACGTCATACGTACGGTGCGCTTATGTGATACGTACGTGACGTACGCGTACACGCATGCGCGTTGCGCGGAACCAACGTCGCGGTTACGCAGGTGCGTGTAATGCGCATGCGCGAGTGCGTCCTACGTACGCGCTCCGTAAGCGCTCCGTAAGCGCATATTTACATCACGTTTGCGCATGCGTACTTGTTTATATGAGCGCGTACCGTAAGCTTACGGAGCGCGCACGGTAGGTCATGTGATCCACAAAGAACACTTTTCATTGGTTGAAACTACTTTCAGTTCCAGAAACTTCCCACACCACACCCATTCCCCTCATTACTGCTTGAGATCCCCTAGGAGAAGGAGCTGAATTGACATTGAGATACAATGGCAGAGCAGCAGTCCTCTTCTGAGAGTGAGCCTAGCAGCACCATCATCAGACAGAGAAGGAGGAAACAAAAGGATTCTTTTGTGTGGGAGTATTTTACTTTTCCAGAGGGGCAGAAAAAGGTCAATGCTCCATTGGTCACTTGCAGACTTTGTGAGCGTGTTTTATCTAGAGGAGATCCAAGGAAGAAGTATTCCTTTGGAAATCACTCTATGATGAGACACCTTAGGGATAAACATCCCAGGACCTTTGCTCGACATACTGAAGAAAACTCTTCAGTAAGTCACCGGAGCCCAACCTCAGAAGCTCAGCCGAGTACGTCATCGACAGCTCAGCTGAGACCTTCCTCTGAGGTGGGAGCATCACCTTCTTCAGCTCCTCTGGACATTAACCCTCGATTTCGGAGGGTTTCAATGAGGTGTACAACGTGTTGTGGTCTTATTGTTTTTGGGGAGACCAGTGTTTCCCTTATTAACAATAAGATAGACCAGCACGTTTGTAGACGTTCATAATATTCCCATTCTTTCTTTCCTCTATCCCTGTATTAACCCAACGGCTCTTTTAAGAGCCAACCTTACCTCACAATTTTTTTTATTTTTTTTTAAGCTTTCCTTTTTGAAAAAAAAATTTTGCCGTGCGCCTACGGTACGCGTAATCGCGAAATAGTTACCCGAAGTTCGCGGAATTTTTCTCGCAGACTTCCTCTGTTTACGCCGTAAGCTACGCGCATTCCGCGATTTTTCGAAAAAAAAATGAAATTAATTATTGCCCTTGGGGGTCCTTCTGGGACCCCCTGACAAAGGCTAGGGGGTCAGGAACTGTCCACCCTGCCCCCTTTTCACGTTCTCCACCTTTTTTTTCACCCCCTCAGACTGCGAGAGACAAAATGGCGGCCGACACTTCCTGGTTTCGACCGATTCGAATGTTTACTAAGATCTAACAACCAATCAGAATCGCGCTCGCGCACGGCGGCGTGCGCGTACGGTAAGCTTACGGTACGCGCTCGGAGCGCGCCTATAGATATTTATATTGATTTAAATGCTATTTTCTCAGGAAATACTGAACAGATTTACACGAGACCTTCAAAAGGCACATCCCTGACCTGAGGGCTACCTCTCTGCCAAATTTCAAGTAATTCTGTTCAGCCGTTCGGGCTGTAGCTGTGTCTAAAGGTCCTATGGAAAAATGCATGGGGAAAACGCGTTTTGGGACCCCCTTTTTTCTCAGCCCCTGCTTGACGAATCACCCCGAGACTTTCAGGGTAGGAGCTGAGCGGAGCGCCCCATTAGTTTTGAAAATTTCGCGAGGATTCGTCAACCGGCGCCAAAGTTATTCAAAATAGAATTTTCAGATTTCCTATGGAAACACGGTCCTAACTATAACTATCTACTGGCGACCGCCAGTAGATAATATATATATATATATATATATATATATATATATATATATATATATATATATATATATATATATATATACCTCCAAAGCAGGAAAAAAGTTGCAACACATTCATAGAAATAATTCTTTTACACTTTTTCTTTCACCCCGGGTGCAAAAAAGGGAACAATCGGCGCGTTTCGGAGTTTACCTTCCACAGGACCATAGAGTCCCACCATCTTGAGTGTCCCATTTAAAGTCCATCATCCATTATAAATACCCACAACAACTAGACTGTGAGCATTTTTTACAAGAAGCTGTCATTTATCGTCTGCCATTTTAAAACATTTTGTTCCTCTTTTTCTGATTTATAGTTCGTAAAGTACCTTTGTTTTAAATTTTTTAAATTATTACCTTTTTTTCTTTTGCTATTGAACCTTGTTGGACCGATTTTTTTACATTAATTTTTACAATGGCTGGTATGTTTCAATATGTTATGTTATGTTATTTTATATTTATAAAGCGCACAGATGCCACAGCCAAGCGGCGTCCCGGCGCTACAAAGGACGATTTACTTCCTATTTCAATTCAATGAATTACGATGTATTTTCATTATGTAAAGTAGTTAAATTCGTCTAACGACACAAAATATAATTCCAGAGAATATATTTTAAAAATTCTACACATTGGTAAAACGTTTTTGTTAATCATGCAGGTAAAATCATCTGCTAGGTACATCCTCAAAGTAACCCAACTCTAGTAAAGTACTCCAATCCGTTAGCAGGATGTAGTTTTGAAAGAGACTAAGGGGCATATTCTCAAGGACCTATTGCGATGTTAGCGGCACTTTATCGCCGCCAAAGTGGCGATAAATTCATCGCACTATTCACAAGCTGGTGCTAACAGCCAAGATCACCACATTTTCTGCGATAGCAGCTGCAAAAAACATTGCCACAGATTATTCCGGCAACTAACGCTAATGAGATGCAGAGTAGGCGTTCCTGTGCAAAAAGCCGCGACAACACCACTTCGCAACATTCTTATTGGCCAGCCAGATCAGCGATAAGCTCACAAAACATGCGGTAAGGCACGTAAGCAGCAGGGATTTAACACCTGCTCGTACTTGGTGTTAAGTCGGAAGACACCCTGCACCATAAAGGGAGCCCAGCCCAGAGCCACACCTGCAGAACTACAGGTGCCATGGAGCCACTCATCATGCAGTTCGGAGCCCCAAGAGGGCCACAACACCCACCGCAACCACCCCAAAGACCCTCCCCCCCCCCCCGAGGCCCCCCTCGGGACAAAGAGATATCACATCAACTCAACGAAATCCGGAACAAAACAATTCGCCTGATGTCGCACAATCACATCAACAAACATGTGTGGTCTGGACAATCTGTAAGTTACAGCCTGCAAGACAAAATTTAAAGATAAGAAGGTGTGTCATGCGCTCATCCAAGGACAGAGAGAGAGAGAGAGAAAGAGAGAGAGCATGAAAGGGAGAGAGAGAGTGAAAGGAAGAGAGGGAGAGAGCGAGAGAGAGAGAGAGAGAAAGAAAGAAAGAGAAGGGGAGATAGAAAGTGAGCAAAAGAGAAAGAGAGCGAGAAAGAGAGAGAAAGAGAAGTAGAGAGAAAAAGAGAGCGAGAAAGAGCAAGAAAGAGAGCGAAAGAGAAGGAGAGCGAGAAAGAGAGTGAGAAAGAGAGTGAGAAAGAGAGCGAGAAAGAGAAGGTGAGGAAGAAAGAGATAAAGAGAGCGAGAAAGAGAGAGCAAGAGAGGGAAAGAGAAGGAGAGCGAGAAAGAGAGCGAGACAGCGAAAGGGGGAGAGGGAGAGAGTGTGCCGACACTTCGAACCCAGGCCTCACTGCTCACCTGCTGCCACTGGTGTGTCTCCAACCACGTGCCGGTACACACTGCAGTCCACCAGGGCACTCATCTGAAACAGATTACTGAATCATGAATGGCGGAGTCTACATCATTGCACACACCATCGGCGCTTGCCCCAGGGCCGGACTGGCTACCGGGTGTTTTGGCATGGTGCCGATCTGGGGGCTGATTTTGTTGATGGGGACCTGCGTGTGCTAAACGAAATTCGTTTTGCTTTGTTTATTTCGAAGCACACGCAGGTCTCCATCAACAAAATTAGCCCCCACTGCAATGACATCAGCCACCAGCTCGGCAGCATGCCAAAACGCCCGGTAGCCAGTCCGGCCCTGGCTTGCCCGCACCTGCGCACACAGTCTACTGAACACCAGCCCCTCCCGCCACCCAGCGGTGATTGGCCACCCCTGTGCAACTAGGCCTCACTGCTTACCTTCTGCCAATGGCGTGTCTCCAAGAGGGCCCACCACGTGCCGGTGCAAGCTCCAAGCCCGGGTCCCGCGACCTTGGCAGCCTCCACATCATGCAGTCCCGCACTGCGTGCCACAAGGTCACACACCTGATTCTGGGTCTTGATTAAACAATGGCAGAGATCAAATCAGTGCACAGGGCATCATCGCAGGCTGCACACCCGCCCAGCTCTTTCAGTGCCACCAACTCTGTGAACTGCAAGGCAATGCCACATGATGGCAGACCCACGTTGCCCCCTGGCTCAGGCCTACACTGCGGTCCAGCAGGGCTCACACAAATCCCTGCCAGTCCGGACCACCAGGATGGCACATCATCGCAGGCTACACACCCACTCAGCACCTACAGTGCCCCTACCTCAGTGCACCGAAAGTTACCGTCCCGTGGTGGTAGGCCCGGGCTGGCCACAGTGCATCCGGTGCCACCAACTCAGTGCAACACAAGTCATAGACCCTCTATGATTGAGTCCCGTGATATGCCGGGCGGACGCAGCCATCTCACCTCCGGCAATGTGGAAGAACTGGGACATGTAGCAACATTGTCCCCCCTTTATACGTAAGCCGAGTGGGCTGGTTTGGTATACGCCAGGCCAGCATAGGGGTGTGAATAATTATCCCTGGGCTCTGGGCATGGTTCATTTCTGGGCTGGACAGTAAACCAACTGATGCGTGCGTCTCTGTTGCCGTGTCGGCGCCACACGGCCCGCAATTGACAATGTTGCAATTTAGCATGCACCGGGAGGGCGGCGGTGCATGAAGGGATTGTACAAGAAGCACAAGATGCTTGGGCTTCTGGATCATACATGCCAACTGGTGTGTGTGTTTCGCCAGTGGTGCAACATAAGCCTAAGGCCTAGACTTATTTCCAGCGCGAAAGCAACATCACATTTCCAGAATGCAGGCCTGTTGTCAGACTAACATCAGGGATGGAAGCACCTTCATCTCAATACAAAATGCGGAAGTACATCTGCACCTCCGACCTTGGTCTTGCATGCTGTCGGCACCCCCTGAGAGAGATACCATAGCAGATGATGTCGACTCCGACAGTACGCATAGCGCGAATGTAAGAGCAACGTATGCACATCACAGACACAGAAGTCCTGGCTCGAGGTACTCTTGCATGGAATGCCCTTGACACTTACGTACACAACTACCCATGCGTCCAAATGTTGCACATGCATACGACTCATTGGTCTGAGCTGTGGCATGTCATCCACATGACTGCCGCATGACAGAAGAGTGCCGGTACTACGAGAGCTACCGATGCAATGGCATCCCAGGCACATGCACAACGGCTGTCATGTGTGACTGTACCGTGACCGAATGCTGCCTGTTAGTATCTGATGCATTGATCTGCATGTTGTGGCCCTTGTGCTGCCTGTACTGACACCCACATGCAAAATAAGTCTACACAACTTCCCTAGTGTTCAACTGTGATGAGTGTTGATTAGAATGACAAATCGTGTGCCTCAATGAGCATTGTCCGTACACAGTGAGGGACTGACTGACGCATTTCACTGAGGGGTGAGTCCCTATTGCCAGCTCCACCTCTGTGAGCCAGTCATTGTGGTTGGGATAGTTGCTGATAGATCTGTGCACTTATGTGTCTTCAGCAATGTGAGCATGGTGTCCAACTTCTTGCCGTGTGGATCAATGTGATCCATCACTACAGGCTGTGTCCACCCATTTGAGTGTGAGTAGGTATGCAAAGAGATGTTCTGTTGTCAAATGTGATGGGGGACACTACTTTAGGCCTGCCAACGACTTAGACATGACATACACAGCCCCATTCCAAAACATTGCGTGGGGCCAAGTCGTGGACGTGCATGAGTGTTGTTTCTGTGCATTGAGGCCACAGCTAGTGCACACATTCCCAGTCATCTCACTGTCTATGTGTGTCACGGTCACACATGTGCATTGCTTTAATTTCCCAGGGTGTACCTTTTTGTACAATCAATGTCCTTACATTCATCCATATTTTCAGACTTGATCGATTATGGACATGACAAATCTGTGTCATTTCGAATGTTTTATTCACATTCGTTGGGGTAGTCAGAGCTGGAGCAGTACATGGCCATGCAAACACCACATTACATTGTAGACCAGGGTTTGGCCAGCCAGAGTCATTTAGGGATTGACAAGTACATCGGAAGAGGTGGAGGACAGTCTGCAGTGTGATTGCTGCGTCATTGTTGAGCAAACAGAATATGGCAGTTCATGTTGAGGTCCAAGGTGAGTGTCGCGGAGTGTTTCGGTGGACAGTGGGAGGTGTTGTTACAGGGCATGATGCAGAGTGCAGCAGCAAGATGAGACAGCGCATATGGCGGAGAGGATTGCTACTGTCTCCTTCTTACCACTACACAGTTGTAATCAGCCGCATCGTCGTCCTCTCTGTCATCTGTCTGACATGTGGGTGCTGATATTTGGTCTGCAGCACTGTGTGCCACTGACACATCAGGGGCCGGAGATGTGTGTGTGGAAGAACCATCAGAATTCATCTGCGAATGCCTTAGTGGCAGCAATGCCATGATGAGGATCTGCAGGGCATGGAAGATCCCAACAACTTTTCTCTGGTGTGCATCCGTGGCAGCCATTCTTTCCGCATGCATATGCTCTATGATCTCCATTGTCCTCATCATCTGTGCTAACTCTCGGCTGACATCGCTGATGCCACTCTGAGTAAGAAGTTGTTCTCCTCTCAGATTGTTGGACATCATGGTGCGAACTGTGTGTGTCTGTTAGTGAGTATAAGTGGTCCCTGATGTGACTCAGACACCCACGTATGTCATCCAGTTTGGCTGCCATGTTGGCGAAGCCCACCCACACCTGTTCAGCCACCTCCTTCTGGCAGTCTAACACCTGGCCTTGGAATGCCATGTGTTCTTGGGTGAGGTGCTGGGAGCCAGCCATGGTGGTGGGTGCTTCCTGCTGTGTGGTCTGTGCAGGGGGTGGGGTCACCTCAATGCAGCTGGCCTGCACTGCTCCTGGGGTTGAGGTGCAGAGGCTGTCCACGAGCCGTTGGAGGGTGTCGGGGCAAATGTCCAGGGGGTCCTCTTCATCATCACTGAAGAGATGTTTGCTCTGCTCTGCAGGAGGAGTTTATTGTCCTTCTGCAACGTAAAGGGGAGATGCTGGTTGACAGTGTGTTCCATGTATGTTGACGCATTGTACATGTTTATATACTGACTGCATGACAATGTGCATTGTGACTGTTTGGGAGTAGCTGACTATTTCATGCTGGACAGTGGACATTTTAACTACATCAGGGATGTGAGGTTGTACACGTACATTATCATCTCACAGTTTCCTGCTCTGCCAGATGTGATTGACCAGTTTCAATGCACATGCTGAACCAGTTGTGTCCTCTGTTCTGCAGTGGAAGTGTTGCACTTCGTACCACATTGTCGTCAATGTTGATGTGCTATTATTGCTATGTGTGTGTGCTGCATTGTGGGTGAGTCGCCCCTGCAGCTGTGATTTTGCTGCCCCTTACCCCTTTGGGGCAGTGTGCCTTTGACTTCTATGCTCCTACAGTGCTGAGATGTTGCAGGCTTGGCTGATTTGGGCTCTTGGGCATGGTTTTTTCGCAGATGTGTTGTTGCCGTCAGTGGTTGTGTGTGCATGTGGATGTGTCAGGGTGTGACCTGCTCCTTTTTGGATGTGTTCCACGCTTGGCCACCTCAGTGTCATGGCGTGCATCATGTCATGATAATTGGACTGCAACCATGCTATTCCTCATGTAGTGTCACTTGCACTGTCAGTGTGGCTCACAGACACGCAGATTTGTTGGTTTTCACACGTGTGCATGGGTTGGTTGTGGGATTGGTAGGGGGACACTTTTATGCCCATAGTAGACGTGGGCCTACTTGTTGTTTGTATGTGTGCTGTAGTGTGCCAAGGGGATCAGGGACATGCTCTAGAGTCATTGTGGGTGTGCAGTGTGCTCTACTTAATTGTTCATGTGTGCCATTGTGCCCATCTCCCCCCGTTCCCCAGTCCCTGTTCGGTACTCACCCTGGTGCTGGTGTGTCAGGTCATGTCGAGCAGTGTCCGGACCCCCTACTCCTGCCACCGTCTCCGCACTGATGACTGTGGACACCATTGCCTACATCTCATCCAGCTCCTGGTGTTCCTCTGGACTGCCACCTCCAGTCTGCATTGCTGTCTGATGGTTGTGAGCGAGTTTCTTCTTGGTGTTGCGCTTTGCATCATTCCAGCACATTCACTGGATGACGTCATCAGTGATGTCATCAGTGATGTCATTTGAGATGTCATCAGTAACGTCATCAGTGATGTCACTGACCATGTCATGAGTGATGTAATATGTGACGTCATCAGCAGTGCATTGCGGGGGAGTGAGTTATAGTTAGCTGAACTAACTATAACAGGGGAATTTCTGTGGTTTTGTACGAGGGAAATGTCCAGCCAACAATAACGCCCCTGAAACCTATGGTTTTTTCAGTTAATTTCTAAGGTTTTTTAAATGCCAATTCCTAACTATAACGCCCCTGAAACCTTTGGTTTTTTCAGTGAATTTCAAAGGTTTTTTAAATGCCAATTCCTAACTATAACGTGCATGAAACCTATGGTTTTTTCAGTGAATTTCAAAGGTTTTTTAAATGCTATTTCCTATCTATAACTGATCTCTAAAGATATCATGTTTAATGATTTTCATTGGATTTCTATATTTTTCAAATTCAGTGTGTCAATTTCATTAATTATGTATTTTTGAAATTCTTTTTTATCACCATTTTTTAAACTTATTTTTTCAATTAATTCTTTTATAAATTAAAAAATATTATTAGTTTTTATTGGGTTTTTCAAACAAATTTTTTTATATTTTTAAAAATATTTTTTTAACTATATGTTCAAAACTTTATTTTATATATATTTTTCAATGTTTTTGGATCCGCGCACCCTATGCGCACCGTTCTCGATCCCTACGCGTTAGCATCCGCGCATGGTATGCGTTGGGTACGTGTTTAGTGCGCGATCGTAATGCGACCGGTACGCGACTCCCAGCCTATACGCGACACGTTCGATGTACGTAACGCGACGTTTAAGCGCTTCCGCGATGCGTCATCTGCGTCTATGACGCGGTAGGTGCGCGGATCCCACGAAATATTTAACATTTAAAAAAACATATGTATGTATTTCATGTGAATATTAATTGAGGACAAACTCTAAACTAGTCTTAAAAGTAATATATTTTTACATCTAATCCTATATTTTTTTTAATTCAATTTCGCGGATGCGCGCTGGGTGCGTGATGCGTAGGCGCAGGGTGTGTGGATCCCATGTGACCTGCAAAAAAAGAGATTTGTTGGTTCATTACACTTCCTGTTCTAACTATTGAAAGACCCCACACAATTCAATCATTCTTCTTTCACCTTTGGAGGAGCATCTCTTTGCAGAGGAGAAGATTTTTGGGACTAAGATTTCACTTAGCTCTAACTTTTTTCAACCAAAAATGGCTTCAGGGCAGCAGGCATCACCTGCATCTCCTCATACATCTGAGGATGAATTTTTGGAGGCGACAACACGCACACCACGTTTTACATCTGTGGTGTGGAAATTTTTTACTTTTCCCGAGGGGCAAACGAAGACCAATGCCACCTTGGTCACGTGCAAGATTTGCAAAAGAGTGCTGTCTCGAGGGGATCCTAACAATAAATACTCTTGTGGGACGGCTAGTATGATGAAGCACCTGAGGACCCTTCAGCCTAACAATCTTGCACAAGAGGAATGCCGACGGATGAGAGACACTCCTGCTCCTGCGCCTTTCACCTCATCGTAGCCGAGCACTTCAAGAGTGCATCCATTAGCCCAAAATTTGGACATCCGTCCTCAATTTCAATTTTTAAAAGTGCTCTGCACTAAGTGCAATGCGACTTTGTGCTACGGTGAGCAGTCGATCGATCTGATCTGCCGCCGCCAAGAAATTCACAATTGCTAGGTTTTTTGGGGGTTTTTTTTGTTCCCTGAAGTTCATTGTTTGGTTCCTCCTGGTTTTTTTTTTTTGGTTTTTTTTTTTGCAGAAAAACCAAAAAAAATAAAAAATTGTTCAGAACCCCCCCCCCCCCAAAAAAAAAGAAGAGAAAAAAAAGTTGCAAATTTCTTTGTTAGTGTGTGAAAGTTAGATGAATGTATGTGTAATACGTAATTGACTGAATGAATGCATTAGTAGCGTATGGTGAATGTATAAGGGCAGAACTATGAGGAAGTGCTGCAGCATCACACAGTAACCTCTTTAACTTCAGTGTGCTGTAGTACTTCCGAAGCACAGGGATGCAACATATGTACATAAATATGTTGCAAATCTATGCTTCTCTCTGCATGGCTGCTTAAACTGCAGCCATGTGGTGACACAGGCACCCTTGCACCATAGTGATATCTGTGTCATGTGCTGTTTGTTTTTCTGCAGGAAGACACACCTTCCTGCGCAAAAACAATGAGAAAATGCATTTTTCTCCTTCAATGTATGCTGAACATTTCAGCATGCATTGAAGATATAAAAATGTGGAGAAATGAAAACAATTCTCCTTGTTGTGCTTTCCTACACCAATTTTAGAATGGTGCAGCATTCACACACATATCGAGATTTATGATTTATGATAAATCTAGACGTGTCTTGTTCTATGAGTATTCAGTGCAATCATGCACAACAACACTTATAGAACACCCTTTCAACGCAAAGTGGTGTGCATAATGAGGTTGTATTTACATGGAGTATAAAAAGTGCACAGAGTGCCTTTTCCTCTCTTTGTAAATATGAAAGAGTGTCTTGCGCAATAACTATGTTACAAAAAGTGACATATTTCCGGTTTTAAAATTCCTTGCAAATGATAGAAGGTAAGCACAGAGTTTTGTCTGCAAAGATGTTCAAAGAAGAATGATTGAAATGATTGCGGTCCTTCAATCGGTACAATGGGAAATATTATGAACCCCTCAAATCTCTTTTTTTGCAGGTCACATGATATCTGATTATGGTCAGATTTCAAAACTACATAGGTATAAACAGAGTGTTTTTAGAAACGTGTTTCAACTTTGTAGCTTCTTGCAGACCTCCTCATTCTGTATATTGAGACTTAGTTAAACTTACCTTCACAGTAATAGGAATAAAAAATGGTATACATTTTTTTCAGATTTTTATTGCAATCTAAATTCATATAAATTGCTTATTTTAAAATTTGGATCTGTGAAAGAAAAGAAAAAAAAAATTATAACATGTCATAATACATTTTTACAACACAGCATCATTTCCACAAAGTAATTTGTTTGCCTTTTTTGCTGCTCTCAGAATATATTGAATTTCACTAGAAATAGTGATTTCAATCGTACTCATCACTTAACAGCGGGCAAAAAAAAAACAATCAGAAAGTTTGTTAAAAAAAACAACATGCTATTCTCAGTAAAATACCACAAGATACAAATCACACATATATAAAATGCTTATGGCTAACAAAATTGTATAAGTTTAACTTACAAACACTGTAAATGTTGCCGCTTTAAAATATTCACCGAATCTAAGGATGAATTTTTGGAGGAGGCACCACGCCCACAACGTTTTTCTTCAGTGGTGTGGAAATGTTTTACTTTTCCCGAGTAGCAAACAAAGACCAATGCCACCTTGGTCACGTGCAAGATTTGCAAAAGAGTGCTGTCGTGAGGGGATCCTAACAAGAAATCCTTGTGCGGCACGGCAAGTATGATGAAGCACCTAAGGACCCTTCATCCGAACAATCTTGCACGAGAAGAGTGCAAACGGATGAGAAACACTCCTGCTCCTGCGCCTTCTGAGTTTCTTTTCTTTTTCTTTTTTTTTCTGGCATGATTTCTCTATTTTAACGTTGAAAAACAGTATCTGTAAAAAAGAATCACAAATAAATGTATATTGATAACTTTCAAATGTATACTATTCCATTACTGTACAAATACATTTTATATAAAAACTGACTAAGAAACTATAGCCCTGAACCACAAGTGTGACGATGGTTAAAACACTACTACTTTGAAGCAGTTCATGCCCTAAAGCCTACCTCACTAAAAGACTACATGCTAACTGACTGAATGATTACAGTACTATAAGGAGACACACTGGGTGTTTGCTAGAAGTGTATGAAAACTGACTGGGGAATTGAAGGTGTGAAAGACAACTGTGTAGGTGGTTAAGAGGACTGCATACATAGTGGATAGGCGTTTGAAGCAGTCCATGTGCTAAGGCCTGGCTCACTGCATGAGTACTTGGGTACTGACTGAGTGATTAGAGTACAGCAAGGAGAGTGCCTGGGTGAATTTATAAGTGGTTGGCTTTTGGCACAGTGAATGGATTAGTACTTGGTACTGAATGGGTCACTAGAGGAGTGCAAAGGGAGTGACAGGATGTTTGCTGGGCTGTATGGATACTGACTAGGGAATTGAAGGTGTGAAAGACAAGTGTATAGTATGTTAGAAGACTGCATGCATACTGCATAGACATTTGAAGCAGTCTATGTGGTAATGTATGGTTCACAATATGAGTACTTGGAAACTGACTAAATCATCAGATTACTGCTAGGACAATGCCTGGGTAAAACTTTTAAATTTTCAGTTCTGGCGCAGTGAAGAGAATAGTACATGGTACTGCACTTTAGTGTCAAACCCTGACTCATTTAATCAACGCATAAGCAAAGACTGGCTTCTAATGCTACTAAAACTTGATAACATGACAGGTTTTAAAAGAGTTTTCTGTCAGAAAATAAACAATGTTACCAAATGCTTCTCTCACAGTGGTTCCCAAATGCACACAGACTCACAGTGTGATTCTAGACAAGCACCACTATCCCTAGGAGTTTACCAAAATTCATTCACTACTGTGGAAGTGGTAAGGGAACTGCACATAATCTACATATTTCAGGACTGCACTTTTGTGTCAAAGCCTGACTCATTTAATCAAAGCATAAGCAAAAACTGCCTTCTAATGCAACTAAAACTTGACAACAAGACAGGTTTTAAAAGAGTTATCTGTCAGAAAATACATGATGTTACCAAATGCTTCCCTCACAGTGGTTCCCAAAAGCACACTCACTCACAGTGTAATTCTAGACAAGCACCACTATCCCTAGGAGTTTACCAAAACTCATTCACTACAGTGGAAGAGGTAAGGAGAATGCACACAAACTACATATTTCAGAACTGCACTTTAGAGTCAAAGCCTGACTCATTTAATCAAAGCATAAGCAAAAACTGCCTTCTAATGCTACTAAAACTTGACAACAAGACAGGTTTTAAAAGAGTTATCTGTCAGCAAATACACAATGTTACCAAATGCTTCTCTCACAGTGGTTCCCAAATGCACACACACTCACAGTGTAATTCTAGACAAGCACCACTATCCCTAGGAGTTTACCAAAACTCATTCACTACAGTGGAAGAGGTAAGGGGAATGCACACAAACTACATATTTCAGAACTGCACTTTAGAGTCAAAGCCTGACTCATTTAATCAAAGCATAAGCAAAAACTGCCTTCTAATGCTACTAAAACTTGACAACAAGACAGGCTTTAAAACAGTTATCTGTCAGCAAATACACAATGTTACCAAATGCTTCTCTCACAGTGGTTCCCAAATGCACACAGACTCACAGTGTGATTCTAGACAAACAACACTATCCCTTGCACTATACCGAAACACATTTCTTCATCTAGAAGGAGTACTACATTTTAGTGTAGAAACATAACTCATTTCACAAATTCATAAACAATGACTGGTTTCTAATTCTACCAAAATATAAAAACAACACAGTTATCTGTCTGCAAACACATGAAAAACACAAATGCTTATCACAGAATGGTTTCTACATGCACACACACTGTCAACAAGATTGTAGAGAAAAAAAAGTACTCCCTACACTTTAGCAGGAGAAATACATTAGTCTGATTAAAATCAAAACAGTCTACATACATCCCCTCGCAATTAAATAACTCACCTTTCAAGTTGTTTTGTAGATTAAGAAGTATATTAGTCACACACCAGATATCAGTAACACACCAGATTTTCTTATACAGAATCTCTGCACTGTGCACCTGTCAGCAGAACCAAAGAATGGCAAAGTTTCCCTCTCATTTTCCACACATATACATGTAAACATCAAATCCCATTCCTTCTCACATAAATTCAAAAGCAAACACACATTTCTATTGGTTAAACATTTCAACCCTTTCCAAATGACATAAATTTGAGCCCTTCCCCCAATCTGCCTTATGCCCGTTACCATAGAAACAGGTCATGGAACACTGTACTGAGCACACAGGTCACAAGTTCAGCACACAATGTTGCTAATCAAGACAGCAAGTGTGCTTGACTTTTCAACATATCAGCTTATCATATATAATGTTCCTTACAATCAGTTTTTGTTAACCAATAAGAATCATGTGTTTAAAAAACAGAAATATACACCCTACCTTTCAGTGTAGAAGGTTGTCAAACAACCAATGATTTCTTGTCTTTTTTCAAAACTGCATCTTAGCCACCATTTTAGAAACATCTTACTTTCCAAACTGCCATTTCATTTACAGAGACCATCTGAGTGCATCCAGACCTCCTTTCAAGATGCTTAGAGTGTGGATTGTGGAAAACAACTATATTTTCTGGAGCCAAAGGTATGCAGAAAACAAAGGCATTCACAAAGACCTAGGTTTGCCAAATGTAGACATTAAATGGATTGGGCAGAGAGGGTTAAAGTGGCACCAATTGATGCCATTGGTGAAATCCTTCATGCATATCCAACACCCTGAACTCATAATAGTGCACTGTGGTGGCAATGACCTAGGCACTTTGACTGGGGTAGGTCTGGAAATCCTTATGAAGGACACCTTTGCAGAACTGATTTCACTTTTCCCCAAAACTGCCTTTGTGTATCCTAACATATGCCACAGGCAGAAATGGAACTGGTCCAATCATTTTTGTCCACAAATTGAGAAAGCTAGGAAACATGTGAATAAATCTATTTCTGCTTTTCTCCGAGACTATAGAATGGGGTCCATTTACAATAACAATCTGCGCTTTCATATGCAAGAGATGTATAGGAGAGATGGAGTACACTTTACTGATGAAGGAAACAGTCTTCCTCAACAACTTTAGACTCTGTATAGGTACTTACTTATAAGTACCAAAAACTCTCAATGAACATAACAGCTCTTTTTAGAGCCACTCAAGAACAAAACACTTAAGCTTGATCTTTATCTCCCAAAAATTTCAATTTTTTTTCCATGGATCCGCGCACCCAACGCGAGAGAATCCGTGCACCCAACACGTTAGGATGCATGCACCCTGCGCGCATTTCACCATTTTTTTTTTTTAAATGCGGCCCCATGAGGTCCTTCTGGGACCCCCTAAGCACCTCTAGAGGGTCAGAGTATTTCCACTCTGCCCCCTTTATATGTTTTACACACTTATTCCCCTTGCTTCTTCAGCCTCGCTTCTACCGAGGCAGAAAATGGCCGCCAACAGTTCCTGCTTTCGAATGTAGACAGACACTCGACAGCCAATTAGCATTCAGCGCGTGATCGGGAGGGTGCGCACTCGGTTCGGGGAGGGTGCGCTTACGGTGCGGGTAGGGTGCGCGGATCTTCCCCGGCCATAGATATGCTAACTTTTTTACCCTAATTTTCTCAGAAACTACTGAACAGATTCACACCATTTATGCAAAAAGGCACGAGTCTGAACTGAGGATTACCTCTTTGCCAAATTTGGTGTCCTTCCGTTCAGCGACTCAGGCTGTAGCTGCGACAACAGATCCTATGGGAAATTGCATGGGGAAAATGCGTTTTGGGACCCCTCTTTTTTCTCAGCCCCCGCTTGACGAATCACCACGAAACTTTCAGGGTATGAGCGGAGCGGAGCTGGCCAAAGGTTTGGAAAATTTCGCGAAGTTTCGTCAACCAGCGCCAGACTTATTGGGAATAGAATGTTGCGGATTTCCTATGGAAAATAGGTCCTAACTATAACTATCTACTGGCGACCGCCAGTAGATAATATATATACATATATTCCAACATGAAAAGCCTGTCCGAAAGCGACATTGGGGGCCCCTAGCAGGGCCCCATGCCTCAGGGGCCTCCAGTTGGGGGCTTGGGGGGCGTTTATGGCGCCCCCCTGTTAATCTTTTCACAGTGTGGCAGGCACCGTGAGGTGTCTGCCACGCAGTGCAGGGATTAACAGAAACTCCCATTTCTCCTTGGGGAGCTCATGCTGTGTCCGGTTTCCGACCGCAGCACAAGCTGCCCTATAGAAATGGGAGCTTGCGACCGCACCATGTGCGGTTGCATCATAATTGAGGTGTCGGGACTGCCGACCTGAAGTCGTTCGGTCCCAAGATCGCATTGATGTCTGACAATGTAATGAGCCCCTCTTAGTCATTAAAGACGCACAAGGTGACCAAGGAAGACTTTTAAGGAAACTTCCTTGATTATTTTGACCCCCGGATACACTTATATTTTATTCAAGTGCAAAATGCCTTGGACAGATATATTTGTGCAAAACTCTGACCAATGGCCAAAAAAGATGGGGCCTCCAGGATGTGCGCAAAATACATGTTGTTTATTTAAGCAGATTCAATCCATAACAATGCTTTACGGCTCAACAAGCCTTTCTCAAGGTGAGCAAGCCTCATCACCCATGAAAAAACATGCAAACGAATAATCAACACTGAAGAAATACTCTGCGACTGAATCAATGAATATTGCACGATGCACAAAATACATACGAAAGGCATTTTAAGTATCAATTTAGAATGTTGTTACATAATATTATTAGATTTCAGAAAAAAGTGCATCAACTAAAATTTACATTTTTGATAAAACATTTTCACTTTGATTTCTCCATAGACATTGAACAATCACTCTTCAGGTCAAAATGACCTAATACTACACATTGGGGGCCCTTTGGTCCTCTGGGGCATCCCAATCGGGGAATTCCCCATTTAATCGAATCAGCAACAAATAACGTGCAAAGTCAAACAAATCGAAAAACTCAAATCACAATTCTGTGCACACAATATGATAGAGAGGAGAAAGAAATATTGCCAGAGTGGGCAAGCGATTACTGATGAGGCATATTATCTAATATTATTTCATATTTTCAGAACAGAAAGAGTTCTGCACCTCACTAGGCATCTTATTTACAGAGAAGCTCAAACAGAGTATAATATAGAGCAATCAATTCCATTTCACAAGATCAGTGGTAACATTAATAAAGGAGCCATAAACAGCATTATAGTGCATTACTTCAAATATTGCATAAACAGAAAACCCTTCTCACTGATGCTGTGTAGTCTTCAACAACGATACTAATACTGGGAAAGAGGGGATATTCAGTTTACGTGGGCTCCAATTCTTTGTTCTAATTCAGACCTGTGGGATATTTAGCCTGCAGGTCCAGTATATACCTGGACTCAAGTATCCTCAGTTGTCTGACTCTGTTATCCACTCATACACTTCTGTTGATCCTATCTATGGCAAAGAACCTCAATTTAGACACATCACACTTATGTTCTACCAAGAAATGCCTGGCCACAATTCAGGGCCTGAGCCTGTGTCATTTCTCAAGAGGAACTAATGCTTATCCATCATACTTCTTATCTTTTGTGAAGAAACATTACAAGTGGTGATCAGACAAATACAATTATCCTTACAGATCCTGTCATCATTGGTATATATGACTTGATCCATGGCTAGATGTTTCATCTTCTTCTCAGCTGTATTCAAGACCTTGGCGGTGTAGTCAGCTCTCCCTAAAATTTGGTTTCCTGTGTGTTTCCTGTTTAAGAAACTCAGTTTCAGTATTTCATACTTTTTTGATTCTTAACATCTCCCCGTATATATGTGCCACCCCATAAATCCCTGACCTAGACCATACAAACTGCCATTGCAGACTGCGAGTCTTGGTGCAGAGAAAACCGAAGAGTTGACATGGCACACAGCCCAGTGTACCATGCCCTCATACACTGCATGAGAGATAGTAAGTCACCACTACTGCAGGCCTTACAGCCCTAAGCCAGGGTGCACTATATCCAATGTGTGAACATATCTGCATGAGCAGATATGACCCTGCAATATCTAATCAATTCTTGGAGATTGTAAGTGCACAGCGAAGCTATCGAGAGAACTTGGATTGGATACTTGTCATTGTGAATTTCCTAGCTCTATGATGGTTTCACTGTACCTTCAGAAGTTTGTTACCAAACATCTCGTCTTAACAAATCCTCACTGATGCCAGTGTTGGATTTATTAATAAATACACACAAGATGACCTGTAGATGGTCCCCTGAAAAAAATTAGCAAGCACTGGTGTGGTCTTTAACTAGTCATAGCCAGCCTGCCACCACCACACATGTTTCTGAATTCATGGGGAGAGAGCCTGTGCTCTCAGAGGTCAGAAACAAAGCCTTCTCTGGGTAGAGGTGCTTCACACCTCCTCCAGGCCGGAATGGTCTTCCAGAGTGGGAGGCTTCAAAGGCGATTCCTCCTTTGAAGTACAGCCCAGTCTTCCCCGGATAGTAGGGGATGCCACCCCCCCCCCCCGTCCTGCTCCACATTTAGTGGGAGGACAGTCAAGAAAAGTAGCTAGATGAGGAGGAGTGTCCACTTTAAGCCACCACCACCCCCAAGGTGTCGCAGGCAATATGAACCCCTCTCCAGAAAACCCACCATCTTGGTAGGTGGGGAAAATCTTATCAGGGCAAGAGTAGTGCCCCTTCCCACAGGAAGTGGTTACTTAGAAAGTGTAGACACACAAAAGGTAGGTAACCCACTGGCTACTACCTGTCTCACCCTTTAACGCCCCTACATTTTGTATTTAGGTGGCATCCCTGGACCTGGAACTTTTTATTGGTTGGGCAAGAAGAAAACACGGACAAAGAAGAGTTGCTGCCTCAGAACTGAATCCCTGCTGCAGAGGAAATTGGTGCAAAACCCTGCCTGCTGCTTCAAGGTCTCAATAATTGTGGATGTGCAGTCTCGGTCTGAACTTGTGAAGACCCCACGAACCCCAGAACTCCTCCAGCCTTCAAGAAATCACCAAGAACCCCCCTTGGAGTGAAGGTATCACTCCCCTGCACACCCGCAGGCAACAATCCTGATAAGTCCTGTTTGCCGATGTGCTGATCCCCAGCAACTGATGATGCAGCAACCGCACAAAAGAGGTACATCATCTCCTGAGTGTCAGATCTGTCTTCTCATCAAGTTTGGAGACAATAGGACCTACTGGAGCCACACAGTACCAGTCCTCAGGGTACCGGACCACCTTCAGCTAACAGAGAGACGAAGAGTCCGTTCCAGATTCCAACCACCGCAGCAGTAAGCACTTTTTAAGAGACAACGAGACCCCTGAGACCCACATCTTGAGTAGCCCAACTTTCCAGAAATCGCCTCTCCAATGTGCCTGCTCCTGACAGTGAGGACGTCTTGATGCACGGCGCATAGCTGACCTAACTGCTCTGCACCTGGCCCAACCAGCCCTGGTAACAAAAATCCAGCTGTGTTTCCGTAGTCTTGAGACCCTTGCGACCCCCTCCGCCAAATGTGATCCACCGGACTTACCTTTAAGTCCTCCTGTGCAGTGTCTTTCCAGGTGGCCCCCTTCATCATAGCGCACCAGCTACCATCACCCTTAGGACCCTGCTCCCGGCGGAATCCCGAATGCTCCCAATCTTCTGTTGCTGGAACTTTGGACCTGGTCATGCTATCGACCTGAAATGAGAAGGTAAACTTCGTGAAAGTATTGCCTGATTTTATATGCATTTTTCTGCTTTTCCCCATTGACTTCAATGGTCCGTAATTGCGCACAAAAGTGAAATATTTTCTGAATTCTTAGAAATCGTAACTTTGAAACCACTTACCGTAGATCAAAGTTCTTGATCTTAAAAATTCCATTAAAATTGATGCTATTTTTATAAATTGGTTTCAGGTTTATTTCTTGAGTGTGTATCTAATTTATTTCCTCTGTGAGTAAAACAAATGCTTAGCACAACCCTCTGATAAGCCTATGTGCTCACCTACACTACCACAAATAGAGCGTTAGCATTATCTACTTTTGCCTCTGTAAACCAGTAAGGCTCTCACTGGACTCTCTGCACAGTGGTCTTCGTTTTAGCGCACTATATAGAGAACTAGCATTCTACAGGTAGCACTTCTTTTTCAGTCTTTTAGCCACCTTAGCCTGCTAAAGAGTCTTTAGATTTGTGCTATGTCGGAGCAGGTAGGTGGCAGTAAAGTCTCAGCAAAGCAGTATATCTATGTATACAGTTTTCAAAGCCTATCTCATTCAGAGTTAGCTTATGCTGCTGAAGGACTCAACTGTTCAGGTGAGTCCACATCCTTCCAACCTGAATCACTGTGCTTAAAGACGTAGTTATTGCTGAACAAAACAATAATCCTGCTTCTCTTAAAAAGTCTCTTCTTTGCTACTTATGTAAGCAGATAATTATTTATTTAGACAACTGTCCATTTTCCTCCTAAAAAATGCAAAATAACCTGCACTTTTTTCACAAATATATTATAACATGCTATCAAACCATATTTCATAAAAGCACATTTCTCTTCAGACAACTTTGCTAACACTCACCCCAGCTTTTCAATCTAGAAATAGCAATATCACCATACAAACGTTTCATAGGACTACAGCAAATGTACAATGAGATTCACACCAACTGTATAGCTTGTATTATTACATTCTTTGCTTTATAATTTGAAAAACACTGCTTCTTTTACTTACAAGTGCACATAGTTTGTACATTTCATTTTTTAACACAGTCTGCAAACTGCGCTCACATCTCTCTACATTTTAGTCTGTACCTCTCAAAACCTATATTAACACATCTATACCTCCCCAAACAACTTTTCACATTGTAAACATAGTATAGAATAAGTGTACCAACATTAGCATACTTACTGACACTTAACAAAAATGTTTTTGAAATATAAAGCGAAATACCTGAACTTGGAGTTCTTTCTTTTTTAAATGCAAACGACCACACCACTCTCTTTCAACTACAGATAAATTAACTTCTGCTGACCACAACTTCCTTCTCCTCCAAACCACCAAGGAAAAACTGAGCTATCTCTGGTTCTTCACCCAAACACATCACAGCATTTCTACAACCACCTAATAAGAATACTAACTATTGATGGAGACGTAGCCTTTTCTTTTTTACTTCTCCTGATATGATTTTGCAAGACTCCCGCAGGATCGTAAAATACCTCGTGGCAGGCCCAGTAATTTTCCATGCAAATCTCGCGTGAGGATTGTGGGATCTCAAACGCCTCTTGACAAGCTTTTCCATGTGAATCTTGCGGGATGCTCATAAGATCGAACAAACCCCATAACAAAGAACCCTCTACTCATTAAAGTACATATCTCTGACACACTTGCCTTCAAAAACAAGCACCATAATATGCATTACTACTAATGGAGTTGGAGCAGTGTACTTTTGGCTCCATCCTTTTGTTTCGCCTAGCCACATATATTTACACACGGTGTCATGTTTTCGTGTGACTCAATATCATTAGAGTGATGTGGTGCACTGAACAGCTACAGAAAGTGCATTTACGGTGTAATCTCGACATTTATACAAGTGTGCATTCTAATGTTTTCCTTGCAGTAACATCAAAATGGAGTTGCTATATATATATCTGCATTTGTGTGGTTTGAATAACATTGTTATTTCTTATATAATCATGTATTCATTTGAATAGTACTCTGCATCTATATTATAACTGTTTGCTGTATCCATAATCATGCATTTAAATGTCCACTGAAATATTTGCCACATAATTTTGACCAAAGGCCCTAATTATTTGGATTTCTTAGTGTTTAACCTTCAACGAGAGCTTGCTTGGAGTGTGATGTTTTTCTCTCCTCTGTAGGCTTACTTTAGGAGATTTTGATTTGCTCTTGCATAGTAGGCAAGCGGACTGCAAAACTTATACTGACCATGAAATTTTATTCCCTATTTTCTGCATTGCTATCACAGAATTTCTTGTATGCTTTATGTTATTAAGAATTAATTTTGTTAGACTATGCAGTCTATCAGAAGTGATTCTGTACATTTATAATGCGTTTCTGAGACTTGTGTTCATCCGTCTGGCTTTGAATTTATAATAAACCCATGCTTAATCTCATATACTGACTTTGGGTCCTCACTGTGTGGCCACATTGGTTACACTGCAAATTGTACTTGTGGATGATGTTAAGTCCCTCTTATTCCTTAGGCTCCTAAAAAGGTTCAATGCAATGAAATATGGACAGAGGGCTTGGTACTCTAACAGATGGTAGCAAAACGACGGTGGTTAGGATAGGGGAAGTTCGGATAATTTGCTAGAATAATTCAGACCCAATCCTAGTACTAGAGCCTATGTCTTGATTTGGAGGATCGGTGAAGTTCCAGCAGTTCGAGAAAGAGCTGTAACAGTGGAGGTGTGAGTAATAATAGGGTTGCGCTTTTTAATGGGTTATGCTTAGCTTTTGGTGTTTATAGAGATTGTGTGATATTTCGCAGAGATGTGTGGAATGTCGTGTGAATATGGCACCTAACATGGAGAAGTTGAAGTTGTTATCGGGTCCAACGAGGCCTGAGATACTGGGATGTTCCTAAAAAGTATAGAAGACACTGTATTGTAAATGTCTGCTAAACGTTGTGGTGCCTGTTGTGAGACGTCATCGACAGCAAAATTGAGATAGGAACATTTCTCTTTGTGTGTTATAGTGAGATAGTGAGGTGTGATTAGTGTGGTGAACCCTTTGTGCAGGGTAAGCTGTACTAATCAGGGAGAGTCCCTGCAGGTTGAGGTTTCATTCAAGTCTATCTGAATAGGTCTGAATCATTTCTGGTATGATTGAATACTGATGACTTCTTTAGTAGAGCAGACAAAGTTATTTGTTACAATTGCTTTGTATTTGTTTGCATGCGTATTGCTGAGGAGCGTGCCTTCATGAAAGTTGTAAAGGGGGGTGAGCTGCTGCAGTGAGTGAGATTGATGTCACTGTGTACCACACTGAGATTGGTTGGTTGGTGTAGCGCAACGCTTTTATTGGTTGTCTATGCCACGGAGTGCTGTGCTGGTGTTGGTTGTTGATTTTAGAATGAGAATTGTGAGTAAACTGTTAGCTCCTACTTGGAAACGAAATTCTAATTGTGATTATTAACATTCTTACATGGGGAGATGTGATGACACCGATTGGGGAAGGGGAGAAGGCATCAACAGAAGATACTGCAGGTCGTAATATGACAATAAACATAGGGCTCCACACTTTTGGCTTAAACAATGGCATAAGATCACTGAGAAAGAATGTGTGCTGGCATTTCCACGCTATTGTACATTCACTGTGAGAAATATTGAAAATGTTAGGAGAATATTATATGAGATGTAACTACAGCCTAGACGTACACAGTTTGAAGTGCTCAGTGCTGGGGTGTGTGCAGCTCATGCCCGAGAGAAGGAGAGGTATCAGGAAAGAGCTAAAAAGGAAGTAGGTACTTACGCTGATGTGAGGTGGGATGCCAAAAAGAGGAGGTGGAGAAAGGATATGATAGAGGGAGATATGTTATACCCTGCATTAACGGGTGATGCTCTTACCAGAGCATGCTGTGTCTCTGACCAGCGGAGAGTCACCATTTTCACTATTCACTAATTGATAGTCAGTACGGCTTTGGTGATGTTCATGATTTTGGACAGTTATGGTCCCAGAGAGGTTTTATAACCTACTCTGGGTCACCCATCTGAAATGGAGAACACATTCGAATGCTCCTTGAAGCATTGCAGATGCCTGCTCAGCATGCAGTCGTCAAGAGCACTGCTCATTGTAAGGGGGTGATTATGTGACCGTTGGTTACAGATGTGCCGACGAGGTCGCAAAGTACTGTGCTCATAATGTTGATTGCTGATACTTGGGAGTAAGTCAAGAGGTTACATGAAGTAGTGTCAGAGGGAGAGCAGCAGAGATGGGTTAATGTGGTAGTGTCAAGAGGGATGAGGATAAGATTTGGGTTTCGAGAAATGTAAGACCTGTGCTGCCAAACAGTCTGTTGACACCAATGGCTAGGCATTATCATGGTCCGACTCATGTAGGGAGAGATACCATGGTCAGACTATACAGGGAGACTTGGTTTAATCCAAAGTTTAGATTGCTAGTTGAAGCATTGTGCCACAGATGGGTTGTGTTTCAACAGAACAATATAGGGAAAAGGACTGTACTGGCACTGAGCCACATAGAGAGATCAGGTGGTCCCTTCAACTGGATGCAGTTGGATTTCATTGAGATGCCCGTGTGCAATGGGGGTATGTTTTGGTTGTTGTGTGTATCTTTTAACGAATGGTTGAAGCATACCTGACTAGGAAGAATGGCAGCCTCACAGTAGCAAAGCTGGTTTTTGAGGGAGTTAAAATCTAGGTTTGGCTTCCTGACTTTCCTGGAATTGGACTGAGGCACGCACTTCAACAATGAAATCTTGAGGATGCTATGTGCAGCTTTACAAGTTGAACAGAGATTGCATTGTAGCTATAGGCCTGAGGCTTCAGATCTGGTGGAACAGATCAACGGGTCTTTGAAATCCAGACTTGCAAATGTGTGTGCTTCTAAGTCTCGTGAACAGAACTGATTGACTGATACTTGACTTCTGCAAAGGATTGGCTGACGTGGGGCATTCTGTGTCTCATCAGGTTGAAGTGGCCACCACCCTAGCACATTAGGAGCAGTTCCATAACCTTAGTCCCAGAGACTGGGTCTTGGTAAAAAAAGAATGTGTGAAAGAATTGTCTGCAGCACCCTTGGGGTAGCCCTTTCCAGGTGATTCTAGTCACTACAAACGCCGTGAAGTGCGGTGGTCTTCTTAACTGGGTGCAAGCCATCCGAACTCGCTGAGTTCCATCTCCCTGTGATGATGTAACAGCACCTCTCACAGAAGTGCTGGTGGTGGTCGAGGAGCAGGTAAGTCAAGCTGTAGGGGACCAGCAAGAATCTGAAACAGAATTTGTTTAGCATGAGGGGGGTCTTGGGGAATTGGGAACAGAAGTTGAAGCAGAAGGATCTAGTCCTGTAGTTGGGATTGAACCAGACTCAGAACCTGATGAAGGACATAGTGCTGTTGAACCGCAAGTTACAGAAGAACATTCGCCGAGGAGACAAGTGAAAGGGAGGCTGAGTCCGCAAGGAAAAGGTGGACTCCAAGCTATCCCGGAAGATAATGGGGAATATGATCTGAGTGATAAAGGAAGTGAGGGGACAATATTCAGAAGATCAAAATGAGTTAGATTGCCCTGTCGGAGGTATTCTTCCCCTGAATTGACTTACTTTGCTGCAAATTATAGAGAGAGCACTCAGGGAATTCTGGGATAATTGAGAAAATTCAACTGAAAATTCGGGAACTTGATCTTCAGTTCAATCTTACCTTTGAACTTCCTTTGTTAAAAGGATTAAGTAACTTGAGACATCTTATCCTGGTAGTGGCTGAATTTCCTTTCCTGGAAGAGAGTAAATTCCCTGTGTTAGTCGAAAAACGTAAACATTTCAATTTGGAACTGGTTTTCAATGAACTTGAACCCTTCCTTATCAGGGACACATAAATAGACTTTCTAGATGAAATAATAATTGTACTGAGGCCCGTGTATGCTGGGACACTGTAAGGTTGTCACTTTAGAAGAACATGGAGTAGGGCAAAGGAAGTCTCACGAAGATTTCTAAATAATAAAGTTACTGAATACATTACAAGCTCTGGTTTTGCCATTTGCACAGGTGCAAATCGACAGAGCAGACTCTTTTGCTGCTAAGTTCCGCTCAATGGTTCTCTTGTAGAGAAGCAATGGAAGCCAATTCTAATATTAGTAAACGTAGCTTCATAATAGCAGGCACACTAATAGTTGTAGTACTCATCATTTTGCTTGTAGGATTATATCCATCTTCACCTATTTCAGAAGAGACAAAGTCTGCAAGTAATCCCAAATCTTCACACCCTAGAGGTACTATCTTGTGCCCATTAGATGAGTCAGAATTGCACATAGATAGATCTAGATGCGATTATTCTGCAAATGCTTATTTTAAACTGCTTTATGAGAATATTAACAAAATGGTTGCCAGGGATTCCTATGTCTGCACACAATTGCCTGCATCAGCTGCAGAAGGTATTACTTACCACCAGTAGGTAATTTTGTCATCAAAAACAAGTAGAGCTACACAGAACCAGCTTCTCAAAGGGTATAAATGTTGTAGAAGGCAGTAACAACATCAGTTGTGCAATTAGTATTTTTTGCTGACTTTCCACGCATTTACTATTCCCTCTTTCTTCCACAGTAAACAATTTTTGTTTTCCTCCTCCATATATTCTGTGACATGATACTTCTGTTTTTCAAAACTTCTTTTTTTCAATTTTCCACCTAAAAAAAGACAAGATAACCAAAAGTTACACACTGATCAATAATTGATAACATTGATCGGCGCCCAGACAGAGAATGGGAGGCTGAGCATGATCTCCATGCAGGCTGTATGGAGAACATACAAAGTGTGCAGGACGATTTGACCGGCCCGAGACTGCCAGCCAAAGCGTCCTGCCCACTTGGAGTGGGCAAACCACTCCTCCCCTGCCCTGCTCTGTGAGCAGAGCAGCCTCGCCCCGACCAAGCTGAACAAGGGGAAAAATAAAATGATAATAACAATCAGTTATCATTTGATTTTTTTCCCGTTGACCTGCTCAGTGGGGCAACGCTTCTCCGCCTTAGCAGAGGAGCCGTCACTGCATGCACCCCTCACAGTTCAGTGGTTCTACTATGGGACAGAGGATGACGCTGCCAGACCCACCATTAGTTTTCCGGTGTAGAGCATGTAGTCAGCCACTGAGCAAACTAAAGTATCTGTAGCATTCTGTCCTGTAAGTGCTTATTACTTGCCGAGTGGGATAGGGTAAGAAGGCAACAAGAGGCAGTGAGTCAGGAGTAAGAGGTGACAGGACAGTGACACCATTGGATCCTGTGTCAAATGGAGAGTGTCGGTAAGTAAGCAGAGAGATAGTGTCTGTGATGAATTAAAGGCAACGGGAGAGATGGTGATCGATAGCAAGTGCGTGGTGAATGGAGAAACAAGGGGGCAGATTTACAAGGAACTGACGCATCTGCATAGATGCGTCAGTTTCCTTGCGTCAGCGCCATATGTCCTTGCGCCACCATGGATGCACTGTATTTACAATACAGTGCACCATGGCGCAAGGAATTACAGATGTGTCAGAAATTCTGACACATCTGTTAGAGCAAAAGTGACGCATTGTTGGAGTTGGTCACAAAAGTGACGGAACTCCAGCAATGTGCCAGAAAACATAGGTAGGTCGAATGTAAAAAGCCCTGCGTCGATCCTTATGGCTGGTCTGAGCAGGCGTAGGGATTTTGACGCAGTGAAGGTGGAGAATGATGCAGTGAAATCTTGTAAATTTCACTGCGCCAGTTCTATGTGGCCTTTTGCATGGGAACGCCTACCCTGCATACATTATAACTGGTGCAATATAATATGACGCAGGGCTTTACAACGTGATGCATCTCCCTAGATGCGTTACTTTGTAAAGTGGCCCCATTTTTTACGCCGCCGTCGCAGCGGCGGTGCAAAAGTGTCGAAGGGGCTTGTAAATCTGCCCCAGGGTCATAAGATGAGGAGCCATAGAGAACTTGCGATGAAATGAATGTGTGTGTGTACATTTGCGATGAAATGATGCAGAGTAAGATGAAGAGCACACAGTCTGTGGTGAAAGGAGGGATACACTAAGAGGAAATCGAGAGTCCAGGATGAATAGGGACAACTTGAGAAAGAGAGACATAGGGGTATATTCACAAGAACGTGTGCTAAACATCACCAAAAAATGTTAATGCAACTTTACACATCTCAGCCTATCATGGGAAAATAACCCTGTGTCAACGTGGAATTCTCAACAAGGCGGCCCCATGCGATAGTTTGTCGAAAAAGCGGCCAATGCCCGCGATACAACCACTTCGAATGAGATAAAAACACAAATCCCAACGCGGAAAAACCTGCGATGGGCCAAATTGCGATGAGGAAATCAGCGACAGGGAGCACCAGGCCTGCAACACACACCAGTCAGAGGGGAAAAATAACAATAAAAGTAGAAAAAACACCCAAACACAAACTGACCAACACCCGAGCACCATGGAGGCAGCCGGAGCAGGCGCAGAGGACGAGCGCAACCCCACAAGCACCCCGGAAGACCAGCCTGGGACCTCGGGCACAGGGAAAGGCAAGCACAAGAAGAAGAGGAAGGTGAAGTTTCGTCTGCAGGCGTACAGGATCATAGTCACGGAGGTAATGGAACACCATCAACAACTGTTTGTCACCTCAAAAGTGTCTTTGCGCACCAAAAATGGAATATGGCGGGACATCGTGGACAAAGTGAATGCCGTCGGAGAGCACAAGAGGACAATGGAATGACATCAAGCGAAAGACCAAGGAGAAACTCGCAGCCAACCAGGGCAGCAATGCAGACTGGAGGTGGGGGCCCAGCACCACAGCTCGTGTTGGATGACATGGAGGAGCTGATGTCGACAGTCATCAGTGTTGATACTGTGGCCGGAGTCGGGGACCAGACACTGCTCGACAGGACACAACACAACCGCAACAGGGTGAGTGACCACCAGGTACTGGGGGGACAGGTGGAGATAGCCATGATGGCACACATGCACAATCAAGCAGAGCACAGTGCACACCCTCAATGACTCTGGGTGATCGCCCAGATCTATACACTGTCACAATGTACAATGCCATGCTATCTGAATGTCAACATGCACCATGCAGCTCCATACATGTAGACACATTGCAATACACCATCTCCTTTTCACATTGCAGGGCCACCATCAACACCCCCTGCAGAGCAGTCCCAGCCACTCTTCACTGATGACGAGGAGGGCAACCCCAGCATCGACGCACAAGCCCTCCTAGACATCAGTGACATCATCCGCGACTCACCTCCAGGATAAGGGCAGCCCACCTGCATCAAGGAGACCACATCCACTACCCAAACCACCCAGCAGGAGGCACCCACAGCCCGGCAGTCCCCCAAGACCCCCAGGAACAACACACAGCCTTCCAATGCCGATTGCTGGAGGGCCAGAGGGAGACGGCTGAGCAGGTGCGGGTGGGGTTCGACCTCATGGCTATCAAACTGGACGCCATCCTTGGGTGTCTAGGCCTGCTCCATGGTCTCCAACTAGCCCTAACTGACATTGCTGGAGAGAAGAACAACTGTCCGCTCAGAGGGGCTCCAGCGATACCAGCCGTGAGCTGGCACACATGCAGAGGCTCATGGAGGACATCGTGCGGATGGAGGCGGAAAGGAAGGCAGTCACCGCTGCACACCAGCGAAATGTAGCTGGGATCTACCATGCCCTGTAGATCCTCATCATGGCATTGCTGCCACAAGGCGTGGCGATGATGAATGCTGCTGCCCCCACACTATCCACATCTCCGCCCCCTGGTGTGCCATTGCCTCACAGTGCAGCAGTCGTATCCCTTCCGGCACCTGATGTGTCAGTGGCACACAGTGCCTCAGCCGGTACTGCAACACCCACAGGTGGGGTAGAGCCCACATCCGGGGAGGAGGATGTGGATGGGTTTGTGATCAGAAGGAGGCACTAGCATTCATTTCCGCTACCTGGCCTGTTTCTGCTTGGTGCTGCACATGGCCCCATGACCTTCCACTGACCCCTGATACACTCCGATGCACTCAACTAGGACAGCGACATGGACTGCCATATCCTGTTTGATGGCCAATGACACAGCGCGCAGACTGCGGATTGTACCTTTCCGCTCCCGCAGTGCTTGTCATCCCCGGATGGACTCTGGCCGGCCCTCCACTGGCCCATATTGTGTAGTGTGCTTGGCATTGCCCTGTACTGCTCCACCTGCAAAACTGCACTGGATGTGCAATAAACATCCAGTAACGCACTGCTGTGTTATGTCTTCCATCATTCATGTATGAATGTGTGGATGAATGTAGGGACAGTGATTTCCCTTGTGCCAATGATGCTCATCCTGTGGGATGCCAGTCAGAGGGTGCTACATGGCCTATTGTGTTCCGGGTGCCGTGGACACAACAACAGGGACACACGCATCATTCACTTTGTTGTGCAGACATGGACTGAACCACACCCAGAGCCCACGAGTCATTGTTGCAAGACCTGCGTATGGCAGGCCAGGCCACTCTGCTTACGCTCCGAGGGGGGGCCCTCATTGCTACCCATCGCAGGCGTACTTGCTGGTGGTGTGAAGGTCACTGGTCTAGTTGTCAGCATGTCACAGCCACTCCCTGAGGGAAGTTTTGCACACACACCACATCCATCAGGCACAGGCGTCACAGGCCATGGGACTCCGCCAACATAAGGGCCAGACAAAGTCACATTCCCCTCTGCCGGTGGTGACTGGATGACGGACGCTCCACGGTTCTCAATCATAAAGGGCTCATGAGTTGTTGCGCATAGGGTTAGTGGCACCCGAGGCCTTGCGGCCATCACGGGCCTACCAACACGTGGCGCTGACTGGGGTTGCACAGAGTTAGTGGCACCCGAGGCCTTGCGGCCGTCATGGGCCTACCACCATGTGGCGCTGACTGGGGTTGCACAGGGTTAGTGGCTTCCGAAGCCTAGCGGGTGTCACGGGCCTACCACCACGTGGCGCTGACTGGGGTTGCAAAGGGTTGGTGGCACCCAAAGCTTTGCGGCCAGCACAGGCACCCCACCACGGGACGGTGACTTTGGGTGCACTGAGGTAGAGGCACCTTAAGAGCTAAGCGGGTGTGCAGGCTGCGATGATGCCCCATCCCGGCGGTCCGGACAGCTCAGGTTTTGTGTGCCCTGCTGGACCGCAGTGTAGGCCAGAGCCAGCGGGCAGTGCCGGCCTACCCCCACGTGGCGTCGCTTAGGGTATCACAGAGTTAGTGGCACCTATTGGGCTGAGCGGGTGTGCAGCCTGCGTTGATGCCCCAGGCACTGGTATGTCCCCTGCCATGGCGAAATCAAGACCAAGCATCACACGTGAGACCTGGTGGCCTGCAGAGCTGGGCTGCATGATGTGGAGGGTGCCATGTCCGCGGGCCCTGGGCTTGTGGCTTGCAGCAGCACATGGTGGGACCTCTTGTCTGCATGCTGGTGGTGGAAGGTGAGCAGTGAAGCCTGGGTGTGCATGGGCGGGCATACTCCGATGGGCAGCGGGAGGGGCTGGGGTGCCTCTGCCTGGGTGTGCATGGGCGGGCATGCTCCAATGGGCGGCGGGAGGGGCTGGAGTGCCTCTGCGTGGGTGTGCATGGGTGGGCATGCTACGATGGGCAGCGGGAGGGGCTGGGGTGCCTCAGCCTGGGTGCGCAGGGTCGGGCAAGCGATGTTGTCTTGTGCAATTGTGTGTACTGTGCCAATCATGTATCTGGACTCTGTTTCAGATGACGGGTCTGTCTCAGATGTGTGACCTGGTGAACTGCAATACATACCGGCAAGTGGTTGGAGACACACCGGTGGCAGCAGGTGAGCAGTGGGCCTGGGTGCGCAGGGGCGGCACTCTCTCTCTTTCCCCCTCTCTTCCTCTCTCTCTCGCTCTCCCCCTCTCTTCTTAACTATCTCTCCCCCTCTCTTCTTCTCTCTCTCTCCCCCTCACTTCTTATCTCTCTCTCCCCCTCTCTTCTTCTCTCTCTCTGTTCCCCTCTCTTCTTCTCTCCCTCTCGTCCCCTCTCTTCTTATCCCTCTCTCTCCCTCTCTTCCTCTCTCTCTCCATCACTCTCTCTCTGTCCTTTGATGTGCGCAAGACACACCTTCTCATCATGATTTTTGTCTTGCAGGCTGTGATCGACGGATTGTCCCGAGGGGAGCCACCATGGGTCTTCATTTCAGTTCAGTATTCATTTTAATAAAGTTTCATTTATTGCTTCGAAAGTGAATGCGTGATGCTAATTTTTGTGACTACACATGCATGTCACCAGTTGTGATTGTGCGACATGATGCAGATTATTTTGTACATGTTGATGTGTAGCTGATGTGGCATGTCTTTGGTCAGGGGGTGCCGGGGAGGGGGGGTCCTGGGGGTGGTGGCGGCGGGTATTGTTGCCCTTTCGGCTCTTCGGGCTGCATGTTCAGTTGCCCGGGTGCATCTGTTGTTCTTCAGGTGTGGCTCTGGGCTGGGCTCCCTTTTGTGGTGCAGGCTGTCGTCCGACTTTGCACCAGGTGAGAGCAGGTGTTTGTTTCCTGCTGATAACGCGCCTTATCGCCTGTTTTGTGTTCTTATCGCCGATCTGGCTGGTCGTTGAGAATGTTGTGGAGTAGTGCTGTTGGGGCTTTTGGCACGGGAACGCCTACTCTGCATCTCATTAGCGATAGTTGCAGGGGTCATCTGTGGCGATGTTTTTTGCGGCTGGTATCGCGGGTAAACTGGTGCTGCTGGATGTTAACACCAGCTTGTGATTGGGGCGATAAGTTTATCGCAACTTTTGCTGTGATTAAGTGCCGTTAACCCGGCGATAGATCCTTGTGAATATGCCCCTTAGTGGGCCATATTATCAAGAACGGCGATTACATTATTGCCGCTTTAGCGTCAGGAAACTGCCGCTTAAGTGGTGATAAGGGGCTTGATAATATGCCGCAGAGAATTCCAATAGAAGCCCAGGTTTGATCTCCTTCACACCAGAACCTGGGCTTCTATTGGAATTCTATAGGCCATATTATCAATCCCCTTATCGCCGCAGTTTCCTGCCGCTAAAGCGACGATAATGTTCTCGCCGTTCTTGATAATATGGCCCAGAGGGTCTTAATTCAGGGTCAGATGGAGGTTGAATAGGAAAACTATGGAGTACGGAGGGTAGGAAACGAAGAAGAAAACCTCCAGGATTGGAGGGCAGGCAGGGTGCAAAAAAGAAGGGACGCATGAGGCCTGTGCCTGTTGAAAGGACAGATGCTGTGATATTGTTGCTATATTGTGCGGTAGGCATTTGTATAGCACTGCATGCGTCTCGGAATATTCTCTGCGGCGCTCAGCAAATGCTGTTTTCAAAAGAAAAGCAGGCGTGCACACCGCAAGCTCCACAAATTATGCAAGTGGGAAATGATTAGAAATGATTAGGAAGCCTTATGCGAAAAGGCATTGTCCCCCTCTGTACAGCGATTCAGACCTCCCCATTGACTCTGTAATCTTTAATTTGGCAAAAAATAGCGAGGTTTTACTCTTTTAGGTCAAAAAGATGAAAAGGAAATACAATTCGTATTGTTATTCATGAGGCCCAATAGATGTGAATCCTAGAAAAAGCATCTCAGTGCGTGGGGAGGCGGTGCCACTCTTTGAATGACAACGACGCCATGTTTTTTCTGTCGATTGTATTGTTTGAAACCCCTGAGGTGTGCCTGTAATTCCGTGTGTTCCCGGGTGTGTGACTAACAACCCTCCCAGCTTCTGGCGTGATGGCTTTATGCTGGGGAGAGCATGGGTGGCCTGCTCGCTAACGGGCTCTGAAACGCTCGCCTGATAGAGGCCTTGCTTTATGATAACAGCCCCAGGGAGTTATTCACATCAGAATTAAATCAACGGGCACATTACGGAAAAATCCGATCATTATATTCTTTTTAACAAAACCAGCTTACGTGTAACTGGACAAAAAAATAACTCTCAGTGTGGCCATTTTTGTTAAGTCTTAATATAACAATGAAAATGTGTGTCTTGTGTCGCCTCAAGAGAGGGCATTCAGTGGATTCGTGAGGAGATCTCTTCAACTGGGGTACCCCAGGTGAGCATTGTGGAACTCGCGATATTATAGGCCTGGCCAATTCAATGAGCAAAGGAGATTCCTGTATGCAGGGCAATCTCAGCAGGAAGTACTCAAGACATACCCGAGACAAGTGCGAACAATGGAGAACCAACCCAAAGTTTGCACACATGGGGCACCGGGCACGCATTTACATATTCACCCCGAGTGCCTCAAGCTCACTTCAGCGGTCCTAGACACGCTGCACCCCAATACTTTAACCTTCGGAAAGTTGTCTCAGTACTGGTGAGAGCCTTTGTAGTAAGAAAAAGAGAAAAAAGAGGCTTAACATTTTTCTCTTTCTCCCAAAAATGCCTCCCAGTCGCTTTGTACAACTTGAGGCTGGTCTAAAAATGACTTGAGCGGTGTCCTACCATTGTATTGAAGTTTTAATACTGACCTCCACTTTTAGGGGCAGATTTACGAGCCCCGTGCGCCACATTTGCGCCGCCGTTGCGTCACTGCTGTGATGCAGCGGCGGCGTAAACCATGTGCCACGTTGCGCCCTATTTACAACGTGACGCATCTAGGGAGATGCGTCACGTTGTAAAGCCCTGCACCACATGAAACCTGCGTCAGGTTTCATGTGGGCGTTCCATCGCAGTGTGGGCGTTCCGTCAGACGAAAGCCTCTTAAAAGTGACGCAGTGAAATCTACAAGATTTCACTCAGTCACTTTTCCTACGCCGCTGCGTCAAAACCTTGCGCCTGCTTGAAGCAGGTGTACGGCGTGACGCACCATGTTGAGGATAGGCGAGGTTGGAACAGTGCTGGAGTTGCGTCACGCCCGTGACACAACTCCAGCACTGCGCCAACCTTACGCCCGCAGATGCAACACCCATCTGTTTATCCTTGCGCCATGATGCGCCGCATACAATGCGGAGCATCTGTGGTGGCGCAAGGGTAAACTTGCGTCACGCATCTTTCCTGGTGCATCCCTGCTGATTTGCAGGGATGCGCCAGCAAACGTAAACATGCCCCTTACAGTTTCGACAGCAGGGGTGCAGGAGGCACTAGGGGCCTCATTTATGAAAAGTGACGCATCGCTGTGAGAAAACAGCGATGCGTCACTTTTCATCGCGCCCTCCTTGCAACACCAATGATGCATCATATTAATAGTATGACGCCTCATGGCGTAAGGAGTTACAGATACGTCAGTATTTCTGACGTATCTGTAGGCGCAAAAATGACGCATTGCTGGGGTGTGTCACAAAAGTGACGCAACTCCAGCAATGGGTCATTACTCATGGGCAAGTCCCATGTTAAATGTGCCTGCGTCATAAGAACAAATGAAAAGAAAAAACGTATTGTCATCTTGAAGCCACTGAGCAGAATTTACACATATGTGATAAACCAGAATTTAAATTGAAACCCCCTGCCTTTAGTGCTCCCACTATTTTAATGCAAACGATTTTGTGTATAGTGCTATATGATCATTTTCCAGTGACAGGCCTCACCACAATGGTCTTTGTGCCCAATGTGTATGCTCTGTAATCTGTATATACATGGCTGATGTTTAAACTAAATAAGGCAGCAAACAAATATCTTCTGTTACCTACCATTTTTTTAAACTCCATTGCTCTTACATACAGAGTTACCTAGTGGTTTCTGATATCAATGTGGTTAAATATGTGTCAAAAAGCGTATACATGTACCATGTTGTAACATTTGAATTATAACACCTAGTCTCTCATTATCAGTGACAGGTAGGGAATAGGGTATTTATTGGCCCAATAAACGATGCCACAGGTATCCGCTATATATTGGTGCGGATCACTTCTCTTATGAGTTGTCACCATCCAATCTTATGAGTTGTCACCATCCAAATGGTGAATAAAACGCATATTTTGATGCCTTGTGCACCAAAAGCTCCATCTATTGGTATTTGCTGGATATTCTCTTGCTATACATTTGGGCAAGATTGACTAGCTGAAAATCACCTGGGGAAAATTGATGGAGATCTGGTAATTACTGCTAAACTTATGATTCCAATCCCTGCCCACTCACTCATAGTTAGGGCCTTAGTGTTCCTTTGCTTAGATGCTGTCAAAAAAGTATCTCTAAAATACTATGGGTGGGCCAAGGCACTGGCCTAGATGGCCGAGCATTTCAAGCTCGGAATGAGGCTTCCCTTTCTTGTCACTGGAAGCCCCGTTGATAGTCATTTTCATCCCCCAGATGGTCAAGGATGCGGGAGTGTGACTCCGTTTACCATGGGGGTCGAGAGGAAACATCTGTATGGACCTGGAGGTGACCTCCACTGTATGAGATCAAGTGGCAAAATGGTGGCGGTGATCACAGATGCTGTGGAAGGAGGTGGCCCTGCCAGTGAGATGGGTGGTCTGTAAACCCCCCCCCAAATCAGCCCAAGACCTGCTGAGCCCCAACATCTCAGTGGTGATGAGATCACTCTTGAATTTCTGGCTGGTCCAGGCCAGTGTTAAAGATTGGGCTACCCATGTACTGCCCTCGAAGGTGGGCCTCTCTGGAGGATGACTTGAGACCCTAATGATTGGTGTAGGACCTGTTGGATATGTGGAGAAAGTGGGAGGACAGATGAGTTTCAGAGATGGAGTGGCTAGGGCAATGCTGTCACTGGATAACAGGGGTGAAGTTAGAGAACCATCGAGACATGGACCACCAGTGTTGTGAGTCTCTGTAATAGCAGCAGACACCGCAAGTAAAGAGGTAATGGGGACATTCTTTGGTAAATGTGTTTCACCAGCTGGCCACAGTGGGTGCATTGACTGAAAGAGCATACATACTGTCCAAAAGATCTTCAGAATCTGTGTATGTAAAAGGCAGTGGAACAATGATTAGAGTTCTAAGTGACACTGACCTCCGTCATCTGATTCTGCAGTGGGAAGCACATTTCAAGAAGGCCTTGCAAGTGGCATAGTGGTGTGTTCTCCCTTTTCCCTTTTCTGGACCTGATTTCTGTGATGCAACCACATAGTTAAAATGCAGCTGATGCACAAGGGTTTGGTTGTACCAGCTTCCGTGTGAGAACTATCGCAAAATTAGCTTAACGCAACTTTGCACATCGCAGTCTATCACGGGAAAATAACGCCGTGTTAACGTTGTATTCTCAACACGGCGGTGCCATGCGATTGTCTCACACTAACGCATCAAATGACCGCAATAAAATTACCGTGACGACAAAAAAACGCAAAACACGAATGCGAAAAAAGTTGCAATGTGGCCCCCGCGATAAAAAAATCAGCGATACCCAGCGACAGGCCTGCAATTCCCACGCGTCATGCGGGAAAATGCACTATAAAAGCACCGAAAAACACAAAGAAAATAATTTAAACTGCATAGCTCCATGGAGGAAGCCGGAGCAAGTACAGAGGATGACCAGAACCCCACAAGCCCCCAGGAGGACCAGCCTGGAACCTCGGGGTCACGGAAGGGCAAGGAGAAGAAGACGAGGAAGATGAGCTTCAGTCCGCAGGAAAAAAGGATCATCATCATAGCGGTAATAGAACACCACCAACAACTGTTCGGCACCTCCAACATGTCATTGGCAAATAAAAATACAATTATGGCAGTCCATCCTGGACAAGGTGAATGCAGTCGGAGTGAGGAGGAGGACAATTGGAGAGGTCAAGAGGCGCTGGAATGATGCGAAGCGCAAAACCAAGAAGAAACTCGCTGACAACCATCAGGCAGCAATGCAGACTGGAGGTGGCAGTCCAGCGGAACACCAGGAGCTGGATGAGATGGAGGAAATGGTGTCCACAGTCATCAGTGGGGAGACGGTGGCAGGAGTTGGGAGTCCGGACACTGCTCGACATGACCTGATACCACAGCACCAGGGTGTGTAGCGAACAGGGACTGGGGGGACGGGGGGAGATGGGCACAATGGCACACATGCACAATTAAGTAGAGCACACTGCACACCCACAATGACTCTGGATCATGTGCCTCATCCCCTTGGCATCACACATACAAACAGCAAGTAGGCCCCCGTCCACTATGGGCACAAAGGGGTCCCTCCCCACACAGCACCAATCTCACAACCAACCCATGCACACGTGGTAAAACCAGCAAAGCTGCGTGTCTGTGAGCCACACTGACAATGCAAGTGACACTGCATGACGAATAGCATGGCTGCAGTCCAATTATCATGACATGGTGCACGCCAGGACACTGAGGTGGCTGAGTGAGGAACACATCCGGAAAGGAGCAGGTCACACTCTGACACATCCATGTGCACAAACAACCCCTGACGTCAACAACACATCTGCGGATAAACCATTCCCAAGAATCCAAAATCTGAACAAGAGCCAAAATTAGCCAAGTCTGCAACATCTCAGCACTGTAGAAGCACAGAAGTCAAAGGCAGACTGCCTGAAAGGGATAAGGGGCAGCAAACTCACAGCTGCAGGGGCGATTCTCCCACAATGCAGCACACATACATAGCAATAACAGCAGATCAATGCTGACGACAATGTGGTACAAAGTGCAACACTTTCACTACAGAATATAGGGCACAACAGGTTCTGCTTGTGCATAGAAACTGGCCAATCACATCTGGCACAGCAGGAAACTGTGAGATGGTAATGTACATGTACAACCTCACATCCGTAATGTAGTTAAAATGTCCCGCTTCAAATAGTCAGCTCCTCCCAAACAGTCACAATGTATATTGGCATGCAGTCTGTATATAAACTTTAAAAATGAGTCAACATACGTCAACACAATGTTAAAATGCATCTCCCCTTCACATTGCAGAGGGACAATCAACACCTCCTGCAGAGCAAACCAGACAACTCACAAGTGATGATGAAGAGGACCTCCACACCTTTGACACCGACACCCTACAACAGCTCATGGACAGCTACGGCAACCCACCTCCAGGAGCAGGGAAGCCCAGCTGCATCAAGGAGACCCCACCCTCTGCACAGACCACACAGCAGGAAGCACCCACCACCACGGCTGGCTCCCAGCACCCCACCGAAGAACACATCGCATTCCAAGGCTCGGGGTTAGACTGCCAGAAGGAGGTGGCTGAACAGGTGAGGGTGGGGTTAGATCTCATGGCAGCCAAACTAGATGACATACGTGGGTGTCTAAGTCCCATCAGGGACCACTTACACTCCCTAACAGACACCCACAGTTTGCTCCATGATGTCCAACAATCCATGCCCGACATCGCTGGAGTCCTGACTCTGAGAGGAGAACAACTGTCCAGTCAGAGTGGCCTCAGCGATGTCACCCGAGAGTTGGCACATATGCTGAGGATTATGTAGAACATGGAGCGGATGCATGTGGAAAGAATGGCTGCCACAGATGCACACCGGCAAAAAGTTGTTGGGATCTTCCATGCCCTGCAGATCCTCATCATCGCATTGCTGCTACTAAGACAGTCGCTGATGAATACTGCTGGTACTTCTACACACACATCTCCGGCCCCTGATGTGTCAGTGGTACACAGTGCTGCAGACCAAACATCAGCACCCACATGTCAGACAGATGACATAAAGGACGAAAATGCGGGTGATTACACCTTTGTATTAAGAAGGAGCCGGTAGCCTTCTTCTCCGCCATATGCCCTGTTTCAGCTTGGTTCTGCCCTCTGCATCATGCCCTGTAACAACACCTCCCACTGTCCCCCGAAACACTCTGCGACACTCACCTTGGACCTCGACATGGACTGCCATATTTTGTTTGCTTACCAATGACACAGCAATCAGACTGTGGACTGTACTCTTCCTCGTCCGATGTACTTGTCAATCCCTAAATGACGCTGGCTGTCCCTCCAATGTGCTACAATGTAATGTGGGGTTTGCATGGCCATGTACTGCTCTAGCTCCGACACTCCACCGAATGTGAATAAATCATTCAAATTCACACAGATGTGTCATGTCCATAATCGATCAAGTATGAAAGTATGGATGAATGTAAGGACATTGATTGCACAAAAAGGTACACCCTGGGAAATGAAAGCAATGAGCATTTTGACCGTGACACACACAGGCAGTGAGATGACTGGGAATGTGTGCACTGGCTGTGGCCTCATTGCTCTGAAACATCAATCACCCAATTTCACTACTTTGCCCCACACAATGTTAGAAATAGGGCTGTGTATGAAATGTCAAAGTCGTTGGCAGGCCTAAAGTAGTGTCCCCCATCACATTTGACCACAGAACACCTCTTCGTGTGCCTACTCACACTCAACTGGGTGGACACAGCCTGCACTTATGGATATATTGATCCACATGGCAAGAAGTTGGACACCATACTCACATAGCTGAAGACACGTAAGAGCACAGGTCTCTCATCAACTATCCCAACCACAATGTCTGGCTCACAGAGGTGGAGCTGGCAATAGGGACTCACCCCTAAGTGATATGCATCAGTCAGTCCCACCCTGTGTATGGACAATGCTCATTGAGGCACATAATTTGTCATTCTAATCAAAACTCATCACAGTTGAACACCAGTGAAGTTGCGTAGACTTTATTAGCATGTGCGTGACAGTATGGGCAAGACAAGGGCCATAACATGCAGACCACTGCAACAGACACTAACAGGCAGCATTCGGTCACGGTACAGTTCCACGTGACAGGCGTTGTGCATGTGCCCGAGATTTTCTGCCATTGCGTTGGTGGCTCTCGTAGAACCGGCACTCTTCTGACCCGAGACAGTTATGTGGATGATATACCACAGCTCGCAGCAATGAGTCGTATGTGTGTGCAATGTTTGGACGTATGGGTTGTTGTGTACATAAGTGTCAAGGGCATTCCATGCAAGAGTACCTCGAGCAAGGACTTCTGTTTGTGGGGTGTAGATACGTTGGTCTTTCATTAGCGCTGTGCGTAGTGTGGGAGTCGTCATCCTCTGCTATGGTATATCTCTCAGGGGGTGCCTGCCGCATGCAAGGCCAAGGTCGGAGGTGCAGATGTCCTTCAGCCTTATGTATTGAGACAAGGAGCTTCCATCCCTAATGTTAGTCTGATTACTGCTTGCATTCTAGAAATGTGATGTGGCTTTCGCACTGCAATTGAGGCTAGGCCTTAGGCTTATGGTGCACCAATGGCGATACACACACCACAGTTGGCATGTATGAGCCAAGAGCCTGACCGGCCTTGTGCTCCTTGTACCATCCCTTCGTGCGCGGCCGCACTCCGGGTGCATGCAACACTGCAACATTGTCGTTTGAGGGCTGTGTGGCGCTGACACTGCAACAGAGACACACGCATCAGTTGGTTTCCTGTCCAGCCCAGAAATGAACCACGGCCAGATCCCAGGCATAATTATTCACACCCCACCGCTGGCCTGGCGAATGCCGACCCAACCCACTCGGCTTACGTATAAAGGGGGGGGACGACGACGCTATGTGTCCCAGTTCTTCCCCACTGCCGGAGGTGACATGGCTGCGTCCGCCTGGCATATCACGAGACTCAATCAGAAAGGGTTCATGACTTGCATTGCAAAGAGTTGGTGGCACCGGATACACTGCAGCTGACACTGGCCTTCCGCCACAGGATGGTGACTTTCAGTGCACTGAGGTAGGGACACCTTAAGGACTGAGTGGGTGTGCAGCCTGCAATGATGCGCCATCCTGGCGGTCCGGACTGGTAAGGATTTGTGTGAGCTCTGCTGGACCGCAGTGTAGGCCTGAGCCAGCGGGCAGCGCGGGCCTACCGCCATGTTGCGTTACCTTGCGGTTCACAGAGTTAGTGGCACCTATGGAGCTGAGCGGGTGTGCAGCCTGCGATGATGTAGTGTGCACTGAAATGATCTCTGCCATTGCGAAATCAAGACCCAGAATCACGTTTGTGACCTGGTGACCCGCAGTGCGGGGCTTCATGATGTGGAGGCTTCCAAGGTCGCAGGCCCCGGGCTTGGAGATTGCACCGGCACGTGGTGGGCCCTTTGGAGACACGCTGGTGGCGGAAGGTGAGCTGTGAGGCCTGGGTGCGCAGGGGCAGGCAATCACCGCTGGGCCGCAGAAGGGGCTGGGGTGCAGCAGCCTGTGTGCGCAGGGGCGGGCAAGAGATGATGGCATGTGCAATGGTATGAACTCATAAATCTGGACTCTGTTTCAGATAAGGGACCTGGTGGACTGCAGTGTATACCGGTACGTGGTTGGAGACACACCGGTGGTAGCAGATGAGCAGTGAGGCCTGGGTCCGCAGTGTCGGCACTCTCTCTCCCTCTCTTCCTTTCACTGTCTCTCTCTCTCTCTTCCTCTCTTTCCCTCTCTTTCTCTCTCTCTCTCCCTCTCTTCCTTTCACTGTCTCTCTCTCTTCCTCTGTTTCTCTCTCTCTCCTTCTCTCTCTCTTCCCCTTCTCTCTCTTCCTCTCTCTCCCTCTCTTTTACTCTCTCTCTCTCCCCCTTTCTTTCTCGCTCTCTTTCACTCTCTCTCTGTCCTTTGATGAGTGCATGACACATCTTCTTATCTTGAATTTTGTCTTGCAGGCTGTGACTTACAGATTGTCTAGAGAAGACCCGCCATGACTCTTCCAAATAGTTGTTTGGAGTTAAATTTGAATAAAAAATGTGTTTGAAAATTCAAAGATGAATGAATGATTCTCCTTTTTCTGAACACACATGATTTTAATTGTTGTAATTGTGCGACATCAGGCGAATTGTTTTGTTCATGATTTCATAAAGTTGATGTAAAATATCTTTGGTGGGGGTGGTGCCCGGGGTAGGTCCTGGGGGTCGTGGGGGTGGGTGTTGTGGACCTCCTGGGTGTCCGAGCTGCATGATCAGTAGCTCCATGGCATCTGTTGTTCTTCTGGTGTGGCTGTGGGCTTGGCTCCCATTTCTGGTGCAGGTTATTGTCCGATTGAATACCAGTAAAGAGCAGGTGTTAATTCCCTGCTGCTAACTCGCCTTATCGCATGTTCTGTGATCTTATCACCGATCTGGCTGGTCGTTGAGAATGTTGCGAAGTGGTGTTGTCACAGCTTTTTGCACGGGAATGCCTACTTTGCATCTCATTAGTGTTAGTTGCCGGTATCGTCCGTGGCGATGTTTTTTTGCGCCTGCTATCGCAGGGAAACGGGCGATATCGGCTGTTAGCACCAGCTTGTGAATAGGGCGATAAATCTATCGCTACTTTGGCTGCGATAAAGTGCCGCTAACTCGGCGATAAGTCCTTGAGAATATGCCCCATTGAGTTTGACGCTACCTCCTATTCACAAGGGCAGCGTAAATAGGAGGTAGCGCCAAACTTAAGACCAGGAAAAATCTGGTCTTATGTGACAAAACGAGGTGAAATGCTTCATTTCTCCTCGTTTTTGCTTTTTCCATGTGTGCTGCCTTGTGCAGCACACATGGAAAAAGCAAAATGCCATGGTTTGTTTATGTTAAGGTGTCCCTTCCTGTTCATAAACAAACTATTTTTTTAAATGCCGTTTTGTAACTTACATGTGTGCTGCATGAAGCAGCACACATGTAAGTTAGTAAACTAGTTAATATACTACATGAAATGCTATTTGTTAATGGTAAATGGTGATAAGTGACACCTTCTGCTACTGATGCTGGTAATTTCATACATACATAACAATCGCTAATCTCCATGGTGTCTACGTACTGAACTAATAGTTTTGTGAATACATTTAAAGCAGTGTCATTATTTGTCACAGTGTGATGTAGATCTATCTCATCTGGTGCTTCTGATTCTACTCTATTTCCCTTTATGTTAGCCACCCTTTCATTAATATCTGTGTTATTATTCTTTTCTGTTACCATCAGATAAGGGATCGCTATAGTTAATACTAACCAGAATATAAGTACTAAAAATATACTGCAAATACATATTCTACAACACTTCTTTATACAATTTTGTTTTGGTCTTCCAGTAACCCTATCATCAGCTATTTTAATCTAAGAAGATTCCTCTTCTTTTCTTTGCTCTATTTTTATGAATTTGTATTTATTTTGATCTTCAAGGGGGTCTCACTTCTCCTTCGTCAATCTGTTCAACAATTATTTCTTCATCATTTTCTTCATTCAAATCTAGATTCTCAAAGTCTTCAAGAATAACATGGGTCCATTCAGGACCTTTGAACTTATTGTTCAAAATTCGCAGACTTTGGCTCCTTCACCGGGGTTTTCCAGACAATTCCCAGACTGACTAGAGATTTCATTTACTTGCTCAGGTTCTTCACTTATTGTCTTTAAGTGGGACTTTAATCTTTTAACACCATCTGGCCAATTATCACCCTTTCTGACCTTTTTGACTTGTACTGCACTTTCACTTTCCTCATCTCTTTCAAGTATTCTTTTATTTTCGTTATCTTGTGGCACAATTTGAATATCTTCGTCTTCAGAGTCCCTATCTATCTTTCCTTGTTCAGGGCTTATTGCTGTTACTTCATCTGCCTGAACATGTTCTTCTTCTTCTATCTGGTCCTGTTCAGGTCTTATTTCGACTTGTTCTTCTTCTTCCTGAACTTGTTCTTCTGTTCCTAACTGGTCCTGCTCAGGTCTTACTGCACTTTGCTTTTCTGCCACCTGAAGGTGTTCTTCTAGTCCTATCTGTCCCTCCTCAGATCCGTGAATATGTTGGTTCACTTCTGTTTGAGTAGTCAATAAGTCAGTCAAAAAATCTTTATTCGGCTTAATGACAGCCATTAAAGAACAAATAAAACATTATTTTAACAATAATACGCATATTAAGATTTTAACCAATTTGAATGATACCCAAGAATTCATTTTCCGACAACATTACAAAGTCGAACTGCAGCGGAGATATACTTATAGACCATAAGACAGGTGAATTCATTATTTAAAAGAAGTAGATGACATAATGCAGGTTGACACTTTCTAATGTTTAAAAATCTTAATAATGGTTTTTAAAAAGTGCGTCTGGGGTTAAGATACAATTTACAAAAAAACATAAAGTGCAAAGTGCTTTGTGCAGAAATTGAATTACATGGACACAGTTCTAATTTGGCAGCACAATATGCATCACATGGGTACGATACCAGTAAATGAGCAATACCCATCCTGAACCTAATCAAATAAAACATCTTTGCTTGATTAAAATAAAAAGAAAGATAGGATTCAATTTGTGGGGAGCTAATTAGCAGTGAATGCTCAACTGCCCCTTTTTTTTTACCATCTCTTTCATGCTTCAGAAGTAGAAGAAAATCACTTTTAAGCTTGGCCGTAGGAATTGCAGATATATTTCTGGGACTGTTAAAACAATCTTGCAATCCCAAGTTCTCCAATTGTTCTTGCAAGTAAGAGAGCCATGGAATTGTTTTTTACATAATCCAGTTTTAAACAATCTAAAATTATGTCACGGTTCAGGACTGGTTCCTCTTTTGACCAGATGCTACGCCAAAGCATCAATGGTGCTAGTTGCATACGAAAGGATAATGGTGTAACACCTAGTTCATTATGACACATAGTGGCAGGGGTGCTTTTAGGTAATGTCAGCACACACGTTTTAACATTAAGTTCTCGGCTCTTTGGAGGCCCGATGTGTTTGAGCAACCCCAAACTCCAGCGCCGTATAATGTAACGGCGCATGTTCTTGCTTTATAAATATCAATAATTACTTTTATAGGGCGAGAACCTAATTTTTTTGTGAATCTAAAAATGGCCTCCATGTTTTTATTGAAGCACCCAATCCTGGTGTTAACTAGGTGGGACCAAGAGTTTTTTTCGTTACAAAGAATGAATTGATAGGGTTAGTGAATGAATACAAAAAATTAAAAATCCTCTAGCTAGTGGAAAAAACAGACTTTATTCAATTCCCTAGCTGAGAATGTTAAAACAATTGGGGTTGCGTAGGGGGTGTATGTCAATTAGATACCCCCTACTGACCCAGTAATTGTATTCATTCACTAACCCTATCACACTCACCATCACCTAACACATAGTTTTCACATAGATTATTCTTTCACCCAACAACAGTGCTCCCATATACTTATTGGTCGAAGCACGCCCCGCCCCGTAGAGGGACGGGAAGACCCCCATGATGAAGCATGACACTATGGGACTTCATAGTGTGTGAGGGGTATTTTAAAAAGATTTAGTGACTTCATTGACATCACATAAGGCACTGCTTGATTATTCCCTATTTAAAAATAACAAAACACAGAAAAATATTTTTTTGTATTACTATTGAGTAGAACCACATTGTTTATTTAAAGTCTGACATAGGAGGAAGGTTCTACCAGGAATCCTCTCCACTCCCTCTCTTTGTTAATTTACTGTTCTACAGTGCCCAGGCCCTTCCTGAAGCCATAATGGACAGCGGAGAACTTTCCTTTTTGTGTAACCCAAGTCTCTAATCTCTCCAGTATTACTCGTCCCATAATCTTGCAAGTGCTATCGATTAAAGAAATGGGTCGAAAGCATTTGGGATCTCATCTATCACCCTTTTTAAATATGGAGACTATTATAACCGATCTCCATGACTCCGGGGGGCCCAGAACTGCATAGCATCTTAATATATTTGTTAATAACAGGTGCCACAAGGGGGCTGTTTGAGTATATTTTTCTCTCCTTGTCTGGTCCTGCTCAGGGTCTCCAAAAGTTGTATTCACCCTTTCCTGAGCTTGTACTTCTACACCGGTCTGATCCTCTCTAGTTTCCTGTCATTCTAGTCTGGCTCTGCTTCTTGTTGTAATAATCACCTCAGGTCAACCACTGGTATCTGTCAGGAATCGCGGGCAAAGCACCTGTCTGGCCTACAACCCCCATAAGGCAACCACAAAAGGGGCGGAGTCGCGTCCTTAAAAGAACGCGAAGCGCAAGAGAAATCGTGCGTAATTCAGGAAAGCGGGTCCGTAATTCTCTTCCTGTTTCCCATTGGAGAAGTCGTGGATGCAAAGTCTCCTGTTTCACCAAAGCATCTCGTAAAGGATGAGACGAGTCAAGACCCCGCGGTTCCACTCCGCAAGAACTGTTCGCTACTTTCCAAGCACCGGAGGCACGGTCGGTGCCTGCACCCTGCTCCTCTCTGCGACGATGAGAGAAGCTAGATAAGTATTCACGCTCCAAGGCAGGAGTGGTGATCTGCGCTGGCGTCTCTGAGAGGCAAATGTTTGTTTAAGAGCTCCGAGACCAGAGCGGTGCTCTGCGTGGGCACTTCCATGACAATTTCATTGCAAGAAACGCTAAGAGCTCCGAGGCAGGAGCGGTGAGCAGTGCTGGTGCTTGCGTGACATTTTCAGTTGTTTATTCCACGCTAGAGTTTCAGTACATTGTGTGCGTATTACTCTACTTTATTTCAAGCTCCGAAGCAGGAGCCATTCACCGCAAAGATCCGTTATTCCTAATGTCCTCCAGTGCTGTGATCGAACCGCATGAAGTGGAAGGCATAACTTTACCTTGAGGATTGTTCCTTGTAGACATGGGCTTCTAATGAGAGGCAGTCTACACGCAGCATAAATAACCGCAGAGCCTTTGTTTCGATTTTCAAGTCCTTATTCTTTTATTGGGAACAGCAAAAACTTTGGTGCATGAACCTAAAGACATAGAATCCTTGAACAATAAAGACGCTATCAACTGCTTAGTACTCCCCTTTTCATCACCTTGTGGCACATGCTCCAGCATACAGTACTGAGTCTTCACCTTCTCTCGCTCATTTTGGTGGGTGTCTTTCCAGAGAGATCTAAGGTTCCTCAAGGCGTATATGGCTGGGGTGTTAATGTCTGTGTTATGTTTTTTGTAGTGCATTCCGGTATGATGGAATACTGCCGTTAACAGGAGAGACGAGGAAGTCTGAAGGATAGTGTGGCAAGAATAAGGTAGTGTTGCATGCCATTGTATTTCATTGTGGTGTTATTTCTCTTTCAGGTTCTATTCCCCGCTGTTCCCGTCCTACCCTTCCCTCACTTGATTGCTCTAATCCTCCATGCAATAATTGCTGGAGTGGGAGATATCAAGGGGTGGATACCCTATTGCATCGCTCGAATCCTGAGGAGTACCGGACTGAGGACGGAAACGTAACAGTATCCAGTCTTCATGACTTGTGCTCGATTGTTCTTGATCCACTACTTCAGAATCTGTTATTCTAGATTCTTCAGCTGTACAACCTTCAGCACCCTCAACTGCTTGTGTCAGTTTTGGTATCCTTTCCTCAGGAGCTGGTACTCTTTTGGTATGACTGGCATGTATCCAGTTAGGCAAACCTGTATATTTCACTGCTGTTGTTGTAACCAGTATGACCTGTTGCGACTTATCCCACCTGGGTGCTAGGCAAGACTCACAGGTGTGATTCTTCACTACCTTCCAGTCTCCGGGATTTAGATCATATGCTTGATCCGGCTGCCTGGCAACTGTGTCTTCACCAACCTGGTGAGAGACAGAACACACTAGGTCAGCCAATCCTTTACAATAATCTAGTACCAGTACCAGATCATCAGTTATACTCAACAATTTGTGTACCGGTATAAATGCTAGTCTCATTGCGCTTCCCATGAGTATTTCATGGGGACTCAATCCTGTGTTTCTGTCAGGAATGTTTCTGAGTCCCATCAGAACAAGAGGTAATGCAGCTGGCCAACACAGTGATGTGGATGCACACACCTTTGCCAGTCTCAATTTGATTGTGCCATTCATTTGATCTAGCACTCCAGAAGCCTCTGGGCAATATGCACAGTGCAGTTTTTGTTCAATTTTAAATGCTTCACAGATTAACCAAATTATTTCATTATTAAAGTGAGATCCTCTATCTGATTCCACAGTTCCTGCAAAACCAAACCGTGGAATTAGCTCCCTCAACAGCAGTCTGGCAACTGTTATGCTGTCATTTCTTGTAGTAGGGTATGCCTCCACCCACCGTGAGAACAAGCAAACTATGACAAGGACGTACTTCAATCCCCTGCATGGTGGTAGTTGGATAAAATCTACCTGCGACCTCACAAAAGGTCCTTCTGCCTTCCCAATTCTTCCCCAACTGACCACTGTTTTCCTACCTTGTCTGTACTGTTAACAAGTTAAGCATCTCTGGCAAAGACTCTCTGCTACAGCCCTAAATCTTGGATTATACCAATCCTGTCTAAAGAGCCTGATCATGGCGTCCCTGCCTATGTGTGTGTCTCCATGACACATTCGGGCCATTTGAGAGAGTAAACAATTTGGCATTACTGGTCTGCCATCTTGGTAAATCCACACGTCATCCTCTGTTCTCCTTTGACACCCTGTTTTTATCCACTCCTCCTTTTCACTCACTTCCACCTCATCCTGTAATTGTCTCACTTCATCCCATTTTTCTAATGCTGAGAGTAGCATAAGTTGGCATCGGATTCCACTTGTTTAAATTTTCCTGTTTAGTGCCATTTTATTTCTGGCAAAGTATTGGGCAACCTGGTCATCATATCGATTACCAGCTACCACATAGTCATTTCCTGACTGACGTGCAGCACACTTGACCACTGCCACTTCTTTTGGCAATTGCATTGCTTCCAACAGTTCTTTCACAAATTTTCCATTTTTAATAGGGGATCCTGAAGAAGTCATGAAATCCCTCTGCATCCAGAGCTGGCTAAAGTCATGCACCATACTGGCTACCAGTGTAAATGGTTACTTTCCAATTTCCCCCAATTTTACATGCTTTAATTAAATCTATCAATTTGGCTACTTGTGCAGACTTGACTCCTGGTAAATAGGATGCTTCGACTATTCCAGCCAATGTGCATACAGCATAAGTGGCACTTAATCCTCCCTCCTCATGCTCTCATACATGAGCCATCTACAAATAGCTCATGTTCAGTTTCTTTCAGGGGCTCTTCCTGTATGTCTGGACGGGGCTTGGTACATAACTCAGTGACATCCAGACAGTCATGCTCGACTTCATCTCTTACTTCTTCCCCACGTACATCTGGTAATAAAATAGCAGGGTTTAGAATAGTACACCTGACCACTGTCACGTTTTCTGCTCCTAAAATGATTCTTTCTCACTTAATCATCAGACTAGGAGTAAGATACTGTGTTCTGGTTCTAGTCAAAAGAATTTCCACTGAATGTGGAACATATACCTTTACAGGATGTCCCATTACAATGGACTCACATTGTTCAAGATGTATACATGTAGCAGCTATTGCTTTTATGCAGCCAGGTAATGCTGACGCTGCAGGGTCCAAGGTAGCAGAAAAGTATACTACTGGACATCTCATCAAACCATGTCGTTGAGTTAACACTGAAAGGGCACAATTTTTTCTTTCACAACAGAATAGTGCAAATTCTTTTGTATAGTCTGGCGTACCTAGAGCTGGAGCTTCACACAAACAATTTCGTACTTTCACAAAAGCTTCCATGCTTTCATCATCCCAAACTACTGGGTCCTTTGCGTTTCCGTGTCATCTGTATTAGGGGTTTAGCTAACAAAGAAAAACCTACAATCCACTGGCTGCAATACCCCACTACACCAAGAAACATTCTGATTTCTCTCTGGGTTTGTGGTAACTGCATTTGTTTTATTATTTTTATTCTTTCAGGGGTCCCTTTTCTCACTCCTCTTTCTATTTGGTGTCCCAAATATTTAACTCCAGTTCGATTTTTTTTTAAAATTTCTCTGGAGGCACTGAGGGCCATACACTCAAGGAGCTATCGCTGAGTTTTCGGCACCTTAATGCAGCCAAATTTGAGATCAAATTACCACCCCATTCACAAGCTGGTGCAAACAGCCCATATCACCAGTTTCTGGTGATAGCAGCTGCAAAAAACATTGCCAAGGATGACCTCGGCAACTATCGATAATGAGATGCAGAGTAGGCGTTCCTGAGCAAAAACCAGCGACAACACCACACCACAACATTCTCAATGACCAGCCTGATCTGCGATAAGATCACAAAACATGCGATAAGGCGCGTTAGCACCAGGAAACTAACACCTGCTCCGACCTGGTTCAAAGTCAGACTACAACCTGCACCACAAAAGAGAGCTCAGCCCAGAGCCACACCTGAAGAACAACAGATGCCATGGAGCCACAAGAGGGCAACAACACCCACAGCCATCACCCCCGGAACCCACCTCCCCCCCCCGGGTCCCTCTCCGGGCACCACCCACCCCCAGATAAAGATATGTCACATCAACCACACGTAAACATATACCCAAATAACCTGCATGATGTCGCACAATCACATCTGGTGACATGCATGTGTCATCACAAAAATGAGCATCACACATTCACCTTCGAAGCAACAAATGAAAATGTATTAAAATAAACACAGAACAGAAATGAAGACACATGTCGGCTCCCCTCGGGACAATCCGTAGGTCACAGCCTGCAAGACAAAAATCATGATGAGAAGGTGTGTCCTGCGCACATCAAAGGACAGAGAGAGAGCAAAGGAGAGAAAGAGCAAAGGAGAGAGAGAGCGAAGGGGAGAGAGAGCGAAGGAGAGATAGAGCGAGGGAGAGCGTAAGAGAGGGAGCGACAGAAAGACAGACAGAGAGAGGGAGCGAGAGAAAGATGGACAGAGAGGGGGAGAGAGAGATAGACGGACAGAGAGGAACATACGAACAGATAGGGGGAGAGAGAGCTAGAGAAAAGAAGAGAGGGACAGGGAAAGAGAATGCCGACACTGCGCACCCAGGCCACATCGCCCATCTGCTGCCACCGGTGTGTCCCCAACCACGTGCAGGTATATAGTGCAGTTCACAAGGTCCCACAACTGACACAGACCCGACATCTGAAACAGACTCCAGATACCTGAAGGACAAAGTACATACAATTGCTCAAGACATCATTGCCAGACCGCACCTACGCACCCAGGCAGCTGCAACCAGCCCCTCCCACCGCCCAATGGTGCATGCACGCCCCTGCAAACCCAGGCCTCACTGCTCACCTTCCGCCACCGGCGTGTAGAAAAGAGGGTCCACCATGTGCCGCTGCAAGCCACAAGCCCGGGGCCCGCAGACATGGCACCCTCCACATCATGCAGCCCCACTCCACAGGCCACCAAGTCTCACATTTGGTGCTGGGTCTTGATAACTCCATGGCAGAGGACATACCAGTGCACCCAGCCTCATTGCAGGCTGCACATCCGCTCAGCCTCATGGGTGCCACTAACTCTGTGATCCAGGAGGCGACGCCACTTGGCGGTAGGCCCGCGCTGCCCTCTGGCTCAGGCCTACACTGTGGTCCAGCAGGGCACACATAACCTGAGCCGTCTGGACCGCCGGGATGGGGCATAATCGCAAGCTGCACGCCCGCTCAGAACTTAAGGTGCCCCTACCTCAGTGCACCGAAAGTCACCGTCCCAGGGCGGTGTGCCTGTGCCGGCCGCAGTGTATCCGGTGCCACCAAGTCTGTGCCCCCACAGTCATGAACCCTCTATGATTGGGTATCGTGCTGCGGACGCCATCATTTCCCCTCCGGGCCTGCGGAATGTGATGTCGCAGGTCCCTGGGCCCCCATGCCTACATGCACACCACACGGATACACCCCAAGAGAGGTTGGAAATGGCATTGTGCACGTGCGCCCAGCCCTTTTTATTGGCAGGTTCACATGTGCTGTGACGCGTGTGCTGGATGGGTGTGGTGTGGGTGTAAACCAGCTGTGAGGGAGTGGCCGTGGCATGCTGACAACTAGACCTGTGAGCAGCAGATCACTACAGGGGAGTCCTGGCACATGTGGCGTTGTTGTCCCCCCTGGAGCGTAAGCGTAGTGGGCTGGCCTGGCGTATGCCACTCCAGCGTAAGGGTTTGAACAATGATCCCGGGGATCTGTGCATGGTTTCGTACGGGGCTGGATAGGGAAGCAACAAATGTGTGTGTCGCTGTTGTTGCGTCGGCGCCACCCGTACGACAATCGACAATGTGTCACCCTATGATCCAAGTCCAATGACATGAGCCACATGGACGTTAGAGAAATTCACTGACCCCACATCCATCCATGCTACCACACTTGAAAGATCATAGAGACAACACATTTGTGTGGTTCAAAATGTTTAATGCACATTCAGTGGAGTGTTGCATCTGGAGCAGTACAGGGCCATGCTAACACCACTTTCAAATGATGAGAATGACTAGTCCAAAGGAAGTGGAAGAGTTCAGTGCACAGTCTGATAGCAGTGTCATTGGCGATCAAACAGGTTATGGCAGTCCATGTCGAGGTCCAAGGTGAGTGTTGCAGAGTGTATCGGGGGACAGTGGAAGGTGATGATGCAGACGGCAGAACCAAGCTGAAACCGGCCATGATTCGGAGATGGGGGCTACCGCTTCCTTCTAGCCATGAGGGCAGATTCATCCGCATCTTTGTCCTCTGCTGTTTCATGTGCCTCACATGTGGGTGGTGCTGGCCTTTCTCCAGCACTGTGGCAGTGGCACCTCAGGGGCCGGAGATGGAATGCCTGCCGCACTGTGTGGCACTGACACTTCAGGGGGTGGAGATGTGGATGTAGTGGTAGCAACAGCATGCATCTGCGCCAGGCCTTGTGGCAGCAATGTCATGAGGATGGTTTTGAGGTCATTGTGGAACCCAGCTACCTTTCGCCAGTGTGCAGCCGTGGCAGCCACTCCTTCCGCATTGGCCCGCTCAATGTTCTCCATGAGCCTCCACATGAGTCCCATCTCCCGGGCGAGCTCGCTGGAGCCACTCTGACTCTACAGTCGTTCTTGTCTCACACTCAGGACTCTAGCGATGTCAGCCATGGTTCATTGGAGAGCATGGAGCGGACTGTGGGTGTCCTTTAGATACTGTGAGCAGACTTAGACACCCATGTATGGCATCTAGTTTGTCTGCCATGCGGTCGAAGCCCACCCGCACCTGTTCAGCCAGCTGCCCTGGCATGCCAACACATGGCGTTGGAAGGCCATGTGTTCTTCGTGGGGGTCCTGGGAGGCAGCCATTGTGGTGGGTGCTGCCTGCAGTGTAGTCTGTGCAGGGGGTGGGTTCTCCTTGTTGCAGCCGGGCTGCCCTGCTCCTGGAGGTGTGCTACGGACACTTTCAATGAACTCTCGGAGGGCGTCGGTGTCAAAGGTGTGGTGGTCCTCTTCATCATCAGAGAAGAGAGGTTGGGACTGCACTGCAGGAGGTGGTGGTTATCCCTCTGCAATGTGAAGGGGAGATGCAGTTTAACAATGTGTTCACATGTGTGTTGTCGCATTGTACATGTTTACATACAGACTGCATGACTGTGTACATCGTGGCTGTTTCGGAGGGGCTGCCCATTTGCTGCGGGACTGTGAACATTTCAACAACATCACAGCTGTGTGTTTGTACTTGTACATTATCAATTCACATTTCCCTGCAATGCCACTAGTGATTGGCCAGTGTCTACACCCAGTCAGCACCAGTTGTGTCCACTGTTCTGCGGTGAACGTGTTGCGGTTTGTGCCACTTCGTTGTCAATGTTGATGTGCTGTGCACGTGATGTGTGTGTACCTCATTTTGGGGTAGTCGCCCGTGTAGCTCTGATTTGGCTGCCCCTTATCCCTTACATGCAATGTGCCTCTGACTTTTGTGCTCATACAGTGCTGACATTTTGCATACTTGGGTAGTTCTCTTGGTGGGAGTTGGGGTCTGGGGCATGATTTGTCCACAGCTGTGCTCTACTTAATTGTGCATGTGTGCCATTGTGCCCATCTCCCCCCGTCCCCCCGTCCCTGGTCGTTACTCATCCTCTTGCTGTTGTATCCGGTCCTGTTGAGCAGTGTCCAGTCCCCCAACTCCTTCCACCGTCTTCCCACTGATGACTGTGGCCACCATTTCCTCCATGTCGTTCAGCTCCTCCTGTGGCGCAGGACTGCCACCTTCAGTCTGCATTGCTTCCTTCCGGTTGTTGGCGAGTTTCAGCTTGGTTTTGCGCTTGACGTCATTCCAGCGCCTCTTGACCTCGTCCATTGTCCTCTTCAGCACTCTGACTCCATTCACCTTGTCCACGATGGCCTGCCATAGTCCATTTTTTGTCGTCAATGACACAGTGGAGGTGATGAACAGTTGTTGATGGTGTTTGACCACCTCCGTTATCAGGATCCTGTTCTCCTGCGGACTGAAGCGCTTCTTCCTACTCTTCTTGTCCTTCCCTGACCCCAAGGTCCCAGGCAGGTCATCCGGGGGGCTTGTGGGGTTCTGGTTCACCTCCATACTTGCTCCGGCAACATCCATGGTTCTTCGCTGTAGTTTGGCATTTGTTTGTCTGTTTTTTTTCACCTTTTATGGTGATTGTTCCCACCTGACGTGTGTGGATTGCGGGCCTGTGGCTGGTTTTCCCTGATTTTTTATTCGCGATTGGCCTCATCGCAGCTTTTTTTGTGTTCGTGTTTCACATTTTTGCGGTGTGGTGTTGATTTTAACGCGGCCATTTGACATGTTGTCTGGTGACTATCGCATGGTACCGCCGTGTTGTGAATACCTGGTTAGCACGGCGAAAAATTCCCGCGATGGACTGTGATGTTGTCGGTTGTGTTAAGTAACTTTTGCGATGGTTATCACACGTTCTTGAGAATATGCCCCTTTGTGTCCTCCATCAGCCAAATGATTTAACAAGGCAATTGAATCAGTAACACAATCATCTCGCAACTTTGATGCAATAAGCAAGTCATCGATATATTGGACCAGGACTGATTTTCTGGGCATCACTAATGTTTCTTGACACTTTTTCAAAATTTGATTGAAAATTGAAGGACTTTCTGTATACCCTTGAGGAACTCGATTCCATACTAAAATACAGTCCTTAAACTTAAATGAAAAGAGATACTGGCTGTCTAGGTGTAAAGGAATAGAAAAGAATGCATGGTATACATCAATTACAGTAAACCATCCATGATATTTGATACAGAATCACTGCTGGATTTGGGACTATTGGGCAACAAGGCACAACAATCTTATTAATCTTTCGTAATCTTCATAATCTTTCGTAAATCTTTCACTATTCAGTATTTTTTCCACTAGGCTTTTTAATGCCAATTATAGGTGAATTACAAGGACTGCTCATTATTTCCTTTAAAATGCCCTGTTTCTGCTGCAACGCCTGCTTTAATTTCAGAGCTCATTTTGTATTGCCTGGTATTTGGGTAAACTGCACCTCCCTTTACAGTCACCTTTACTGGGTCTACATTTGTCATTAACCCAACTTCTTTTCCAGTGAAATCCCATTCACAGTTCTTTTTAATTCATCTGGTATATCATCTTTTGACATTATTGAATACATCTCGTCTACTTCTGTGCCTTGTTTTGCCAGCATTATTTTATAAACACTGCCTTCATCAGGGGTCTGAATCGCAACACCATCCAGTGTGCAATAAATTGTGCAGTTCATTTTGCACAATAAGTCTCTTCCTAGCAAGTTAACTGGACTAGAGTCTCACACTACAAATTTGTGCATTTCCCAGAATTTTCCAATGCGCACCTCCATGGGTTCTGTTATGGTGTTCTAATCTGTTTGTTTGAAACGCCTACCAATTGGATGGCTTCTCCCGAGAGCGGTAATTTTGGGATGTCTGCTGTTCTCACAGTAGAACGGGTAGCACCAGTGTCCAACAAAAAGGTAATATATTTCCCTTCTACCTTCTCATCAATATATGGACCTGACTGATCTACCGGTAAGGATGCTGCAAGTACGCACTCCTCCTCCTCCCCCCTCAGGCACCGTCATTGATCATCTCCGTGAAGGTGACTATTCTGCAAAAGAAACTGTGAAGTTACAAAATTTTTCTTTCCACTGTCTCCTGGAAATCCGGTGTCAGCATTGTATTTTGCTCTGTTCACAAAATTTGGCATAGGGGCAGGTGATAACTGACTCTGTTGATTAGCAACCTGCTGCGGTTGACTCATTATCACCTTATTCTGCATCTGTGGATTTAAATTTTGATTTGGGCCATTATTATTCGGAATATTTTTATACTCGTTTTTCCAATGTCCCAATTTTCCGCACCCATGACAAGGAAATTTCTTCTTTGCTTCCTCTCTACTCATTCGTCCTCTTGGTTTTCCCCCAATACAATCATTCTGACCCTGTCCTTTCACTTAATCATCATTTTGATTATTTAATTCAAGTTCTTGATGTTCTGCTAATTCTACTTGTGCCTACATTACTTTTTCTTCCAACTTTTTACGTCTAGTCTCAAAATCGTCTCCGCAATACTTGCCATATTTTAGAATCTCATCAATAGGTTTTCCCTGCCAGCACAACATGTGTTGTTGAATCATTTGGGAAATCTCTGGCCTTAAACCAGACACAAACCGATACACTAAATGACCCATATTTTTATCTCCAATGTTCTCAAATCCGCTATACTGCTTGATAGGCATTCATAATAAGCATGTACAGACTCATTCATATCTTGGGTTGTTCTATCTATCTTTACCCAATCTGTTTCCTTTGGTGGAATTTTCCCTTTCAAGAAAGTGATCACCTGGTGATATTTCTTCATTACCTCTTCTGAAGGGGCTCCCGTTTTTCCATCTCTTGGGTACTCATCGCTAGGCCAATCAACAGTTATTTTACATTCTGTCCATAAATCAGGAGGCACCACTATATCAAACAGACCATCCACATCTTTCAACAAAACCTTAGAAACCTTCACAAACCTTTCAACCTGCCTGTACCATTCAACTGGTTTTTCTCTTAACTTTAGGAAATTATTAGCTAATGACAAAATATCTTGTCGAGTCCATGGAACGTGTACATATCCCCCTCCTGGAACTTCTCTCATTGGGCAATAAATCTCTGCTTTTCCTGATTTTTTCAATAAACATTCAGATGCTGTTCGACTTGCCTGTGCTTCCTCCTTTTTCCTCATCCATCTAGCTTTCCATTTGACTAAGTCTCTCCACTTTTGTAAAATGGTCATTAACTCCTTAACCTGCAATTTTCTTCCAGATACATTAATATTTTCCAAATCCTTATCAGTATATTCTGCTCTGTAAGGTTTCTGTAATACTTTATATCTCCCTATTTCAATTCCCATTTCGGAGGCAAGATCTGTCAATTTCTCATGAAACATCTTTGTATTTCTAGTGATACTTCTACAAATGAACAGTACATTTTCTTCACTGTAAGTATTTAGCCTATCTAATCCCACGTTTCCAGCTATCATTTCCTCCAATTCCACTTTCAATTTGTAAACATAAAATCTTTGATAGTTGGTTCGGTTTGTCTATGCCCTGTGCCCATCTCTCTAATTCTTCCGGGGACACTATTGTGGCACTTTTGGTCCCTGTAGATGTTTCTAATCGTATTTCTTTTGAACAGCTAGGTGTAACTCTTCTTGGGGTTTCATTTATCTGACCTCTTATCAGCAAATCCATTAATGAAATTACCGAAGCGCATTCACTGGCTTGATTATCAATTATTATATTTTCTTTTCTAGGTTCAATTATGGGAGTTGTCATAACTGGTGGTTTAGGACAATTTGCTTTTCCCCCATGCAATGGAACAACAGGACCTATAGTCACCGGTATAGTCTATGCTTCAGGGTGTGTATTCAATTGGCTTATTTTCTTTATTTATTGCTTCTTTTTCCTTTTCCTGGAGTTCCCTTCCATTCATTGAATCATGTATAACCTGTGGAACCAAAGTTGTTCCCAAAAGAGGGGCGCTTGGGGTAGTTCTACTAGGTCCTTCCTGATATGGTGGAGGATTTTTCGTTAGGATGTCCTCCATAAACTCATCTTCTGACTCCCCATAACCTGTCATTGTTAAATGCTTAGTTTTCCCTGTGCACTTACCCCCGACTGTTCCTCAGCAATTAATACAGGATACAGTCCTTTCATAATCATTGCTTGTCTCCATTATTTCATCTGACTTTCTCGTAATTCACGCATCTGTTTAGGGAAGATGCCTCTATAACTTCTACTACTTCTGGATCTGTCACGCTCAAATGACTCAGTTTCCCATTCTTCTAATGCCTCATGGTGTGTTAATCTGGGTCTGGGCTCTAACTCATTCATCCGCATTTTTAAATTATGAAGTATTCTCTCATTGAACGTACCATTTTCCGGTAAAGCTAACACTTCATCACCTTTGGTGTATTCTATCCAATTTTCTAACCACACACAGGTATGGTAGCCTCTCTCCATCATCATAAATGATGCAGGTGTCTTCAGTGGTGGGATAAGAATCCCCTCTCTTGTCTTAATGCGTTTATCTGGAAGTAATTTTTAATTTTCTGCATAAATGAAATTTTTCTCTTTTCACTGTACATTTTAGGTGACAATCTTTTTATGTACTTGTCTCTTACAAATCCTAAATACCTTCTGTCTGGGCGATTCCCTATTAATGTAAGATCATATTTCCACAAACAAACTCCACTGTCCAATATTATTACGGCTTCTATTTTTGACAACCAATTAGATTCTTGCTCACACTCGAGGTTTCACCATCCCAGTACAGTTTTTATTCTTTCACCCAATCCAGCTCAGGCTTACACAATTTTTTTAGCCTATACTAGTGCGGCCTTTTTGTGATGTCAGTGCAACTCCTCACTACTGACCCCTCCTTTACAAATTCGCGTCAGTCACACACCCGCTGTTTCAACCAATCCCAGCGCAGTCCTCTGTGACATCAGTGCAACTCCGGTAACTGACCCTCCCTTCACAAGGTAACACGAAAAACTTATTTTCTTACAACTTTGCATCAAATTTTCATTAATAACGACATAAAAACATTCGCTACTCTGTCTGTTCCGTTAAAACCAAAGAATAGTTACTTTCTGTTGCTGCAAGTAAGACCTTCCGCTTACTTTTCATATACTGCGAGTAAAACCTTCCACTCAAGCTCAGATGAACCTGTTACTCCTTCGGTGTTACCCTTTCTAGGTGATATAAGACCAAAGATTCACCAGCAAACTCTTTCGCTATCAATCACTCTCACTTTTATACAAAAAATAGTCCCTAATTTAACACTGCCAGCCCTGCGTAGCTTCTCAGTGCTATTCCAACAGACGAGTAACCTCACTGCAGTGTGGCTTCCATTTACCACCCGCTATTCACTTTCACGGGAATTTCCAGACAACATAAAACAAAAATACAAACAGGTTTGTTAAACATAAAATCAACAATCAATAATCACCAAACTAGTCAATAATAACCATAGCTCTGCTACCAGAAAACTGATCCAGCGGGTTACCAACCTCAAGTGCTCAAACACAATATACTCACTTGGGCCCATAAACACACATAGGCTAGTAAATATCGCTGGGGGTCAATTTTTATAAATGCCTTATTATGAGATTAGTTACCTGTCAGATTTTAACTAATCTTTCACTGATCAAAAAGTTCTTTCCTCTGGTCAATGGACCTATTAGTTAGAATTAGTTGATAGTGAAATGACATATAATTATATTTCTTATTATTTTTTAAATAACCACAGACTTGGGAAAAGTTTGAAGGTTTTATCTAGTTAAATTCAAGTGAGCCAAAATCGTAAATACAGTACAAACTTCATTTCTCCAAGGAGAAAAAAGTCAATTATGTCAATAATCAGTCACCTATATTAGAACGAAGTTTTACAATGACAGTACTCAGGAAAAAGAGGATAGAGAGAGCAGTACAATGACATACTACACTGAAATATATTTACCTAGAATGGTGTGGAAACCAACCCCTTGGCCAAGGAGCTGGAAGGGTCCCCTGGGAAAGATCAGGTGACAAAGACTTCAGGACAGGTTCCAGGACAGGATTCAGGACAGGATAGATGACCTCTTCTAGATTCGAGGCCTGCGTCGTACCCCTCTCTGACACTATCTTCCTCGTCGATTCTTCCGCGATATCTTCTTCAATTTATTTGCCTTATTTCCCTCCTCGATTCTTCCGCGATCTTCTTCTAATTAATTGGCTTAAATTCTAAGTCTGCAAATCGAATCTTCTTCAGCATTCATTCAGCTCTCGGGTAGCATCCCGGTCTCTCAGCATTCTGGTCTTGCTGCGACACTTGTTCTGATTAAACTACCTCAATTATACCTGTCTAATGATATGTACCACCCATTAATGTTTCAACTTCATGAAACTCCTAATTCTGATTGGACAGGCAAGGGGGGATGATCATCACACCATGCTAAGTTTTAATAATTTTCTTTGGTTCTCTATGATGGTTCGAGTCCATATGTGTGTCCTATTGTACCTACCCTGAGGTACAGTGTTTGCACGCCTGTAAGGGGTGAGGAGATGTGGAGAGAGTGCACACCCAGCATCGCCTGAGGAGTGAAGAAAGAGCAGTTGGTTGCATTTCCCTCTTTGATTTGCACAGGACATGATCTATACTTTAGTACATGCTGTGTCTGTTGGGCCATGTATGTAGCTTTATGATTCTTATTGTACAATGGTTAATGTTAGCGGGCATTCAGACATTTCAATAAAACATATCCCTCATTTTTAGTGCTTGGTACTTACCCAGTAGCCACATGTTGCCAAATTCTCCTGCAGCCATCCGCCGGGCAGGAGGTGACATGCGGAATATGAAGCTGTCATGGGTACTGCCTGGGAACACTGCATGCACATTAATGAACCTCCCACTGGCATCACAGACAGCTTGCACATTGATGGAATACCATCAGTGTCTGTTGCAGAAGATGTGTGCAATGCGGCGGGGTGGCTGAAGGGCCACATGGGTACAATCAATTGCTCCCAGCACACGTGGGAATTGTGCAATGAGATAGAAATCTCTTGCTGCCCTTTGTCTCATGGCCAGTGTATGTGGCATTTGTATATGGTTGTGGGCTCTAGCAGTGATGCATCTCAGTACCTGATGCAGGCACCGCGACTGGCTCGCCTGGGAAATGCCCACATGGTCACTAGAGACCCTTTGGAAAGACCCAGTGGGAAAGAAATGGAGAGCAGAAAGGATCTTGAGATATGCTGGTATTGCATGTGAGCAGCAGGTCACAGAGTCAAGTTCCTGCTCCCACTCACATACCATATCCAAGATGACTTCTGGAGGGAAACGGTACCTGGCCCTTACATCTTGGCTGGACACTCCAAATAGGTTGATTCTCTGTCTGAAGATCCTCTCTGCTCTCCGCCTCCTCCATTTAAACATGCTGCAGGGCTGGGATTAGCTGCAGTGTGTCAGCTGGTGGGAGATGGTAGGCACTTGGACAGGTGTTTACCCTTCCGGGAGCAGAAATTCCGGCTGAGTGCGGACGTAAAGTTAGTAGTGGTAAGTCCATTCTGTGAATACCAAAAGTAGTAAGTTCATTCTGTGAATGCCAAAAGTAGTAAGTGCATTCTGTGAATACCAGAAGTAGTAAGTGCATTCTGTGAATACCAAAATGGTAGTAAGTTTAGGATTTTGTCTTAAGTTAGTTCTGTGAATTGAGGCCACCATCTTTAAGTCAATTTTGAGTACAGTATTGTGGATTTTTGTCATTTGTGGTCTTGTGTTAAGTCTATGTAAAAAATACTTATTTTTATAAAACCTGTGTGGTGTCCATCTGTAGTGAAATTGACAGATCTTGCCTCCATCTGTAGTGTTTTCACTGTATTACTGTATGTGTTCACAAATGCTTAACACACTGCCTCTGAGATAAGCTTGTCTGCTCGTGCCAAGCTACCAAGGGGGTGAGCAGGGATTATCCAGTAGTATAATCCCCTTTCCCAGAATTAGAAGCAAGGGTCCCTATTTGGTCAAAGGTACATACCTCTGCCAACTAGAGACCCCAGTTCTAACACAAAAGAAACAATTGATGGATGGAATGCTGTACAATGCAAACATTCACCCAAAGTCACAAGGATCTGGGTTTAATTCATCATTCTTTTGCTCACCACACCACCCCAGTTTAGACCCAGCCATATGCAAATCAGTTTTTACCCTGTTCCTTATAAGAACAGTCCAGCCCGAACTGCCAAACCAGGTCCTCCCTGAATCGGAAACAAGCTTCTTGGGACCAGTTTCAGGGCATCACCCTGCATCAGCAAGGCTAGCTTGAATTCAGTGGTGTAGTGAGCACGAGACCCACATCTGGGCATACCCTTCCCACTTAGGGTGACATATGCAAAAGAAACAATTGAAGGACGCAATGCTGGACAATGCAAACATTCACCCCCAGTCACAAGGATCTTGGTTTAATCCATCATTCTTTTGCTCTCCGCACCACCCTAGTTTGGACACAGCCATATGCAAATCAGTCTTGACCCTTTTCCTTATGAGAACAGTCCAGCCCGAACTGCCAAGCCAGGTCCGGCCTGGACCGGAAACAAGCTTCCTAGGACCAGTTTCAGGGCATCACCCTGCATCAGCCAGATAAGCTTGAATCCAGTGGTGTAGTGAGCACGGGACCCACGTCTGGGCATATCCTTCCCACTTAGGGCAACATATGCAAAAAAAACAATTGATGGTCAGAATGCTGGACAATGCAAATATTCACCCCCAGTCACAAGGATCTGGGTTTAATCCATCATTCTTTTGCTCACCACACCACCCCAGTTTGGACCAAGCCATGTACAAATCAGTCTTGACCCTGTTCCTTATGGAAACAATCCAGCCCGAACTACCGAGATAGTTCTTCCCTGGACCAAAAAACAAGCATCCTGGGACCGGTTATAGGGCATCACCCTTCATCAGCCAGACTAGCTTAAATCCAGTGGTGTAGTGAGCACGGGAACCCACGTCACAGCATACCCTTCCCACTTAGGGTGACATATGCAAAAGAAACAATTGATGGAAGGAATGCTGGACAATGCGAACATTCACCCCCAGTCACAAGGATCTGGGTTTAATCCATCATTCTTTTGCTCACCACACCACCCCAGTTTGGACCCAGCCATATGCAAATCAGTCTTGACCCTGTCCCTTATGGGAGCAGTCCAACCTGAATTGCCAAGCCAGGTCCTCCCTCCACCGGAAACAAGCATCTTGGGACCGGTTTCATGTCATCACCATTCATCAGCCAGGCAAGCTTCAATCCACTGGTGTAGTGAGCACGGGACCAACGTCTGGGCATACCCTTCCAACTTAGGGTGACATATCCAAAAGAAACAATTGATGGACAGAATGCTGGACAATGGAAACATTCACCCCTAGTCACAGGGATCTGAGTTTAATCCATCATTCTTTTGCTCACCACACCACCCCAGTTTGGACCCAGAAACATGCAAATCAGTCTTGACCCTGTTCTTTACGGGAACAGTTCAGCTCGAACTGCCAAGCCAGGTTCTCACTGGACCGAAAACAAGCATCCTGAAACCGGTTTTAGGGCATCACCCTTCATAAGCCCGGCTAGCTTGTATCCAGAGGTGTAGTGAGCACGGAACCCACGTCTGGGCATACCCTTCCCACTTAGGGCGACATATGCAAAAGAAACAATTGATGGACGGAATGCTGAACAATGCAAATATTACTCACCCAGTCACGAGCATCTGGGTTTAATCCCTCATTCTTTTGCTCAACACACCACCCCAGTTTGGACCCAGCCATATGCAAATCAGTCTTGACCCTGTTCCTTATGAGAACAGTCCAGCCCGAACTGCCAAGCCAGGTTCTCCCTGGACCAGAAACAAGCATCCTGGGACCGGTCCAGGGCATCACCCTTTATCAGCCAGGCTAGCTTGAGTCCAGTGGTGTAGTGAGCACGGAACCCACGTCTGGGCATACCTTTCCCACTTAGAGCGACATATGCAAAATAAATAATTGATTGATGGAATGCTGGACAATGCAAACATTCACCCCCAGTCACAAATAACTGGGTTTAATCCATCATTCTTTTGCTCACCACACCACCCCAGTTTGGACCCAGCCATATGCAAATCAGTCTTGACCCTGTTGCTTATGAGAACAGTCCAGCCTGAACTGCCAAGCCAGGTCCTCCCTGGACCAGAATCAAGTATCCTGGGAGCAGTTTCATAGCATCACCCTGCATTAGCCAGGCTAGCTTGTATCTAGTGGTTTAGTGAGCACAGGTCCCACGTCTGGGCATACCCTTCTCACTTAGGGCGACATATGCAAAAGAAACAATTGATGGACGGAATGCTGAACAATGCAAACATTCACCCCCAGTCACAATGATCTTGGTTTAATTCGTCATTGTTTTGCTCAACACACCACCCCAGTTTGGACCCAGCCATATGCAAATCAGTCTTGACCCTGTTCCTTATGAGAACAGTCCAGCCCGAACTGCCAAGCCAGGTTCTCCCTGGACCAGAAACAAGCATCCTGGGACCGGTCCAGGGCATCACCCTTTATCAGCCAGGCTAGCTTGAGTCCAGTGGTGTAGTGAGCACGGAACCCACGTCTGGGCATACTTTTCCCACTTAGAGCGACATATGCAAAATAAATAATTGATTGATGGAATGCTGGACAATGCAAACATTCACCCCCAGTCACAAATAACTGGGTTTAATCCATCATTCTTTTGCTCACCACACCACCCCAGTTTGGACCCAGCCATATGCAAATCAGTCTTGACCCTGTTGCTTATGAGAACAGTCCAGCCTGAACTGCCAAGCCAGGTCCTCCCTGGACCAGAATCAAGTATCCTGGGAGCAGTTTCATAGCATCACCCTGCATTAGCCAGGCTAGCTTGTATCTAGTGGTTTAGTGAGCACAGGTCCCACGTCTGGGCATACCCTTCTCACTTAGGGCGACATATGCAAAAGAAACAATTGATGGACGGAATGCTGAACAATGCAAACATTCACCCCCAGTCACAATGATCTTGGTTTAATCCGTCATTGTTTTGCTCACCACACCACCCCGGTGTGAACTCAGCCATATGCAAATTAGTCTTGACCCTGTTACTTATGGGAACAGTCCAGCCCTAACTGCCAAGCCAGGTCCTCCCTTGACCGGAAACAAGCATCCTGGGAACGGTTTCAGGGCATCACCCTTCATCAGCCAGGATAGCTCTAATCCAGTGGTGTAGTGAGCACGGGACCCATGTCTGGGCATACCCTTCCCACTTAGGGTGACATATGCAAAAGAAACAATTGATGGACGTAATGCTGGACAATGCAAACATTCACCCCTAGTCACAAGGATCTGGGTTTAATCCATCTTTCTTTTGCTCACCACACCACCCTAGTTTGGACCCAGACGTGGGTCCGGTGCTCTCCATGCCAATGGAGTCAAGCTATCCTTGCTGATGAGCGGTAAAACCCTAATACTGGTTCTCGGATGCTTGTTTCCAGTCCAGGGAGGACCTGGCCTTGCAGTTCGGGCTGGACTGTTCCCATTGGGCACATGGTCAAGACTGATTTGCATATGGCTGGGTTCAAACTGAAATGGCATTTTGATCAGAAAAACAATGGATTTAAGGCCAGATCTCTGTAGTGGGGTTAATTTTATGACATTGTTCTGCATTCTGTCCATCAATTGTTCATTTTGCATTTGTCACCCCGAGTGGGCCAGTTAAGCCCAGACGTGGTTCCCTTGCTCTCCATGCCACTGGAGTCAAGCTATTCTGACTGAAAAGGGGTGAAACCCCAAAACTGGTCCTAGGATCCTTGTTTCCAGTCCAGGGAGGACTTGGCCTGGCAGTTCGGGCTGGACTGTTCCCATCGGGCACAGGGTCAAGACTGATTTGCATATGACTGGGTTCAAACTGGAATGGCATAGTGAGCAAAATAGCAATGGATTTAAGCCCAGATCTCTCTACTGGGGAGAATGTATGACATTGTTTTGTATTCTGTCCATCAAGTGTTCTTTTTGCAGATTGGAGTGAGGCAGATTGTTTTGGATTGGAACGGGGCAGATTGTTTTGGATTGTGTTGAGACAGATTGGAGTGGGGCCGATTGGAGTGGAGCAGATTGTTTTAGATTGGAGTCAGTCAGATTGGAGAGGGGCAGTATGGTTGGGATTAGAGTGGGGCAGATTGTTTTGTATTGGAGTGGGGAAGATTGGTTTGGAGTGCAGCAGTTTGTTCAGGATTGAAGTGGGGCAGACTATTTTGGGTTGGGTTGGGTTGGGGCCGATTGTTTTGGATTGGAGTGGGGCGAAATGGAGTGTGGCAGATTGCAGGGGGGCAGATTGGAGTGGGGTGGGTTAGACGGATTGGATTGTGGTGGATTGGTGTGGGGTGGATTGGGTGAGTGGTTTGGATTGGATTTTTCTGGAGTGGATTGGATTGAGTGGGGCAGATTGATGTTGGTTAAGGAGGGATAATGGGCAGGGAATGGGGTGGGGTGGGATGAATTGGGGTGTGCTGCACGATTAGGTGTTAAAGCACTATTTCATAACTTACACATAAGAAAAAAAAATCCTCATCTTTGGAGAACAGTTACCACAAGCATATAAAAAGAAAACATCAGTGCAAAGTGAGAAAAGAAGACTTGACAAAATAAAAGAAAGTTAACTATAGAACATAAAACTTTGCAATTTTGTTTGTCCTGTTGGCCACATATTTGCCAGTCACATGCCTTCTGATTGTAGGGTAGTTTAAAAGAAGGAAATAGAACCTCAATTACATCGGGAGCAGCGAACAATCACTGATTAAGTTGAATCAATCCAGTGCTTGGTCCCTGCTCCATAGAGAGGAATGGAAAATGCTGTCAGGCCTGCAGTGACGTATTACGAGCCTGAAAAGAAGGGTGGGGCACAAGCAAACAAATGGGTAGGCAACAGACGGGCTCCAAGACCTTTTTGGATACAAGAGTGTTTTGCAAGCGAGACGCATGCGCCAGCGCATACTCCTGCAGGCTCAACGCTAAAAATGGCAATGATGTACTAAATGGACATAACTGAAAGTGGGCATGTTGTGCTAACTGGCCATAATGGATAGTGACAAGGTTATGTGGGCCCTGTCATTAAGGTGCTTACTAGAAATAACTTAATATTAATATCTTGTGCTTTGGGGTACAATAGGAACTGGCAATGATATGCTAAGTGGATATATTGGAAATCTGGCAAGATGAGTTAAGCAGACAAAATAGAAAACGTTATTTGATTAACCAACTGAGCACAATAAACGCTGACTATTATGTACTACGTGGGTTAAATGAAAATTGTCTATACTGTATTAGCTGATAATAATAATATGCCAAATGGCCATAATTGACATCATCAATAATATGCTAAGCACAATAGTGAAGATAAGCATGTACTTGCTAACTGAGTATAATGGAAAGTAGTCAAAAGATGGTAATTGGGCCTCACGGGGACTGCTCATAGTGTACTAAGCGTAATGATGTGCTGCTAATTTGATATTATGGAATCAGTCCATTTTGTGATACATTTCGGAAATTGATCATTATGTACTCAGTGGGGATAATGTAACTGTTTCATGACATTCGATTTGACTTAATAGAGACTGTCAATAATGGGATAGTGAGCATACTGCACCGTTGATAAACTGCTAATCATGTATTGTGCATTAACCGAGCGTAAGGAAAATTTGCAATAATGTGCTAAGGAAGCATGATGCACTCTATCAATAATTTAATTAAGGAAATAATGGAAATTGGTGACTATGTTCTAACTGGACATATTGAAAAGTCACACGACGTGCTAAATGGGTAAAATGGAAAATGGGGTTAAAGTACTAAATACCAATACAATACAGAACAATATATTTCAGAACAACCACTGATGAAGCATGGACAATGAAAAGGGCATAAGTCCTCTCTGCTTGAAGGAGAGTACCATAGCATTTTATCAAACCGCTTGGAATATGGTCATTAGAATGAGCGACAACTTTTGATAAGATTCATCCTTCTGTGACTGAGGTGTTGGACTGAGTGACACCCCACTTCTCACACCCCAGTTCAAGAACTGTCCATTAACTATGGAATCCGAAAAGGATGTCAGGCAAAAATGAAAAGAGGCAGACAAGAAGGCAAACAGAGAGACAGACATGAAGAAAACTGAAAAGGGAGGCAAATACCCCAAGTTATAGCAAGAAGAAAAACGTGCATTGGAAAAGCTAATATGTCTTGTTTTAATGTGGCAGCACACGTAAACACTTCCATTCACAAATACCGTTTAAATTAATTGCAAGCACAAATGCTGTTTATCAAATATAAACCTGCCCAGTTGGCGTTGCCAATGCTCGGAAAATGTAGCACATATAATTGATTTTTGTATTAAATTCATATAAGAGATAACGTATTGAATGTGACAAACAGTGTTCTGACTGAATGTGCTGTTCACACGTAAAAAAGTCCCATGTGCTTTCAAATGGAAGGTGGAATGATACACCAACTAGTCAATAGCATTATGTGAGCCGCAGTACTCCTCAAGATAGAGCCAAAGCCCACTCAGTATAGTTTAAAGAACTTTTAACAATATGTCTTACAGAATCAAGCCAGGACAAAATAAGAGGCATGGTGATTCACATGGTGAATTTCAAAATGATGTAGAAAAAAATAGGAAAGCAGATGAACATACACACATGAAGTGATACAGGAAGGCTGGAAGAAAGACGATATGCCACAATCAAGAAGAGAAAAGAGGTGGCAGGCAGAAAGACAAATTGCCTGGCGATACATACAGAGAGAAAGAGCTGCGTATAAATTGCCGCTTTTAGATCCATAAACTTGTGTAGAAAGGAGTTGCTTCTCTTGCATGATTCTTTGTATCAATACTCTTTAATTTGAGACATTTCGGTTGTTCTTCAAAAATAATAATGCACATATTTACATGACTGACCGCAGACTGAGAGGTGAGACCAGAACGGTGAGTACCTTGGATCTACAAGAAATTATGCGAATTTTCCACCCGTGCAATCTGTTCGCCCACCTCGACAAATAACAGCAGTCAAATGTTCAATTATTACAAAAGCCCCCTACCTCGAGTACTATGGACCCATTGTCTGGCAATGACGGCGTGGCATTTTTGCCCTACTGACATTTTCGTATGAGGCAAAGTTCAAACATAAGTTCCCTGCTTGCTGATAACAGCAGCTGTCTGGAAATTAAATTAACTTCATCAAAACAAACTGTCTGCTAAATGAACTCAAATGCCTTTCATTTCGAGAACTTCCGTGCGTCCGTGGGCCTGCCTGAATGTCCGTATTGTGCAAACGGTGCGTTATCTGCGCTGAACTGTAGGGCTAGGGATGAGTCACGAGCTGAGTACGAGGGGGTGGGGGCGGAGGCGGTCGTCAGCCTTTCACCACGGAGCCATTTCAACCTTACAGACAGAGACAAAGATATACTACTGCTTGGCACTCGTGCTAGCGGGAGGCAGAGTACCGTTATTGTCATTGGGAGGGATAGGGGGGGGCAAGCCACACCGCCACCCATTCTGTGTGTGAAAAAGGCCGCTTTATTGAAACAGGTGCAAATCACAATTTTATTAACCCTGGCACTTTGCCTTACAAATCTAAAACCTCTCTAAACATAAACTACCTGACCCCTTGTTCCCCCCACCCCTACGATCCCCACATCATAAACCCCCACCCTGCAACGTACAATAAATAACTTTCCATAACACTAATATTACACAATCTTACCATATAGCATTTCTAAATTCTAACCTCCCCTGACCTAAAATCCTACCTGCCTTTATGCAACTGTAACTAACGAACCTCTAATGTAAACTTCCTGCATGTTTACCTTTTCCCTGCTCCTGTTCACAAACTCCCCAAACTTAACAAGACACTACAAAACTCCAGCCAAACTTGGCCAACTTCCAAACAACCCCGCCAGCACCTGTTCCAAGCGACAAGTCTCCAATATATCCACCTGTTCCAACAAAACTCCTCCAGTGAAAAAACCTGCTCTGACTGCCTCCCACAAAAAACACCCAAGCACAAGGAGGGAGGGAGGGGACAAAAACCTAGGACTACAGCGCTCCCAGCCACCAGGTCACCAAACCTAAAATGGTGGCTGGGACAGCGCGCAAACCCCTTTCTATATTTTGGGCTACAATTGGGCTACCCCCAATGTAGCCCAAAGGCCACAAAATGGCCGCTCCTGGCTGGCCCCACCCCCTCCCAATCTGCCTGGGGGGCTGACCTCGCGGTGCTCGTCTGCCCCCCAAACCCCCCATCAAAAGTTGACCTGAGTGCAATGCTAAATTACATTACGTTGCATATATGCCAACGTTCGAAACGGGAAAGCGAAGATAGCGAATGAAAACGAGGGAATTTATTTTTTCCATTGACTAACACTAGAAAGATGTAGCTAAAATAAAGCCATGTTTTGCTTTAAAAATAGGGAATCTCCCACCGGAATGTGGTCTGCCGGCGGCATTGCACTGCCAAATCCCAGATAATTAATTTAACATGCACATAATAGGTGCGGGTCAGCTCAAAGCCCCTAGGATTCCATGCAGAGCCACATTACCTTGAGCCACAGCAAGTAGTGAAACGTTACTTTGGGGCTCATTATGATGGCAATCGGACACAAGTTTAACTTCAGTTGAAGCAGGTTTTAGACCAGCCAACAAGGAGTCAGCGGTCCCATCCGTCATATTTTGATCAGGCGGCCATCCAGGCCGCAGTACAAGTCGTAGTAGAAAAAGGTATTTTTCAAGCATCGATGCAGTGTCTGGCACACGGTGCATGGATGTTTGGGGGGCACAACATGTGGCCTTGCTTGGGGCCCCTAAAGCCCCTTTCTGACAGCTTTTTCATAGCAGTGGGACCAGGGCCGGCTTTAGGATGGGTGGCGCCTGGTGCGAAAATGTTTGTTGGCGCCTCCTCATTACCCCTCCATGACCTACTTCTGCACGGATTCCCACATCACCACGCTCCAAGGGTGCCATCATATCTTCATAGCCCCTTCTTACATTTATTCTTTAATTTCTTTTATGGTGCTACTCGTCCCAAGTAGGGTGTAAGAGCACATTACGTGACACACACAAGTATTATGCTGAGACAATGATTTATACATGTGTAAATCAATGTATAGGAATTGTTGCATAAGACAATAAGAGATACGAGGTGTTGTAGTCACAGGTAGTCCGTACTGGTAAGCGTTTGTTGGACTTGGCCCTTTTTGCAGGGTCATCCCTGAACTTTGTGCCTTCCTCCTGTATTTTTTCTGACCTGTTGTTGGCTGTTTTATGACTCTGGGCACTTTACCACTGCTGATCGGTGCTAAAAGTGCATATGCTCTCCCTAATGTAAATTGATGTATGGATTAGCGACTCCATGATTGGCTGATTTGGTTTACTTGTGAGACCCTAGTACAGTGCACCAGGGGTGCCCAGGGCTGGTAATCCAAATGCTGCTAGTGGGCGTGCAGCACTGGTTGTGCCACCCACAGAAGCAGCCTGTAAAAGTGTGTCTAAGGTCTGCCATTGCAGAGCCTGCGTGCAGTCTGGTACTGTCATGCTGACTGGGCAAGTGTACCCACTTGAAAGTCCCTAAACCTTCCCTTTTCTTCATATCAGACACCCTTATGGTAGGCCCAAGGGCAGGGTGCATTATAAGGATAAGGTAGGACATGCCCTGGTGTGTGTGGCTTGTTCTTATTGTGAATTACAGCCATTTTCGTTTTTCACTATTGCAAGGCTACCTGTTCTCCATAGGCCAGAATGGGCAGTTTTTATTATTACATTTTATAATCCTAACTGACTCAGGGAACATGGTAGAAATTCGAATTTAGTATGCCTGAACTCAGAATGATAAAATACATCTTTTAGTGGAGTTGGTGTTAACATTCTGTGTTTGAAAATACCACTTTTAGAAAGTAGGTATTTTCTTGTCTAACCATTCAAACCTGCCTCTGCTAGGCTGTGTATTCCTTGTCTGGAGTTTGAGTGACAGGGGCTGGGGGATTCCAGGGGGCTGGGAAATTCCCGGAGACAGGGTGAGTCAGCACAGGGCTGAATAGAGAGATCTCCATGTAGATGGGTGGGAGGAGTTGCACCTGGGACCGGAATAGGACAGTGCCTGCCCCCCACAGTGCTGGCTCCACCCCCTGTGGTGCGTCTGATGTCTCTGCCCTGCACTGTGAAAGGAGAGAAGGAATCATGTCAACAAAGTGCTCCAGGGCTGTGCTTTCCCTCCACAATGCTGGCTCCACCTCCTGTGGGTCGTCTGATGTTTCTGCCCTGCACTGTGAAAGGAAAGAAGGAGTCACGTAAACAGAGTGCTCCAGAACTGATTTGAACTGGGCAAAAGCCCCTCTGCCATCAGAGGACAAAGGATTTTGGGGTATAAATATTGGTACCCTGATCCCAAGAAATTAGATCACTTTGGGAAAACAAGAAGAACTTCTGCTGAGGGAGGAACCAGAAGAAGCTGAGGATGAAACTATCCCTGAACCTGGGGGATTGGCCTGCAGTGGTTGCCTTACTGCCAAAGAGCGGAGAAAGGAACTTTGTGTGTACTTTTGCTCAACTTGTGAAGGATCTCCAAGGGCTTGGAAAAGAGCTTGCCTCCTGCTGAAGTCTCAGGAACAACAAACTTCACCTCCCAGCTCCCCAGAGTTCTTTGGAAGTGCCTGCTGCTGCTGTTGGGCCTTCTGAGGGAGTGCGTGTCGCAAGGAGCTGGAAGCGCGACTCAAGAAGGAGAAGCGTGCCGCCGTCGGAGCTGTTGTCGTCGCATATCGTAAAGTGTGTCGCCGCTGCAGCATCGCATCGAGCGGAAGCGTCTCGCATCATCCAGGAAGTGTCTCGCAACGCCGAACAAGCGTGTCGCCATCGCAGCCATCGTAGCTGACGCATTGCACCGCATCAAGAGAAGAGTCTCGCATCGAGGAAGAAGCGTGTCGCCATCGCAGCCATTGTAGTTGTCGCATTGCACCGCATCAAGAAAAGTGCCTCGCAAACGTCAGAGAAGAGTGTCGCTGCCAAGGCTGCTGTCGTCACATCGCGTAAAGTGTGTCGCCGCTGAGGCTGAAGCATCGAGTCGAGTCTTCTCGCAACATCGGAGAAGCGTGCCGCATCTGGAAGATCTTCACTTCTTTATTTCTTTGCACCAAAAACTTAATCGCATCAACATCGTTGCAACACTTTCGTTGCCCTGCGTGTCGCATCTAAAAGGTACATTGACTGAAAGTGTCGCATCTAAGAACTTAAGAGAACTAAGCTAAATTCTACCATCTAAGTAACAGTATTGTGTGTTTTTGTCGTTTAACAGTCTTGTGGTAAGTCTATATAAAGAATACTTATTTTTGATATAAAACCTGTGTGGTGTCCATCTGTAGTGTTGTCACTTGATTACTGTAGGTGTTCACAAATGCTTTACACACTGCCTCTGAGATAAGCCTGTCTGCTCGTGCCAAGCTACCAAGGGGATGAGCAGGGGTTATTTTAGGAGTGTACCCCCTTACCCTGAGTAGAGGCGAGGGTCCCTATTTGTCACAAGTGCATACCTGTGCCAACTAGAGGCCCCCAAGTCTAACAGCGTTGTATACTACGACTGCTTAGTGTGGACAAAGACAAACTCAGGTTTCAGAACGTAATAAAGTGGTTGGGGTTGTGTATACTAATAAGAATTTATCACTACCCAAAGGAACAGTATTTAGTACCTTAGAATGAGGAAAGATCGAGGAATAAAATAACTTTCTAAACTCACGCCTTGCAGTTTGCATGTAGTGGTTCATAACTCACTGTGTTATATTCCTAGGATTGTAACTTATGAACTGCTAGTAACCAAAAGTTTCTCTGTGACAAAACCCACTGACCTATCTACAAATAAATACATATCTGTGATAGGCATGTTACTCGTTCATTGAGCGCTTCACCAAATTAGTGAGTGATCTCCGCTCCCGGTATCAGTGCATCATGGTGACTGGGGATTTCAATTTACATTGGGACCAGACACCCAGAGATACGCATGCACAACAACTAGAAGATGCATTAACTGCCTTGGAATTTAGCCAACTTGTTAATGTACCTACTCATAACAAGGGTCATATCCATGACTTAGTCTGGACCACTCACCCCTCAGCTGCTCTGGCGGATATCAGCTCTTATGCCTGGTCTGATAATTTTCTGATTAAATGCGTGATCCCACTCGAAACTCGGGCACCCCCCTCACCCCCAGAATGGAAGGTTCTGCGTGGGTGGAGGAAAATCAAGGAATGCGACCTTGTGGAGACCCTACGTAACTCACCCATAGGAAGGCCAGTACCAGGCAACCTCGACCAGGAAAGCGAAGCCCTTTCGATTAGGCTTAGGACTGCCATCGACAAAGTCGCCCCACCGCGTAGGGAAAGAGTAAGGTACAAAAGTAAAGGGGACCCTTGGTTTAACGAGGTGTTGCGAGGGAAGAAACACATACTGCGTCAAGCGGAGAGAGCCTGGCGTAAAGCTTATGATCCAGGTGCTCTCTCAGAATACAAAACTATGCTTGCCACATATAAAAAAGACATTGTTGGCAGGAAGGCAGAATACTATGAACCAAGGCTCCTGGCCGCAGATAATAAGCAGAAGGAGATCTTTTGTATCCTAACTGAGCTGAGACAGCCACAGGTACAAAAACCCCGGTCTGTCCGGAACACTGTAATAAACTTCAGTCCTATTTTTTACAAAAAGTCACTGACCTCCTGTCGGTATTCCACCATACCCCCGTTGCCCATATCCCCTCAAGGGGTGCACCTAAACTACTCGTCTATGACAAACCCCTCTCTTCCTTCCCAAGATTAAACCATGACTCTCTAAGTGTCATAGTGGCCCACACTAAATCAGGGTCACCAGTGGACCCCTGTCCACCAAGGGTTTTCCGCATGGCACTCCCGGGATTGGAGAATGAGGTGCTCAACCTATTAAATCGGTCCCTCGACACTGGTCAAGTTCCGACCAATTTTAAAGAGGCGAGAGTCATACCCTTGCTGAAAAAACCTGGGGCTGATACATCAAATTTCAAAAATTTTAGACCCATCTCCCATCTCCTTTTTTAGCTAAAGTGCTGGAGCAACATATGTTGAAAACTCTATCCCACCACCTGGAGAGCAACCAGCTTTTTCACATAAAACAGGCTGGTTTCAGGGCGCACCACAGCACAGAAGTGGTAATGTTGGCTGTCTTAGATGAAGTGAGACTTATGGCCGACAAAAAGAAACCTTGCGCCCTGGTTCTCCTAGACCTGTCCACGGCATTTGATACGGTCAATCATGACCTACTCTTGTCACGGATCAGGGAGATGGGAGTTCAGGGGGTTGCATCCCAATGGCTGGCGTCCTTTTTGTCAGGCCGATTTCAAAGGATTCAACTTGCGGATGAGGTATCGGATACAGGCGAGCTAACATGTGGCATCCCTCAGGGATCGGCACTTTCCCCCCTCCTCTTTAATGCTTACCTTCAGCCCTTGGTGACAGCATTGGCTGGTATGGAGTGCCAGGTCTTTAACTACGCGGACGACACCCAAATCCGGATCCAGATTGACAACTCCCCTGCGGCACATGTACAGATGCAGAATGTCCTACAATTTACAGTCAACTGGATGACAGCCAACCACTTCAAAATGAATCCCGATAAAACCAAGGTTTTGGCTGTCACCATGAATGCCAACCCTTGGAGTGATCTCTTCTGGCCACCAGATCTGGGCCCCTCCCCTGAGCCCTCCCCAGTGGTAAAGAGTCTGGGTATAAAAATGTATGCCATACTCTCCATGTCTCACCAGGTTACGAACGGTGGTGGGGACATGTGTGGGCTTGTTGAGATTGCTGAGGAAATTCGCCCCCCTTCTCTCTTTTACGGCACTTCGTATGGCAGTGTCGGCATTGATTATCTCCCGTCAAGACTACGGGAATTCGAGGTATGTGAGCCTCCCTGAAAAACTCTTGTCTAGACTTCAGGTAGTCATGTATGATGCAGCCAGACTGGTGTGTAGGTGCCCTAGACGAGCCCACGCCACCCCCTTACTGCAGCAGCTGCATTGGCCTCCGATCAAGCAGAGAACAAGATTCAAGTGGCTATGTATTGCCCACAAATCCATCCATGGTCAAGCTCCCGCATATATTAAGGAACGCTTGTAAAATTATAGGCCAGGACGGTCCCTGCGTTCCTCTGATGCCGGCCGGCTGGTCTGCCCCCGTTTTTCGACCTCCTCCATGGGGGATAGAGCTTTCTCCTCTTTGATTCCTCAACTCTGGAATGAGATGCCAGCAGAGCTCCGCAAGGAGCCCGCTCTCCTCCCATTTAGGAAAAAACTGAAAACCCTTCTGTTTATCGAAGCTTGGGGCACAATGTAGGCCAATCTTGGGCATATTTCCTACTGTGGTACCAAGGTTGGGCATTCTCTCAAGCGCTTAGAGACCAGTGTTGATCATGCGCTATAGAAATCCCAATTAACTTTAACATTAACGTTGTGCTTTGCGGGAGGCACCTTAACTGACTATGCTACTTTATGATGAGTGAAAACTGTCAGTAGACAAAACACAGTCCTCTTCACCAAGTACATAAACCGCTAGACATATCATGCCAATATTATTATGCTCTGAAAATCACTGGGCACACAAAGATCTTTTTAGCGGATGAATTAACACTGCAAGATATTTAAAAATGCACCACCTTTGTAATCCAATTAAGTAAAGCCAGCAAACACATTGCATACAAAAGGGTTCTCCCTCAACTTATAGGAGCTCACTCATGGCTGGGATGTACCACAAAAAGTTTGTACAGTTAGTTCCGTGATGGCCTGGGTTGGGTCGCGGGTGGTGGCTATTGCAGCCCCTAGTGGTGTTGGATGACAGGCTGTAATGTGGGCGAGATTCATAATATAACCTAGTAGCTCAAACTTTCATCCTTCTAATGTTAGTAAAACAAAGACTGCTGGTTAATAACTGACCCTATTTCTAAATCTACGAGTTGCAGTTTTACAGTGTCAGCTATTAACCCATTTATTATTATATAAATAATGGTAAAAATAATAGCAGCTGGCAGTTTAGCTATCTCACAATGCTCTCCAAGTTCCCAGACCATGAGGGTGTAAAATGTCTCTCATTCCACACTCAAGGAGTAGAAGTTTAAAACCCATAAAGCAGAAAATTGAGGAAGCCAGACCAAATGATACAGCAAAACCAAAAGAGTAGACTAGAGGGGCCCATGTGGTTGCCATGGTCGCTATACACTTATCCTGGTAAAAATAATTAAATAGCTCTTTCAATTCAAGTGAAATTCTCAAAGTGCAAGTTCATGAAAACTTTTCACATGTGCAAAACACAGAACTGCTTTTAGTGAAATGTTCGCTACATGTGTGATAGGCCACTGGTCAAATTCCCTCAAGATAACTCAGAGGGTTAATGCTCTTTCATGACAGAGTGCAGGTCCACTAAGTGTATTCGACATGGTAAAACACCACTCACAAAAGAATCCGTTAATAGGCCTCAATCCAGGAAGAGTTAATTCAGCAAACGTTTGGGCAATCACTACTGCTGTGTTTAAAAGCGCCAAGCAACTATACCGGTCACGTTGTATTTTATAGGAGGAAGGGAACTCTTCTTCAGCCAGGAGTGCTGCAAAGATACAAGTGATGTGGGTGGAGTGGTCTGTTACATTGTCAGGGAGGGATGGTGGATGCTTCAGGTGCGAGCAGAGGGTGGTCTGAGTTACTGGGTATCAGAGTGCGGATAGTCACGATGCAAGTTGTTCGTGATGCATGATGTAACGGCGCCTCAGCACTCCTTCCTCCGTTATCAAGTCCAGAGAAGTAGGTTATAGGTCAGGAAGGGGACTGAAATGACGGGAGATGGGGCGGCTCTCTTTGTAACATGAAAGAAGCTCAGGTTTGAACACTGAAAAAGGGTCTAAAAGTAATAAAAATGCATCAAGGGATCTGTTTGAACATATTGTGAATCGCATGTAAAGTTAAAGAAAAATGGGTAAAATTTCAAGTTTGAATGCAGCTAATCCTCCTGCTCTGCAGGCCCTATCTATGTGCAGCAACTTACAGCAGCTTCCATCTAAAATGAATTGTCTTTTGGAACTTTATCAGTCATTGTTTAGCAATAAAAGTGCGTTTTTTTGTTGAGACATGAAGAATGAAAGCAGAGGAATCCATGTCAATGCTCACTGCCAGTGCGTGAGCAGCCTTGTTTGTTTCCAAGACACTGTGAAAATGGAAATTAGTAACGGCACTCAGTTCCATGCAAATAGCGCCCCCTGGAACTTGGCACCCGGTGCGGCGGCACCGGTATCACCACCCTAAAGCCGGCACTGAGTGGGACCTCCATAAAATGGCTGTGGGAAATGGACATCGTGATCCTGGTGGTGGTGCCTAAGCCGGCACCGCCTCCATTCAGGATCACAATTTCAACTGCCGCCCCGTCGGGATCTGTAGATCCTGTATGTATGTATTTGTATTTAAGCTTGTATAGCGCACGTCTACCCCCAACGGGGGTGTCCCGGCGCTTGCGGATACAGTGAAAGTGAAGGCAAGTTAGAGTTGTCTATCCTTAGTTTGCTAATGGAGGCTGAAGAGCCAAGTCTTCAGAGAGTTCCGATTTGGCTTTTCTGATATGATCGGGCATGGAGTTCTATGAGGTCGCAGTTTTGACAGAAAAGGATTTCTGGATTTAGAAAAACGGGGAATGACAAGGCACTCACGATGATTAGATCTTGGGGTCCTAGATTGATGGTATTTACAAACTCTCTTCTTTAGGTATTGTGGGCCAGTATCGTTGAGTGCTCTGTATGCAAGAGTTTGCGCCTTAAATTCAGTTCTTCTCTTGACAGGCAGCCAGTGGAGACTACGCAAATGAGAAGATATGTGATGTTTTAGTGGGATGTTCCTAATGAGCCTGGCTGGCCCGTTCTGCACTGTTTGCAGTTTTCTGAGCAGGTATGCTGGCAGCCCCAAGTACAGACGGTTTGCATAATGAAGTTGTGATGTAATCACCGCATGGAATATTGTTTTCCTGCAGTCCATTGGTAGAAATTAGAGGAATCTCCGGAGGGCCTTCATTTTCCAGAAGCAGGACGAAGAAACTTGGCCTATCTGGGTATTACATGACAAGGAGGTATCTAGTTTGAACCCTAGATTCCTAGCAGACGAGACTGGGAGGGGAGGGGGGTTGAGTTCTGTGAGCCGCCAGAGATCTGATAGTTGGGGTTAGGGCTGGTTGAAAAATATCACCTCTGTTTTTTCTGTGTTCAGTTTTAGGTAGTTAGCTGTCATCCATGCTGAGATGTCCATAAGTAATCACAATAGGGCAACCCACTATTCCCCAAGGAATTGGGTAGATCAGTTAAATAACAATAGATACCTTGAGGATTTATTCAGTAGAAATTAATTAGTTAATTAGGTAGTCACAACAGTGATCTTAATTTCCTTGAACTCAAAACAGAAGAAGAGAAACTCACAAAGTGCAATAATCGAAAAAATGACCCAAGTTCATTTTTAGTTTTTTAACAAAAATAAATTTGTATTTTCAATATCTGAAGTAGTGAAACAATACACTTTACATTTCATGTACGGCAACATAAAACTACTGTCTTCTTTGGAATCTCATTAGCAGTAGTCAATGACATTTCTTACAAACAAAACAGAGCCAACCACATGTTTGGCTATAAATTGAACTTAATCCATATAAACTAAAAGGATTTTTTAGGCCACCAATGCTTTTTAGTTGTGTAAGAAAATGTCGCAGCGTCGACGTTTCGGTCTCACTCTTGAAGAACAATCACAGAGACCATCCTCAGGACCGAAGTTGCACCATGAATTGCAATGAGAAATTCAGCCTGTTCTAGGAATTTGGCAGCGTATTTACAGCGTTCCGTGAGAAACACAATCCAGCTGTTACTCGCCGACAAGACGGCAATACTCGTCTCCTCCGTAATAGTAATTCAACGTCTGATTCTAGCAGCTCTGAGTTCTGCCTCTCACTCTCCAAGTCAGTCGAGATGTCCATAAGTCACTGCCTAAAGTTTGAAAATACGGCCTTCGAGCGATCTTGGAAGGAAAACACGAGCTGCGTGTCATCAGCATCTGAGATAACATCAACACCGTGTTGCTTTATCAAAGAGGCAAGGGGGGCGAGGTAGACATTAAAAAGGGTTGGGCTAAGTCTCGAATCCTGAGGCACTCCACATATCAGAGGATGCAAGTTAGAGGTGTGGGGGTGCAGCCGGATTCTCTGGGAGCGGCCTTCCAAGGAGGAGCTGAACCAAGCTAAAATAGTCCCCGTTACTCCTAACTGTTGAAGCCTGTCTAAGAGGATCTTATGAGAGACTGTGTTGAATGCTGCCGAGAGGTCCAGTAACACCAGCATTGCACAGTTCCCTTTATCCATAGTTTCCCTGACAGTTTCTGCTACTTCAAGTAGTGCTGTCTCCGTGCTGTATCCTCCTCTGAATCCCGACTGGGTGTCATGGAGTAGTTTATTGGATTCAAGGAATGTGGATAATTGCTTTTGCACTTCCTTTTCAAGAATCTTAGCAGGTGCTGGCAGGAGGGAGATAGGTCTAAAAAATTTTAGAATTGTGGGGTCTGTGTTCTCCTTTTTGAGGGTTGGTTGGACAGTGGCAATCTTCCAGCTAGATGGATAAATGCCAGTTTCCAACGCGGTGTTCCAGAGCTGGTTTAAGGCAGGGTTAAGCAGTGGTGCTAACATTTTTAAAAACCTGGGCAGGCAGGGGTCAAGTGGGGACCCGGATTTAGTTTTTTCCAGCTGCTTGAGGGATGTGACCAAATCAAAGAGGCTACATTCAGACCATGTTGTTGTTGGGAGAGGGCGAGGTAATGGCGTGATAGGTGGTTCCTTCACCTGAAATGCTGCATAGATGTCTTGGATCTTCTCCTGGAAGAAAATCGAGAGATTCTCACAAAGTGTGGCAGAGGGGACAACATTACTTTTCAGCGCCTCTGGTTTAAGGAAACCCTGAACAATTAAAAAAAAAATCCTTAGTGGAATTGTCAACAGATTTTATTTGATTGGCGATGTGATCCTTAATAATATTGCGTTTTAATTTGTGAAACTGTTTTATGGCCTTTCTGTATGTATTTTTTGCTTCAGGGTTGTAGGCTAGACGCCAGACCCATTCAAGTTTATTACAACGGCTCTTTTCTGCTCGAAGTGCTGGTGTAAACCAGGGGGCAGAAGGTGTATTCCTGGCCTGTTTCATTGTTTTCATGGGAGTTATTTGGTCAAGGGCCGATGTGACCCATTGGTTAAAGATTACGATGTCACTGTTCGGGTCTCTGGTGAATAGCAGAGGGGTGTTTACTAATATAGGTCCTAGTTCTTCAGGGGTGACTTTCCTCCAATTCCTTTTGAATTCGTGTTCAGGTTTTATAACGTTGTGGTTTATGGAGGTAGTTAGACAGAAAGGAATAAGACTGTGGTCTGACCATAGGAGGGAGATAGGATTTTCGGTTGTTAGGGTGGGGAAATTAGTGAAAATAAGGTCCAAGGTATGACCAGCCTTGTGTGTGGGCGTGAGGACTAGTTGTTTAAGGTTCAGTCCTATTAGCATCTCTGCTAGTTGCGTAGCTATGGGACATATATCAGGGTCCATATGGACATTAAAATCCCCTAATACTAAGAAGTTAGTATATTTTAGTGAGAGGTCAGCGATCTGCTCGCAAATTTCCCATAGCTCAGCAGGCTTAGAAGTTGGTGGCCTGTAGATCAGCAATCCCGCAATGGAGATATTAGGGGAGATTGTGATGTTAAAGGATAGTGCTTCTATCAAGTCAGTATGTTCGACCCTTCAATGTGAGATCTCCCAGTCCTGGCGGAGGCGGTGGTCCGTACCCCAACAAACAAGGGCCTGACCACCTGCATCCTATTGTGGTGGTCAGCCTGAAGGGCTGTCTGTCAGTGGGATTGCCACCAAAGGTCTGTCAGTGGCGGTCCCACTGGCTTTGTGGTATGCCTCTTTGTTGTGACACCATGGGGTCAAATAAATATAGACATGAAAATAGGCCAGAGCACCAAAAGAAAAGTGGCCACTTTTGCTGAATCAGATAGCTGAAAAGTGGCCCATGTTGGGGCAGTTTTTAACTTGTAAAGACACACTGTATGGAAGTGTGCATGGATTTGAGATTGCTACAGGTAATGTTTGTTTTAATACCAGAGAAATCAACAGTTAAAACTGTCCCACTGGTCCAAAAAACAGACCAACAAGCAGCCACAATCACAGCCCACACACTAACCTTTCAGACTATCCCTTCTGGCACTTCCAGATTGCCCTATAGGCAGGGGCACTGGAATTATGCAGAAGGAGAGGGCACAGTTATGGGGCAGGGTTGAGTAAATTATACAGCAAGAAAAGAGAAATTAAGTGGCATAATGGGGCATGTTTTGTAACAATATTACATTTTTTTGCCATTTTTAAACTTGGTTACACTGTCTGGGCATTGGTTGCACCCCATTAGTACAAACTTAACACCCAAATTTAGCAATAAGCAACAGAAATTTGACCGTTCCAACTTTGCAAAGGGCCTTCCGACATGCGGCAACACATGTTGCTGCATTTTTAGTAACTTTTGAACCATTTGAGCCAGATACAATTGTTTTGTGTTAAAATCTGCTGATCAATAAGATCATGCAGCGGATTATGAATTATGTGGCAAATGTATAATTGTGAAAATCACAGCAAAATCGCAAACTTCCAGTGGCCCTGTCTATTGAACTGTCAGGACTTGTGCTTGATCTGGGGGCATTGCATTAGTGAAAGATGGACAGGCTGTTTGAGGCCGCTGAGCCATCTTTCACAGTACAGGCCCCAGGCCAGCTTTGGAAGAGGGGGGCAGAGATTTCCCTGCCGGCGGGTGCTGTGAGTGATTGAGCACAAAGATGCCTGGGGGGTCCCTGGGCCCCTTTTCCCACTTCTTGAAGTCACCATCAAGGATCACATTTCCTGTTTGCCACCTCTTTGCAGAGTCGTCTGTGTGTCCCCTCACAATTCCTTTAACGGTGCACCTGTGTTTTTACCATGATGTATCAATGATTTCAATAATGCTGTAATAATATGTAATACTTGAAAATGACAATAAAGCTGTCTGCAGAAATAGTTAAACATAAAAGAATTTTGTGGCATTTTGAGTAATCTGGGGCATTTTGACATTTTCAAGATATATGTCAAGTCAAATAATGCTTTATTCGAGTTAACACTCATAAAAGCAGAACATACACCAATTAAAAAACAATTAAACTAGACAGTCGGAATAAAGCAAACAATTCACAATTGTCTCAAGTAATAAAAATAATTACAATAATTTCACCTATTACAAGGTTGGCAGGTAAGATAAAAGTTTATACAAGAATAAAATATACTCGGTTAAAAAACACAAATAACTAAAAGCCATAACTCTAAACGTGCAGAGAAATTATCCAGGCAGAGAATAGTCAGTTGACTAGCAGTCTCTGCCTGATCGACCAGGCCCATCCGATGTACTTAGCAGTGGCAATTGAAATCCAAGACAGAGTACTCGAACATATAATTCGCAGGGCAACAGTACTACGATTAGTCCCCAGGTTCCTACACATTGGAGATAACCATACACGTCTAGGCACACAATAGGCCTTACAAGAAAATAAAAAATGGGCAAGAGTTTCTTTCCCCAAACCACAGGCTGGGCAGATATCACACACCCCACCTGCCCATTTCCGTACAAGACTTCTTAGGGGGAGGGCACCGGCTCTCAACTGGAAGAGAAGTTTTCTATCACCTGGTTTGGTTATAATATCCCAGTAGGGTTCCAGGGCAGGATACAATTTCGCCTCAAGGAATCCCACTGTCATGGACCCTGTGCTAAAGCTACTCATACTCCTAATGGCAACATAGTCCCAATAGATATTTTTCAAGACACTCTTGGTAGGAAATATAGCTCCTACTGGATCTAACCAAAGCGAGCTCAAACCTAATTCAAGCAATGTTACCTTCAACGATTTGAGCCACCCTATTTTATGGAATGAATCCGCTTTAATAACGTCTTCAAAACCATCAGCATAATGGGAAAGCTCGGGAGTCGTCCAGAGCCTTCTCCAGTATAAAATTGGGCATAGTCTAGCTAGATCGGAAACTTGTTTCCTACCTAGATCGTACCTTAAAGGCAACAGCGGAGTACTTTTCGGGGTGCCTGTAATTGCCCGGAAGAACTTGTTTTCCGAAGCTTGTAGGGTATTTAACTTCTCGAACCCCCACAGCTCCGCCCCGTAAAGAGCTGACCCAAGCGCCTTCGCTTCATAAACCTGCAAGGCAGGCTTAACGGGTTTCGTCAAAGATTTTCTGTGTTCCAAGCTAATAGCACCTGATAATTGCTTATGCCTCAAGGTAGCAATATCTATATGCTGGCACCACCTACTATTGTCAGCAATGAGAATACCCAGATACGTAAAGGAGTTCACCACCTCAAGAGGACGACCACTCATGATAATCTTTGATTTAAAACTAGGATGGCGATTAAAAATCATGAGTTTTGTTTTGGTCACGTTGACCTCAAGACCGTGTTCCCCACAGAATTGATCAAAAATGGACAGAGCACGATGCAGACCACTTGGGGTCTTGGATAAAATGAGCGTGTCGTCCGCAAACATTAGAATGGGAATTTTTGTACCAGAAAGCGAGGGAGCGTCCACCTGCGCTGATAGCATACGGGCGATCACACCATTAATATACAAAGTAAGCAAGGTTGGTGCCATTGAGCACCCTTGTTGAACACCTCGTTCAACAGGGAAATCCGCTGTGACCATCCCCTGACCACCCCACTGGATTTTAGCAAAAGTTAACTCATGAAGCCGCATTATCAGTGACAGTAGCACCTCTGGCACCCCCAAATCCTTAAGAACAGACCACAGCTTTGACCGTGGCACCAGGTCGAAGGGAGCCCGTAAATCGACGAAAGCCGCATAAAGGCTGCCCCCCCCCAACACCACAGTCCTCCATTGCCGTAGTTGAAACCGGAATACCTGGTCCACCGTACTTGTAGCCCTACGAAAACCTGCTTGGAAGGGTGACAGAGCATTATTATCATCAACCCAGTCAAGAAGCCTGTTTACTATCACCCGCCCTACTATCTTTTGTTACTGTATCAATAAGGCTTATCGGGCTATAGTTACCAGGCTTTGATCGATCGCCCTTTTTATACACTGGGATGATTATAGCACCCCTCCAAGATTTCGGAACCTCTGCTCCTTTCGCAATAGTATTAATAAGTGGGTAGATGTATTTACACCACCGTTCCTTATCACTTATAAAAATATCAGCAGGTACGCCATCTAGCCCTGGGGCGCGCCCACTATTTACTGAGCTTAGTGCAATCATAATCTCTTTATAACTAAAGAGATTATCTTGAGAAGTCGGTAGACAAGTACTATCTACTCTTGCATTCTGACATGTCTCAGCATACTGGGTGCTAAAGAATTTTACCCAATCATCCTGTGGAACATTGTTATTAGGGGGGTCCACCACTCCCTCACCTCCCCACTTGACAATGGACCAAAACGATCTAGAGTCTTTTCTATCACTAGCACGTTTTAGTTCAGTCCAGTGGTGCTCGTCCCAGGCGTTCTTAGCCTTCACTATACAAGCTTTATAATCCTTCCTGGCTAGCCGGATAGACGCGGGCTCCCTCCTCTTGATGGCACGACCTAAAGCAAGTCGTGCATTTCTACAGTTAGCATTGTACCATTTTGCACCTTTACGGGCTCTCACCCCGTAACGCTTGGCAGGCTTCAAAAACTGATCTTTAATCATACTAAAGAGAGTGTCATGAATTTTGACCACACAACCCAGTCCAGCTACAAAAGGATTAGCGGATTCCATAGCTAATATCGCTTTATCTGTTTCAAAATTGATTTTATCAATGGCCTGTTGATCGGTTACTACCCTGTCCCACCTTAACCTCCGCATATCATTTGCTGAAACAACCAAGGGTGGTACAAGAGTATTAGGGCCTATGAGACCATTGGCAGCTAGCCACCATTCATGCTCCACGCATAAGGGGTTGTGGTCACTCTCACTTCTCCAAACAACCTCCATGTCGCAGACCCTAGGCCATAAGGTCATACTACAGAATACATAGTCTATTCTGCTTTTGTTGCCCCCATTATCAAATGTCATAGCCCCTTGTTTATCAGATTTTGTTCTACCATTCAAGGCTCTTAAACCCTTTTCAAAACACAAGGCGTTCAGACCGACCACATCCTCAGACCAGCATATAACTGGGGCCAACTCTAACCTAGGGATGCCCCAATGAGAATCCTCTTCGTCCCCAAGGGAGTCTTCACCAGCGACTAGGGGTTCAAAAGTCCGATTAAAATCACCTGCAATGACAATATTATTGTCTTGCGAATGCGTGTCAAGAAAGGTACCCAAGGCAATTAATACCTCTGATCTGCCTCCCTTGTTGCCTCTGGCGTAGATATTATAAATATCAAGTTTTCCTATAGTGCCAGTGGACATTTTAATTAACTGGATATCACTATGACTAGTTTCCATAGCTTTAATTGATAGATTTAGGGACTGCCGAACCCAAATAGTGAGACCCCCCATTGGTCTCCCCTTTGGGCCCTTTAGAGCGGGCACAGAAAAATTCAAGTATCCCAACACAAATACGGGTTCACATGCCCAAGTCTCCTGAAATACACAAACATCAAAGGAGTTAACAAAGCTGAACCAATCACCAGAGTCAAGTTTAGAACGTAGCCCAGCAAGGTTCCAAGAGATTAATTTTCCCACCTCAGCCGCTGGACCAGCCAAGGCGTTCGGAACAGGGTCAAGATAAATGGCCTTACCCACTTCTGAAACTGCAACAATTGTTCGGCCTCCAAACCCAGCGGCAAGAATGTCACCCTCAACTTTCGGATCAGTCTCAGAAGTACAGCGTTCAATAAATGCAACAGTATACAATTGAGGCTCAGCCGACACACTACCTGGCAATGTCTTCTTGCCACGTACATTGCTCTTCTTGGTAAGGGTACTTGAACTATTTGGACCAGTTGGTTCACAAGGTACTGCACTCTTGCCCCCACCAAGTCAGTCGCAATCGTTCAGGTTAGATAGAGCTGAGAACCTATTTTCTATGTTAAATCCCCACTCATTAATTTGGGTAGCCCTTCCCCGTTTGTTTTGTACCAAATTCCATTTTGTCCTCAAAATGCTCGGATTAAGGCCACTTCCCCTCCTTTGCTAGAAGAAGTCAAGTGTGAGTGGAATGATATCGGTTGATCTACGCTGAGGGGGGAGTAAATTTGGTAATATATTAGTCTGTACTGCCGGATCAGTAAAATTCAACACAACACAGTCCCCCCTAAATCTTTTTGGACCACTTCCTATCCAATCCACCCTTCTTGCAATGACTAGTTCGTCCACTAACTGGTGCTTACCCCAGGGGGTTATTACCATGTTATTAGTTAACCAGTGCAGTGCTTTGGTCAGCAGGGAAGATGTGGATTCCACCTGGCCAGACGTCAGTGGTGGAACATTTGCTAAAACCAAAACTAAGGGGGAGGCCTCAACAATAAGTTCCACCGAGCCTTTCAATGAATTCAGGGCAGTAGGACTTACTGGGGGAACCTCACCCCCAGATTCATCTTCTCCTGCATTTATCTCGGGAGCAGTAGGACACTTGGGCAATGAATTCCCTCCCACACCTCCATCAGGCCTCGTAGTTTTCCTTTCGGTCTCGACTCTCTGTACTACCTCAGCTGGCATTTTTTCTACCTCAACTAAAGTTTTGTTCAGTAGCCCCCCCTAATCTGGTCACTTCATCCGTTAGCTTATCTATTTTAGCTACCAGAGGCTTGACGATACCCTTAATCTTTGAGTCAATCATGCACATAAACTTTTTAAACTGTTCACTTGTTAGGGACACACGCGCATCATCAATCAATCCACTTTCGTCCGCTACATCAATATTACTATGTGGGGAGGCGGGCCTTTTCCTGCCCGAATGTAATCCACCCTGTTTAGGCTGGGCCTTTCTGCCTCCTCTAGTAGTTCGAGGGACAGGTACAGTGGACGGGGCTTTTTCCTCTAATATTTCCAACTCAACCTCCTCTTCACTACCGACAACATAATTCGTAGAGGTGTTCTGAGCAAAACTTTGGTCGTCTGCTTGATCGCATGCTGCTTCGATGATACCACTGTTATCGAGATCTGGAGGTTCGGCCCGTATAGATTCAGGCGGGGCAGAGTTAGAGAATGAACCCAAACCTAATGAGGACCTCCTCTCACTAGTTATTTTAGCAACAACCTGAACTAAATAATTGTTCATGGTATTCGATACCGAGACCGCCCTTTGCTTAGACATTGAATGCCCCAATACAGTGTAATTCTACTTAAAGCTTAAAAAACAACACTTACATAGAGGTCAAAATAAGCGACCAAGCCAGATCACAGAGCAAGACCAGTAAGATAAAATACAGTAACCCGTAAGGTTGGGGCGGTGCCTCACCAGATACGAGCAGCGTGCACGGCCCAGTCCAGTCTCTACCAGTCGCGGACTGTCGCAGACTGTCCCGCCCTTGTCCCGGGCTTCTCCCGGGGCGCTCCCGCGCAGCGGTGAACGAGGTCACTTATGAAGGTGTGGAGGCGGTCAGGGGGCGTGGCAAGCAGGGAGAGCGTCCAGGTGCAGATCGTTCACACAGGGACTCCTGGGAGATGGAGTCCCTGTTCTGTTGCTCGCAGCCCTGCCGCGCTTAACACAGCCCACAGCGCGATAGCCTCACTCCAGGCACAGATGATGACACGGCGATGCGGGACCCGCGTAGTGTGTCCGGCGGGCTTCTGAGGAAGTCAGATGAATGCAGCAGAATGCAACAAGCAGGGACCAGGGCGAGGTAGCTTTCAGCAAGATCAGTGACCCCAATATGTCATATTTTTTCAATTCAACCTTCCATCCCCTTTTAAATTTCCAGATCACTGACAGAATATCGAGGAGCAGAATATCAAGCTGCCCGAATATCGATGAGAAAATATCGAGTGACAGAATATCAATTTCCTATCTACAAACAGGTAAGTACAAAAGTATTGAATCCTAAATATCGTTGTCAATAATATAGTTTGCTAAAATATCGACTTTTTAAAATTAATTATACAATCAATATATTTAAGTAAAACATACTTAAAAATAATTAAAAAACGTTAAAATTAATAAATAATAGATGTCATGTAAAACAATAAACATGCATTTTTGTTTTTTATTATATATAGTAACTTAATAATATGAAAAAATAATTCATATTTTTAATTATAAAATGTAAAAAACATAATTTAAAATATAATTACACACATACGTAAAATAATAATATAAAAATAAATTAAATATAATTAGTTAAAACATTAAAATAAATATATATTTTTAAATAATATTTTAAACTACATTAACTATAACAATACTGAACACGTGGCATAGTGTAAAGGATAAAATTACTATTTCCACTCCAATGAGTGGTACAGTAGAGAAAGTGTCTGATAGCGGGTGGGTAAAAATTACTATTCCCACTCCACCAAGTGCAACAGTAGGGAAAATGTTGGATAGCGGAAGGGTAAAAACTACTATTGCCTCTCCAGTGAGTGCAACAGTAGGGAAAGTGTTGGATAGTGGGTGGGTAAAAATTAGTATTCCCACTCCAGTGAGTGCAACAGTAGGGAAAGTGTTGGATAGCGGAAGGGTGAAAACTACTATTCCCACTCCAGTGAGTGCAACTGTAGGGAAAGCGTTGGATATCGGGAGCGTAAAAATTACTACTCCCACTCCACCAAATGCAACAGTAGGGAAAGTTTTGGATAGCAGGTGGGAATAATTTAACATTCCCACTCCACTGAAGTGTAACAGTAGGGAAAGTGTTGGATAGCGTAGGGGAATAATTTAGTATACCCACTCCTGCAATATAATTAACATTAATTAACAAGTAATTATTTTTTCAAAATTAATTTACCTCCCACCATTTTCCCCTATAAATGTCACCTACAATATTGTAAAATATTAATAAATTAACAAAATTAATTAAGAATTAACTAATTACAATTAACAATAAAATTAATAACCATCAAATCTGAATTAATGCACACAATTAACACTATAAAATAACTTTAAAAAGATATAATATAAAAAATAATAAAAATTACATTAAAACTAAAATACTTCCTACCCTACTCACTTATCAACACTCAACCCACTCCTAAAAAAAGTACACAATTAACACATTTAGAAATTAATTTTTAATTATTAATATCTAAATTATTACTAATTAATAAAAAATTAACACACTTAACATAATTACCAATTGATTATGAATTATTATTAATCAATTTGTAATAATTAGTGAGAAATAAATTAACTTCACAATAAAAATTAGTAAATACTAAATTATGAATTAATAAAATTATTTATTAATGAATTTCAATTAAATTATTTCCCACCCTATTCCCCTATAAACCCACAACCTGCTACAGAATTAAATTACACAAAAAATAATTAACATATAATTAATTATTTCTAAATAATTCTAAATAAATATATTATAATTAAATTACTTCCCACCCTATTCCAATTTATAAACCCACAACCCGCTACGGAATTAAATTACGCAAAAATTAATTAACATAAAATTCATTACTTTAAAAATTTCAAACATACTTTACAAAAATAATACATACTTTTAACACATATACCAACACATAAAACACAAAAAAAAATCGAAAATTTTTAGCAACTGTATTATGACTGTCAACATTGCTAACTTTGATATTATGAAAAACGATATTTCTTACCTATATTTCGATATTCTGCACTACTATGTCTTTGTAAGTCGATATTTAAAACTCGATATTTTGCCATATCGATATTTAAAATTCGATATTGTGACTCATTACCTAAATTTCCAACTAGATTTTACATCATAACAAGTTAGCATTGAGAAATGCCTTCATATAAATTTTTAATTAACATCATTAGCAGCAAGTGGCCTCTAGTACCACTATTGTAGCATCTCTTTGGAACTGGTCAAGAGCACTGCAGCTCGATGCAGGACTTACATTGCAGCCATCTCAGCTCCTGATTGGTGAACTCATCGGAACCGAAGCAGCATGACATAATTCGCTGCAGGGCATCAAATCTCAGTGCTCAGGGCTCCCGAAAGTAGGTGGCGTAGTGTGATACAACTCGACATAGCACTTTGCATCGAGAGACTGCACTTTTTCTAATCAGAAGTGTCATAAAGCGATCAAAAACATAATGTACAAATATCAGAAGGCCAACCCTGGTCCCTGTCTTCAGTTGCACTCCATTCTGAAAGCAATCAACCTGAATTTGTGACTTTGTCCCGGTCCAAGCAAAAGGAACAAATGATGGATGGAAAGCTGAACAATGCAACCATTCACCCTCATTCACAAAGATCTGAGTTTAATCCATTGTTCTTTTGCACACCACAACATCCCAGTTTGGACCCAGCCATATGCAAATCCGTCTTGAACCTGCTCCTCATGGGAACAGTGCAGCCCAAACTGCCATGCCAGGTCTTCCCTGGACCAGAAACAAGCATCCTAGGAGCGGTTTTGGGGTATCAACCCTTATCAGCAAGGCTAGCTTGAACCTAATGGTGCAGTGAGCACAGGACCCACGTTTGGACATACCCTTTCCACTTAAGGCTACACAAGCAAAAGAAACAAATGATGGACGGAATGCTGAACAATGCAAACATTCACTCCCAGTCACAAAGATATGGGTTTAATCCATCATTCTTTTTCACACCACGCCACCTCAGTTTGGACCCAGCCATATGCAAATCAGTCTTGACCCTGGTCCTCATGGGAACAGTCCAGCCAGAACTGCCAAGCCATGTCCTCCCTGGAGCGGAAACAAGCATCCTAGGATATGTTGGAGGCACCACCCTTCATCAGCCAGGCTAGCTTGAATCCAGTGGTGCAGTGAGCACGGGACCAACATCTGGGCATACCCTTCCCACTTAGGGCAACACAAGCGAAAGAAACAAAAGATGGATGGAATCCTGAACAATGCAAACATTCACCCCCAGTATGCAAGATCTGTGTCACTGTTAGGCACAACCAGATAAAACATAGTTGGCACTTTGTGCTTTGGGCTCTATTCTCACTACAAAAATTTAAATTCAATACCTCCAGTTCCACTGATTGTATTGATTGTATTTTTGTAATTCTGGTATCATTGTATTTATTAAAATGTCCTCTATCTTTGAAAATTAGTTTGGGATTTATCTTGTGTTGTGCTTCTGTGTTATCACTGGTCGTGTGTTGCATAAAAACTTTACTCATTGCCTCTAATTTAAGCCTGACTGATTTTGTGGCAAGCTATCAGAGGATTAAGATATATATTTTTATATCTATATATATATATATATATATATATATATGCCAATCGAGAAAGCTCACCATTGAAGACTCCTCATTCGGTGTGTGTTAATTTCTTTTATTCCCAAGGCAGCATTTCAAAAATAGCCTCACGTACACAGAGTTCAATGTTCAATCTGCCATTATTTCCCAACGCGTTTCGGGCATCCTTCTGCCCTTAATCACAGGAAGGCAATGTGGAAAGCAGCGATGAGAATTTTTGAAATGCTGCCTTGGGAATAAAAGAAATTAACACACACCGAGTGAGGAGTCTTCAATGGTGAGCTTTCTCGATTGGCATGTATTGCGGCCCGCTCTGGTCGCGAAGACACCCCTCTGCGGAAGTGCGGGTCCGGTGTTGTCACGTGTACAGCACCGAAGGAACGGCGTGTGATTCCACAAGGCGATAAACAGCAGGAGAAAATATCCCCAAGTTGCACAGAACCACCTTGGTTTTAAAACTCACAAAGGAAACTCAGCGGCGATATCCACTAAGGAATATGAACTTTTAAGACCTCATGTACCACAATGCATCACTATGACAGGCCCCTTGGGCGGAACATTGAAATATCGCGAGTGCAAGGTAATTCTCATCGCTGCTTTCCACATTGCCTTCCTGTGATTAAGGGCAGAAGGATGCCCGAAACGCGTTGGGAAATAATGGCAGATTGAACATTGAACTCTGTGTACGTGAGGCTATTTTTGAAATGCTGCCTTGGGAATAAAAGAAATTAACACACACCGAGTGAGGAGTCTTCAATGGTGAGCTTTCTCGATTGGCATGTATTGCGGCCCGCTCTGGTCGCGAAGACACCCCCTGCGGAAGTGCGGGTCCGGTGTTGTCACGTGTACAGCACCGAAGGAACGGCGTGTGATTCCACAAGGCGATAAACAGCAGGAGAAAATATCCCCAAGTTGCACAGAACCACCTTGGTTTTAAAACTCACAAAGGAAACTCAGCGGCGATATTCACTAAGGAATATGAACTTTTAAGACCTCATGTACCACAATGCATCACTATGACAGGCCCCTTGGGCGGAACATTGAAATATCGCGAGTGCAAGGTAATTCTCATCGCTGCTTTCCACATTGCCTTCCTGTGATTAAGGGCAGAAGGATGCCCGAAACGCGTTGGGAAATAATGGCAGATTGAACATTGAACTCTTTGTACGTGAGGCTATTTTTGAAATGCTGCCTTGGGAATAAAAGAAATTAACACACACCGAGTGAGGAGTCTTCAATGGTGAGCTTTCTCGATTGGCATGTATTGCGGCCCGCTCTGGTCGCGAAGACACCCCCCTGCGGAAGTGCGGGTCCGGTGTTGTCCCGTGTACAGCACCGAAGGAACGGCGTGTGATTCCACAAGGCGATAAACAGCAGGAGAAAATATCCCCAAGTTGCACAGAACCACCTTGGTTTTAAAACTCACAAAGGAAACTCAGCGGCGATATCCACTAAGGAATATGAACTTTTAAGACCTCATGTACCACAATGCATCACTATGACAGGCCCCTTGGGCGGAACATTGAAATATCGCGAGTGCAAGGCAATTCTCATCGCTGCTTTCCACATTGCCTTCCTGTGATTAAGGGCAGAAGGATGCCCGAAACGCGTTGGGAAATAATGGCAGATTGAACATTGAACTCTGTGTACGTGAGGCTATTTTTGAAATGCTGCCTTGGGAATAAAAGAAATTAACACACACCGAGTGAGGAGTCTTCAATGGTGAGCTTTCTCGATTGGCATGTATTGCGGCCCGCTCTGGTCGCGAAGACACCCCCCTGCGGAAGTGCGGGTCCGGTGTTGTCACATGTACAGCACCGAAGGAACGGCGTGTGATTCCACAAGGCGATAAACAGCAGGAGAAAATATCCCCAAGTTGCACAGAACCACCTTGGTTTTAAAACTCACAAAGGAAACTCAGCGGCGATATCCACTAAGGAATATGAACTTTTAAGACCTCATGTACCACAATGCATCACTATGACAGGCCCCTTGGGCGGAACATTGAAATATCGCGAGTGCAAGGTAATTCTCATCGCTGCTTTCCACATTGCCTTCCTGTGATTAAGGGCAGAAGGATGCCCGAAACGCGTTGGGAAATAATGGCAGATTGAACATTGAACTCTGTGTACGTGAGGCTATTTTTGAAATGCTGCCTTGGGAATAAAAGAAATTAACACACACCGAGTGAGGAGTCTTCAATGGTGAGCTTTCTCAATTGGCATGTATTGCGGCCCGCTCTGGTCGCGAAGACAGCCCCCTGCGGAAGTGCGGGTCCGGTTTTGTCACGTGTACAGCACCGAAGGAACGGCGTGTGATTCCACAAGGCGATAAACAGCAGGAGAAAATATCCCCAAGTTGCACAGAACCACCTTGGTTTTAAAACTCACAAAGGAAACTCAGCGGCGATATCCACTAAGGAATATGAACTTTTAAGACCTCATGTACCACAATGCATCACTATGACAGGCCCCTTGGGCGGAACATTAAAATATCGCGAGTGCAAGGTAATTCTCATCGCTGCTTTCCACATTGCCTTCCTGTGATTAAGGGCAGAAGGATGCCCGAAACGCGTTGGGAAATAATGGCAGATTGAACATTGAACTCTGTGTACGTGAGGCTATTTTTGAAATGCTGCCTTGGGAATAAAAGAAATTAACACACACCGAGTGAGGAGTCTTCAATGGTGAGCTTTCTCGATAGGCATATATATATATATATGTACGGGGACACAGGATCATTGTACCTGCTTGCCACGGCCTGGTTTGGACTTTGCGCTTGGGGTTGAGGCGTTGTGGATTCTAGGCAGCCTTGAACACCGACATTGCAAGATACACTCGATAAACATTAGTTTTCTCCCTCCCTTGATGGATATAACAGCGCTCACAGAAGTACAACATAGCTCCACATCCGATACTTGCCGGAGAAATGCATGCTGGGATTTGGTGTTTTTCAGCATCGAACTGCAGCTGCAAGCAATTGGAGCCTGCCGCTCTCCAGCCAATGGGAGTGCGGTGGAACATACAAAGGAGGGAGGTGGTGTAATCAGGTGAAACCAGGCATCTGAGGAAGGCGAATGCGCCGAAATGCATCATGCCCATCACCGTGAATAAAGGACTGCCAAGAGAATCCACGCTGTGTCCTCTGATCTTTTCTTTGAAGGGATTTTGTCTGCATATTATCGCGCGCTGGCCAGTAGCGCGTGTACAGAGGAACCGCCTTATCAAGTGGCCTACACAAAATATTGGCAACGTGGCTTTTCATTTCCAAGGTATTGGACTGTGCGGGCACACCCTGAAAACTTGCCAAACAAGAGGCTGCTGCGGATTGCAGTCCGTCATTGTACGGGGACACAGGATCATTGTACCTGCTTGCCACGGCCTGGTTTGGACTTTGCGCTTGGGGTTGAGGCGTTGTGGATTCTAGGCAGCCTTGAACACCGACATTGCAAGATACACTCGATAAACATTAGTTTTCTCCCTCCCTTGATGGATATAACAGCGCTCACAGAAGTACAACATAGCTCCACATCCGATACTTGCCGGAGAAATGCATGCTGGGATTTGGTGTTTTTCAGCATCGAACTGCAGCTGCAAGCAATTGGAGCCTGCCGCTCTCCAGCCAATGGGAGTGCGGTGGAACATACAAAGGAGGGAGGTGGTGTAATCAGGTGAAACCAGGCATCTGAGGAAGGCGAATGCGCCGAAATGCATCATGCCCATCACCGTGAATAAAGGACTGCCAAGAGAATCCACGCTGTGTCCTCTGATCTTTTCTTTGAAGGGATTTTGTCTGCATATTATCGCGCGCTGGCCAGTAGCGCGTGTACAGAGGAACCGCCTTATCAAGTGGCCTACACAAAATATTGGCAACGTGGCTTTTCATTTCCAAGGTATTGGACTGTGCGGGCACACCCTGAAAACTTGCCAAACAAGAGGCTGCTGCGGATTGCAGTCCGTCATTGTACGGGGACACAGGATCATTGTACCTGCTTGCCACGGCCTGGTTTGGACTTTGCGCTTGGGGTTGAGGCGTTGTGGATTCTAGGCAGCCTTGAACACCGACATTGCAAGATACACTCGATAAACATTAGTTTTCTCCCTCCCTTGATGGATATAACAGCGCTCACAGAAGTACAACATAGCTCCACATCCGATACTTGCCGGAGAAATGCATGCTGGGATTTGGTGTTTTTCAGCATCGAACTGCAGCTGCAAGCAATTGGAGCCTGCCGCTCTCCAGCCAATGGGAGTGCGGTGGAACATACAAAGGAGGGAGGTGGTGTAATCAGGTGAAACCAGGCATCTGAGGAAGGCGAATGCGCCGAAATGCATCATGCCCATCACCGTGAATAAAGGACTGCCAAGAGAATCCACGCTGTGTCCTCTGATCTTTTCTTTGAAGGGATTTTGTCTGCATATATATATATATATATATATATATATATATATATATATATATATATATTATCAACTGGCGGTCGCCAATAGATAGTTATATTGAGGGCCGTGTTTCCATAGGAAATCTCAAAATTCGATTTTGGATAACTTTGGCACCGGGTGACGAATCCTCGCGAAATTTTCAAAACTAATGGGGCGCTCCGCTCCTACCCTGAAAGTCTCGGGGTGATTCGTCAAGCGGGGGCTGAGAAAAAAGGGGGGTCCCAAAACGCGTTTTCCCCATGCATTTTCCCATAGGACCTTTAGTCGAAGGTACAGCCCGAACGGCTGACCAGAATTACTTGAAATTTGGCAAAGAGGTAGTCCTCAGGTCAGGGATGTGCCTTTTGCATATATGGTGTCAATCTGTTCAGTAGTTCCTGAGAAAATTACAGTTAACAGCACATACATATCTATAGCCGCGCACCGTGGGCACACCGTGCGCGCACGGTACGCGCACGGTGTCGTGCACGAGCGTAATTCTGATTGGTGGATTCATGACAGTCAACATTCGAATCGATCGAAATCAGGAAGTGTCGGACGCCATTTTGTGTGTTGTGTGTGTGACAGGGAAAAAGAGAGGTGGCGAACGTGAAAAGGGGGCAGGGTAGAGAGTTCCTGACCCCCTAGCCTTTGTCAGGGGGTCCCTGAAGGACCCCGAAGGGTGAAAAAAACTTTTTTTTTTTTCAAAAAATCGCGGGGTGCGCCCACGGTGCGCGCACCCCCAGCCGCCATTTTGAGTTTTAGAGGCAGAAGAGAGCTAAAAACACAAGTGGAGAACGTGAAAAGGGGGCTGGGTAGAGAGTCCCTGACCCCCTAGGCCTTCTCAGGGGGACCATGAAAGACCCCTTAGGTCACAAAAAAAAAAAAAATATCGCGGGGTGCGCGCACTGTGCGCGTACGGTGCGCGCACGGTGGCAAAAAAACATAAAAAAATAGAATTAAAAATCAAGTTTAAGTGTTTAGATGTTGGTTGGCTCTAAAAAGAGCCGTTGTGTTCATTGAGTGTTTTTTTGTACCTACAAGTAAGTACCGATGCAGAGTCTAAAGTTCAAGAGGAAGACTCTGTTGCCTTCATCTGTGAAATGAACACCGTCTCCTCTATAAATGCCTTGCATGTTGTAACGCAAGTTGTTGTGGTATATAGAACGCATACCATAGTCTCTGAGGAAAGCAGAAACAGATTTATTGACGTGCTTTCTTGCTTTGTCAATCTGCAGACAATATTGGTTGGACCAGTTCCACTTTTGCCTTTGGCATATATTAGAATATACAAAGGTAGTTTGTGGAAAAAGTGACATCAATTGCACAAAGGTGTCCTTAACAAGCATTTCCAGACCTACCCCAGATAAAGTGCCTAGGTCATTTCCACCACAGTGTACAATTATAAGGTCAGGCTGTGGGAGATGTAGAAAGGATTTCACCAAAGGCATTAATTGGTGCCACTTTAACCCTCTCTGACCAATCCATTTAATGTCTACATTTGGCAAAGCAAGGTCTTTCAAAATACCTCTTTTTTCTGCATACTTTTCACTCCAGAAGACATAGCTATGACCTACAATCCACACTGTGAACATCTTTCAAGGAGATCTGGATGCACTCAGAAGGTGTCTTTCAGTAGAATGGCAATATGAAAAGAAAGATAGTTGTAAAATGGAGGCTTACATACTTTTGTTTAATCAATCAATCAATCAAAAGACCTTTATTCGAATTACTTGAATTCATAAAAGTACAGACATAAAAACAATTCATCATTACAATATACACAACACAATATCTCTAAAAGTTATAAGGAACTAAAACAACAGTCTTTCAAGGATTTTCCATCATATTGCGTACACGGATTATTAATCTTAAAAAGGTACTAGTGCGAAAAATCAGTTCCTCAGAGTCCAGGGAGAGTAACATTTGACGAGACTCCATAAGAGAGAGGGGTCTGTGTTTTCTAAAATAGGGTGTTAAAAACCAGTTAATATATTTTAAATAAAATTTACAAAAGAATAAAAAGTGTAACTCATTCTGCTTACTGGTGCCATCACAGGGGCAAGGGTTGCGATCAATAGTAGAATTGTAACCCAAAGGGAAACCCAGCATGAATTTTATGGAGCCTGCCCTTAGTCGAAATAACAGAGACCTCTCCCAACTAGTCATAGGAAGAGTAAGATAAAGTGGGAGAGGTTGCCTGGGCAGGTCATTCTCAATATATCTGATAACCGTGGCTTTCAATGTTTCCCTTTCCAACCGTTCTGCCTCATAAAGTGCATATCGTGCTTGTTTGACCTCTACCTTATCTTGACAACCAATACTGGAGGGATCTACAAAGAGATCGCCTTTATTCACGGCGTTTAATGATTTTAAAACTCCAGCTAACCATGGGATTAAAAGTCCGTGATCACATTTAAGACAGTCTTTAATTATGTCTTGTGTTAGGGAGGCTGCATTATTCCTCCAAATTCTCAACCAGAATAAGACTGGTCTGCTTCTAATGAAATCACAGACATAAGGGAGGTTTAGCTCTTTGTGGCAGATGAATTCAGAGGACGAAATTGGGGCACCCAAAACTTTTCTGCAAAAACGTGTCTCTTCTCGTTGGATGCCGGGATTTTTAGCAGTAGCCCAAACTTCGGCCCCATAGGTGGCAACAGGAACACACTGTAATTTAAAAAATTTTAAAATAGCACTGGTTGCACCTAATTTCTTAGGGCGTGGGAGACTCAGTATTGAATTGATGGCCTTCGAGAACTTGCTCGTGGCGTGGGCAGAATGCCCACTCCACGAGTTGTTCGCAGCGAAGGCCACCCCTAAATATATAAAAGAATTTACAGAGTCAAGTTTGTCAGACCCGATATGGATGGTGTTAAGTTTCCGTTTACCAGGTCCGCATGACATAATAAAGGATTTTTTAAAGTTCACGCGCAGGTCTAGGCCCTCCATATGATGTGCAAAATTTTCCACAAGCACACGGAGGGCATTAGGGGTGCGGCCCATAAGGACCGCATCATCTGCGTATAATAGAACTGGCAAGGGGTGCCCCTCGATAGTTGGGACATCTCTAGTTACTTGTTTTAAAGCCTTTGCTATGCCATTAATATAAATAATGAACAACAGGGGTGCTAAAACGCACCCCTGTCTGACCCCCCAGCCAATTTTTATAGCACCAGAAACTTCTCCTCCCGACCCAATCCTGACTTGTGCCCTGAGATCGGTATGGAGATGTGCCAAGAAGTGTACTAAGGGCTCGTCCAGTCCATAACTGAGAAGCATTGACCACAATTTTGATCTGTTTACCAAATCAAATGCGGATGAGAGATCCATGAAAGCGAGGTATATAGGAGAAGATCGGGCGACGGTGTACTTATCAATGATTAATTTTAAATTCAAGCATTGCTCGACCGTGCCCACCCCGCTCCTGAATCCCATCTGACATGGATCCAATAGGTCAGAATCTTCAGCCCACTCTACCACCCTGTTGTAAATAACTCGCCCAAGTATTTTTAGAGTATTGTCCAGAAGCGAAATTGGTCGGTAGTTTGCTGGGTCTGACCTGTCGCCCTTTTTATAAATTGGAACAATAATAATAAGAGACCACGTCTCGGGGATGGACGCTCTTGACAAACTATTAAAAACATTATATAAAATTGGTGCCCATAAGTCTGAGCTGTGTTTTATAAAATCTATAGGTAGGCCATCTGGTCCAGGGGCCTTGTTACCAAGGCTCTCTCTAATGGCTGTCGCCACCTCAGAGGGGTCAAACCGTAAATCTCCCAGCTGTCTCAGATTCGGGGTGATTATTTCTTCAGTGGGAGCAGCATAAATATTGGAGAAGTGGGCTTCCCAGGTAGGGCCAGTTATATTGCAGCCAATAGGGGATACGTTTTTACCCATATCGCGCATTTTCCTAACAGCGGACCAAAATTGCCCGCTGCTCTTCAAATTGGCGCTATCAACCAGGGACTCCCACTGTTCCATCAAAAGTGCCGCCTTCCTTTCAGCTATTTTTTGTTTATATAAAAAGAGCTCATTGGCTGTTTCAGACCATTCAACGCTAAAAACTAGGCTGTATGTTTACATTTTTAAAAGCATGTTTTGTATTGGTTCAGAAAAATGTGTTCCCACAGAACATTACAATGGATTTGCTGTTATGTTTGAAAAGTCAAGCACTCTTGCTCTTTGGATTAGAAACATTGTGTGCTGAACTTCTGACCTCTCTGCTCACAGCAGTGTTCCATGACCCGTTGCTATGGTAGCAGGCAGAAGTCATGTTGGGGGTAGGGATCATTTGGAAAGGGTTGAAATTTGCAACCAATAGAAATGTGTGTTTCCATTTGAAAAAATGTGGGAAGCACTGTGATTTGAAGTTAACATGTATATGTGTGAAAAAAGAGAGGGAAAGATTGCCATTTACTGGTTCTGCTGAGAGGTGTACAGTTCAGAGATTCTGGCTCTGATAATCTGCTGTGTGAGTGCCACATTTCTTTCTCAACTAACTACTTTTAAAGGTGAGTTATGAATTTGAGAGGGGATGTCTGTGGTGCATTTTGATATAAAAAATATAACTGTGATTCTTTTTTTAAAGTTGTGTTTTACATTTTATGTTTTGGAAGATATTTAACTGCCTTGAACTTGTAAGATATTATGGAGTATGTCTTCACCATAAGTTAAGGTGTACTGGTATCACCCAGGAATACTGTTTTCTGCCTAGAATCACACCATGATTCTGTGTGCAGAAAGGAATTGTTGTCAGAGATTTAATTTGTGGTGGTCTGGTTCTGTAAGACTTGCATTCGTAGGAAAGGGGCAGCTTGTTTTCTTGAAGTGTGATGGCTAGCATTCAGCACAAATCAATATTTCACAAATGAGAGGCAAATGCTAACACATTTGAAATCAACATGGTAGATGTTCCTTCCACTCCTGCAATGGGTGAGGTAGTTCCTACATGTTACAAACTCCAATTAAAACTTACCACACATGTACTCTTACATACATCTGTGCAGTCTTCATGCAGTTGTGCAAGTGTCCATGCAGATGTCTCTTGCACCTGACAATACGCAGTCTCCAGAAGTACGCTCTTAGCACACAGGCAGCTGCTTCTCCTGCACTCCCATGCTAAGTATTCAGCACTGTGTGGTATTTTAGATAGTAGTGTGTAACGCTACCACATTCAACATCACCAAGGCTCATTTCCTTTGCTCTAGTCTAATCACTCACCCAGGTTCCACATGCTCATGCTCTCAAGTAGCTGTTAGGACATGTGCTCTTTTCTGCCTCTCTAAACTATAAGGAAAATGTGTCAGGCTGTTACAGTAATTATCACTTGCAAAATCACAGTAGTAAATGTGCTTTGAAATTGCCAATCAAATATCGTATTCAGCCTAGAATCACACCATGAGTCTGTGTGCACAAAGGAATTGTTGTCAGAGATTTAATTTGTGTTGGTCTGGTTCTGTTAGACTTGCATTCGTAGGAAAGGGGCAGCTTGTTTTTTTGAAGTGTGATGGCTAGCATTCAGCACAAATCAATATTTCACAAATGAGAGGCAAATGCTAACACATTTGAAATCAACATGGTAGATTTTCCTTCCACTCCTGCAATGGGTGAGGTAGTTCCTACATGTTACAAACTCCAATTAAAACTTACCACACATGTACTCTTACATACATATGTGCAGTCTTCATGCAGTTGTGCAAGTGTCCATGCAGATCTCTCTTGCACCTGACAATACACAGTCTCCAGAAGTACGCTCTTAGCACACAGGCAGCTGCTTCTCCTGCACTCCCATGCTAAGTATTCAGCACTGTGTGTTATTTTAGATAGTAGTGTGTAACGCTACCATATTCAACATCACCAAGGCTCATTTCCTTTGTTCTAGTCTAATCACTCACCCAGGTTCCACATGTTCATGGTCTCAAGTAGCTGTTAGGACATGTGCTCTTTTCTGCCTCTCTAAACTATAATGAAAATGTGTCAGGCTGTTACAGTAATTATCACTTTCAAAACCACAGTAGTAAATGTGCTTTGAAATTGCCAATCAAATATCGTTTTCAGCCTAGAATCACACCATGAGTCTGTGTGCACACAGGAATTGTTGTCAGAGATTTAATTTGTGTTGGTCTGGTTCTGTAAGACGTGCATTCGTAGGAAAGCGGCAGCTTGTTTTCTTGAACTGTGATGGCTAGCATTCAGCACAAATCAATATCTCACAAATGAGAGGCAAATGGCTAACACATTTGAAAACAACAGGGTAGATTTTCCTTACACTCCTGCAATGGGTGAGGTAGATCCTACATGTTCAAAACTCCAATTAACCCTTACCCCACATGTACTCTTACATACATCTGTGCAGTCTTCATGCAGTTGTGCAAGCGTCCATGCAGATTTCTCTTGCACCTGACAATACACAGTCTCCAGAAGCACGCTCTTAGCACACAGGCAGCTGCTTCTCTTGCACTCCCATGCTAAGTATTCATTACTGTGTGGTATTTCAGATAGCAGTGAGTAACGCTAACACAATCAATATCACTAAGGCTCATTTCCTTTGCTGTAGTCTAATTACTCACCCAGGTTACACAGGCTCATGCTCTCAAGTAGCTGTTAGGACATGTGCTCTTTTCTGCCTCTCTAAACTATAAGGAAAATGTGTCAGGCTGTTACAGTAATTATCACTTGCTCTACCACAGTAGTAAATGTGCTTTGAAATTGCCAATCAAATATCGTTTTCTGCCTAGAATCACACCATGAGTCTGTGTGCACACAGGAATTGTTGTCAGAGATTTAATTCATGGTGGTCTGGTTCTGTAAGACTTGCATTCGTAGGAAAGGGGCAGCTTGTTTTCTTGAACTGTGATGGCTAGCATTCAGCACAAATCAAAATCTCACAAATGAGTGGCAAATGCTAACATATTTGAAATCAACATGGTAGATTTTCCTTCCACTCCTGCCATGGGTGAGGTAGATCCTATATGTTCAAAACTCCAATTAACCCTTACCAAACATGTACTCTTACATACATCTGTGCAGTCTTCATGCAGTTGTGCAAGCGTCCATGCAGATCTCTCTTGCACCTGTCAATACACAGTCTCCAGAAGTACGCTCTTAGCACACAGCCAGCTGCTTCTCCTGCACTCTCATGCTTACTATTCAGCAGTGTGTGGTATTTCAGATAGCAGTGAGTAATGCTAACACAATCAATATCACTCAGGCTCATTTCCTTTGCTGTAGTCTAATCACTCACCCAGGTTACACATGCTCATAGTCTCAAATAGCTGGTAGGACATGTGTTCTTTTCTGCTTCTCTAAACTATAAGGAAAATGTGTCAGGCTGTTATTATCACTAGCTCTACCACAGTAGTAAATGTGCTTTGAAATTGCCAATCAAATATCGTTTTCTGCCTAGAATCACACCATGAGTCTGTGTGCACACAGGAATTGTTGTCAGAGATTTAATTCGTGGTGGTCTGGTTCTGTAAGACTTGCATTCGTAGGAAAGGGGCAGCTTGTTTTCTTGAACTGTGATGGCTAGCATTCAGCACAAATCAAAATCTCACAAATGAGTGGCAAATGCTAACATATTTTAAATCAACATGGTAGATTTTCCTTCCACTCCTGCCATGGGTGAGGTAGATCCTATATGTTCAAAACTCCAATTAACCCTTACCAAACATGTACTCTTACATACATCTGTGCAGTCTTCATGCAGTTGTGCAAGCGTCCATGCAGATCTCTCTTGCACCTGTCAATACACAGTCTCCAGAAGTACGCTCTTAGCACACAGCCAGCTGCTTCTCCTGCACTCTCATGCTTACTATTCAGCAGTGTGTGGCATTTCAGATTGCAGTGAGTAATGCTAACACAATCAATATCACTCAGGCTCGTTTCCTTTGCTGTAGTCTAATCACTCACCCAGGTTACACATGCTCATAGTCTCAAATAGCTGGTAGGACATGTGTTCTTTTCTGCTTCTCTAAACTATAAGGAAAATGTGTCAGGCTGTTATTATCACTTGCTCTACCACAGCAGTAAATGTGCTTTGAAATTGCCAATCAAATATCGTTTTCTGCCTAGAATCACACCATGAGAATGTGTGCACACAGGAATTGTTGTCAGAGATTTAATTTGTGTTGCTGTGCTTCTGTAAGACTAGTACTCGTAGGAAAGGGGCAGCTTGTTTTTTTGAACTGTGATGGTTAGCATTCAGCACACATCACTATCTCACAGATGAAAGGCAAATGCAAACACATTTGAAAACAACAGGGTAGATTTTCCTTCCACTCCTGCCATGGGTGAGGTAGTTCCTACATGTTCCAAACTCCAATTAACCCTTACCATACATGTACTCTTACATACATCTCTGCAGTCTTCATGCAGTTGTGCAAGCGTCCATGCAGATCTCTCTTGACCTCACAATACACAGTCTCCAGACACACACTCTTAGCACACAGGCAGCTGCTTCTCCTACACTCCCATGCTTACTATTCAGCACTGTGTGGTATTTTAGATAGTAGTGTGTAACGCTACCACATTCAACATCACCAAGGCTCATTTCCTTTGCTCTAGTCTAATCACTCACCCAGGTTCCACATGCTCATGCTCTCAAGTAGCTGTTAGGACATGTGCTCTTTTCTGCCTCTCTAAACTATAAGGAAAATGTGTCAGGCTGTTACAGTAATTATCACTTGCAAAACCACAGTAGTAAATGTGCTTTGAAATTGCCAATCAAATATCGTTTTCTGCCTAGAATCACACCATGAGTCTGTGTGCTCACAGGAATTGTTGTCAGAGATTTAATTTGTGTAGCTTTTATAGTGTAAGACTTGCAGTCATAGGAAAGGGACAGCTTATATGATAGGTTTTGAAAAGCTCATAAAAAATATAGTAATATATTTAAATTACATAAAGGTATTTTTTTTTAGTTTCTTTCAGGTATTGCTGAACAACACTGAAATAAATTAAAGATGCCTATAATCTCAAGAAAGAGAAAAGAACAGCAACAACATCTATATTTGAAGACAACTGGACAACAAAAATTAGTTGAAGAACCTCATGTTGGAAAAAAGAAAAAGCCTTCTGGTAAGCAGACTAAGGATTTTATAAAAAATATCCTCAAGCAAAGAAAAACTGTAAAAAATATATCCACTGGAAATGGTGTTTCAAGTAGAAAACAACAAGACAATCAACAGAATATACTAAATGCTAATGTACAATCAGAAGTAAGAAAGAATGACTTAAAAAGAAAAATAGATTTTAAAAACATTCGTAGAAAAAAGTTTCAGAGAAGAGTGATGTTCAATTTGCTAAAGGATGTGAAAAAATATAGGAAGAAAGCCAAATTTTATAAGAAAAAGAAACATATTGAATCAATTGTTGCAAAGGCTTTGGAATTAAAAAGAAAACTATTCATTTTAATTTTGAACAGGATCCGTACATTAGATAAATTAGTGAATGTAATGAAGTCAAAAAGAAAAAGAGAAGTGAAAAAAAAAACTTTTGTAAAGTGTTCTTAGGAGAATGGAAGCATAGTTCAAGTACTGAACCATTTTTTAATGAAGAGAGTTATCTTCAAAGTAATAGTTTGCTGCATGCAGTTGACACCAGTGGTCGAGCATATGAAGTTAAAGATGGTTGTGTAATGGAAAAGGAGAAAATGGTTCCAAGAAATGAGGAAGAAGTGTTAGCTGATGAGGTTATGGGGAGACGTCCTAAAGCCCCAGTGTACACTTGGAATTGTAGTAGAATTTGTACTGTACGACAGGAATCTATTGATAAATTTCGTGACTTTCTAAGAGAATATAGTAAAAAAAGTGTTAAACAGAAGATTAAGGTGCTTCAGAGACTAGATCCATGCAGAGTGAGAGAGAATACTGGTTTGCAAGGACATTCTCTGGCTTGTCTTTCTAGGAAAGTTTGTCAAAGTGTTTTTCACCATTTTAGGATGCTGGCAGTTCATCATACTGAAATGAGAAAGTTTGTGAGAAGATTGTATTTTGCTAAAAGTCCAGCACTAAAGTTACATGAGTTGAATAGTGCTCTGTTCCGTGGATCTGTATCAGATGTGAAGAAGGTTTGTGAGGATATTGAGTTTTGTTACTTTGGTCCAGAGCAAGAAAGTGCAGGAAATGACACAGTTATTGAAGAAAATGTGGAAGAGAATGTAGAACCCACTGTTAGTAAAACATTTGAAGATCAAATGACAAAATGTACTATCATCTCTAATGAAAGACTAAGGTGCCGATTACGATCCTGCAAAAAAATTCCCCGTACGACTCGTATCCGGTCTTTTTACCGTACGAATCGTACAAGTGCCGTACAAACTGCCAATCACGATTCGCATGGTAAAAAGTCCATACGAATCGCATTGGGAATTATTCCCCACACGTCCTCGGGTCGGAAAATGTGTCCGACACGTCCCCGGACGATTTACCGTACAAATGTGAAAAGTGAAGTCCGACCGCGGAATCACGATCCATCCTGTGCGTCCGATGTTACAACCGTATGGAAAAAACACCGTCCGCACCGAACTCTCATAGCAACCATGGAGACATGTGCCTGCATACGCGCCCAACACCCCCCCAGCCCTCCTATGTACGAGTTGAATCCCCACCCGTGTATGTACACCCGTGTATGTACGAGACGTACCCCCACCTGTGAATGTATGGAGCGTGCCCCCACCCCAACCGTGTATGTACGACCCGTACCCTCACCCGCGTACGTATGGAGCGTACCCCCACCCCAACAGTGTATGTACGACCCGTACCCCCACCCCAACCGTGCATGTACGACCCGTACCCTCACCCGCGTACGTATGGAGCGTACCCCCACCCCAACCGTGTATGTACGACCCGTACCCTCACCCGCGTATGCATGGAGCGTACCCCCACCCCAACCGTGTATGTACGGACCGTACCCCCACCCCAACCTTGTATGTATGACCCGTACCCTCACCCGCGTATGTATGGAGCGTACCCCCACCCCAACCGTGTATGTACGGACTGTACCCCCACCCCAACCGTGTATGTACGACCCGTACCCTCACCCGCGTATGCATGGAGCGTACCCCCACCCCAACCGTGTATGTACGGACGGTACCCTCACCCGCGTACGTATGGAGCGTACCCCCACCCCAACAGTGTATGTACGACCCGTACCCCCACCCCAACCGTGTATGTACGACCCGTACCCTCACCCGCGTACGTATGGAGCGTACCCCCACCCCAACCGTGTATGTACGACCCGTACCCTCACCCGCGTATGCATGGAGCGTACCCCCACCCCAACCGTGTATGTACGGACCGTACCCTCACCCGCGTACGTATGGAGCGTACCCCCACCCCAACCGTGTATGTACGACCCGTACCCTCACCCACGTATGCATGGAGCGTACCCCCACCCCAACCGTGTATGTACGGACCGTACCCTCACCAGCATACGTATGGAGCGTAACCCCACCCCAACAGTGTATGTACGACCCGTACCCTCACCCACGTATACATGGAGCGTACCCCCACCCCAACCGTGTACGTACGGACCATACCCTCACCCGCGTTCGTATGGAGCGTAACCCCACCCCAACAGTGTATGTACGACCCGTACCCTCACCTGCGTACGTATGGAGCGTACCCCCACCCCAACAGTGTATGTATGACCCGTACCCCCACCCCAACCGAGTATGTACGACCTGTACCCTCACCCACGTACGTATGGAGCGTACCCCCACCCCAACCGTGTATGTACGACCCGTACCCTCACCCGCGTATGCATGGAGCGTACCCCCACCCCAACCGTGTATGTACGGATCGTACCCTCACCCGCGTACGTATGGAGCGTACCCCCACCCCAACCGTGTATGTATGACCCGTACCCTCACCCACGTATGCATGGAGCGTACCCCCACCCCAACCGTGTATGTACGGATCGTACCCTCACCCGCGTACGTATGGAGCGTACCCCCACCCCAACCGTGTATGTATGACCCGTACCCTCACCCACGTATGCATGGAGCGTACCCCCACCCCAACCGTGTATGTACGGACCGTACCCTCACCCGCGTACGTATGGAGCGTAACCCCACCCCAACAGTGTTTGTACGACCCGTACCCCCACCCCAACCGTGTATGTACGACGCGTACCCCCACCCGCGTATGCATGGAGCGTACCCCCACCCCAACATTCTAAGTACGGAGCGCACCCCAGGCCCCAACACCAGCACCTTCACACAACATAGCGCATGTACGAGTCGTACCAAGCCAGACACAAAGACAGCACTGTACAACAAAATTCCCGAAGTACACACCGTGCACACGCTAAAAACGCACGTACACAACCAGGACAAAGCAAAACAACACAAGAATACACCATTCGAATGGCACAAAGCCACAAAACATGTCCAACAAGCACAAAAACAACACATTCACTGACCTGCAACTGCCAAAATCCCAAACAGAGGCCCAAAAGACAACCACTCCTTATAACACACCCACCCAAACTTCAAACACAGCCACACCCACCAATGGACCAATAAAAAGGGCCCACACACACAAACCATGAGCCTTTGCAACAGACTCACTGCTGCCAGACCCCACAGACAACCTACAGCACCATACTAGAACCTTTACTACACCTTACACTTGCACACCTTCACACACCCACCTTCACAAACACCCCCTCATCACATTCACACACACACCTGCACAACCACACCCACACACCCACAACCATCCACACACACACCCCCCCACCATCCACACCCACACCCCTCACCATGCCCACTAACAAGAATCCAAAGTTCACTAGCCGAGAGTTGGAGGTCCTTGTCGATGAAATCCTCAGAGTCGAGCCACACCGCTTTGGAACATTGGTCAGACAGACCAGCATTTCTGAAAAAACAGCCATGTGGCAGACGATCGTCGATGCTGTGAATGCTGTTGCGGACACCAGAAGGACCAGGCATGAATGCCAAGCCAGGTGGTACGATCTGCGGAGGAGGGTCCGAGCCAAAATGACCGACGAACACAACCAGGCCAACGTCACTGGAGGAGGGCCGCCCCGCAGACGCATATAATACCATCCCTGGGAGGAGAGGGTGATGGCCATACTGCCGGTGGTGGCAGTGGACGGATTAGAAGGACTCCGAGACCCGGGTGAGTACACAAACAACTGACCTCACATGGGGGGAACGTCATCCACAACCAAACTCACAAACAGGCACGCAACCACCCCAAGCTATCGCATGACTCAACCACACTCCATGAACACGCACATGCCACTGGCGCCACCATGCCCCATGCACCCAGCTGGACAATACCAAGTCACAGGCCACAGAAAACACCAACACAAGACACGGTAAGCCGGATGGCGGAAGTGTGGGCCCCAAAAATCACATAGTGCAACTCAGAAGCAGACAACAATGCCCCCTGTCCATATGGCCTAGGTCACAGCCAGACAAACAGTGTGTCCCCACACAGGAAAGACTTGCCAGCAAATGGCGGACGACTTGCATGAACACATGGGGGTGACGGCACGTTCTTGCACATGACAGCAGCTAATGAACAGCCAACACTGTGAAAGAGTGGCAGCACACACCACCACAGCAGCAGTGCAGACACAGACACTACACCCAATGGGTGCCTGGAGATCAGAAACAAACTCACATCAACAATCCAAGGGCCATTCAAAGATCTGCTAACAGTGTGTGCCCAGGAAGCTGGGCTGAGGTGACAGAGGGTGACACACAGAGGGAGGGAGAGGGGGACAGAGAGGGAGGGAGACACAGGGAGACGGACAGAGGGAGGAGGCTGACACACAGAGGGAGGGAGAGGGGGACAGAGAGGGAGAGAGAAAGGGACACACAGGGAGACCAAATCAACCTTGTGGGGTGTGGGAATGTCTGCTCGTCAGCAGGTGGACTGCGTGCATGTAGACAAGGGTGGCCAGTGCCAGAACCCCCCCTCTTCTCCATGGCAAAACACAGGGCCATGTCACAACCTGTGCACGAGTACGACAGCTACCTGCATTATCTAAGTGTGTGGAACCACTCCATGTGCCCACGTACAGTGCAACACGGAAGGCGCCAATGCATGGCTCGCCACACCTGCCCACTCCACTGCTGACTGCAGTCACAATTGACGCAGCAAGTAAGACTGTGCCACACATAGGTAAAGTCGCAAAAGCTGTGGCCAAGGGACATACCCATGCACAAGTGCACTGTGAGTGGAATGCAAGACATATCCAAATTCCCAGAGGAAATGTGCCAACTTAGAAACCAATGAAACATGGATGTTGCATGGAACAAAATTAACATTGTCTCTCTCACACACAGGTCAACGTCGTGGATCACCCCCCAACACTGGGGGGGAAGACTCACAGGACCCGGCTCGGCGGGATGACGGACCCACCGGCAGCGACGACTCTCACCACTCTGTGGATGAACCCGACCCCGACCAACCTGGCCCCTCTGGTGTCCAACCACCTGCAGCACCTGCGTCAGGTACAACTGGGCCAACCACCACCCCCACTCCTGCCACATCCCAGGAGACACCCAGGATCCCTGCCCCACCACCACAATGCAGCCAGGCTGGCCAGGAGGGACACGGTGTACCGGGCACCCAGGAGGAGGCAGGCGACAACGCCAATGCCACCCCTCAGGGGTCCCGGAGACCCGATGTGCCCACAAGGGCAGGCCAGGTGCAAGTGGGCAGGGGTGGTGGGAGTGGAGGATGGCGGAGGCGCGAGCCTGACCTGTTGGCTGGGGAACCGGTATATTCCCATGTCCGAAACATCCTGGACACATACCGACAGGACACCACGGGCATGGCCCAGGTTGTGTCCATCCTCGAGGAGATCAAGACCCAGCAGGCCCAGCAACATGCGGAGCAACATGCCTATCTACTGCGCCACCAAGGGCGGATGGAGGACAGACAGGCTGAGCTCGTGACGGTGTTCACGGGAATTCACAGTACACTCCGTCGGATAGCCGACAACATGGGCAACCCTCCCTGTGCCATCAGGCGTAGAACATCACCACCCACAGGGAGGGATCAGGAGGAGGAGGAGGAGACATCCGACGGAGCATCCCAAACATCGTCACGGCCTGCTTCTGAGGGTCCCCGCAGGAGGGCGGGTCGTCCACGGAAAAGACCGTGAGGGTCGGCGCAACAGCACCATCTCCCAGGACACCTGGCCTGGCACCTGGCCCACTGGAGCAACAGCAGCACAGCAGCAAAAGACATTCTCTGCCACATGGACTTGTTGGTCACTGTCTGACCAATGTTGACAAAGACTGTGGCATGGACTCTGAGGATTTCAAATGGCAAGGACACCAACTCCCCTAGTGAACTTTGGATTCCACACACCCGGAAAGCCCCTCATGTCATACCCCACCGTACCCCAACCAAAATAAAAAGTTACACCATAAAGAGAAGATGCCTACATTTTGCATTATTACCTTACATGTGTCTTGTAAAGTCTAACCATGCCTGAGTTCTCATTTGACTTCAACCATCCACACCCTGGGGCCTGAGTCTGGCACAGGACACACATGGGTCACATTGTATTAGGCAAGACAGACATGGAGCACCATACACACCCGTGATGGGCCCAACCAGCTGAGGGGGTGGCCGCACAACCGTGCCGACAGACATTTTGAGTACAGCGACAGCCATGCGCAGAGGTGAGGGATCATGTGGAGTGTCCTGTGGGGCACCCAGGTATGTGTGGACAGGTGGCAGAACCATGTCCTGCAAGCTTGAGTCAGGTGGATGCAGAGAATGGTGGCCTGGCCAACGTTGGATGCATGGGGATGGCACATGTCACAATACCCACACAGTCATGGACATCATGCACAATACACAGTCTAATCCCACACAAACAGCTTGCATCTTGCTACTCTACACATAGACACATAGCCACTATCACGGAAAACCATGCCAGACATGCCGGATGCACCGTGGCAACACACCAGCATTGACTGAGAAGAGGCACCTTGGAGGCATAGGGACACCTTTATTAGTCATGTATTCGGGATTGCAGAGGCAACTCGGAGTACACATGAACGGGTCATGTGGAGTAACATGTGGGTCCAACACTGGAACCCCCCTTCTGCAGCACAAATGCGTGATAGCCATGGAACTGGCACACAAGTGTCGGCTAACAGCTAATCACCCCCTGCTGCTCACGGAGAGACTGCCATACACCATTTATCCGCTGATGTGGAAGTCCCACACCATGTCAAGCCAATGCAAACCGTATGTGTCCGAGGGCAGTGTAACACACATTGATGCCATCATCACAATCCACAATCCCATCACTGATGACTGTCAACAAGTCTGACCATCTATTCAGGTGTACACAGCTGCATGTCATGTGTCCCATGGTGATGCGACATGTCTGCGGAGGAACCAAACATCGACAGGGGCAGTGTGCATACATCGTAAACAACTGCCACACCCAATACACCCCTGATGGATCCCTTACCCTAAGGAGACTTCCAAACGTGTCCGTGCGTGTAACGCTGAGTCAGCACACGATGACGTGTCCATGAGGAATAGCAGTGCCACAACAATGCAACCAGCAGACGGCATGCGCAAGTACCTGGGGATGAGAGACACACAAGAAGTCAGCCACAAAAAGCACAGCCACTTGCATGTGCATGTACTCGACACATGTAAGGATGACAACATGCTAGGTCACAATTATGACAGGGGAAATACACTCATCACTGGCACCATCACTCCAGTGACACATCCACACACACCTCTGACTCACGTGCCATACATGCAGATGGACACACACATCGCAACACATGCCACACGGGGACCAATGCGTGCACACACAGACACTGGTACTCACCACTAAGCAAAGAAGTCGCGTTTGAGCCGAGTCTGGATGTCCTCCTGCGGAACCACATCCTCCACATCACTAGCCCCATTGCCAAGACCTTGGTCCTCCACGGGTGGATGGTCCTGATCGTCTTGATCCAGGATGAGTGGCACAGCTTTCTCAACTGCCATGTTGTGCAGCATGCAGCAGACCATGAAGATTTTGCAGACCTTCGCCGGGGCATATGGGAGGGCGCCGCCGGTCTTGTGGAGGCATCTGAATCGGCTCTTCAGGAGGCCAAATGTCCTCTCTATCACTCGCCTTGTCCGGCCATGGTCGGTGTTGTAGCGGAGCTGGGCCGGCGTGATGGGGTTGCGGAGAGGTGTGATCAGCCATGGCATGTTGGGATAGCCAGCGTCCCCTACATGGAAACCACATGGACATAAGTAGGACAGGAGAAGCGGTCGTGCTGGAAGTCTACGCAAAATACAGGACAGACAGAGTGTACCCACCAACAACACATGCTCGTTCGTTGCGCAGCTGCGTCATCATTTCAGGCACCCTGCTACGCCTCATGATGTAGGCATCGTGTGCTGATCCTGGAAAACGAGCACAGACATGTGAAATCACCATGTTGGACAGACACACCACAAGGGCATTGATGGAGTGGTAGTGCTTGCGATTCCTGTACGCTACCTCCTGTGCCTGTGGTGGTACCAAAGCCACATGTGTCCCATCTATGGACCCAATGACATGGGGCATCCCTCCCAGGGCATAGAATCCACGCTTGACACCAGTCAACATTTATGGGGTTGGGAAATGGATGAACTCATCCAGGTGAAGCAACATGGCCTCTAAGAAATCATGCAGCACACGGCAGAACATGCTCTGGGACATGCCACCAACATGAGCTATGGTATTTTGAAAGGTACCCGTGGTAAGAAAATGTAGGGCTGCCATTACCTTCAGCTTGGGTGTCAGTGCCGTAGGATACCTGTGCAGCGGTTGCAGGTGTGGTGCCAGCCTCGCCGTCAACTCCACAATCAATGGTTGGGGGAAGCGGTAGCACCAGATACAGTCATTCTCCCACATGTCAGCCAAGTCCGGAATTGCTCGGGGAAGAGGCGGCGCTCTGCAGTAATTTGGAAGTGACAAGGAAGAGTGAGTGCACTACAACAACAATTTTTTGGTGCTGAGCACATGTTAATCTGTCAATACACATATGCGACATACGGAGTCAGGTATGTGCCGCATGCCCTGGACACGTATGGCTGCCAGGTGACACTCCTACCAAGACCCAGCTACACACGGAGATTGTGAACCTCCACATGCCATGGCATGGGATTAGCTGTGTCCCAGTGTAAGTGAACAGCCAGACGCAACACAGGAGTGACATACATCAACACATCAGCAGAAGTAGGATGTCGATTGCAGAGACTGGTAGCAGAACACTAGAGCCACAGGTCACATGACATTACACTAGGACAGCCCACACACCTTGCCATGAAGGTGTACATGTAATGACTCACCACACATTCATAGAGAGGATGCAGACATGTCCTTGTTACGCTACTCCGTGTCCCATGCATACATACGCACCTCACATCCGATACCACATGTGGCCTGGTGTGCGGAACAGTGTGCCATGTCCATCTACACACAGACACATGTTGGTTGCTGCAACAGCTGATGCTTTTGAGGGAGCTCCAACATCAAGCTAATGGGAACCCCAACACATACATGACATAGTCACATCGTGCACCATGGGTAGTGACATGTCTGGTGTGGTAACCCCTGTAGCGGGCATCAGGGGACACTTGCGTGTGTTGTTGACTGTGCCATGCCAGTGACGCTCATCCCAAGTGTGCAGTACGACATGCACACATGTCAAAGGAGTTAAGGGCATGCCTGGCACACATTGCACCGTCACACATAACATCTGTACACATCTCATCATACATTATTATTATTGAATTTTGTACCGCGCACGGTTACCATGAGGCATCCCAGCGCTAATAGAAACCAAGAGCAGGCTACTAATAAAAAGCAGAGAAGCTACAGTTATTCTGGGAACAGGTACGTTTTCAGATGTTTCCGGAATCTGGGAAGGTTTGGTTCGGACCGCAGCGAGAATGGGAGGGAGTTCCAGGCTAGCGCTGTATGGATAGAAAAACTCCTGCCCCCTGAGCGGGCTCTCCTGATTCTCTTAGTCTGAAGGAAATGTTTATTGTCAGAGCGTAAGGCTCTTGTAGACTTATAAGGGCGAATCATGTCCTTCAGAATAGCTGGTCCTTTCCCCTGTATGCTCTTGTGAGCGATGCACAGGGCCTTAAAGGTAACTCTCTCTTTGACAGGGAGCCAATGGAGTGCTTTTAAAGCAGGCCTGGCTGACTGCCTGGCCGGAACATTCCGCAGCAGCCTTGCTGCTGCGTTCTGCACTTGTTGCAGGATCTTAAACGTTGACTCTGGTGCTCCAAGAAAGAGCGCGTTACTGTAGTCCAGGCGTGAGATGATTAATCCTTGGACTAACAGCTTCCGGGAGAGTTCTGGTAACAGGGGGAGAACCTTACGGGCCGACCGGAGCATTCCATAACAAACGCCCGCGATCTTCTTGGCGTGTGTCCTAAAGGACAAGTCCGGCTCCAGCCAGACCCCCAGGCTCTTGATCTCTTTTTTTGGGTCAGGCGGGGTGCCCATGCAGTTGGGCCAGCTGCTTGGCGAGAGGGCAAAACTTGAATGACCCAAGATCATCAGCTCAGTTTTTGAGCCATTCAGTTTGAGCGATGACCTGGACATCCAATCAAACACATCTCTCAAGCAAGCATGGAGTGTCTCTGGCTGTTTCTCCAGCTGTGTAAGACTCACCACTAGCTGGGTGTCATCCGCATAGCTTATGGTCTTAAAGCCAAACGGAGACACCACACCCTCCAAGGGTGCCATATACACGTTAAATAACGTGGGGCTAAGGGATGAGCCCTGTGGCACCCCGCAGTGGAGTGGGAGGGGAGGGGATTTTGCATTTCCTTCCCAAACCTCGAAGGTACGCCCCTCCAAAAAGGAGGCCAACCATTCCAGGGCCACTCCTGTGACACCCAACTCAGCTAGACGTTGTATCAGCACCCCATGGTTGACGGTATCGAAGGCCGCACTGAGGTCCAGGAGGATCACTGCCACTGATCCCCCTGCATCCAAAGTGTTTCTGGCCTCCTCTACCACTGCTAGCAGAGCCGTGTCCGTACCATGGCCTGGTCGAAATCCCGTCTGGGAGTCCCTCAACCGGCCATTCTCCTCAAGAAAGTTTGATAACCGATGGTTCGCCAGCCTCTCGGCAATCTTACTCACTCCTGGTAGTAAGGAGATGGGCCTGAAATTGGCCAAGTTCTGCGGGTCCAAGCCCGGCTTCTTCAGAAGCGCTTTGACAACCGCACTTTTCCAGTCCATCTGGTGCCTTCTCGACTCAGGAGTAATGTGCCACATCACAGCCTTTCACACCTGTGCCCCACACATGTAGTACTGCCCAGACAATGCCTTGATGTCCATCCATGGACAGGAATGTCAGCCCTATTCCTTCCTGTGTGCTGCCTGTCACCACTGTGATGTGTGAAAGGCACCGTACTTTCGCTCAGAGGGCCTGTGTACGTTCCCTATCACTATGGGAGTGCTGCCGTATGTGTACCCATAGTGATAGTGAGCGTACGCACGCGTGTACGGTCCATATCACTATAGGAACGCATACGCGAGAACACCCATAGTGAAAGTGAGCGTAGGCACGCGTGTACGGTCCGTACCACTATGAGTACGCATACGCGAGAACACCCATAGTGAAAGTGAGCGTACGCACGCGTGTACGGTCCGTACCACTATGAGTACGCATACGCGAGAACACCCATAGTGAAAGTGAGCGTACGCACACGTGTACGGTCCATACCACTATGAGTACGCATACGCGAGAACACCCATAGTGATAGTGAGCGTACAAGCGTGTGTACGGTCCGTACCACTATGAGTACGCATACGCGAGAACACCCATAGTGATAGTGAGCGTACAGGCGTGTGTACGGTCGGTACCACTATGAGTATGCATACGCGAGAACACCCATAGTGATACGGACCGTACACGCGTACGTACGCTCACTTTCACTATGGGTGTTCTCACGTAGGCGTACTCATAGTGGTACGGACCGTACACACGCCTGTACGCTCACTATCACTATGGGTGTTCTCGCGTATGTGTACCCATAGTGATACGGACCGTACACGCGTGCGTACGCTCACTTTCACTATGGGTACGCACACGCAAGCACACCCATAGTGATACGGACCGTACACACGCCTGTACGGGCCGTTGCTATGCATTTGTGGTGCCCTAGGGCCCCGGGACGCACCGTACCTGTGTGTGAAACTCAAAATTACATAGGGGACACATGAGGGACAAGTAGAAAGGCCAACATGCATGGTGGTTGTCATGGAGACCAAGTTTAAAGTTTGAATTTTTTTAAGCAGGTGCACAGCAGTAGTCAGTTTGAATGAATCTACTTTGTTGCAATGTGGTTCTGGAGTTGACATCATGCTCAAGAAAAAAACACAATAAGAACCCACTGACTGTGCTAGGTTTGAAGGGATTGGAGGAAACATAGGATGCAAATGTGAGTGACCAATCACTCTGTACTCCTGTGCATGAAACAGGCCAGCAAGGCAGATATAAGGCAGCCAGCTCCCATGAGGGAGCACTTGCCTGCACATCTTTGGATTCGACGACCCAGCTGCTGCTACTGATTCCCTGGAACCATGTCAAGGTCTGTGGAGAGGTCACAGCCTTTCACCCTGGAGGAGAACCTGGCTTTGCTGGATGTGATCCTCCCACAGTACCCCCTGCTGTATGGGCGACCAGGGTATCAGGTGAGTGCAGAGTCTACTAGCACAGACCGTGTCCCTTGTTTGTGACTGTGACTTCTGGCATTGTGTCCAGGTGTGACACACATGCTATGTACTGTAGGGGGGATCCCAGAGGGGGAATGCCTGATATCTCCCAGCCAGTGCATGCTGTGGTGCATGTCTGCCGTCCTCACTTGCATTGTGTTTACTGTGACAATCACTGCATGGTGCATGCCACATTCTGCCTGTCTTTTCCTCCTGGGAATGTAGCCTCTACAGTCCTCATTTGATTATGTGGTCAGCCCAGTGTGACAGGTGACTGTACCCACAGATGTGTGTTAGTTCTGTGTACCTGTGCTGAGAGTGTCCACATGATGTGTTCGTACCCTGGACATCGGTGTGTGTGTAAGTCCCCTGTCATGTGGGTGGGTGCATATGTGGAGTGTGGCACCCGGGCTGCATGAGGGATGGATATACCCTGGCCATGGGATGTGAGCAGGGAGCAGTGCTGTGTGTCTGACGTGCAGAGCCAGCCCCACACCTGTGAGCCCCCCGTCTAGTGGCACATGTGCAGAGTGAGGTTTGTCGCTGCATTTGGCAATGGCAGGTGAATGTCCTGTGCCTGTGTGTGTCTGTGTACTCTGCTGAGGTAGCGTCAGTGGCCTGTGGCATGTGACTGCTTAGAGGTGCTCCACATAATCCTGGTGTAGCTTGTGATGCACAGTGTGAGCCTGGATCATTGATTGTGTCGTTGCCCTCATTCCACCTGTGTACTTTCAATGGCACGTACTGCTTTTGCCCTTCCCCAGAGGATCATGTCCCTATGACAAAGGTGCAATGCGTTGGATGCATACTATGCCTTGTTGTAAACAGCAAATTTGTTCTAATATGTCTCTCTGTGACATGTGCCTGGTGTATTGATGTAGTGTCACTTGTTCAACCTCACAGGTAGGCGCCTCTGCCAAGAAGCAGATATGGATGACCGCCGTCAGTGCCGTGAGGAAGACGGAGGGTCGCAAGCGGCGCCTGGCCCAGGTGAGGAAACGCTGGCAGGATATCCGGTGCTGGACGCGGAGGATCGCACGGGTCCTGCTGGGGGACTCACCTGAGACCCATAAGAACCGCGGGCGCCGCCGTCTGACCCACATCCACAAGCGTGTGCTGGCGGTGGTATTTCCAGACTTGGACAGGCGCTTACAGGAGAAGCAGTAGCAGGAAGGGGGTAGGTACATGTGTGTTTGTTGTGTGTCACCAGCATTTGTAAGTGCACAGTTGCATGGATACACTGCCAGGGTTTAAAGGTGCTGTGCAGATCCAGTTACCCACAGTATAGCGGTGCTCTCCTGCCTCCCTTCCCCTCCTTGCAATGTGTTCCCTGGTCTGTGTGTAGTCACTCCTTCACAAGGTAATGTAGGCTGGGGCTTTCTCCACGTGAACTATGCCTGTAGCATCATGTGTGGGGGTGGTGTGTAACAGGTTTTGGGACCTTGCCTGTGCCCTGTCCAGTTCAGTACATGTGGGTTCCATGTCAGTTGGCACTGATGCTGAGTCCAGACATGGGAGTTAGTCTCTCAAGTGTCATGCCTTACAGCGCGCATGTCCTATGTTGTGGCCTGTGACATGATGTGCATGAGTGTGCGATACGCATAGTGCAGGGATGGTGGCGTGTGTTGCAGTCATTCCCATTCAGGACCATGGAGTTGTGTGGCCACTACTGTCCCCTGGGGCATATTTTCCTAGGTGTCATGTGTGTCATCACAAAACGTGGACACTCTCAGTGTCTACAGCATAGGTTGTGCTCTGTGCCATTGTCCCCTGGCACCATGTATATTGACGTAAAATGTAGTACAAGTGTCCACTGTACAGCCTGACCTGATTGTCCTTGTTCATACTCATGGTGTCCAGTGCCTGTGTGTCTTGTTACAATCATCTGATGATGACCATTTGTACATGAATATTTGGACAGGCGCACCTTGGGTATTTGGCGTCCAATCTTGCATTTATGCAGCCCCTGTGTATTTCACCCAGACTAAGAGATGTAAGTGCTTCCTGTGTCTCAACAAATTGTCTCATGTAGGGGGTGGTTGGTGCGGGCAAAGCCTACATGTCAAAACCTGAAATCTCCTTGCTAGGTCTGGCCAGTGTGTGATGTTTGTCTGGACATACACTCAAGGTGCAGTGAGCCAGTCATGTTGGGCATGTTTTCAGTATTACCTATGCAGCATGTGCCTCAAGTTCATGGATATGGTCCCTGCTCATCCCTATTTTCGGCAACGCTGTGTGGTGCAGATGCAGTGCTGGATTGTCCCCAGGGCCTGGCTCCTATGTCAAACTCCATTTCATGTCATTTGCAATTGTGTCATGCTCTCCATGGATTTTCAGTGGCATGGTGGGTCAACCAACTGTGTGTTGCATGCCCTACATCTGTACCTTGTTTTGTAGATGTTACTGATCTTTCTTTTCAGGCTATGCACTGTAACCTATGTAGATTGGACTCATGTGACATATGTATACAGGTGTGTGATTAATTGCTGTCTCTTCACCTTGCCCACAGCATCGTCGGGGACACGGAGGGAGACATGAGCACAGACGGAGCGGAGGGACCAAGCACCAGTGCCAGCGTTGACATCGTGGCTGGCACATTGAGTGGAACTGAGGCGGAGGAGAGTGAGGCCGAGGACCTGTCCACTGGCACGACAGAATATGAAGCTGACGGGTCCGAGGATGATCTCTCCGAGTGGGCGGAGGCTGCACCAGCAGCCGACAGCGGCACAACATCTCACCCCCTCCATTGCCATCAGCCGCCTCCCACTTGCTCGTGTCCCTTCCCAGCGTGCCCGGTCACCACATGTCTCCTTCCTGCCAGGCACCGCACCCCCTGCCCCTGTCTCCACTGCTGCCGCCAATGCCGAGTCTGTGGACATCCAGCGGCAGATGCAGGTTGGTCAGGCTGTGATGCTTAATGTCCTCCATGGCCACAGCCAAGTGCTGAACAACATGGAGGCATACTTGGAGGGCATTTTTTCATCGCAGGCTGACCAACGCAACTTGCTGAGGTCCATTGACTCGACACTGACTGCAGCAGTGGGTCTCCTGCAGCGCTACGTCCAGCCCCCTACCCCTGACCCTTCCACACTTCCCACTCCCATGCCTGTCCCACGTACACCCAGACGTCAGCATGCACCCACCACAACAGACACAGGCACCACACCAGCAGGGAAGGTCATACGCACACCTCCTGGCACACACACACAGGGTGAAGTAGGCACACCCACTGGGTCGGGGGGCAAACGTAAGTCACGCAGCCAGAGTGGGAGTCCGCATTCCACCAAATCCACTCCCTCCAAATCCCCTCCCCTCAGATCTCCTGGCCACATATCCGGCAAAGACTCCTTCATGGCCGCTCTGTCCCTGAGCCCCACTGTGACACCACCCCGCAAGCGGTCAAGGGAGTCCCCGTTCAGGGTGGTTGAGTCCCCCCCCCTGTCCACACCCTCCCCCAGTGGCGCTGCGACCCATCCCTCGCCCCCCCCCCTCCTTGGGGCCTGTGGTTCCTTCGGGTGCAGGGGAGTCTCTGGAGGACCTTGCTAAGGTGTGCAGCGACATCCTGGCCTCTGCCTTTGGCCCTGCCCCACCCCCTGTGGTGGAGTCCTCCATCCCTGCACCCACAACGCCTACCCTTCGCCCTCATGTCCCTGCGGTGCCTGGTCCTTCCCCCCCACATGATGCCCTCCCCGCTCTGGAAGACAAAGGAGTCTGACTGTGAAGGCAAGCTAGGGGACACGCGTCCCACTGTGTCCCCCACCTGGATTGGAACTTTGGATTGCCCTATGGGCATTGTACTTTTTGAACTGTCAAGGGACAAACATATTTTTGGATGCTGATTAAAGCAATTTATTTTTCCTTAGTACACTACTGTCTGTCTGGTATTGCTGTTGGTCGACCTGCCCCATTATTTTGGGTGGTGATTATGTGTTGGGTGTGTGGGAATTGTCGTCTTGTGCTGGTCATAGGGTGGATCCTGGTATCTGTGTGCCATCACAAGCTGTTGGCTACATAACTTTGTTCATGTAAGCAGTTACTGCATGGTGACATCGTCCCAAGGTGTGTTCCGTCCTCTGTGTAACCTGACTTCTTCCCTGCAGGGTATTTCCAATATGTGGTGCTGAGCTGTGTCTACATTGGCTGGGTGTGTGACGGACTCGTTAGACTTGGCCCATGCATGCTGAGCCATGTCTCCACCTGCATCATTCGTGGCATCCTTGGTGGTCACTGTACTTGTGTATGTAGACTGTTGCCATGACTTCATGTGTACATGTATTCTTTTAGGCGCCATGCATATGTATACTTCCAGCCTCGCACACATGTGGTACATGTACTGCAGTATCTTTGTGCACCTGACTGACATTTGTGGGCGTTGGATCTGTGGGTACTCCACCCTTTTCTTTGCAGGGGCACTGCTGTGAGTGTTAGGCACCCACCCCTCCTATGTCTGGGCACTGCTGGGAGGACTCTGCACCCACCCCTCCTGTCTCTGGGCACTGCTGGGAGGACTCTACACCCACCCCTCCTGTGTCTGGGCACTGCTGGGAGGACTCTGCACACACCCCTCCTGCGTCTGGGCACTGCTGGGAGGACTCTGCACACACCCCTCCTGCATCTGGGCACTGCTGGGAGGACTCTGCACACACCCCTCCTGTGTCTGGGCACTGCTGGGAGGACTCTGCACACACCCCTCCTGCGTCTGGGCACTGCTGGGAGGACTCTGCACCCACCCCTCCTGTGTCTGGGCACTGCTGGGAGTGATAGGCACCCACCCCTCCTATGTCTGGGCACTGCTGGGAGGACTCTGCACCCACCCCTCCTGTCTCTGGCCACTGCTGGGAGGACTCTGCACACACCCCTCCTGCGTCTGGGCACTGCTGGGAGGACTCTGCACACACCACTCTTGTGACTGGGCACTGCTGGGAGGACTCTACACCCACCCTTCCTGTGTCTGGGCACTGCTGGGAGGACTCTGCACACACCCCTCCTGTGTCTGGGCACTGCTGGGAGGACTGTGCACACACCACTCTTGTGACTGGGCACTGCTGGGAGGACTCTGAACACACCCCTCCTGCGTCTGGGCACTGCTGGGAGGACTCTGCACACACCACTCTTGTGACTGGGCACTGCTGGGAGGACTCTGCACACACCCCTCCTGCGTCTGGGCACTGCTGGGAGGACTCTGCACACACCCCTCCTGTGTCTGGGCACTGCTGGGAGGACTCTGCACACACCCCTCCTGCGTCTGGGCACTGCTGGGAGGACTCTGCACCCACCCCTCCTGTGTCTGGGCACTGCTGGGAGTGATAGGCACCCACCCCTCCTATGTCTGGGCACTGCTGGGAGGACTCTGCACCCACCCCTCCTGTCTCTGGGCACTGCTGGGAGGACTCTGCACACACACCTCCTGCGTCTGGGCACTGCTGGGAGGACTCTGCACACACCACTCTTGTGACTGGGCACTGCTGAGAGGACTCTACACCCACCCCTCCTGTGTCTGGGCACTGCTGGGAGGACTCTGCACACACCCCTCCTCTGTCTGGGCACTGCTGGGAGGACTCTGCACACACCACTCTTGTGACTGGGCACTGCTGGGAGGACTCTGCACACACCCCTCCTGCGTCTGGGCACTTCTGGGAGGACTCTGCACACACCACTCTTGTGACTGGGCACTGCTGGGAGGACTCTGCACACACCCCTCCTGCATCTGGGCACTGCTGGGAGGACTCTGCACACACCAATCCTATTTCAGGATATGTACGCTTAGAACATACACGGGTGTGGGTTCGCTCCATGCATACGAGGTGGGGGTAGGGTCCGTACATACACGGTTGGGGTGGGGGTACGCTCCATATGTACGCAGGTGAGGGTAGGGGTCGTACTTACACTGTTGGGGTGGGGGGTACGCTCCATACGTACGCGGGTGAGGGTACGGGTCGTACATACACGGTTGGGGTGGGGGTACGGTCCGTACATACACTGTTGGGGTGGGGGTACGCTCCATACGTACGCGGGTGAGGGTACGGGTCGTACTTACACTGTTGGGGTTGGGGGTACGCTCCATACATACACGTGTGAGGGTACGGGTCGTACATACACGGTTGGGGTGGGGGTACGGTCCGTACATACACTGTTGGGTTGGGGGTACGCTCCATACGTACGCGGGTGTGGGTAGGAGTCGTACTTACACTGTTGGGGTGGGGGGTACGCTCCATACGTACGCGGGTGAGGGTACGGGTCGTACTTACACTGTTGGGGTGGGGGGTACGCTCCATACGTACGCGGGTGAGGGTAGGGGTCATACTTACACTGTTGGGGTTGGGGGTACGCTCCATACGTACGCGGGTGTGGGTAGGGGTCGTACTTACACTGTTGGGGTGGGCGGTACACTCCATACGTACGCGGGTGAGGGTACGGGTCGTACTTACACTGTTGGGGTGGGGGGTACGCTCCATACGTACGCGGGTGAGGGTACGGGTCGTACTTACACTGTTGGGGTGGGGGGTACACTCCATACGTACGCGAGTGGGGGTAGGGGTCGTACTTACACGGTTGGGGGTACGCTCCATACGTACGCGGGTGTGGGTAGGGGTCGTACTTACACTGTTGGGATGGGGGGTACGCTCCATACGTACCCAGGTGAGGGTACGGGTCGTACTTACACTCTTGGGGTGGGGGGTACGCTCCATGCATGCGGGGGTGGGGATACGGTCCGTACATATCCGTCCCCACGCTATGTGATACTTGTGCGGCCCGTACCCAGGCCTTTGCCACGTGGGTACAGCCGTGCCGCCATTGTTGGGATGACGTAGGTGTGGGCGTGGTACGACTCATACCCACACTCTTAAGGCATGGGTACGGGACGTACCTGTATTGTTGTGTTGCCGGTTCGCGTCGCCAAGCACTTCCGTTGTGGCGGACGCTGGCTTTGCTGGACACGCCCCCACCCCCTCGTAGTGACCAGGGCCTGGGGGTCAGGTATGTCCAGGGCATGTGTGCTGTGTGACTTTGGTGGGGGTTTGGTGGCCTGCCCCTGGTCCTGCCCCCCCTTTCCCCCCTCCCTTTGTTGTTCTGACCTTCTGCGGCGTCTGCGTCGTAACCTGTAGAGGAGGTCGACTGCTATGAGGGCTGGGATGACACGTAGGTTCGGGTCCATGTCTGTCCGTCGCGTGCAGGTACTCCTTGTTCGCGTCTTCCTGATTTCCCGGCAGTTTTTGGCTGCCGGAAAATATTCACCGTGCGGGATGACGTCGGTGCGAATCGTGATTCCTGGTTCGTGAATGGCAGGCTGCGTGCGTCCCGACGTCACGTCTGCGCGTTCCCGGATCACATTTGTATGTTTGTTTTCGTCGGTCGGGCTTTTGTACGATTCGTACGGTAATGGTATTTCCGTGCGAATCGTAATTTCATGTTTGTATATTTTTTCGACCGGGTACGCGTCGGACGGAGAATATGCTCCGTCCGACGGTTCGTACCCGGTTTTTACCGGATCGTAATCGGCACCGAAATATTACTTGTATTTGTTGCCGGAGAAGCCATTATAAAACTCAAACAAGGAATGTTGATCTCTATAAAAAAAGTGAAAAAGAAAATAATTCTAAGTGTAAGGATTTTGCTACATATTTGTTTCTGGAAAATTGTTTTGATTTGGGTGAAGATCAGCGTATTTGTAAATACTGTTATAACAAGTTAGAAGAAAATAAAATGCCAGCTAGAGCTGTACATAATAATTTAGAATTGGTTGATATTCCTGCAGAACTTAGTGATTTAAATACGAATGAGTCTATACTCATTCAATGTGTCCATCCGTTTCAGACTATAGTTCGTATGGAGCCCAAAACAGGTAAATTACCTCCTTCAGATTTACAAAGAGGTTTAAAAGGAAGAGTTGTCTATTTGCCATTAGATTTGAAAAAAATATTGAAACAATTGATGCAGATAGTTTGGAAACTGAACCATTAGTTATTCTGGTTAATGGTGTACCTACAAAGAATAAGAAAATTTGGCAGGAGCTGGTAGATGTACGAAAAGTACAAAGAGCAAATTTATATTTGAAAAGAAATAATAAATGGTATGAATCAATTTATATGGATGAAGATGAAGAAGTTTTAGTAGCAGACACAGGAATACCAACTGGGCAAATTGAAAAAGTGGATAAGTCAAAAGAAGAAGAAATGTATGAACATTTCAGCATACATCCTCTTCATTCTAAAGAAGTTATGGGAAACACTATTGATCTATTTCAGATGAAAAAAGCAAAAGGAACTCCCGTGAGTGTATGGGAGGAGAGCTTGGAAGCTCGTTGTTTTCCCCAGCTGTTTCCTACAGGAAAAGCTGGACGATATGATGAACGTCCAGTACAGATTCCTGCTTCTGAGTATCGGACTACAAGATTATATGCAGAAGATCCAAGATTTCGTCAAAGTATTCCTTATTTGTTCCATCTTTTATTTGAAAGTGACTTATCTGCACTATCTTATGCAGTAAATCACATTTTAAAAACTGGAGTACATCTACATAATGTGTCTGCAAAGGATTTTCTGAACAAAGTGCAACAGCGAGATGATCATTTGGAATCTCAATTGATTAATCTGATGGCTTGTCAGCGTGGGACTAATGAATATCGGTACCGACGCCATGGAGAATTGAAATGCATGTTACGGAATTTAGGCACTCCTACATGGTTCCTTACCCTAAGCTGTGCTGAGTACGCTTGGGATGATTTACTGGATTTTCTTCGAGAGGTAAATTCAAATATTGAAAACATCCAATACAAGACAGCAGGAGAATTGTGCTCATTGGATCCGGTTAATGTTTGCAGATATTTCAATCATAGATTTGAGGCTATGATGTCCTTCATCTGCAATAAAAAAAATCCACCTCTTGGAGAAGTTGTGGATTTCTTTTGGAGAAAAGAGTACCAAGCAAGAGGTGCTCCTCATATTCATATGCTGTTGTGGATCAAGGATGCCCCAAAATTTGGAACAGATTCTGATGATGCAGTTTTATCTTTCATTAAAGGATATGCAACATGTGCTATACCTAAAAGCACAGAAGAAAAAAACTTAAAAGAGCAAGTTTTTCGTTTCCAAAGTCATCGGTGTGGAAAATACTGTCGACGAAAGTACAAGAGTAAAGATAAATTCTACACAAAATATCGATTTGGATTTCCACGACCTGTTCTTTCAAAAGGAAGAGTAAACAGTTTTATGTCAGCTGTGCGACATACTATTACAAGAAAATCGCCTAAAAATACCTACAACCTAAGAAGAAAAGAAGAGTCAAAATATATAAATGGCTACAACCCAGTCATTTTATCCATGTGGAATGCTAACATGGATATTCAGTATGTAGCTGACAATTCTATTGCTGTTGCTCGGTATGTCACATCTTACATCACTAAATCTGAGAAAACGGAATTGAAAGAAATGTGGGAAGAGATTTCTCACGAGAAGACTGTCATTAAAAAACTATACAGTTTCAGTTTAAAGATGTTATCGCATCGAGAAATTGGGTCATACGAATGCTCAGATAGGTTATCATCTGGAAGTCTGTACTCCAAATCCAGAAGAATAATTTGGGTAAGTTTAGGCCTTGCAGGAATGCGAAATCGGGTATTGAAATCTATTCGAGAAATTGAATACGAACCAGAAAGTACAGACATTTTAAGAACAAACATGTTGGACACATATTACCCAAAGAGAAGTCATCATCTTGAGAACATGTGTCTCTATGAAGTGCTGCAGAACTACATTTTTAAACGGTATACCACAGAAGACATCAACAATGGAAAATATAAAGTCATTGGTGAGGAAGGATGTTTGGTAAAACAAACAAAAGGAAGTTTGATTAATCACAGAAAGCTGAGTTGCGACACTACTGACAAGAAGGAATTTTACCACTTAGCACTTTTACAGTTGTTTAAACCATGGCGTTCAGGGGATGAATTACTTGGACATTTTCAAAGCTATGAAGATTCCTTTAATGCATGCAAAGATGCCATAGAATGCAGTACTTTCACAACTTATGTACAAATGTTAAATGAAGAAATTGAACAAGAAGCAACAATTGCAGCTGAAGTAGCTAGAGACAGTTCTCAAGACAGTCAAAGTTCTGGGACGCTCAGTCAAGATCCTCTAGGACAACCAATCGTAGACAATGAAGCTGCAATAGCCATGACTGAAGTGGAAACAGCTATGAATCAAGCTCAGGAAGATTTAATAAACTTACCAAATTTGGAACAACAACTGAATGATGAACAACAACAAATTTATGAGGAAGTCACAAAACAAGTTGATCATGGATTACTACATGAAAATAAAGAGTGCTCATGAACATCATTTGAACCAATCAGAATGTATGTGAGTGGACAAGCTGGAACTGGAAAAAGTTTCTTAATTAAAGTAATTAGAAGCTACCTACAGAAAAAAACTGATTCAACTTTGTCTTGTGTTGTTACTGCTCCAACTGGGATAGCAGCATATAACATAAAAGGAATTACCCTCCATCGTTTGCTAATGTTACCAGTAGAGCATGAGAACAAAATACAATACCACAAGCTAACAGGAGAAGCACGTTTTGAAGTTTCAAGAGTATTGAAAAAAATGAAAGTTCTCATTATTGATGAGGTAAGCATGGTATCAAACTTAATGCTTGCCTTTGTGCATTTAAGAATGCAGCAAATTCTAAAGACCAACTATGATGTGCTATTTGGAGGAAAACATGTTATAGTTTTTGGGGATCTACTGCAGCTCACTCCAGTTAAAGGACAACCAGTATTTCATACTCTTACACATGAAGACACGAAAAAGCCGTTAGGAAGTATAGGTAATGTGAATATTTGGACATAATTTGAGTACAAAGAACTCATTACCAATATGCGGCAAGCAAATGATGATGATTATGCAAGTATTCTCAAAGATATCAGAATTGGACTACTCACAGAACATGGTAGAAAAGCTTTACAGAGTCAATTGCTATGTAATTTGTTTCCAACAGAACAAATAGTTCCAGAGAAAATATACAAGAAAATTGCTGGGAAAAATACTGTAATCTGCTTAATGCCAACACTACATGAATGCTCTATATTCAATCAAGAACTTTTGAAATTGGAAAATGAAGAGATTATGAAACTGGAAGCTGTGGATAAAATACAGCATGAAGGAATAACTATTATATTGACAAGCAAATTGACAACTAAATTGGATTCTCTAGAGAAAAACATATCAAAAACAGCTGGTTTAGAAAAGAATCTTTATGTATGTATGAACTGTCGAGTAATTTTAAGACGTAATTTGGATGTAGAAAAAGGTTTAGTGAATGGAGCTATGGGTAAAGTTGTGGGTTTTGTTAATTACCAGAAATTAGATGGAATTGAATTTTTTAAAATAAAATTTGATCAGATTGAAGAGGTTAAAGACATTCGTCGTTGTTCAGTTCGTTTCTTGCTTGTGAAAGACTTATATGTACGTAGGAAGCAGTTTCCGTTTTCTCTAGCATATGCTGTAACTATTCACAAATCTCAAGGATTAACTGTAGATAGTGCTTTTGTAAACATTGGATCTACTGTGTTTAAAGAAGGTATGGCATATGTTGCTTTGTCAGGCGTGAAAAAAATATCTGGTTTATTCATGATAGACTTTGATGAGTCAAACGTTAGTGCTGATGCAAACTGTGTAAAGGAATATAATAGATTAAGAAGGAGCTATGCTCCTCATTTAGGTCAGTATCCTGTGTTTGAAAAACGTTATCTTTGTCGGAAAAGGAGAATTGAGAATATCTGTAATGAGGATGTACAGAAGAGTAAACAAATAGAGACTGATGTGATTGCAAGCAAAAAGAAAAAGGACAATGCTGAAGAGGTTGTTGGTTGTCATTTTGAAAATAGCTCTGGTGTCAACTGCTACGCTAATGTAGTGCTGAATGTTGTATTTTATCTTGAAAGTTTGAAAGAGCAGATAATACTAAATCATGAAAAAAGATTCTGTTCTCTGCTGAGTTTCCTTTATGAGAAGCTGAGTAATGATAAAACTAAAATAGAAAGTGCTTCTGATGTTAGAAATCTTTTAGATGTATGTTCTGGATGTACACAGTTTACTCAAAATGTCCAGCAAGATGCACAGGAATTCTTAATGTATATGCTTATGGTACTGGAAGATGAAGGGGTAGAAATAGAAAATATGTTTGGTCTCTCTTATAAATGGGAACATAGTTGTGAAAACTGTTTGAACACATGCAGCTCTAATGTTGATTCTGAAAGGTTCATATATTTGCCATTACCAGAGAGTAAATCAGTGACTTTTAGTAAATTAGTTACAGATGCAAATCACAACATGGAATGTTCTCAATGTAAATCAGAAATGTTATCAACGTTATTTTTAAAGAAATATGGACAGTATATAATTTTAATGATGCAACGTTGTAGAGCTGATGGAACTAAATTGGACACTTTAATAAAGAAGTTTACAGGAAATCAATTATCAATATTAGGAAAAACTTTTGTTGCAGTTGCAATAATTTTCCATGATGGACCTTCTATAACTTCTGGTCATTACACAGTTTATCTAAAATGTGAAAAAGGCTGGACACTGTGTAATGATTCACAATTGATTTTCAAGCAACGTTTGCCTGCAGAATTACCAAATTCCTACTTAATTTTTCTAAAACCAAAATTTTAGATACAAATTGCAGCATCTGAAGAAACCATTATTTTGATTTAATAGGATTACAATTGGATATTTCACCAAAAAAGAATTTAAAAATTACCATTTGGCCTCATGGAAAGGTAACTGTTTCTATTGTGGACTTCTTTGACAGATATTATTTTGGTGTATGAGCATAAGCAACAAGATTTACAGACATTATTTATTGCAAATAGTTATTGTTCTTAGATGATATTTTTAATATATATGTTACATTTCTATCAAGGTATGTTTTACTGAGTAGTGATTCAGGGCTTTTTTTAAACAATCTTTCAGGTGGTTAATTTTTTTGCCCGCTGTTAAGTGATGAATGCAATTGATTTCACAATTTGCAGTCAAATTCAATATATTCTGAAAACAGCAAAAAAAGAGCAAAACATTACTTTGTTAAATATGAAAATATGTGTACTGTATTCTAAAATGTATTGTTAAATATTACTACTTTTTTTCTTTTTTTTCAGATCGAGAAAGAAAATTTAGGAAATGTAATCCTTTTTTCTAGCAATTAAAAAAAACATTTATTTATAATTAAGTTATTTTGTTGGTCAGGTAAGTTTGAAATATCTGTATTTCTCACCCCTTCACTTTCATGCTCCCTTTTCTTCACTTCTCCTCACTCTGCTGTTCTCATTCCCCTTCTCTCTCTCTTCTTCCTTTACTGCTCTTTCGTAACTCCCTCACTCCTTCTATACTACTCCCCTAGGTTTACTGCCTCCATCACTACTTTTTCAACCATGTATCTCTCCCTGTCTCCATGTGTCTCAGTCATTCTAACTGCCTTACTCCTTCTCAGTTCCTTGCTCTCTGTCTCTATTTCTGTCTCTCTCCCTTTGTCTGTCTTACCTTTAATTTGCTTAACATCTCTGGGGAAGATTAACAAGGCCCCTGCGCCACCACTACATCACTTTTCATAACGTACTGGTGGCGCAGGGAGCTCCTCCATATTTACAAGGAGAGGAAAAGCCACCCTGCGTGACTTTTCCTCTCCACATAAATACAGCCAATTCACACGCAGCACTGTGCGTTGAAGGGGCGTTCCATGGGTGTTGTTGTGGGTGTTCCCACGCAACACACAAAGAACTAGACACATCTCCAGGTTTACAAGAAATCGTAACTCTGGAGATGCGTGTGAATGCTACGCCACCCTAGAGGTGGTGTTGCGAGGCACAGCGAGGAGAAATGTTTTTATTTCTCCTCGTTTTTTCCTCTTTTAGTGCGTCCTCCATTCTACAGCACGCATTGAAAGAGGAAAAAACTCTTTTGATTGTTTTTGTGCAGGAAGGTGTCCAATAGTGGTCCAGAGAAGGGGGGCCATGCGGCCCCCTTCTTGTTAATTTTTAATTAAAAAAAAAGAAAAACAAAATGCTCAGGCCCTGGGGTATAGGGTCCCCGGGGCCAAAAGTGGCCCAGGGAAGGGGGGGGACAGAGCGCCCCTCCCAGAAAATAAGAATAACAAAAAAGAAAAAAGAAACCAGCAACACTCTTGGGGGATTAAGTCCCCTTGAATACTGAGGGTCCCTGGGGGCCAACTAGCCCACCAGGTACCTTCAGTAAGCGCCACAGAGCTGCGTTGCAGAGAGGGGGTCTGTGGTCACACCCCTTTTTACACCTCTTTGCAATGCAGCTCTGTGGCACTTACTGGAGGTACCTGGTGGGCTAGTTGGCCCCCAGGGACCCTCAGGGTTCAAGGGGACCTAATCCCCCAACTTACAATGTGCCAGGGGGCGCGTTTGCACAGTGGTGCAGGGAGGGTTCGGGGCCTAACATAACAAGTGTGCAAATGTGCCCCCTGGCGCAATGTAAATTGGGGGATTAAGTCCCCTTCAATCCTGAGGGTCCCTGGGGGCCAACTAGCCCACTAGGTATCTCCAGTAAGCGCCACAGAGCTGCATTGCAGAGAGGTGGTTTGAGGCCACGCCCCTTTTTACACGTCTCTGCAACACAGCCCTGTGGCGCTTACTGGAGGTCCCTGGTGGGCTAGTTGGCCCCTAGGGACCATCAGGATTCAAGAGGACTTAATCCCCCAACTTACAACGTGCCAGGGGGTGCTTTTGCACAGTGGTGCAGGGAGGGAGCAGGGCCTGATATAACAAGTTAGCAATCCTGCTGTGTGGGACTTACTGGAGGTAATAAAAGGGATAGTTGGCCCCCAAGGTTGACGTTGGGGGCTAGCTTCCCCTCCTTTTACCTCTGCTAAATCCCACACAATGGGATTGCTAAAAGGTGTTTGGAGTAACCATGGGTGTAGTTTGCTTAGTCGCTTCGCGAGGCTATGCGAAGTTGTAAAAGCGTTATGTGACCTACACGTAGCTATGTGAGCGTGCGTAGTTGCTTGTCCCGCCCATTCGTGATGTTGTTTTCTTGCTCGCGAACTCATGTTGCGTGTTCGGGACGCTGTTTGCGTGCTTGGGGGATAGTATCTCGCGACCTTACCCATGCGGTCGCCTATGGGCGTGGCCATCTTGTTTTTCACTTGTCCCACCCGTTCGCAATGCCTTATTTCCAGTTCAGGGTCGCGTATAGCATGTTCGCGATGTGCATTTCATGTTCGGGAACGTGTCTTACGTGCTTGCGGGGAAATATTGCGTGAACTTACCCACGCGGTCGTGATGGGTGCTGCCATCTTGTTTTTTTCACTCTATGCTATGGTTCTGGGGCCTGCTTTTCTATCCTCCCTCTATCTTTGCAATCCTTAGGTTTGAACACTGTTTTTCTGATCTTTTTTATTTATTATCTATCCCTCTCTATCCCTAAGTCTATAGTTTGCATTTTATTTCTACTTTTGCTGCGTTTTTTTCGGTGAACAACCTTTACAACGCAACTATTACAACGCACTACACTTACAACAACATTTTTACAACGCACCATCCACTACAACGCATTCCATTACATCACATGACACTACAACGCATGTTTAAAAACTACCTTTACAACGCATTCCATTACATCGCATACTACCTTTACAACGCATACCATTACAACGCAATCCAACACTTACCCTACTGTTGCACCCCCTGGAGTTAGAATAGTAATTTTTACCCCTTTACTATCCAATACTTACCTTAAATGCAATTTAATATTATGCGTTGTAATGGTATGCGTTGTAAAGGTAGTATGCGATGTTTTGGAATGCGTTGTAAAGGTAGTTTTTAAAAATGCGTTGTAGTGTCATGCTATGTAATGGAATGCGTTGTAGTGGATGTTGCGTTGTAAAAAATGCGTTGTAAGTGCATGCGTTGTAAAAGTGTGAGTTGTAACGACATACATCTGTTTTTTTCACTTTTCTACTGTTTTATATTACTTCCTTCTATAAGCTCCTACTTCTTCCCCTAGCTTTATTTGTTACTTCTAAATGTTCTTTACTGCCTCCTGCTCACCCCAGAACCATGCCTAAGAGTACCAGCGGCTCCAAGGGCAAGGCGCTTGCGCCCAAGAGCCGCCTGCCTTGCGGCAGACTGTACCCTGCAGGGGTGCAGGCCCTGGAGCTTTTCGGCGAGGCGGGGGTGGCCGCCCTAGTTTTTTGGTGCAGCGCCACCTCCCCTTGACCTTGGCAGCAGGCGTCAGGCCTGGCTCCGGGTACCCTACCCAGGAGCATCACCGCCGGTGGGCGAAGGTGCGCCGGGCAGTATTTCGCCAGTCAGGGGTCCGGCGCACTCGTAACCAGCTGGCCCACCGGTGGTCAGACATCTTGGACCAGGAGCAGGACCTTCTAGGTGTCAAGGTTGTGGGGCTTGGTGAGTAGCTAATATTATATACTAGTAGTATAAGTATTGTTTCAAAATCTTCTGTGATTGTAGGACACAGGTGCTTGGCGCTACTCTTACTTCTTTGCAACTTTGCGCTTGCTTGGGCTGATTATGTAAGAGTTTACTTAGAGAACTTAAGATAGGTAATGCTATTGCTAGAGGGACTCTAGTCCTTCCTTTGTCCTCCTGTCGCTAAGTGGAGATAGTGGTGGATGGATTGATAGATTTAGTTAGTATTAGTTGGTAATTTTTTAGAGGTCTGCATGACGCATCCTCTCTGTCACTGAGTGCTGCTTACCCCAGTCCTTAGTAGAACCTTTTGTAGTTTGTTAGTGAGTGGTAAGGCTTACCAGTGTCACTAGCAGAACATTAGATGCAACCAAGCAACAATTTGGTGTATGCATAAATTTATGCATGTGTCCTCCACCTATGCATTTTTGAGGGCTAAAATTTAAATGCAGACTTAGTGCACAATTGGCCCGTATGTGGGCTAGGTCAGGTGGTACATAGGATTAGTTAGTATTCTGGAATCAGAATGGAACACTGGATTAGTGTTCATAAATAATAGGTAGACGGTCCATGAATCCCGCAATAATACTACTAGTAGATCTGATTAGATAGGTCAATTTTATTGCAATTGTTGTTTCCCAAAATGTTTTTAGAGCGTTTTTTAAAATATTTTATTTGTTTCACAGCACACCAATCATTAATGTTTGTTTCTTTCTTTATTATATCTTACATGATCAGCACCCAGGGGCAAGAAGACGGGGTCACAGGCGGCGGGACAAGAAGAAGATCAAGATGCCTCCCAGGGCTAGGACCGCTCCTCTACCGAGGGCTCAGCTGCTGGCCCCAGTAAGTACTCCAGTGGTTAATATTAATAATTATATTTCCCTAACTTTTACTGCACCTTATTTTTTCCGAACTGTTATTTCTGTTTCCTAATTCTATTTTTTTTCCAAATCTTCTTCCATCTAGACTGTTTCTAAATTCTTGTTATCCCTGCCTCTAACTGCCTCTGCTATGAGCCTATGACTCTCTGTACTACTACTATCAGTCTGTCTGTAGCTAAGCTTGCCCAGTTGGCCACTCTTTATTTAAAATGTTTTAAATAAAACTCAGATTCACCAATAGCTCTAGCCACGGAGTCCAGTCCTTTGGGTTGTCCTCTTCTAGTCTTCTTAATCTTTCTTGAGGCTTTTTCGGCAATTCACACCAACAAAATGCCCAACCAGATATTTGACTATTTTTTAGGATATAGTACATACTACTACTGTTGTGGAGATTGTGCACAGCCACATGCAGAACTATGCACAAGAAAATAGGATGTTGGTGATGGGAGGCTGGACCTTCCTCACACCTCAGTCAGAACCCAAAATACCCTGACCGACTAGCTATAGTCTCTCATTAGGTCCCCGAACCCCCCGAAGATACCCAATAATTGGACAACCCAGAACATAATAACACCTTTTCGCTCACTCACTTGTGTAAGTCCACCACACCAAATACCACAGAGTCTATGAGTAAGTTCAAAAGGTTTATTTTCAACTAACAAGCTCTGTACATTGTTCTACAATTCAATTCAGTATACTATACGAGCCAGCTCCAACAGCAAAATGCATAAGGTTAAAACAATAAACATTGTTACAAGTCCATCGAAGACAAAAGGTTTCTGTGCGAATTCTGGGGGACCCCTCACCTTAGAACGTAGAAGTACTGGTTACATCATAAGCTCTGCAAAGCTCTGGTTCATAGAAGGGAATCTTCCGCCTGTTATGAGAAAATGGTGCGGATTAGATAGTATAATGCAAGCATTTCTCAGTCATGCCAAAAAGTGTAGCATGTTCTGGCTAAGCAATACAGACTGACCAGAACTCCATAACAAAGTGGCTTGTCTTTTGACCTCTTGTACGCAATGCTCAGACAGTAGCTGTATGAGCTCATGTGGGCTCAAAGGCGTCACTCATACACAACAAGCTGCGAGGTAACATCACGTGCGCAAAAGACATGAAGATAAAATGGTTGCATGGCTCAGGCTAACTTTGCAAAGAGTAGAGTAGACTAGAATGGCCCTAAGGACCATAACACTACTAGTGTCTACTCTACTCTAGTAACCGATTTGGACTAGTGATATATGTTGTATATGATTGTATGTATTAACTTATTTTTCTAATCTTGCTAGTGAAAAAGAATAAATAGGGGGAGGTGTATATATGGCATCTAAATTTGTGTAATGTTTTTTCTAGGCGTACTACCGACCACCAGTGCCAGGGCCAGCGGCGATGCGGCCATTCTGGAGGGAGCAGGAGATGAGGCAGCAGCACCTGCAGGAGCTACCACAGTGGGTGAGCCAGCAGCAGCGGCGGGCGGTAGTAAGTTATATTCCTTACTTATTGACATTACACTAGCGGGAAGGGTGTTCTGTACACTCACTGTACTGTTGAGACTTAGTAAGTATGAAGTTGTAGTGAACATTAGACACCGGTTGAAGAAGACACCCTTTACTTAGCAATGGCATTAGCAATAGCATTAGCAGCGTGAGTTGAGTAACCAATGGCCTCTTCTATCTGACTCCAACTCAGCTGTGAAAGTTTTATGGAGAAGACTAAAAGTCAGATCAGATGACCTTGATGAATGTGTTGAACAAAAAGGGAAAGAAGGGTGGAAGGAGGAAGGACGGACGAGATGTAATATGACTGGCAGAGAAGGATACGTTGGAAGCATGCATAGGTGGCTGATAGGAATAAGATACATGGGTTGTTGAAGGATGGGTGGAAGGTGAAAGAAAAGATGCCTGCCTGGGTGCCGACACCATATGGGAGGATAGGATAGCAAGAATCGTCAGCGGTGTTTGGGTCAAACTCAAAGCCAAGGCAAGCAAGGAAGGACGCATGGGTGGTTGTTGATGAAACAAACTAAGGTTTGTTGAGAGATTAAGAAGAATGATAGACATTTACTTTGAATGGATGGATGCCTGGATGTATTAATCATAGATAGCATAGGTGGAGACTGTCACTGGATGCAGACCAGAGTTTTACTTTGAAGAGAATGTAAAAGAAACCGCGCCACAGTAACAAAGCCGAGGGGAATATAAATTGTATTTTCAGAATACTACCTTGACTCACTGTAGTTTGCAAGCACATCATATATATATATTGTGTATGTATGTATGTAGTTATCAGTGCCTTCCTCCAACTCCGAGGACCACTCCCTACCTATGTTAATTTTACTGTCAGCCAGCCTGCCATGGGGGTGGCCTATCTGTTGGCTACACAGTCAATCAAAACAAAGTACCTCATGTCGTCCCATATATAAGCAATGATCATTGGATCAGATATATAATCTGCCTTTTTGTAGTAGTCAGGGCAGGGTGAAAGTGAAATTGAGCATTTGCCCTTGATGTAACAGAGAGAGTATGGCCAGTGCCACCCGTAATAGAAAAATACGAGCTTCCCCACCTGCAGACAGTAGTAAATAGAACTAATGTGAGTCTGTGTCATGACTCGAGTATGTTTGTCTTGGGCGCAAGCTGACTGAGCTAGCATGCCGACTACAACAAGGTTATGTAATTTCACTAAACTAAAGAGAAAAAGAAGACTGGTGTACTGTGCCATAGTGCTAGTATAATGCCTGAAACTCCCACAAAGGTTAGAGGCAGAGGAAGTGGGAGGACAGATACATACCACAAATGTTATGTACTGTGCTTGCCAGTGCTACTGCTACTATGCCACTATGTGTTGAATTAATTTTGTGTTACTGTTTTGCTAAGAGTATTGGTAATAGTCTTTTTTTCTTTCTTGATATAGCTCCTCCAAAACCAACGAGGAATGAGTTTACAGCCATGGCCCGGTGCCGGAAGCTGGAGGCCATCTGCACAGAGTACCGATGGCTGGTGGTTCTCGTGGAGGAGGAGGAGGAGGCGGCAGCAGCTGCAGCCTCCTGCAATGCCCCGGCCCCAGCCAGGCCCCTCCAGTGGTACGGCGCCGTGGTCAAGGAACCGCCTGCCACCGCACAACAACATCATCCAGTACTACTGCTACCCCCCACCGTGGATGCAACTGCAGGGCATATGCGTGCCACATGCTCCTCCGGAATGCGTGACTGGAGGAGGAGGTAGAGGAGCTGAAGAAGAGAGTCAAGGTCCTGGAGAGGGAAAACCGAAGAGCCCGCCGCTAAAAAGACCCTGTTTGATTGCCCCTTTTTTAATCCTTTTTTTGGTGGGTGGGAATTGGTTGTTGGGCTTTATTATCGACATTGGTTCCTGTTGGACTTTCTCGTTTTGGACATTGGTTGGGGTTAGGTAGAGGGGTGGGTCAGGTGTTGTGGCATTTTTTACATAGTTTATTTTTGCTAGGGGATTAAATTATATATATTTATACTTTACATACAATGTGGTTAATGTTTTATGGGTGGGGTTACTGTTTTACATCACACTGTTTCCTTGCTGCTGCAGGGCCACAGCCAGTGTTTGATTTAAATAATTGGCTGACTTTGTAAGACACAAACAGATAGATGCGGTACCCCTCACTGAGTGACTTGTCCTACTAGTACGGTCAGTCTCTCCTCCTAGTCCATTATTATACCTCCCCCAAACATCTTTTCTTACCTGTGATTGACGTTTAAGTTAGGCACAGCGATGGCTGCATGACGATGCAAGTTGGGTTTCCGAAGAGAATACAGATGCCATGGTTGTGGTGGTAGTAGCAGACACTGGCAATAGCATTTATAAAAAAAGAAAATGAGACAGTCAGTCACCTGAAGAGACTCTGGGAAGAATAGTAGAGCGAAGTAAACAAAACATAATGGTGGAGGAGATAGCCTAGTACAACAAGTTACAAACTGTAGTTGTGTCGAGTCACTTAACTAGGCCTACACTCGACACAAGCGTAACCTTTAGTGCTGTGTGTAATAGGATGACAATCGATGCCGGCAATTAATGATGATGGATTAGGTTCCTTTGTTAAAAAAGTTACCTCGCAAATATACTGATCATCATGGGTGGGCAAGCAGAAGAAGATCCTCCACCTGCCTTGAAATTGAATTAGTGTTGCTTTCTCCACATCCGCCCCAGCAAGCGTGTGATCAATTATTGGTGTACTTTTAATTTAGTCACACCTCAATAAGTCCCACAGCCCGGGGGAAGAGTGTTAGGGTTTGATGAATGGTTGGGAAGGGGGGTTTGGAGAAAGGTTTGACAAAGAAAAACTGTACGCATGGACAAACAACAAAAGAAAACACAATCTTTGTAGACTACCATATCCATAAATCTGTTAAGGGTGAAAAAGGAAATGCATGCATGATGATGATAATGATGATAACTTGATGGTTAATGATAAGTGAAACTTACTAACTACTACTAGACAATTAGACAGTACAGGCCATCAGTATATTAATATTATGCAATTTACCTTGCCTGTCTGCCCTCATAGAGACACAGATTACATACAGTTTGTGTTCTGTTCTGTTGTACCGGGCTTACTTTTAAAGATAGCAAAGAAAATTGATAGCTGTAGTGATGAATTATAAGCAGAGAACAAACATAATTAATAATAACAACAACACGCGGTAGTAAGGATTGAAGACAAAAAATGAATCAAATTATTTAAAAGATGATGAAAGTTGATACTGTTACTGTGTTATCCTGGTCAAAATCGGGAGTTGCATCTCAGCATTCCTCTTGGTCCTCAGTCCCTTCCATGGATGCTCTGTCCATCAATCTTGGGTGACGCCACTGCCTGCCTGGCAGATGTACATTCATTGGTAAGGTAAGTGTGCGTAATTTTTCCAAGTATAGCACATGGTAAAAGCTGACCTGTGAGTGTAAATGGAAAAACAATGAGATATTAAAAAATCAATGAATAAAAAAAATGCATCAATTACGGTGGAGTGCAACAAGACAGAGAAGAGAAGAACACTTTCAGACTGAGGCGGCATGGATACATCATGTCTACTCTGTTTACAGCATGTTAAGCTACAACAACAACAACAGGACGGAGCAGGCCCACGGGCGGCACCGGGCCGTGACCAAACCTCCATTTCGCTTACATTTTGACAGAGCCAGACAAAGCACATATACAGCAACCTAGCATTTTCAAAATTAAGTGACTAAATCAATGCACCGCTGTCAGTCATACCACTGCACTCGACTCCACCACTACACGGACAGGTAGGTCTGCTGTGGTTCTTGTTGACTTGTGTTTACCTTTTATGCCACTTCATGAAACGCAGTTATTCCATCAATCATCTCCGATCCTAAGTACTGACTGACTGGGAAGAGTACAGTATGTGGTCATCATGATCATGGTGTCCAAGTCCAACTCAGTCTGTAGTGTACCGAGTGAGTCCAGAGTCCATATTCAAATATTCAATGGATCGCCCTGCAGTAGAAGTACAATTTTGTTAATAAACAACAAGTCTGTTTACAGCATTAAGCAGAAACAGTTACAGGAGGACACATATACAGCAGCATAGCATTTTCCAAAGTAAGTAACTAGATCTCAACACACGGCTGTCAGTCATACCTCCACTACTACACTCATGACTACTACACTCGACTCCACCACTACACAGACATGTAGGTCTGCTGTGGTTGTTGACTTGACTTATTTACTTTTTATGCCACTTGATTTGAAATGCCCCGAGTTATTCCATCAATCATCTCCGATGCAACTGACTGACTGCGAAGATAGTATGGTCATCTCATCATCATGGTGTTGTACGTGTTGTCCAACTCCAACTCAGTCTGTAGTGTACCAAGTACGACTCTGACAAAGTCCATATTCCTTATTAAAAAATGCAACGGATATTGGCCTGCAGTAGTAGGAGTACAATGTGGTTATTAAACAACAAGAAGGGAAACATTGACTGTCACTTGAGTCACTTTTAGTTGGTAGATTAATTACTAGTACAGTTCGACTTCATGCACAACGTCATCAACACAAAAAACAGCAATCACTCTGAGTCCGCATTCAACGCATGCCATCATTACCTGTCTTGCTCTTCTCTTTGGCTGTCAGATGCCTAGTTCTTCTGAGTCTGACAGGTTTGTGTTTTTTTACCGAGGCAGTGGCCTCATTATTATTACTCCACATTCATTTTGAGTGTTAGTCGCTCTTTCTGTTTTCTTATTCATCAGTGGCACTTTGTTGCAGTTGAAGTTGGTTCAAATGGTCAGCACTGTGAGATGGACCGCGGCCTGGGAAGCAGTCATTGGTCAATTGAGTTTGCAGAAATGTGACATGTCAGCAAGTTTCTTCAAAGAGTACCTTCTGTTCTGACATTGATGAGCTTTTGATGCCTGCCGACTTGGCGGTAGCCCAGTTCTGACAGTGATGAGTTTCAGCTCGGAAACAAAAGGAGGATAGCGATAGTCATGTTTCATTTCTTCTGGAGGGACTGTTAGAGGCAACATTTCCTGTACTATTCTCCATCCAATGCCTAGCTTGAGGGAAATGTATTAAGGGCGAGTCAGGAAGATGGAGCAGGACTCTGAGGAGTGGACAGATAAATGCACAGAGATGCAACTCCAATATGGAAATAAAAAGAAAAGACGGTGGTGATGGATTTGTTGTGATACGAACCAGAAAGACATATACACACACAAATAAAGGAAGGAAGAAAGTAACAATTTGAAAGCCTAGTTGTCAGGGAAGAGGAGCTCGCCCTCAAACTCTGGTGGTTCGATCAGAAGTAGGTCATCTAACACAGTACTTCCATCACCTAAGTCACTCTCCTCTTCCTGCTGTGATTCAGGTATTTTGTACTCTGGTGGTATAAAGTGCTGATTCATTTTGATCATGGTTAACCTCTCCACGCTTTTGGGCGAGAGACTGGTCCTTTTCACAGTTACAATGGCACCAGCAGCACTGAAAACACGCTCAGAAGAGACACTTGCGACAGGGGAAGCCAGATACGTTATCGCCAGCCTGCTGAGCACTGTCCATTGGCTTCTTTTCCCATACCAATACACCAATGGGTTTCGATCCATGAAGACCTCTGTTGTGTCATCCAGATAGGCCTGGACCGTATACTCAATGCTCAGTGGTGCTCCGATTTGCCTGTCCTCTTTTGCCTGTGCATCAGCACTGGACTTACCATACCCATGCCGTGGAAACCAATCAGTTGTCGATTGTACTGTGGCTGGTGTTGATCCTGTTCTTGCTGTTGTTGATGTTAGTGGTGTTGTTGGTGACTGTTGGGAGGCAAACGCACTTCTCTCAGGCTGTGAAGTAGAACTTGACTCTGGATGACCTGTAGTACTTGTTCTGGCCTGGGGTGGCGGGCCTGTAATAACCAGCCGTTCATTTTCGAAGTCAGTGGCTTCCTCAGCTATCAAAGTTTTATACTTGGCACCATCCACTTCCAAAAAAGGAATTACTGCCCTACTGTTCAGAAATACTTTGTACCGTGGATCCAAAATTGTGGCAGTAATGTAATGTTGATGTGACACAATGTTATTTTGAATCCTTGTATTTTCAGATAAGTGAACGGCTAAGGAGTCCGCCAAATAATATGTGTCTTGTTTGTCATCCACACCTGCGTACATTTCAGACATCTCCTTCAGCTGTTGCTCTAGCATGTGCAAAAAGTGGGATAGCTTGGCCCATAGTACAGTCCTCCCTGCTGACTACACGTGTGAAGACCTCAAAAGGAAATAGCATCTCTATCAGGCATTTAAAGAGGTCCCATTGGCTCATCTCAATGGTCATGCCTCTCACAGTATAATCCCCTAATCTTTGCATGTCATAAGCATTGAGTGGTATGTACTGCTCAAACAGACGATCAAGCATGTAATAAATTGAGTTCCAACGTGTTCGCACCTCCTGGATGAGTGCTTTGACTGGCATTTAATGCTCACGTTGAATGACCCTCAGCTGCTTCCGGGATTTAAAAGAATGGCTGAAATGTGTGCATATTCTTCTGCAGGTGCCCAGTAAGTTGCTGACTTTGTATTCATTTTTCAGAAAATCTTGAACAACAATGTTAATGCAGTGTGCAAAACACGGGACCCTGAAATAGCCACCATCTTTCATGGCCCTAACTAAATTACTGCCATCGTCCGTGGCAACAAAACCAATATTAAGCCCTCTTGGGTGCAGCCACTCAAAGACCTTGCTGTTCAACTCATCCAAAATGTTTGCATCAGTATGTGATTTCTCCATGGCAAACATGGCTACAGTTGCATGTTTGCGAGTGGCACAAAAAATCTCAGCAGCGTCAACACCAGCAGATATCTTTTTTCTAACCCCAACAAAAGAGATCCAGTGTACAGTGATGCAAATGTAATCATTGGCTTGGCAACTGGTCCACATGTCTGTTGTCAGGTGGATACTCTGAACAGCACTCTGCTTCAAGGAATTTCCAAGCAATTCCAGCACATCGTGATGTAGTGCTAGAACAGCAACTCTGGCGAAATAGTAGCGGCTGGGAACCTGCCATTTTGGGCAGATGGCTGTCACAAATTCCAGAAAACCCACCCCTTCAACAGAAGAAAAAGGGAGAAGGTCCAGTGCTAACATTTTAGCCAGCTTCTCATTGTACAAACGTGCTATTGGGTGGTTGCGTTCATACTGCCCCTCCGCCCTAAACATGCTGAGAATGGTAGGCTGCATGGTTTTCCTTTCTGTTAGGCTCAACAGCGCACTTTTTTCATTGCGGTACTCCTTGCTGTCTCAGGCTGACTCTTACTCTTGTGCAACTGAGATGTTGCTGAGGATGTGGGCGATAACACTGCACTGCTGGGGCCAGGGCAATTTTGTGTACCACTACCAGAGAGAATGTCTCCCTGTCCTTCCTCTTCCACCGTGATCGGATCTTCTACTCGTTTATCCCCATCAACACCAATGGTTGCAGTTTTTATGCTGTGAAGGTGGTCCTCCCAGTCGATCAAGTGGTGTTTTTCAGATGGGTTATTTGGCCTCCAGTACCATAGTTTGTACAAGGCTTACCCCGACTAATAGAGGTAATACAAATGGAGCATATAGCAATGTTCTCCTCCTTTTCACTAACCGTAAAGAAGTCCCAAACTGGGGAGCTTAACTTTTGTCTCCTGCTGGAGGTTCCACTTTCAATGCCGGATGAACTGGAGTATGTGCGTTGACTTTGACTCTGTGCAATACCACTACCTACTTTTACTGAGGTGGTGATTGTGCTGGATGTAGGTCGCTGCCGGGCCTTTGCTAATGCAAATATGGAAGTTGTAGGTTGTGTTGGTGTTACCTGTGTTGGAGGTATGCGTGCTACATCCCTCGCAGCGATTTTGGATAGGGTAATAATGTTGGTCTTCATCTCCTCGGGGCTGGGAGTGATGTTCGTGAAGACTGGCTCATCATCATCATCCTGTTGTTCTACATCGACCTCCATCAGTGTAAGGCTTTCTGGAACCTTCCTTTTCCCTAGCCTGGTCTTGGAACATGTATCCCTCTCAGACTCAGTTTGTGGCTTCCAAGTGGCATCTAGATCATCAGAAGGGGTGCTTGGCGAAGAACTTGATGGACTAACCCTCCTTTTCCTTGCTGGGGATTTGGAAGACAATGGATCTTCTGAATGAGTGGCTTCCTCTTCTTCTTCCTCTGCATGAGGCTCAATTTCCTGAACTGCCCCTACTTCGGGAGGAACAACTACTATTGCAGGGGGTGGTTGTGGCTGTTGTTGACCACTTAGCTACTGTGTTTCCTCCTGCGTTGATTGGGTACTACTTTGAGATAGCAATAAGTTTATCTCAGGCTCAGTATCACTGGTTTCCACCATTAGGCTGGCTACCTCTTCCACACTCATGTGCTTGAGGCTGGGTTGGTGGGTTGGGCCAACTGATGCGGAGGTGCTGCCCCCTGCTTACCCCCCGGACACCGCTGCTGCAGGCGTAATTTTTGGTTTCCCAAAAAATGTTTTGGGCGGCACACCAGACTTAAGTGTCACTTCCTTCTTCTGTTCCTTCTTCTCAGTAGCAACTTTCTTGGTACTGGAGGACCTGGTACCTGCTTTCTTTGGGGCCATCTTCTTCAGATGTCAGCAGCACACAGTTGCACAAGTTGCAGAGATGTCTGGTCAGGTCACACGTCACATCGTGTACAGCAGCAGGACGTCTGTCTGGCAGTACAACGGGCGATGATGACACACCTCCTCCTCAGTCTTTCGTGCACCTAAAAGCAAAAAAGCCACAAGTACATCAGTCAAACGTGGAATTTGTTGTGCTTAAATTACTAACAGTACAATCAAACTAATATAATATATAACTTAGTGTGTGGTGGTCACAATTATTCAATTTTAGTAACTCAGTGAACAACAACAGTGTAGCCATTTATGAGACGTTGACAACAAGGCCAGGGCTTTCCTGGTGTACTGTGTACACTCAGGAAGAATAAGAATAGCAAAGAACAAAAACAAAAATGTAGTGGAGTCTGTTTGGCCTAAATTTGTGCATCAAGTGGGATGGATGCAGCATCAGGGAGCTGCAGCTGGCAATGGGGATGGATTTGGAAGCAGTAAGACAAGAGGAACAATGGAAAGACACGCAGGCCTATGTGGCAAAAACAGCACTCTACTAACTACCACCACAAAATGCCCCCCAGCCACATGATCACTCACAGGCACAAGGCACGGCAAACAATGAACTCAAGCAGGCCTATATGGCCAGACAAAGGATGCCTGATAAACAACACAACTTTAATGCACAAATGAAAATCCACATGGCTAAAAACCGGTTGGAAAGTTACACAACAACCACAACAACAGTACATACACATGTAACAAAGGCATTTATTTAACACACTCAAAAAGTGAAATGCACCCCAAAAAACCCACATTTTGCAACTCAATCCAATGCCATCAATGCCCTAAATGAAATTCAACAGACACCACAGAAACAGTTGTTTCATGCACCCATGAGTACCTCTGGGCCTACTGGCTGAAAAGGCCTAACACACACCCAAAAACTAAGGGGCACATGCATCAACAATGCCCTTTGCGATTCCTTATTAGCGAAAAATAAGGAATCGCTAATAAGGAATAGCAAAAGGCTATGCATGTAGGAATCGCTATTCAAATAGCGATTCCTTAACTTTCCTTAATTGCTACTGGCAAATTGCGACTAGCAATTAAGGAATGCCATCCCAATCATTCCTATGGGCCTCCAGGCCCATAGGAATGAATTGGAGATTGCATGAGCAAATAGCGAGTACCAGTAGGTTCTCGCAAATTGCTCATGCAATTTCAAGGGTGCAAGGGTGTCAAAATGACACCCTATTGCACCCCTGAAATTGATATGTGCACATATGTTGCACACACACATGCTCTAAGGGCATGTGTGTGTGCAACATGAAACTTTGAAAAATGCACAAAAGTGCATTTTTCAAACTTTTAGCAAATTACCATGCAGTTCATCTTCATGGTAATTTGCTCCCCCTATTAGTGAATTCGCTAATTTTTTAACTTTCATGCATTGCATTTAAGGAATCCCAAATTGAGATTCCTTAAATTAAGGAATCTCTATTTGGGATTCCTTACATGCTATCGCTATTTAAGGAATCGCTATTTAAGGATTCCTTAAATAGCGATTTTTGCTTTTGGGTTGATGCATTGGGATTGGGTATTTTTAACTCAATACCGGGAGCTATTAGCGAATCGGTATTTTACCGACTGGATTTTGGCTTGATGCATGAGGCTGTCAGTGAACCCCCGAAAAACCACATTTTACAATTCAATCCAATGACATCCATGCCCTAAATGATGTTTAAATTCAACAGACAGCACAAAAACTGTTGTTTCATGCACCCATGATGATTGATGAGTACCTCTGGGTCTACTGGAAGACTAGGTCGCAAGTTTGAAGGCCTATGGCAAAAGCACAGTGGCTCGTCCCACAAAATGGCCTCCACCACATGTCCAGGCCACCCACAACAACAAGAAAAGGAAGACAAGACAGACAATGCATGCATATGGCAAAAGCACAATGCCTGGCTTCACAAAATGGCCGACACCCACATGGCCAGGCCACCCACATTAACAAGAAAGTGAAGACAAAGGATAGAACCAGGAAGTTGAAGACTCTGGGGAATTTCCTTCCTCTTTAAAAAAATTGTAAAAAAAAAGAAAAATGACTCCTTGCTCAACAAACTACAGCCAAATGACAACCTGAGGAGTTTTTTGAGCAAAATCATCATTTTCGAGAAGGTTTTATGCTGCTCGAGAGATACTCTTCGCCAGATTGCAAATTTTGCGTGTTCGGCATCGCAATCTTCACAAAAAGGCGTTATCGCGGACATGAACACGCATATTGAGCGCGCCCACCAGGTACCTCCAGTATGCGCCAGCGAGCTGCGTTGCAGAGAGGTGTTCAGAGGCCATGCCCTTTTTACACCTCTCTGCAACGCAGCTCTGTGGTGCTTACTGGAGGTACCTGGTGGGCTTATTGGCCCCCAGGAACCCTCAGGATTGAAGAGGAATTCATTCCCCAACTTCAAACGCGCCAAAGGGCGTGTTTGCACACATGTCACCTCAGGCCCCGCCTCCTCCCTTCACCACTATGCAAACGCACCCCGTGGCGCGTTTTAATTCGGGGGATTAAGTCCCCTTGAATCCTGAGGGTCTCTGGGGTCTAACTAGCCCACCAGGTACCTCCAGTAAGCGCCACAGAGCTAAGTTGCAGAGAGGTGCAAAAAGTGGCGTTGCCTCTGAACACCTCTCTGCAACGCAGCTCCCTGGCGCATACTGGAGGTTCCTGGTGGGCTAGTTGGCCCCCAGGGACCCCCAGTATTCAATGGGAATTACTTCCCCATCTTACAATGCACAAGGGGGCGCATTTGCAGAGTGCTACAGGGAGGGGGGCGGTCTTTTTTCATTTATTTATTTTTTAAAGAAGGGGGGCTGTGTGGCCCCTCTTCTTTTTCTATTTTATGGCCCTGGGGACCCCATCCCCCAGGGCCTGACCCTCATTTAAAAACAATATATAAATATTATGGGAAGGGGGCCACGTGGGCCCCCTTCCCGTGGGCAATTTCGGCCCCGGGGACCCCATCTCCAGGGGCATAGCCAAATATTTTTTTATTTTATTATGGAGGGGGGCTGCGTGGCCCCCTACTAAGGCCTTTATTGGCCCCGGGGACCCCATCCCCCGGGGCCGGCCTTTATTTATTTTTTTCCTTGGGGGAAGGCCGCGTGACCCTCCTCCCGGGCCACTTCTGGGTCCGGGGCCTGGCCATTGCTTTTTTTGTTTTGTTTTTTGGAGGGGGGCCGCGTGACCCCCCTCCTCATGCCAAATATAGCCCCAGGGACCCCATCCCCCGGGGCCTAGCCTCTGCTTTAAAAAAAAATGCACAGGGGACGGGGTCCGTGCGGCATCCCTCCCAGGCACCTCCTAGTCCCGGGGACCCCATCCCCCGGTGCTGGCCCTCTCCTTAGGGGACCGTGGGGGGAGCCCCAATGCCCCCACAGTCCAAGCCGGCTCCCCGCCTCCTGCAGAAGCCGGCATTGCTTTTCCACATGGGGAGCTGCTAACATGCAGCTCCCCATGTGGTAAAGCAATCAGCTTTGCTTCATTGAAGCGAGAGCAGGTTAATTAAAGCCCCGGGGAGGTGGTGGTCCCTGGGGCTTTGGGGAGCCTTAGAGGCCTCCCCACACATTTAAAAATGTTCCCCGGGGGTGGTGGACCCCGGGGCTGGGGGGGGCTGCGTGCCCCCCGCAGCTCTTTGATCAAGCCTGGAGCAGTGTGGGGGGGAATTGGCGCCCCCACATACATTTCTTAACTGCCCCCGGTACCTGGCCCACCCGGGGGCTTAATTAAACGAAGTGCCCGTGCTTTGTTTTTTTAAATTTTCGGCTGAAGTGCGCAAATCTCGCCGATTTGTTTTTTTTTAAATGCTTTTTTTGGCCCTGGCGGTTCTTGTGGGACCCATTGAGCAGGCCTACTGGGGGCTAGGGTGTTTCTACCCTGCCCCCTTTTCGTGTTTTTCGCGTTTCTTTTTCTGTTTTCTTGTGCCTCGGTTCTATCGAGGCACAAGATGGCTGCCAACACTTCCTGGTTTGAAGTATTGACAGCCAATTAGCATGAAGCTCGTGATCGGGATCCACCTCGGCCATAAATATCACTTATCTTTATTTCTTAATTTCTCAAAAACTACTAGACGGATTTACACCATTTTTAACAAGGACGCTTTCTGAGCCAAGCAGTACCTTTTTGCCAAATTTGGTGTAATTCCGTTCAGCAGTTTTTGCTATAACTGTGTCTAAACTTTCATATGGGAAATTGATTTTTTTACCTCTATTTTTTGATTAGCTCAGGAACTACTGAACGGATTTACACCATTTAAAAAAAGGTCTCTTTCTGAGACAAGGGCTACCTTTGTGCAAAATTTGGTGTAATTCCGTTCAGCAGTTCGGGCTGTAGTCTGTTCCAAAATTTCCTATGGGAAATAACATGGAGAAAACATGTTTTGGGACCCCACTTTTTTCTCGGACCCCGCTTGACGAATTACCCCCAAACTTTCAGGATAGGAGCTGAACAGAGAGCACCACCAGTTTTGAAACTTTCGCGAAGATTCGTCATCCGGTGCCAAAGTTATTGGGAAAAGAATGTTACGAATTTCCTGTGGATAATAGGTCCTAACTATAACTACCTACTGGCGACCACCTGTAGGATATATAAATATATGTATATATATATATATATATATATATATATATATATATATATATATATATATATTATCTACTGGCGGTCGCCAGTAGATAGTTATAGTTAGGACCGTGTTTCCATAGGAAATCTCAAAATTCTATTTTGAATAACTTTGGCACCGGTTGACGAATCCTCGCGAAATTTTCAAAACTAATGGGGCGGTACGCTCCGCTCCTACCCTGAAAGTCTCGGGGTGATTCGTCAAGCGGGGGCTGAGAAAAAAGGGGGGTCCCAAAACGCGTTTTCCCCATGCATTTTTCCCTAGGACCTTTAGACACAGCTACAGCCCGAACGGCTGAACAGAATTACTTGTAATTTGGCAGAGAGGTAGTCCGCAGGTCAAGGATGTGCCTTTTGTAGGTCTGGTGTAAATCTGTTCAGTAGTTCCTGAGAAAATAGCATGTAAATCAATATATATATCTGTAAGCGCGCTCCGTGCGCTTACCGTAAGCTTACCGTACGCGTACGGTGCCGTGCGCGAGCTCAAATCTGATTGGTTGTCACATGACTGTAAACATTCGAATCGGACGAAATCAGGAAGTGTCGGCCGCCATTTCGTGTGTTTCACACAGAAAAAAAAGGGAGATAACGTGAAAAGGGGGCAAGGAAGAGAGTTACAGACCCCCTAACATTTGAAAGGGGGTCAAAGAAGGACACAAAAGTACGAAAAACACATTTATTAATTTTTTTTTAAAAAACGCGGGGTACGCATACCGTAAGCTTACCGTACGCGTACGGTAGAAAAAAAAAATAAAAAAAGAAATAAAATTCAGATTTAAGTGTTTAGATATTAGGGGGCTCTAAAAAGAGCCGTTGTGTTTATGAAGTGATTTTTTAGTGGTACCTACAAGTAAGTACCGATGCAGAGTCTAAGGTTCAAGAGGAAGACTCTGTTCCCTTCATCAGTGAAGTGTACACCATCTCCTCTATAAATGTCTTGCATGTTGTAACGCAAGTTGTTGTGGTAAATGGAACCCATACCATAGTCTCGGAGGAAAGCAGAAACAGATTTGTTGACGTGCTTTCTTGCTTTGTCAATCTGTGGACAAAAATGATTGGACCAGTTCCATTTTTGCCTTTGGCATATGTTAGAATACGCAAAGGCAGTTTTAGGGAAAAGTGAAAACAGTTGTGCAAAGGTCTCCTTCATAAGCATTTCCAGACCTACCCCAGTCAAAGTGCCTAGGTCATTGCCACCACAGTGCACTATTATGAGGTCAGGGTGTTGGATTTGCATGAAGGATTTCACCAATGGCATCAATTGGTGCCACTTTAACCCTCTCTGACCAATCCATTTAATGTCTACATTTGGCAAAGCAAGATCTCTCACCATACCTGTTTTCTCTGCATACTTTTCACTCCAGAAGACATAGCTGTGCCCTACAATCCACACTGTGAACATCTTCCAAGGAGATCTGGATGCACTCAGGAGGTGTATTTCAGTAGAATGGGAAAAAGAAATGAAAGACAGTTTGGAAATGGAGGCATACATATTTTTTTAAAATAAAAAGAACTCATTGGCTGTTTCACACCATTCTACACTAAAAACTAGGCTGCATGTGTAAATTTATAGAAGCATGTTTTGTATTGGTACAGAAAAATGTGTTACCAAAGAACATTACTATGGATTTGCTGTTAGGTTTGAAAAGTCAAGCACTCTTGCACTTTGAAAATGAAACATTGTGTGGTGAACTTCTGACCTGACTCCACACAGCAGTGTTCCATGAGCTGTTGCTATGGTAGCAGGCAGAAGTCAAGTTGGGGGAAGGGTACTAGGCAGAAGTCAAGTTGGGGGAAGGGTACTTTTGGAAAAGGATTGGTTTTCAACCAATAGAAATGTGTGATTACATTTGAAAAAAAGGGGGAAGCACTGAGATTTGAAATTAACATGTATATGTGTGGAAAAAGAGAGGGAAACATTGCCATTATCTGGTTCTGCTGAGAGGAGAGAGGTGTACAGAACAGAGATCCTGGCTCTGATAATCTGCTGTTTGAGTGCCACATTTCTTTCACAACTAACTAATTTTAAAGGTGAGTTATGAGTTTGAGAGGGGATGTATGTGGTAAATTAAGAAATGAATAATAGAATTGGAATTCCTTTTGTTGAAGTTGTGTTTATCATTTTGTGTTTTGGGAGAAATTTAAATGTAAGGAACATGTAAAATATTATGGACTATGTTTTCACCATAAATTAAGGTGTACTGGTATAAATGAGGAATACTGTTTTCTGCATAGAATCAGAAGATGACTCTGTGTGCAAAGAGGAATTGTTGTCAGAGATTTATTGCGTATTACTCTGGTAATTTTACATTTGCATTAGTAGGAAAGGGGCAGCTATTTTTCTGCAGAAGCAGACTCTTAGCACACACCCAGCTGCTTATCCTGTAGAATCATGCATAGTATTCACAACCGAGTGGGGTTTGAGGTTGCAGTGAGTAATGCAAATACATTCAGCATCACTAAGGTTGGTTGCCCTTGCTGGAGTGTAGTCATTCACCCAGGTTACACATGTTCCTGGTCTCAAAAAGCTGTTTGGACATGTGCTGTTTTCAGATTCTGAAAAGTGGATTGAAAATGTGTCAGACAGTAAAAGTACTTATCACTTGCCAAAAAATGAGTAGTAAGTGTGCGTTCAAATTGGCAAAGAAATTTCGTTTTCTGCCTAATTTCTAACCATGACTCTGTGTGCAAAGAGGAATTGTTGACAGAGATTTATTGCGTATTACTCTGGTAATTTTACATTTGCATTAGTAGTAAAGGGGCAGCTATTTTTCTGCAGAAGCAGACTCTTAGCACACACCCAGCTGCTTATCCTGTAGAATCATGCATAGTATTCACAACCGAGTGGGGTTTGAGGTTGCAGTGAGTAATGCAAATACATTCAGCATCACTAAGGCTAGTTGCCCTTGCTGGAGTGTAGTCATTCACCCAGGTTACACATGTTCCTGGTCTCAAAAAGCTGTTTGGACATGTGCTGTTCTCAGATTCTGAAAAGTGGATTGAAAATGTGTCAGGCAGTAAAAGTACTTATCACTTGCCAAAAAATGAGTAGTAAGTGTGCGTTCAAATTGGCAAAGAAATTTCGTTTTCTGCCTAATTTCTAACCATGACTCTGTGTGCAAAGAGGAATTGTTGTCAGAGATTTATTGCGTATTACTCTGGTAATTTTACATTTGCATTAGTAGGAAAGGGGCAGCTATTTTTCTGCAGAAGCAGACTCTTAGCACACACCCAGCTGCTTACCCTGTAGAATCATGCATAGTATTCACAACCGAGTGGGGTTTGAGGTTGCAGTGAGTAATGCAAATACATTCAGCATCACTAAGGCTGGTTACCCTTGCTGGAGTGTAGTCATTCACCCAGGTTACACATGTTCCTGGTCTCAAAAAGCTGTTTGGACATGTGCTGTTTTCAGAATCTGAAAAGTGGATTGAAAATGTGTCAGACTCTAAAAGTACTTATCACTTGCCAAAAAATGAGTAGTAAGTGTGCGTTCAAATTGGCAAAGAAATTTCGTTTTCTGCCTAATTTCTAACCATGACTCTGTGTGCAAAGAGGAATTGTTGTCAGAGATTTATTGCGTATTACTCTGGTAATTTTACATTTGCATTAGTAGGAAAGGGGCAGCTATTTTTCTGCAGAAGCAGACTCTTAGCACACACCCAGCTGCTTAACCTGTAGAATCATGCATAGTATTCACAACCGAGTGGGGTTTGAGGTTGCAGTGAGTAATGCAAATACATTCAGCATCACTAAGGCTGGTTGCCCTTGCTGGAGTGTAGTCATTCACCCAGGTTACACATGTTCCTGGTCTCAAAAAGCTGTTTGGACATGTGCTGTTTTCAGAATCTGAAAAGTGGATTGAAAATGTGTCAGACTGTAAAAGTACTTATCACTTGCCAAAAAATGAGTAGTAAGTGTGCTTTCAAATTGGCAAAGAAATGTCGTTTTCTGCCTAATATCAAACCATGACTCTGTGTGCAAAGAGGAATTGTTGACAGAGATTTATTGCGTATTACTCTGGTAATTTTACATTTGCATTAGTAGGAAAGGGGCAGCTATTTTTCTGCAGAAGCAGACTCTTAGCACACACCCAGCTGCTTATCCTGTAGAATCATGCATAGTATTCACAACCGAGTGGGGTTTGAGGTTGCAGTGAGTAATGCAAATACATTCGACATCACTAAGGCTGGTTGCCCTTGCTGGAGTGTAGTCATTCACCGAGGTTACACATGTTCCTGGTCTCAAAAAGCTGTTTGGACATGTGCTGTTTTCAGATTCTGAAAAGTGGATTGAAAATGTGTCAGACAGTAAAAGTACTTATCACTTGCCAAAAAATGAGTAGTAAGTGTGCTTTCAAATTGGCAAAGAAATTTCGTTTTCTGCCTAATATCAAACCATGACTCTGTGTGCAAAGAGGAATTGTTGACAGAGATTTATTGCGTATTACTCTGGTAATTTTACATTTGCATTAGTAGGAAAGGGTCAGCTATTTTTCTGCAGAAGCAGACTCTTAGCACACACCCAGCTGCTTACCCTGTAGAATCATGCATAGTATTCACAACCGAGTGGGGTTTGAGGTTGCAGTGAGTAATGCAAATACATTCAACATCACTAAGGCTGGTTGCCCTTGCTGGAGTGACGTCATTCACCCAGGTTACACATGTTCCTGGTCTCAAAAACCTGTTTGGACATGTGCTGTTTTCAGAATCTGAAAAGTGGATTGAAAATGTGTCAGACAGTAAAAGTACTTATCACTTGCCAAAAAAAGAGTAGTAAGTGTGCTTTCAAATTGGCAAAGAAATTTCGTTTTCTGCCTAATATCAAACCATGACTCTGTGTGCAAAGAGGAATTGTTGACAGAGATTTATTGCGTATTACTCTGGTAATTTTACATTTGCATTAGTAGGAAAGGGGCAGCTATTTTTCTGCAGAAGCAGACTCTTAGCACACACCCAGCTGCTTACCCTGTAGAATCATGCATAGTATTCACAACCGAGTGGGGTTTGAGGTTGCAGTGAGTAATGCAAATACATTCAGCATCACTAAGGCTGGTTGCCCTTGCTGGAGTGTAGTCATTCACCCAGGTTACACATGTTCCTGGTCTCAAAAAGCTGTTTGGACATGTGCTGTTTTCAGAATCTGAAAAGTGGATTGAAAATGTGTTAGACTGTAAAAGTACTTATCACTTGCCAAAAAAAGAGTAGTAAGTGTGCTTTCAAATTGGCAAAGAAATTTCGTTTTCTGCTTAATATCAAACCATGACTCTGTGTGCACACAGGAATTGTTTTTAGATATTTAATTTGTGATGGTTTTATTGTGATTTTCACTTGTAGGAAAGGGGTACATAGTATTTTAAGATTTGAAAAGATCATAAAAAATATAGTAATATATTTAAATAAAATAAAGGAATTTTTTTTTAGTTTTTTTCAGGTATTGCTGAAGAGCAGTGAACAAAATTTAAGATGCCTACAAAATCCAGACTAAGGAAAAACCACAAAAAAAATCTATATTTGAAGACAACTGGAGGACCTAAGTTAGTTGGAGATGCTCATGTTGGGAAAAAGAGAAAGTCTTCTGGTAAGCAGACAAAAGATTTTTTTAAAAATATCTTCAAAAAAAGGAAAAATGTACAAAATGTCTGTACTGGAAATAATGTTTTAAATAGAAAACAACAGGAAAAAATTGAGCATTTAGTTAATGCAAATATACCTTCAGAAACAATAAAGATTAACTTAAAAAGAAAAACAGCGTTTAAAGAGATTCGTAGAAAAATGTTTCAGAGAAGAGTTATGTCCAATTTGATAAAGGATGTGAAGAAATATAAGAAAAAAGCAAAATTTTATAAGAGAAAAAAAGAAATTGAAGCCATTGTAGTAAAGGCTTTAGAATTAAAAAGGAAACTATTCATTTTAATTTTGAACAGGATGCGTACATTAGATAAAATGGTCAATGTACTGAAATCACAAAGCAAAAGGAAAAGACTAGTGAAAAGAACAAACTTTTCTAAAGTGTTTTTAGGAGAATGGATGCATAGTTCAAGTAGTGAACCTTTTTTTAATGAAGAGAGTTATCTTCAAAGTAATAGTTTGCTGCATGCAGTTGACACCAGAGGTCGTGCTTATGAAGTGAAAAATGGTTGTATAATGGAGAAGGAGAAAATGGTTCCAAGAGATGAGGAACAAGTGATGGCGGATGAGGTTATGGGGAGACGTCCTAAAGCCCCAGTGTATACTTGGAATTGTAGTAGTATTTGCACTGTGCGTCAGGAATCTATTGATAAATTTCGTGAGTTTCTAAGAGAATATAGTAAAAAAAAGTGTTAAACAGAAGATTAAGGTGCTTCAAAGTCTAGATCCATGCAGAGTGAGAGAGAATACTGGTTTGCAGGGACATTCTCTGGCTTGTCTATCTAGAAAAGTGTGTAAAAGTGTTTTTCATCATTTTAGGATGCTGGCTGTTCATCATACTGAAATGAGAAAGTTTGTGAGACGATTGTATTTTGCTAAAAGTCCAGCAATAAAGTTAGATGAATTGAATAGGGCTCTGTTCCGTGGATCGGTATCAGATGTAGAGAAGGTTACTGATGAAATTCAGTTTAGTTACTTTGGTCCAGAACAAGACAGTGCAGGTAATGACACAGTTATTGGGGAAGATGTGGAAGAGAATGTAGAACCCTCTGTAAGTAAGAAATTTGATGATCAAATGACAAAATTTGCAATACTCTCTAATGAAAGACCAAATATTACTTGTATTTGTTGCCGCAGAACTCATTATAGAAATCAAACCAGGAATGTTGATCTCTACAGAAAAAGTGAAAATGAAGATAATTATAAGTGGAAGGATTTTGCAACATATATATTTCTTGAAAATTGTTTTGAATTGGGTGAAGATCAGCGTATTTGTAAATACTGTTATAATAAGTTAGAAGAAAATAGAATGCCGACCAGAGCTGTACATAATAATTTAGAATTGGATGCTATTCCTGCCGAACTTTCTGAATTAAATACATATGAGTCTATACTCATTCAATGTGTTCATCCGTTCCAGACCATAGTACGTATGGAGCCCAAAACTGGTAAATTACCTCCTTCAGATTTACTGAGAGGTTTAAAAGGTAGAGTGGTGTATTTGCCCTTGGATTTGAAAAAAAATATGGAAACTATTGATGCAGATACTTTGGAAAGTGAACCATTAGTTAGTCTGGTTAATGGTGTACCTACAAAGAATAAGAAGATTTGGCAGGAGCTGGTAGATGTACGGAAAGTACAAAGAGCAAATTTGTATTTGAAAAGGAATACCAAATGGTATGAATCAATTTATATAGAAGAAGAAGAAGAAGATTTACAAGAAGACACAGAAACACCAACTGGACAAATTGAAAAAGTGGACAAGTCAAAGGAAGAAGAAATTTATGAACATTTTAGCATACATCCTCTTCATTCAAAAGAAGTTATGGGAGACACTATTGATCTGTTTCAGATGAAGAAAGCAAAAGGAACTCCCGTGAGTGTATGGGAGGAGAGCTTGGAAGCTCGATGTTTTCCCCAGCTGTTTCCTACAGGAAAAGGAGGACGATACGATGAACGTCCAGAACAGATTCCAGCTTCTGAGTATCGGACTACAAGACTATATGCAGAAGATCCAAGATTTCGACAAAGTATTCCTTATTTGTTCCATCTTTTATTTGAAAGAGACTTGTCTGCATTATCTTATGCAGTAAATCACATTTTAAAAAGTGGAGTACATTTACAAAATGTGTCTGCTAAGGATTTTATGGAGAAAGTGCAGCACCGAGATGATCATTTGGAAACACAACTGATCAATCTGATGGCTTGTCAGCGTGGGACAAATGAATATTGGTACCGACGCCATGGTGAATTAAAATGCATGTTACAGAATTTAGGAACTCCAACATGGTTCCTTACCCTAAGCTGTGCCGAGTACGCTTGGGATGATTTACTGGATTTTCTACGAGAGGCAAATTCAAACATTAAAAACATCGAATACAAGACAGCAGGAGAACTGTGCTCATTGGATCCGGTTAATGTTTGCAGATATTTCAATCATAGATTTGAGGCCATGATGTGCTTCATCTGCAATAAAAAAAAATCCACCTCTTGGAGAAGTTGTGGATTTCTTTTGGAGAAAAGAGTACCAAGCAAGAGGTGCTCCTCATATTCATATGCTGTTGTGGATCAAGGATGCCCCAAAATTTGGAACAGATACTGATGAAGCAGTGTTATCTTTCATTGAAGAATATGCAACATGTGCTATACCAAAAAGCACAGAAGAGAAAAAGTTAAAGGAGCAAGTTTTACGTTTCCAAAGTCATCGGTGTGGAAAATACTGTCGACGGAAATACAAGAGCAAAGATAAATTCTACACTAAGGTGCCAATTCCGATCCGGTAAAAACCGGGTACGAACCGTCGGACGGAGCCTTTTCTCCGTCCGACTCGTACCCGGTGCGAAATCCATCCGAAAATGCAAGTACGATTCATACGGAAACACCATTTCCGTACGAATCGAACAAAACACCGACCGAACAGAAACTAAACACAATTCCGATCCTGAAAGGAGCCGACGTGACGTCGGTACGCATCCAGCCTACGTTTCACGAACCAGGAAGTACGATTCGAACCGACGTCATCCCGCACGGAAAATATTTACCGGCTGCCAAAAACTGCCGGGAAATCAGGACGACACACGCAAGGAGCAGCTGGACGCGACGAACAGACATGGACCCGAACCTACGTGCCATCCCTGCCCTCCTAGCAGTCCACCTGGCGTACAGGAACCGACGCAGACGCCGCAGAAGGTCAGCACAACAACCAGGGGCAAAGGGGGGGGCAGGGGCAGGACACACAACACCAACACATGGTACCAAATCACACATGGCCTGGACATACCTGACCATCAGGGCCTGGTCACTTCCAGGGGGTGGGGGCGAGGCCAGCAACGCAAGCGTCCGCCACAACGGAAGTGGATGGTCACGCGAACCGGTACGTACCCTACCCAGGCCGAAAGAGCGTGGGTACGGAACGTACCACGCGTCCCCCTACGTCACTCCAACAATAGCGGTACGGCCCGTACCCACGTCATAAAGGCCTTGGTACAGCTCGTACCAGCATTGCTGGGGTCATGTAGGGGTACGCGTGGTACGACCCGTAGCCACGCCCCCAAGGCCTGTGTACGGTGCGGACCCCACGGCCCCGCAACAATGGTGGGACGCACCGTACCCACCCACCAAAGGCATGGGTACGGCCCGTACCCAGGCACGCAGAGCGTGGGCAGGGGTATGTACGGACCGTACCCCCACCCGTGGAAGTACGGCCCGTACCCCCACCCGTGCATGTACGCCCCGAACCCCCACTCGTGTATGTACGCCCCGAACCCCCACCCGTGTATGTACGCCCCGAACCCCCACCCGTGTATGTACGCACCCAAGCGCCACCCGTGTATGTACGCCCCGAACCCCCACCCCACCCTGGTATGTACGCCCCGAACCCCCACCCGTGTATGTACGCACCCAAGCGCCACCCGTGCATGTACGCCCCGAACCCCCACCCCACCCTGGTATGTACGCCCCGAACCCCCAGCCGTGTATGTACGCACCAAACCCCCACCCGTGTATGTACGCACCAAACCACCACACCAGCCGTGTATGTACGCACCAAACCACCACCCGTGTATGTACGCCCCCGAACCCCCCCCAGCCGTGTATGTACGCACCGAACCACCAGCCGTGTATGTACGCACCAAACCCCCACCCCAGCCGTGTATGTACGCACCAAACCACCACTCGTGTATGTACGCCCCGAACCCCCACCCGTGTATGTACGCCCCGAACCCCCACCCGTGTATGTACGCACCCAAGCGCCACCCGTGTATGTACGCCCCGAACCCCCACCCCACCCTGGTATGTACGCCCCGAACCCCCACCCGTGTATGTACGCACCCAAGCGCCACCCGTGCATGTACGCCCCGAACCCCCACCCCACCCTGGTATGTACGCCCCGAACCCCCAGCCGTGTATGTACGCACCAAACCCCCACCCGTGTATGTACGCACCAAACCACCACACCAGCCGTGTATGTACGCACCAAACCCCCACCCCAGCCGTGTATGTACGCACCGAACCCCCACCCGTGTATGTAGGGACCGAACCCCCACCCGTGTATGTACGCACCCAACCCCCACCCCAGCCGTGTATGTACGCACCGAACCACCACCCGTGTATGTACGCACCGAACCCCCACCCCAGCAGAGTATGTACGCCCCGAACCCCCACCCGTGTATGTACGGACCGAACCCCCACCCCAGCAGAGTATGTACGCCCCGAACCCCCACCCGTGTATGTACGGACCGAACCCCCACCCGTGTATGTACGCACCCAACCCCCACCCCAGCCGTGTATGTACGCACCGAACCACCACCCGTGTATGTACGCACCTAACACCCACCCCAGCAGAGTATGTACGCCCCGAACCCCCACCCGTGTATGTACGGACCGAACCCCCACCCCAGCAGAGTATGTACGCCCCGAACCCCCACCCGTGTATGTACGGACCGAACCCCCACCCGTGTATGTACGCACCCAACCCCCACACCAGCCGTGTATGTACGCACCAAACCCCCACCCCAGCCGTGTATGTACGCACCGAACCACCACCCGTGTATGTACGCACCGAACCCCCACCCCAGCAGAGTATGTACGCCCCGAACCCCCACCCGTGTATGTACGGACCGAACCCCCACCCGTGTATGTACGCACCCAACCCCCACCCGTGCATGTACGCACCGAACCTGCTATAAGAATGGGGTGTGCAAAACACCCCCAGCAGTGCCCAGACACAGGAGGGGTGTGTGCAGGGTCCTCCCAGCAGTGCCCAGACACAGGAGGGGTGTGTGCCTATCACTCCCAGCAGTGCCCAGACACAGGAGGGGTGTGTACCTATCACTCCCAGCAGTGCCCAGACATCGGACAATATACCCCATCAACAAGTTCAGTGACCTACAAGGGTGATACCCCAGATGCAGGCGGAGCCATCGCTGAGCCAGCATGGCTATATTGAACGGCAACCCTCACACATCCAGGAAATGTAGACACAGCACAGCACAGCATTTGGGAGACACCCTGCAGGAAAAATGGCCTGGGCCACAGAGGATGGAACACACCTTGGGACAATGTCACCATACAGTGAGAGCAAACATGACCAAATACCATTTGCAGAGACCTTTGTGATGGCACGCAGATGGCAGGGTACACCCCATGAGCAGCACACTCCAACATTTCACAGACCCCTAACACATTATCACCACCCCAACGCAGGGAGCACCAGCACCAACAGCAAGTCCAGGAAAGCATCAGTGTGCAAAACAAAAAGAAAAGGCTTTATTCAGCAGGAAAATATATCAGAGAAAATGTCCACTATGTACAAGGGCCATGGGCCAGCCCAGCAGCAATGTCCGGGGGGGGGGTACACATCGGGACGTGTGTCCCCTAGCTTGCCTGCACAGTTCACAAGTCCATTTCATCCACAGAAGAGGGGGCATCAGGGGGGAGGGTGGAAACAGGCACCGCAGGGACAGGAGGGGAAAGGGTAGGTGTTGTGGGTGCAGGGAGGGATGAATCTGCCACAGGGGGGGTGCCAGCGCCAAAGGTGGAGGACAGAATGGCGCTGCACACGTCGGCAAGTTCCCCCAGCGACTCCCCCGCACCCAATCCAACCACAGGCCCCAAGGAGGGGGGGGGGCAAAGGGATGGGTCGCAGCGCCACTGGGGGAGGGTGTGGACAGGGTGGGGGACTCAACTCCCCTGGCCGGGTCCCGCCTCCACCGCTTGCGGGGTGGTGTCATCCTGGGGCTGGGGGGCACACTCGCAGTGGATGATGCTGTCACTGACTGTTGGCCAGGAGAGCTAAGGGGAGTGGATTTGGAGGGAGTGGGTTGTGTGGAATGCGGACTCCCACTGTGGCTGCGTGTTCTACGTTTCCCCCCCGACCCAGTGGGTGTGCCTTCCTCACCCTGTGTGTGCGTGACAGGAGGTGTGCGCTTCGACTTCCCTGGTGGTGTGGTGCCTGTGTCTGTTGGGGTGCGTGCACGCTGACGTCTGGATGTGCGTGGGACAGGCACGGGAGTGGGAATTGTGGATGGGGCAGGGGTAGGGGGTGTTACGCAGCGCTGCAGGAGATCCAGTGCTGCAGTCAGTGTGGAGTCTATGGACCTCAGCAACTGCCGTTGGTCAGACTGCGCAGCCGACATGCCCTCCATGTATGCCTCCATCTGGGTCAGCACCTGGGTGTGGGCATGGAGGACATTTAGCATCGCAGTCTGACCAACCTGCAACTGCCTCAGGATGTCCACAGACTCCGCACTCACCGCAGCAGTGGTGACAGGGGCAGGGGGTGCGGTGCCTGGCAGGAAGGAGACATGTGGGGACCGAGCACGGAGGGAAGGGCCACGAGCATGTGGGAGGCCGGTGATGGAACCTGAGGTGGCGGGGGGATGTGGAGGGCTGCCATCAGCTGGGGGGGCAGACTCCGCCACCTCTGGGAGCTCAGCCTCGGACCCGTCTGCGTCATAGTCTGTGTTGGCAGTCAACAGGTCCTCCGCCTCACTCCCTTCGGCCTCCGTGCCACTCCATGTGCCAGACAGGACAGCACTGCTGGCACTGGTGCTCAATCTCTCCTCCCGGTCCGTGCTAGTGTCTCCTTCCGTGTCCCCCGGCGATGCTGTGGGCAAGGTGAAGAGACAGGAGAAAATCAGACACCTGTACACTTATGTCACATGAGTCAAATATACATAGGTCACATTGCATAGCCTGAAAAGCAACAGGAGTAACACCTACAAAACAATGTACACATGTAGGCCATGGAACACACAGTTTTTCTACCCACCATGCCACTGAGACACAATGGAGATCATGACACAACAGCAAATCACTGCACCTGAAATTTTAGAGAGGAGTCAGCCTCTGGGGACAAATGTGCACAGCACCTGCACCACACTGCGTCGTCAAAAAGGGATGAGCATGAATCATATCCATTTACTCTTGCCGCATGCTGCAAAGGCAATACATGAAACCAGGCCACACATGACAGGGTCACTGCACCTTGAGCGTATGTCCAGTCAAACATCACACACAGGCTAAACCCAGCAAGGAGGATGAAGCTTCTGACATGTAGGCCTTGTACGCACAAACCACCCACACCTGAGACAATCTCATTGAGACGGAGAAAGTATGTACACCTCTTACTCTGGGATGGAAACACATGGCCTCCACTAATTCATGACTGTACACACACAGCCCCTGGTGGCCATGTCCACACATCATTGACAGGCAAACATCATCAGATTGTCTCAACAACACACACAGGTAATGCCCACTGTGAGTATGCACAAGCAAAATGGGTCCCCCTGTACAGTGGACACATGTAGCAACCTGTAGGTCCTAACAGTTGAGCCCAGGGTACAATGCCACCCTACGCAACCCATGGCAAAGACACAGTGAATGGCCATATTGTTGGATGACGCACATGATACCTAGGAAGAGGTGCCCCAGGGCACAGTAGTGCCCACACTCCTCCATGGTCCAGGATGGACATGACTGCAAATTAAGCAACCGTCCCTGCACTTAGCAGGCCTCCCACTCAGGCACATCATGTCAGAGGGCACACAATTGGACATGCATGCTGGAAGGCTGTACATTTTGGAGACACACCCCTATGTCGTGATTCACAATCAGTGCCAAGTGACATGGACACCACAATGACTGAAATTGGCCATGGCACACGCAAGGTCCCCATACCTGTGGCACATCACCCCCACACATGATGCTGATAGCATAGGGCACCTGCATGAACTGCCTGCCTAAATAACCTTGTGCAAGAGTGGCGACAGACCAGGGAACACATTGCAAGGAGGGGAAGGGAGGGAGTGAGAACAGCACTGTGCTACTTTGTGGAGAAGTTGACGCACTGCACAATCAAACCCTGGCAGTGTATCCATGCAACTGCACACTTACATTGGCTGGGGACACACAACTGACACACATGTACCTACCCCCTTCCTGCTGCTGCCTCTCCTGTAGGCGCCTGTCCATATCGGGGAAGACCACCGCCAGCACACGCTTCTGGATGTGGGTCAGACGACGGCGGCCACGGTTCTTACGGCTCTCAGGTGAGTCCCCCAGCAGGAGCCGTGCAATCCTCCTCGTCCAGCACCGGATGTCCTGCCAGCGTTTCCTCACCTGAGACAGGCTCCGCCTCCGACCCTCTGTACCCCTCACGGCACTGACGGCTTCCCTCCAGATCTCCCCCTTGGCAATGGCGCCTACCTGTGAGGATGCAAAAGAGAGAATACATTAATCCACATGAGCAAAGACACAGAGACACACATATAGAACAATCCTCATTATGAACAGGCCATGGTATGCATGCAACTAATTGCACCTTTGTCATAGGGACATTATCCACTGTGGAAGGCCAAATGCACTACGTGCCAGTGGAAGCACACGGGTGGCATGAGGGGTACCACACACTCACTGACCAGGGATCACACTGTGCCTCACAGGCTACACCAGGATTATGTACAGCACCTCACAGCAGTCACCTGCCCCAGCACACTGATGCTACCTCAGCAGAGTACACAGACACACACAGGTACAGGACAATCACATGGCATTGCCAACTGCGGGTACACACCTCACTCTGCCCATGTGCCAGTAGACGGGGGTGTCACAGGTGTGGGGCTGGCTCAGCACGGCATGCACACAGCACTGCTCCCTGCTCACATCCGATGGCCAGGCCATATCCATCCCTCATGCTGCTTGTGTGCAACACTCCCCATATGCACTCACCCACATGACAGGGGACTAACACACACACCAATGTGCAGGGGACGAACACGGCCTTTGGACACTCACAGCACAGGTACACTGAACAAACACACATCCATGGGTACTGACACCTGTCACACTGGGGGGAACACAGGATCACATCAGGACTGTGGAAACAACATCCCCAGGAGGAGTATGCAGGCAGAATGTGGCATGCACCTTGCATTCATTGTCACAGTAGGCACTATGCAAGTGAGGAGTGCACACAGGAAACACAGCATGCTCTGCATGGGTGACATGAGGCCTTCCACACCCTGGGACCCACTCCAAACAACAGTGCATGTCTGTCACACATGGACACAATGCCAGAAGTCACTGTCACACAAAAGGGGCACAGTCTAAGCTAGTGGAGTCTGCACTCACCTGAACCCCTGGTCGACCATACAGGCTCTGGAACTGTGGGAGGATCACATCTATCAGGGCAAGGTTCTCCTCCTGGGTGAATGGCTGTGACCTCTCCACAGTCCTGGACATGGTGCCAGAGGAATCACTATCAGCAGCAGTGGTCATGGATGAATGGATGTGCAGGCAAGTGCTCTCTCATGGGACCTGGCTGCCTTATATATGCCTGGCTGGCCTGTTCATGTATAGGAGTACAGATTGATTGGTCAGTCACATTAGCATCCTACGTTTCATCCAATCCCTTCAAACCTACCCCAGTGTGTGGCTTTGCATGGTTTCAGTTTTGATAATGATGTCAAGTCAACATCCACATTGCAACAATGTAGATTCTTTCAAACTGACTTCTGCTGTGCACCTGGTGCTCAAATTCAAAAATTTAACTCAGTCTCCATGGCAACCATCAGGCATTTAGGCCCTTATACTTGTCCCTCATGTGTCCCCTATGTGTTTTCATACATTTACACACAGGTACGGTGCGTTCCACGCCCTAGGGCACCCCACAAGCAGTGATACCGACCGTACATGCGCTTGTACGGTCCGGATCACAATATGGGCGCTGGCGTATGCGTACGCCACAGTAGTACGGACTGTACACGCGCTTGTGCGGTCCGGATCACAATAAGGGCGCTGGCGTATGCGTACGCCACAGTAGTACGGACTGTACACGCGCTTGTGCGGTCCGGATCACAATAAGGGCGCTGGCGTATGCGTACGCCACAGTAGTACGGACTGTACACGCGCTTGTGCGGTCCGGATCACAATATGGGCGCTGGCGTATGCGTACGCCACAGTAGTACGGACCGTACAAGCGCGTGTACAGTCCGTACTACTGTGGCGTACGCATACGCCAGCGCCCTTATTGTGATCCGGACCGTACAAGCGCGTGTACAGTCCGTACTACTGTGGCGTACGCATACGCCAGCGCCCTTATTGTGATCCGGACCGTACAAGCGCGTGTACAGTCCGTACTACTGTGGCGTACGCATACGCCAGCGCCCTTATTGTGATCCGGACCGCACAAGCGCGTGTACAGTCCGTACTACTGTGGCGTACGCATACGCCAGCGCCCATATTGTGATCCGGACCGCACAAGCGCGTGTACAGTCCGTACTACTGTGGCGTACGCATACGCCAGCGCCCATATTGTGATCCGGACCGTACAAGCGCGTGTACAGTCCGTACTACTGTGGCGTACGCATACGCCAGCGCCCTTATTGTGATCCGGACCGCACAAGCGCGTGTACAGTCCGTACTACTGTGGCGTACGCATACGCCAGCGGCAATATTGGCCCAGGGACCCTATACACGCGCTCCGAGCGTATGTACGGTGCGTATAACAACTGTCAGTGGTGACAGGCGGCACACAGACAGGAATGGAGCGGACAGGTATTGCCAAGGGTGGACACCAATGCATTGTCTGTGCAATACCACCTGTGTGTGACACAGGTGTGTCAGGATGTGATGTGGCACTTTACCCCTGAGGTGTGGGCAAAGCACATGTACGATGAGCTGTGTACACATGTCGTGTGTGATGGTGCGCATTGTACCACACATCCCCTGCACTCCTTTGACATGTGTGCATGTTGTACACACTAGTGGAGCCATGAGTCACTTGCATGTCCCAGTCACGGACACCCGCACCTGTCCCCTGATGCCAGGTACACGGAATATTACACATGACACATGTATGGCTGCGTTGCACGCTGCAACCATGTCATGTGTGTGGCATGTCTTTCCATGATTTTGCTGTAGGTGTGTGGTTCAATGCGTCAGCAGTTGCTGCTGCCAACATGTGTCTGTGTGTCGATGGGCATGGCACACTGTTCCGCACACCAGCCCACATATGTGATTTGCAATGAGGTGTGTATGTATCCAACTACACGGAGTATCAACACAAGTACATATCCACATGCTCCCTATGTATGTTCTGTCTCGACATGTACTCCTCAAAGGCAATGTGTGTGGCCTGTCCTATTCCTATGACATGTGACCAGTGCATATCGCATCCAACTACCTGTCTGTACCATACGCATACTACTTCTGCACATGTGTGGATGTCTGTGAATCCTGTGATGCGTGTGCATGTTCACTTACACTGGCCCACAGCTAGTCTCATGCCATGTCATCGTGATCTTGCCCCCCTCCGTTAGTGGCTGTCCCTTGGTAGGAGTGTAACCTGACTGGCGTACGTGTCCAGGAACTGTGGCACAGACCTGACTCACAACGTGGCATATGTGTATTGGCTGTGTAACATGTGCTCAGTGCATTGACGATGTTGTTGTACAGTGCTCACTCTTAGGTGTTCCTTCCATTTCACTGCAGGGCTCCGCCTCTCCCTCGACGTATGCCAGACATTGCTGCCCTGCATGAACGGGACTGTATACGCCGCTACAGATTCAGCCAACGGTTGATTGATGAGTTGACTGGCCGGCTGGAAGCACAACTCCTCCCGCGCCACAGGTATCCAAGTGCACTGACACCCAAGTTGAAGGTGATGGCAGCCCTACATTTCCTTGCCACGGGTACGTTCCAACATACCATTGCTGATGTCGGGGGCATGTCCCAGACGATGTTCAGCCGTGTTCTGCATGATTTCTTAGAGGCCATGTTGGTTCACCTGGATGAGTACATTAAATTCCCAAATCGTGAGCAGTTGACAGATGTCAAGCGTGAGTTCTATGCCCTGGGAGGGATGCCCCATGTCATTGGGTCCATAGATGGGACACATGTTGCGTTGGTACCACCACAGGCACAGGAGGTGGTGTATAGGAATCGCAAACATTATCACTCCATTAATGCCCTTGTGGTGTGTCTGTCCAACATGGTGATTTCACATGTCTGTGTTCGCTTTCCAGGATCAGCACACGATGCCTTCATCATGAGGCGTAGCAGGGTGCCAGAAATGATGCTGCAGCTGCGGAACGAGCGAGCATGTATTGTTGGTGGGTAGACTCTGGCAGTTCAGTGTTTGGCGTCATCTTCCAATCTCACTGCCTGTGCTGACACACTTCTGTCCATGATGTTTCCTTGTAGGGGACGCTGGCTATCCCAACATGCCATGGCTGATGACGCCTGTCCGCAACCCCAGCACGGCTGCCGAGCACCGCTACAACAACGCACATGGGCGGACCAGGAGAGTCATTGAGAGGACGTTTGGACTTCTGAAGAGCCGATTCCGGTGCCTCCACAAGACCGGCGGAGCACTCCCATATGCCCCGGTGAAGGTGTGCAAGATCATCATCGTCTGCTGCATGCTGCACAACATGGCAGTGGAGGAAGCTGTTCCACTCATACTGGATCAAGATGACCAGGACCATCCACCCGTGGAGGATGAAGGGCTTGGTGACGGGGCAAGTGATGTGGAGGAGGAGGAGGCTGTGGAGGACATGCGGAGTCGGCTCATACGCAACTTCTTTGCTTAGTGGTGAGTTCCAGTGTCTGAGTGTGCACGCATTGGGCCGTGTGTGGCATGTGTTGCAATGTGTGTGTCCATCTGCATGTCTGCCAAGTGAGTCAGTGGTGTGTATTGAAGTGTCACTCAAGTGATGGCGCAATGGAAGGATGTTGTCTGAGGGTCATCATTGTCACCTGTCATGTTAACAACATGATACGTGTTAAGTACATGCTTGCGGATGTGCTCCTTTGTGCTGAATCCTTGTGTGTCTCTCTTCCACAGGTCCATGTGCATGCTGTCTGCTGGTGGCATTGTTGTGCTCCTGCTACTCCTCATGAACACAGCGACATGTGCTGATTCAGCGTCACATGCACGGGCAAGTGTTGAAATCTCCTCAGGGTAAGGGATGCCTCACGTCGTTTTGGGTGTGTGAATTGTTTGTAGTCTGTGTGCACTTCTCCGGTTCATGTGTGTTCCATTTGCATACATGGTGATCCTACATGGGGAACATGACATGGGGCAGGCTTCACCTGGAGCCATGCTCAGACTTGGTGACTGTCATGTGGCAGGGGATTGGGGATTGTGATGAGGCCATCATTGTGTGTAACACTGGCCTCGGAAACATACAGGTTGCACCGGGTTGACATGGTGTGTGATTGCCCCATCAGGGCCTCAATGGTGTATGGCGGCCTCTCCGTGGCAGCAGGGGGTGTTTAGCTGTTATCCGTCACTTGTGTGCCAGGTCAATGGGATGCCAGCATCTGTGTTGCAATGGGGGGTGCCAGTGTTGCTCCCACATGTTCATCCACATGACCTGTGTATGTGTTGACAGAGTATCATTGTCATTCCAACACACATGACTAATAAATTTGTCCCTCTGTCTCCAAGGTGCCTCTTCCCTGTCAATGGTGCCCTGTTGCCACTGTGCGTGCCGCAGGTCTGGCATAGTTTTCATAGGTGGTGCATATGTGTCTATGTGTAGAGTGACAAGATGCTAGGGGTTTGTCAGGGAGTGGGAACTGTATTATGCACAAGATGCACAGTTCCATCCACCTCAAGGCAAGAGAGACCATCCCCCAGGGCAACTACAACATCCGTGTCGAATCCTACCCTGCAGTCTACGGACATGTGCCTCACGACTCCCATGGTACTTGTCCATATCCGGAGTGCATCTGCACAGCTCTGCTACTGCGTCGGGCAACCAGGCCACATCAACGTCCTAACGGGATGGGGGGAATGTTTCACAGCCAGCTGCAGGATGACCTTCTAGATCCACGCCCACACTCATGATGCAGCCCACAACCCCAACACAACCATGTGGCACAGTGATCCTAAACTGCATTCTGGCATCTCCATGCATCCAACCTTGGCCTAGCCACCATTCTCAACATCCGCCTGACGCAAGCATGCTGCACATTGTAGGGACACATGTCTAGACATACCTGGGAGCGGCAAGCCAGGTCACTCCACATGATCCCTGACCTCTGCGCATGACTGTTGCTCCCCTGAATGTGTCTGTAGCCACAGTTGTGCGGGAACCACTCAGCTGGTTGGGCCCAGCACAGGTGAGTTTGGTACTCCATGTCTGTATCAGATGAGACATTGGGACCCATGTGTGTCCTGGGCAAGACTGCGACCCCACGGTTTGGATGGTTGGAGTTAATTCTGAGATCAGGCATGCTTTGACTGTACGACACACACATGTATTGTAATAATGTAGAATCACGGCATCATCTTGTAAGTGTGATTAATTTATTTGTGGTGGGGTACGGGTTTGTGGGGATGACAAGAGGTGCACAGCGGGAGTGTAGAATCCAAAGTTCACTGGGGGAGTTGGTATCCTTGTCGTAGCAAAATGTCAGAGTCCATGCCACAGTCTTCGTCAACATAGGTCAGACAGTGACCAGCAAGTCCATGTGGCAGAGAATGTCATGTGCTGCTATTGGGCCAGAGGGCCAGGTGCCAGGCCAGGTGACCTGGGAGATGGTGATGTTCTGCTGACTCTCACAGTCTTTTTCGTGGACGACCCACCTTCCTGCGGGGACCCTCGGAAGCAGTCCGTGACGATGTCTGTGACGCTCCGTCGGATGAATCCTCCTCCTCCTGATCCCTCCCTGTGTCTGGTAATGGCCTTCGCCTGGTGCCACAGGGAGGGTTGCCCATGTTGTCGGCAATCCGACGGAGTACACCGGTCATTTGGGTTTGCACCGCCACGAGCTCAGCCTGTCTATCCTCCATCCTTCCTTGGTGTTGCAGTTGACAGGCATGTTGCTGGGACTGCAGGGTCTTCATCTCCTGGAGGGTCCCCTTGATGTCATTGAGGGTGGACGCAATCTGGTCCATGCCCCTGGTGTCACGCCGGTATGTATCCAGGATGTTGCTGACCTGGGACACTACCGGGTCCTGAGCTGCCTGGTCAGGTTCGCGCCTCCGCCGTCCTCCACTCCCGCCACCCCTGCCCACGTGCACCTGGCCTGCCGTTGTGGGTGCATCGGGTCTCCGGGACCCCTGAGGGATGGCATCTGCGTTGCCGCCTGCCTCCTCCTGGGTGCCCGGAGGACCGTGTCCCTCCTGGGCAGACTGGCTGGGTGGTCGTGTGCGGGCAGGGCTCCTGGACGTCTCCTGGGATGTGGCAGGAATGGGGGTGGTGGTTGGCACAGTTGTACCTGACGCAGGTGCTGCAGGTGGTTGGACACCAGAGGGGCCAGGTTGGTCTGGGTCATCCAATGAGTGGTGAGAGTCATCGCTGGCGGTGGGGTCATCATCCCGCGGAGCCTGGTCCTGTGTGACTTCCCCCCCAGTGTTGGGGGGTGTTCGTCGACGTTGACCTGTGTGTGAGAGAGACAATGTTAACAGTGTCACATGTGGCATCCATGTTGCATGCATTTCTGATTTGGCACTCTTCCTCTGGGTAGTTGGATCTGTCCTGCATTCCTCTCACAGTGCACTTGTGCATGGCTATGTCCCTTGGCCACAGCTGTCAGGGCTTTACGCATGTGTGAGACACAATCTTAGTTGATGCATCTATTTGGGTACACAGTCAGCAGTGTGGTGTGCGGGCGTAGCGAGCCATGCAGAGGCGCCTTACGTGTTGCACTGTACGTGGCCAAATGGTGTTTTGGCAAGGCAATTTGATGTTGCAGGTAGGGGACTGAAGCATTTGTGACAGGGTTCTTACCGACACGGTGGGTGGGTATACTGGGTGTGTGGTTAGGTCTGTGCCTGCAGCACGGATGGACTCGTGCACAGATTGACACATGGACCGGTCTTCATCTACGGAAGGGGGGGTTGAGGCACTGCCAGACCTGGTCTGCATGCACACAGTCCACCGGCTGACGAGTGGACATGGCCACACCACCCAAGGGTGATTTAGTCTCCCTGTGTCTCCCTTCCTCCCTCCCTCTGTCACCCTCCTCCCTCCCTCTGTCGGTCTCCCTCTGTCACCCTACTCCCTCCCTCTGTCTGTCTCCCTGTGTCCCCCCTCTGTCTCCTTCCCTCTCATTCCCCCTCTCCCTCCCTCTCTTTGTCACTCTCTGTCACCTCAGGCCAGCTTCCTGGGCACACACAGTTAGCCGGTCTTTGAATGGCCATTGGCTTGTTCATGTGAGTTAGTCCCTGTTCTCCGGGCACCCATTGGGCAGTGTGTCTGAGTGTAGGCTGCTGCTGTGGCGGTGTGTGCTGAGACTCTATCAGAGCGATGCATCTTCATTGTCTGCTGTTATGTGCAAATTGTGCCTTCAGACCCATGGCATCCTGCATGGCAGCCATCATTTGCAGGCAAGACAGTACTGTGTGGGTACACACAGTTTGTATGGCTGTGCCCTGGGCCATATGGGCTGAGGGCATTGTTGTGTGCTTGTGAGTTGCTCAATGTTAGTTTTGCTGCCCCCACTCCCAGCATCGACCACATCCTGTGTTGTGTTGGTGTTTTGTGTGGCCTGTGACTTGGCATGGCCCTGATTGATGCATGGGGCATGGAGGCGCCAGTGGCATGTGTGTGTTTGTGGAGTGTTGTTGTGTCCGGTGGTGGCTTGGGGGGGGTGGCATGCATGATTGATTGTGTATGGCATCCCCCCCATGTGAGGTGAGTTGTTTGTGTACTCACCAGGGTCTGGGAGTCCTGGCAGTCCGTGTAGTCCCTCCACCGCCAGCGTGGACATCACCTTCTCCTCCCAGGGATGGTATTGTACCGGTCTGGGGGGCGGCCCTCCTCCAGTGATGTTCCCCTGGTTGTGATTGTCAGTCATCTTCCTCTTGACCGTCCTCCGCAGATCGTACCACCTGGATTGGCACTCGTGCCTGGTCCTTCTGGTTGTCCCAACAGCATTCACAGAATCGACGATCCTCTGCCACATGGCGGTTTTTTCGGATATGCTGGTCTGTCTGACCAATGTCCCAAAGAGCTGTGGCTCGACTCTGAGGATTTCGTCGACAAGGATCTCCAGCTCCTCCTTTGTGAACTTTGGATTCTTGGTGGTGGACATGGCGTGGGGTGTGGGTGTGGATGGTTGTGGGGGTGTGGGTGTGGATGGCTGTGGGTGTGTGGGTGTGGTAGTGGAGGTGTGTGTGTGAATGTGATGAGGGGGTGTTTGTGTAGGTGGTTGTGTGAAGGTATGCAAGTGTGAGGTTCAAGTATGGTGGTGTGGGTCGTCTGTGGGCTCTGGCAGCAGTGGGTCTGTTGCAAAGGCTCATGGTTTGTGTGTGTGGTCCATTTTTATTGGTCCATTTGTGGGTGTGGCTGTGTTTGAAATTTGTGTGGGTGTGTTATGAGGAGTGATTGAGTTTTGGGCCTCTGTTTGGCAGTTTGGCAGTTGCAGGTGAGTGTATGTGATGTTTGTGGGGTTGTTGGGCCTGTTTGGTGGTGTGGGGAAACTCTACTTGACTCTCCTTGTGTAAATATGGTTTGTCCGGGTTCAGTACGTGTTTTTTTGGCGTCAGTACGGTCCGTACATGCACTGGTGGGGGTGCGGTCCGTACATTCCCTGGTGGGGTGGTGGTTCGGTGCGTACATACACGGCTGGGGTGGGTGTTTGGTGCGTACATACACGGGTGGTGGTTCGGTGCGTACATACACGGCTGGGGGGGGGTTCGGGGGCGTACATACACGGCTGGTGGTTCGGTGCGTACATACACGGCTGGGGTGGGGGTTCGGTGCGTACATACACGGCTGGGGGGGGTTCGGGGGCGTACATACACGGCTGGTGGTTCGGTGCGTACATACACGGCTGGGGGGGGTTCGGGGGCGTACATACACGGCTGGTGGTTCGGTGCGTACATACACGGCTGGGGTGGGGGTTTGGTGCGTACATACACGGCTGGTGGTTCGGTGCGTACATACACGGCTGGGGGGGGGTTCGGGGGCGTACATACACGGGTGGGTGTTTGGTGCGTACATACACGGGTGGGGGTTTGGTGCGTACATACACGGCTGGGGTGGGTGTTTGGTGCGTACATACACGGCTGGTGGTTCGGTGCGTACATACACGGCTGGGGGGGGTTCGGGGGCGTACATACACGGCTGGTGGTTCGGTGCGTACATACACGGCTGGGGGGGGTTCGGGGGCGTACATACACGGGTGGGTGTTTGGTGCGTACATACACGGCTGGTGGTTCGGTGCGTACATACACGGCTGGGGGGGGGTTCGGGGGCGTACATACACGGCTGGTGGTTCGGTGCGTACATACACGGCTGGGGTGGGGGTTTGGTGCGTACATACACGGCTGGTGGTTCGGTGCGTACATACACGGCTGGGGGGGGTTCGGGGGCGTACATACACGGCTGGTGGTTCGGTGCGTACATACACGGCTGGGGGGGGTTCGGGGGCGTACATACACGGGTGGGTGTTTGGTGCGTACATACACGGGTGGGGGTTCGGGGCGTACATACTCTGCTGGGGTGGGGGTTCGGTCCGTACATACACGGGTGGGGGTTCGGGGCGTACATACGCGGGCGGGGGGGTGGTGGGGTGTTCGGCGCGTATGCGGGCACATGTCTCCATGGTTGCTATGGGAGTTCGGTTCGGACGGTGTTTTTTGCGTACGGTTGTGAAATGGGGAGGACGGGAGGGATCGTACTTGCGCAGTCGGACTTTATTTTTCCGCACGGTGGGTTTCTCGCCCGGGGACGTGTCGGTGACTTTTCCCGACCCGAGGACGTGTGGGGAAATCTTCCCAATGCGATTCGTATGGACTTTTTTCCATTCGAATCGTACTTGGCAGTTTGTACGCTACTTTGACGATTCGGACGGAAAAAAATCCGGATACGAGTCGGACGGGGAATTTTTTTACCGGATCGGAATTGGCACCTAAATGTCGATTTGGATTTCCTAGACCTGTTCTTTCAAAAGGAAGAGTAAACAGTTTTATGTCAGCTGTGAGACATACTATTACAAGAAAATCACCTAAGAATACCTACAACCTAAAAAGAAAAGAAGAATCAAAAAATATAAATGACTACAGCCCAGTCATTTTATCCATGTGGAATGCTAACATGGATATACAGTATGTAGCTGACAATTCCATTGCTGTTGCAAGATATGTAACGTCTTACATTACTAAATCAGAAAAAACTGAATTGAAAGAAATGTGGGAAGAGATTTCTCACGAGAAGACTGTCAGTAAGAAGCTATACAGTTTCAGTTTAAAGATGTTATCGCATCGAGAAATTGGATCCTACGAATGTTCAGATAGGTTATCTTCTGCAAGTCTCTACTCGAAATCAAGAAGAATAATTTGGGCAAGTTTAGGCCTTGCAGCAATGAGAAATCAGGTACTGAAATCTGTTGGAGAAATAGAATATTTGGCCGAGAATGACCCAGAAAGTACAGATATTTTGAAATCAAACATGTTGGACACATATTACCCATAGAGAAGTCATCATCTTGAGAACATGTGTCTCTATGAAGTGCTGCAGAACTACATTTATTCACGGAAAGCCACAGAAGACATCAACAATGGAAAATATAAAGTCATTGGTGAGGAAGGATGTTTGGTGAAGCAAACAAAAGGAAGTTTGATAAATCACAGGAAGCTCAGTTGCGAAACTACTGACAAAAAGGAATTTTACTACTTGGCTCTTTTACAGCTGTTTAAACCATGGCGTTCAGAGGACGAACTACTGGGAGAATTTCAAAGCTATGAAGATTCCTTTAATGCTTGCAAAGACAGCATAGAATGCAGTACTTTCATAACTTATGTCCAAATGTTAAATGAAGAAATTGAACAGGAAACTACAATTGCAGCTGAAGTAGCTAGAGACAGTTCTCAAGACAGCCAAAGTTCTGGAACACTCAGTCAAGATCCCCTAGGACAACCAATCGTAGAAAATGAAGCTGCAATAGCTATGACTGAAGTGGAAACGGCTATGAATCAAGCTCAAGAAGAATTAATAGACTTACCAAATTTGGAAAGACAACTGAATGAAGAGCAGCAACAAATTTATGAAGAGATCAGAAACAAAATTGATCACGGATTACTACATGAAAAAAAAGAGTGCTCATGCACATCATTTCAACCAATCAGGATGTATGTAAGCGGACAAGCTGGAACTGGAAAAAGTTTCTTAATAAAAGTCATCAGAAGCTACCTACAGCAAAAAACGGATTCAACTTTGTCTTGTGTGGTTACTGCTCCAACTGGGTTAGCAGCATATAACATAAAAGGAATCACCTTACATCATTTGCTAATGTTACCAGTGGAGCATGAGAACAAAATACAATACCACAAGCTAACTGGAGAAGCATGCTTGGAAGTTTCAAGAGTATTGAAGAAGATGCAAGTTCTCATTATTGATGAGGTGAGCATGGTATCAAACTTAATGCTTGCCTTTGTGCATTTAAGAATGCAGCAAATTCTAAGGAGAGACTATGGCGTGTTATTTGGTGGAAAACATGTCATAGTTTTTGGGGATCTTCTACAGCTTACTCCAGTTAAAGGACAACCAGTGTTTAATACTGTGACACATGAAGACACAAAGAAGTCATTGGGAAGCATTGGTAATGCAAATATTTGGTCCTTCTTTGAGTACAAGGAACTTACTACTAATATGAGGCAAGCAAACGATGAAGAATATGGAAGTATTCTGAAAGATATCAGAATTGGACTACTCACTGAAGCTGGCACGAAAGCATTACAGAGTCGGTTGCTACATAATTTATTCCCAAAGGAAGAAATAGTTGCAGAGAAAATATACAAGAACATTGCAGAAAAGAAAAGTGTAATCTGCTTAATGCCAACTCTACGTGAATGCTCAATATTCAATGAGGAACTTTTGAAATTGGAAAAGGAAGAAATTAGGAAATTGGAAGCAGTGGACAAAATTCAGCATGAAAGAATTACTATTACATTAACAGGCAAACTGAAAAATAAATTGGATTCACTAGAGAAGAACATTTCCAAAACTGCTGGATTAGAAAAAAATCTATATTTTTGCATGAACTGTAGAGTATTTTTAAGGAGAAATTTGGATGTTGAAAAAGGTTTAGTGAATGGAGCTATGGGAAGAGTTGTGGGTTTTATTAATTACCAGAAAAAAGATGGAATTGAATGTTTAAAAATAAAATTTGATCAGATAGAAGAAGTTATATACATTTGTCGTTGTACAGTTCGTTTCATGCTTGTGAAAGACTTATATGTACGTAGGAAGCAGTTTCCGTTTTCTCTAGCATATGCTGTAACTATTCACAAGTCTCAAGGATTGACTGTAGATTGTGCTTTTGTGAACATTGGTTCAACTGTGTTCAAAGAAGGTATGGCTTATGTTGCTTTGTCACGAGTGAAAACATTATCTGGTTTATTTATGATAGACTTTGATGACTCAAAAGTTAGTGCTGATGCAAATTGTGTAAAGGAGTATAATAGATTAATAAGAACCTATGCTCCTCATTTAGGTCAGTATCCTGTGTTGGAAAAACGTGTTGTTTCTCGAAAAAGGAGAATTGAGAATATCTGTAATGAGGATGTAGAGAGGAGAAAAAAAAAGAAGAGTGATGTAATTGCAAGCAAAAAGAAAAAGGAAAATGTTGAAGAGGTTGTTGGTTGTCATTTTGAAAATAGCTCTGGTGTCAACTGCTACGCTAATGTAGTGCTGAATGTTGTATTTTATCTTGAAAGTTTGCAAGAGCAGATAATAGTAAATCAGAGAAAAAGATTCTGTTCTGAGTTGAGTCTCCTTTTTGAAAAGCTGAGTAATGATAAAACTAAAATAGAAAGTGCTACTGAAATTAGAAAACTTTTAGATGTATGTTCAGGATGTACACAGTTTTCTCAAAATGTACAGCAAGACGCACAGGAATTCTTGATGTATATTCTTCAGGTACTGGAAGAAGAAGGGGTACAAATTGAAAATATGTTTGGTCTCTCTTATAAATGGGAACATAGTTGTGAAAACTGTTTCAAAACATGTGGCTCTAATGTTGATTCTGAAAGGTTTATTTATTTAACATTGCCAGAGAGTAAAACAGTCACTTTTGCTAAATTAGTTAAAGATGCTAATCATAGCATGGAATGCGGTGAGTGTAAATCTGACATGTTTTTAACGTTAATTTTAAAGGAATACGGACAGTATGTAATTTTAATGATGCAACGATGTAGAGCTGATGGTTCAAAATTGGATACTTTAATAAAGAAGTTTACAGGACAGCAATTATCAATTTCAGGAAAAACTTTTGTAACAGTTGCAATAATTTTCCATGATGGACCTACTGTAACTTCTGGTCATTACACAGTTTATCTAAAATGTAAAAAAGGCTGGACAATGTGTAATGATTGTCAATTGGTTTTTAAGCAACGTTTGCCTTTTGATTTAGCAAATTCCTATCTAATCTTCCTGAAACCTAAATTTTAGAGAGAATTGGCAACATCTGTACAAAACAATTTTACCATTTTATTGGATTACCATTGGAATTTTTAAATAAAAAGATTTTTAAAATTACCATTTGGCCTAAAGGAAAGGTAACCAATTGTATTGTGGACTTATTTAATTCCTAATTAATCTTTCGGAAACCAAAATTTTAGAGAGAATCGGTAACATCTGTACAATTTAAATTTTGGAATTTTATTGGATTACCATTGGAAATTTAATCAAAAAAGATTTTTAAAATTACCATTTGGCCTAAAGGAAAGGTAACCAATTGTATTGTGGACTTATTTAATTCCTAATTAATCTTTTGGAAACCAAAATTTTAGAGAGAATCAGTAACATCTGTACAATTTAAATTTTGGAATTTTATTGGATTACCATTGGAAATTTAATCAAAAAAGAATTTTAAAATTACCATTTGGCCTAAAGGAAAGGTAACCAGATGTATTGTGGAGTTATTTGAGATATATTATTTTTGTGATTATGCTTCTGTAACAAAATTGTCAGACGGTATTTTTTAGAAATAGTTATTGTTATTAGATGATATTTTTTTTGAATATTTTGCATTTCTATAATGTTATGTTTAAGTGAGAAGAGATTCTGGGCTTTTTTAAAACAATCTTTGAGATTGTTATTATTTTTTTGCCCGCTGTTAAGTGATGAATGCAATTGCTTTCACGATTTATAGTGAAATGCAATATATTCTGAAAACAGAAAAAAAATGGCAAAAAATTGTTTTTGGAAAATATGTAAATACGTGTACTGTATTATAAAATGTTTTATTAAATATTAATACTTTTTTCTTTTTTTTCAGATTGAGAAAGAAAATTTTTGAAAAATAAAACCATTTTTACAAGCAATTTCAATAAAATTTAAATTGATAATTGAATTTTTGGGTGGGTCAGGTAAGTCAGAAATTTGAAGGTCCCTTTTTTCCACTTCTCCTCAAACAGATTTTCAGTATTTCGTTATTAATCCCTCAAGGACCTTGTAATGTGGTAATTGTTTTTTAGTGTTTTTAAAAAAAAAAATACGCGTACGGTAAAAAAAAAAAAAAAAGTATTTAAGAAAAAATTTAAAAAAGTTGAGAGGTAAGGTTGGCTCTTAAAAGAGCCGTTGTGTTCATGCAGGGACAGAGGAAAGGGAGAATGGGAATATTAGCTGGTAGGACAAATGTGCTGGTCTATTCTGTTGTTAATTAGGGGAACACTGGTCTTCCCACGAACAATTAGACCATGGCAATTTGAGCACCGCATTGTAACCCTCGCAAATCGATGGTTAGTTTCCACAGGACCAGAAAAAGGTGAATCTCCCCCCACAGATGAAGGGCTCAGCTGAGCTGCCGAAGATGGACTCGGCTGAGCTGCTGTGGATGTGCTTGGTCGACTTACTGAAGGGTTTCCTCCAGTATGTCGAGCATGTGTCCTAGGGTGTACATCCTCAAGGTGTCTTAACATAGTGTGATTCCCGAAGGAATACTTCTTGTTAGGATTACCTCTAGAAAGTACACGCTGGCAAAGCTTGCAAGTCACTAAAGCAGCATTTACTTTTTTCTGGCCCTCAGGAAACGTAAAATACTCCCATATAAAAGAGCTCTTCTGTTTCCTCCTTCTCTGCCTGATGGTGGTGCTGCTAGCCTCACTCTCAGAAGAGGAGTGCTGATCTGCCATCGTATCCCAAAGACAACTCAGCTCCTTCTCCTAAGGGATCACAAGCAGAAATGAGGGGGATGGGTGTGGTGTAGGAGAGTTCTAGAACTGAAAGTACTTTAAACCAATCAAAAGTTTTGTTTATTGATCACATGACCCACCGTGCGCGTACGTTATGCTTACGGAGCACTTACCGAGCGCTGACGGAGCGCTTACGGTAAAAGTACGCATGCGCGTTTAAAAGACACGCATAACAGGCACGCCCCAACACTTCCGCGTAACGTGCGCGTGTAACGTATGCGCTTACGCGCCGCGTACACAGTACGCACGGCTACGTAAATTGCGTAACCATACGCAAAAAGAGTAGAAATATTACGTACATTACGCAAAACGTACGCTTACCGTAAGCTTACCGTACGCGCACGTAAAAAAAAAAAATTTGAAAAAAAGAATCACTATGTTATACTAATATATCTTACCTGTTTGGTAAAAAAAAAAATGAGAAAAAATAATATATTGCAGAATTTTGAAAAATTAAGCATAGTGTTTAAAGAGAATATAAAGTAAAAATAAAAAGATGTAAAAAACCTTCAAAAAAAAAAAAAAAAATCACACGTTTAATATAAGAATTTGTATTTAAAAAACCATACAAAATCACTGAAAAAACCATGGGTTTCACACACGTTATAGGTAAGAATTAGCATTTAAAAAACCATACAAATTCACTGAAAAAACCATGGGTTTCACACACGTTATAGTTAGGAATTAGCATTTAAAAAACCTTGCAAATTCAGTGAAAAAACCATGGGTTTCACACACGTTATAGTTAGGAATTAGCATATAAAAAACCTTGCAAATTCAGTGAAAAAAACATGGGTTTCACACACGTTATAGTTAGGAATTAGCATTTAAAAAACCTTGCAAATTCAGTGAAAAAACCATAAGTTTCACACACGTTATAGTTAGCTGGACATTTCACTCGTAAAAAACCAATGAAATTTCCCCGTTATAGTTAGTTAAGCTAACTATAACTCGCGCACCCGCAATCCACTGCTGATGACGTCACATATTACATCACTCATGACATGGTCAGTGACATCACTCATGACATCACTGATGACATCTCAAATGACATCACTGATGACATCATCCTTGTGACAGAGTGGCAGACCTCCTCTCACCCTAATATAACCTTTGAAACACACATTCAAAAATAGAGACTAAAATTATCAAAAAAATGGACATACCAATACCAGTTACAACAACCTCTTGAGTAATTCTAAGATCTACATACACATCCACTCATTCCCGAACAGTCCTGTACAGTCACTCATACATGTAACTCACTCATCATATGTACTCATACACCTATACATCCTGCTACACAATGCCACTCATCCACAGAGTTACTGACACACATACTCACTCATGAAAATAAAGAATCAAACATAGATTTATTTGCATATACAGTTATACACACACCACCACACTTACTTCTACGGAAACTTACACATACTTAGTCTTTTAAACAATCACTTATAGAAACACATACTTATTCATACAGGAACTCTTTCAATCTCTCACTCTCACATATACTCACTTATATACACCAATAGTCACATATACTAGTTTAAAACATATGTAGTTACTCATAAAGACACTATTGAGACAGTCATTCACTCACTAACACACCCATACACACACTCATCCACCCATACAGTCCTGCACACATGCTGTCTTCAACACATACAACCAGTGAGTCACTCATTCATGCACCTATGCACTACGTAATACCCCCCACCGAACCATGCAGACACTCAGACTGATACTCAAAAAACCACCTAATATCCTATATAAACACCCATGTAGCTACTCACCAACCCATGCAGCCACTTATACACAAAGTGAGAGACTGATACAGATAATTACATATTTAAACATTACTCAGTAAGCCATATATTCACTAAGATACACTTAATCAGTCAGTTATACAATTAATTTTTCAAAAACAAATCATCCATTTAGACACTTATATACCCATTTATTCTTCCATCGTCCGTGAGATATACATATATAAAACATATTTAATTTTCAGAAAAATACACATTCACTGGATGATGTCATCAGTGATGTCATTTGAGATGTCATCAGTGATGTCATGAGTGATGCCACTGACCATGTCATGAGTGATGTAATATGTGACGTCATCAGCAGTGGATTGCGGGTGCGCGAGTTATAGTTAGCTTAACTAACTATAACGGGGGAATTTCATTGGTTTTTTACGAGTGAAATGTCCAGCTAACTATAACGTGTGTGAAACCTATGGTTTTTTCACTGAATTTGCAAGGTTTTTTAAATGCTAATTCCTAACTATAACGTGTGTGAAACCCATGGTTTTTTCACTGAATAGATATATATATATATATATATAAAATATGTGAGGAGGAGTGCATTGTGGGGGGCGCAAGCTATAGTTTGCTCAGCTAACTATAACTGCATAATTTCACTGGTTTTGTAGGAGTAAAACCTGACCCTAACTATAGAGTCCCTGTAACCTTTGGTTTTTTCAGTGAATTTCTAAGGGGTTTTCATTTCATTTCCTACCTATAACGTCCCTGTGACCTTTGTGTTTTTTCAGTGAATTTCTAAGGTTTTTAAAAAATTAATATTTCCCAGAGAGAAGTGTACAAATAAATACAATTTGATCATGATACAAAAATACACAAAGGGCTTCATATCATATATATATAAATACCCATAGATACATCACTTCATCAATAAATTTCTTTTTTTTTTTATCAATTCTTTTTATTTGCAACTTGTTGGTCATTACACATACATAATCACATTTTCATACATTGCAGCAATCACAGATTCGTATACACACTTGGTACTTAAGATGGCTTAGCCCACATTTTGCTGACAGTACACGGGTCCTTACTGCGTTAGTGGTTCGTCAAGGGAGGGGATCACGGGGGGTTCACAGGGGGTTCACATAAGTGTCCACGGTACTCATTCCATTTTGACCAAACTGCCACCCATTTCTGAGGACACCCCCAGGCCACATAAACTGTTTTCTCCTGCAGCATACACCAGTCCATATCTTTTTTCCACTCACTAAGCGATGGGGGTGTGCACGCTCCCCACCTGCGCGCTATATTGCGCTTTGCGATCACCTGTCCGAGCGTGGCCCACAATTTACCCTTTACTGGTGGGTCCGTGGGCTCCCAGATGTTCAAGAGGCACCTTTTAACCTCGGGTCGCAAGTCTACTTCCCACACTGTGTGGATACATTCATGCACCCGCTTCCAGTATGCCTGTATTACAGGGCATTCCCAAATTATATGAAAGTACGTCCCCACCTCCCCACACTGTCTCCTACATAACCCGTCTGTACTCCTTCCCATCAACACCAATCGTGTACCCGAAACGTAGACTCTGTGGAGTATTTTTAGTTGTATCAGTCTCAGCTTCGCCGATATTGCTACTTCTTTGGGGGAGGAGAGGGCCTCCCTCCACTCGTCATCTTCAATCTCCAGACCGTCGGCCTCCCATTTCCTTCTAAGTGCCAGCAAGGGGTCTGGGGTGTGGTTTATAAGTTTTTTAAATGTGAGGGAGATAGCTTTGTCGGGCAAATGACCGTCAAGTAGCCTGTCTTCAAGGGGAGAGGACTCCGGGAGCGTTGTGCCGGGTGGGATGCTGGACTGAAGTGAGTGCCTGATCTGCACATACCTATAGTACTCAGTTTGTGCTAATTCGTAGGTTTGCTGTAGTGATTCAAAAGTCACCATCCCCGTGGGCCCCCACAGATCCTTTATGTGGGAGATTCCTATCAGATCCCAATTACGGAACCCTTTTGTATGCTCCAGCGCACCCAGTTTCTCGGAGACCCAAAGTGGGGTGGCCAAAGTAAGTTTGTTAGCCCATCCCAGGTTGCGGCTCACACTATGCCAAAGCTGGCCCGAGTGTTTTGTAGGGCCCGTGAGTGGGTATTTATTAGGTTTGGAGTAGAGCGCGGCCTCAAAATTCCCCCCCCGGGAGGAGCCATCTGTCCATACTATAGCCGGGGTCATTCCCACCACTGTATGTTCCCTGGTTTATGGCCGAGAGATGTGCCGCCCAATAATATTTCCAAATATCTGGAAGTGCTATACCCCCATCATACCACCCCAGTGTGAGTTTTGTGAGTGATATGCGCAGTGGTCCGGCCCATAGAAGCTCTCTCAGAGTGGCCTCGATATCCGCAAAGTACTTTTGTGGAACTAGATCTGGGTAATTTTGCAAGGCATATAGGAAACGCGGCAGTGCCATCATTTTAAACAGGGCTGCCCGGCCCAGCAGGGACAGTGGGAGCCCCTTCCAAGTAGCGGCATCCATCTTGAACCTCTGTAACGGTGGCAGGAGATTCTTCTCGTAACGAGTCGTCACATCCAAGGAGATAAAGATTCCGAGATACTTAAACCCCTCCGTGGCCATCTTAATCGGGCAGTCGCGCAGTATTGAGGGGGGGGGGCCCATGCAGGACATAGTAGAGTGATTTTCCCCAGTTAATACTATAGCCCGAATGCCTCCCGAAACTGGCGAATAAATCCAGTACAACTCGTAGGGATTTTGTGGGGGAGGCGAGGTATAGGAGAATGTCGTCCACATAGAGCGAGATCCGATCCTCCCACCCATCCGTCCATCTAAGCCCCCGGAGTGAAAGGTCTTGTCGTACCCAGGCCGCAAGAGGTTCCAGGGAGAGAGCAAAGAGCAAGGGCGAGAGGGGACAACCCTGACGCGTCCCCCTCTCCAGAGTAAAGACTTCTGAGATCTTGTTATTTACTACCACCTGGGCCAGCGGCTCAGTGTAGAGGAGGCGCACCCAACCCATGAAATTAGGACCGAAGCCCATCTTCTCAAGGACCGCCATCATATAGGGCCATTCGAGAGTGTCGAACGCCATAGCGGATACGACCACCGCATCTTCCTGGATCGTATGGCTGCGTCCCAGTATTCCATGAAGGCGTCGCAAGTTGAGCGCTGTATTACGGTGCGGCATAAAGTCCGACTGATCTGGGTGGATCAGTTTGGTGATGATCGACTCGATCCTCTTTGCCAGGAGCTTCGCCAGGATTTTGGGTTCAGCGTTCAGTAACGATATAGGCCTATAGGAGGCACACAGTTCTCTAGGTTTCCCTTCTTTGGGGATGGCCACCAGTGTGGCAATACGCTGGTCCCTTGGAAGCCTCCCCCTCGCCTTACTGTCCTCAAACATATTCTTGAGATGTGTGCCCAGGCAGTCGGGTTTAAGCTTGTATAGCTCGATAGGGAGGCCATTAGGTCCTAGAGCTTTCCCAGGTCGGAGGTCCTTGATTGCCTTGGTCAGTTCTTGCAAGGTTAGTACATTGTCCAGAGTCTCCCGATCTTTGTCTGACAGAATGGGTAGTTCAATATCTTTAAGAAGCGCCACGGAAGCCTCCTCTGGCAACATAGCTCCCTTGCTGTATACGCTCTTAAAATGCAATGCGAACTCCCTAGTTATCTCCTGTGGCTCAGTAAGAACAGCGCCCACATCAGTCTGAAGCTCCGAGACCACCCTCTGCGCTTTCTGCTTTTTATCCAACCAGGCTATCAATTTACCTGCTTTGTCCCCCTGATCATAAATCCGGCCATCCCTATCTCTTGCTATGGTTTTGGCGGCGTCAGTAGCAAGTTCCTTGTATTCGGCCGCCTTAAGCTGCATCTTATGCACAGCTTCCGTATTTCTGTCAATTTGCGCCTCCCCATCCAGCGCAAGGAGATCCTGCTCGATGTTAAACATTTGGCACTCCTTTTCTTTGCGCTGACAGCTATTATTGAGAGGGCTTCACCCCTCAACACTGTCTTAAATGCTTCCCAAAGGACAGCAGGGGAGTCCACCATCCCCACGTTTTCCTGGAAATAATGGACAATTGATCGGCCGATCTTCTTTTTGGCCTCAGGATTACGTAAGTGCCAGGGGTTTATGGGTGCCACACAGCCCGCTTTCTGTTCTCCCATAGTGAGGTGCGCCCATATGGGGGAGTGGTCACTTATACCCCGCGCCAAATGGTGGATCTCTCGAACAGTAGTGTTGTGCTGCATCGGTGTGAGGATATAGTCTATCCTAGAGAAGGTGTGGTGTGGCCCGAGAAAAATGTGTATTGCTGTAGGTGAGGGTGGCGCACACGCCAAAGGTCAACCAGTCCGAATGCCTCCAGGAGGTTTGACAGCCACATCTGCCCAGTAGTCATGTCTCGGGGTGAATGTCTGTCGAGTCTTCCCGACACCACTGCATTGAAGTCCCCGCCAAGTATCAGCTGACCCTCAGGGAGAGAAAGGAGGAGTTTACCAAGATCCTGATATGACTGAGTTTGGAGACCCGGTGGGGTATAGACCGTCACTAAATTAAGTGTGCGCCCCTCCCACCTCCCCGAGAGCGCCGCGTAGCGTCCCAGTGGGTCAGTCTCTGAACATTCGATGACAAACGGGAGGTTCCGGCGTAACAGTATACCCACCCCTCAGGACCCCGATGTGAAGCCAGCGTGTATCGCCAACGTATACCCCCATCTATTGAGTGTGTGACAAGTGTTACCGATGAGGTGTGTCACTTGCAAGAGGACAACATCTGGGAGGTGTCGCTTAACACATTGGAGCACTATACTCCTCTTCAGCTTGTCCCCCAACCCATTGACGTTCCAGCTGAGGATCTTGAGACTTTTATCCCACCTTGTAGCCATCCCTGGAGATCCTCTGAGTGTGTAACCTCAACCCCGGCCACGCCACAGTGCTCCATAAATGTACCTCTTCCCAGACCAACGTGAGCCCCAACCACCCCTTAAAACATAACCAATCATCAATAACAAACATAAACACCCCCGACCCCCCCACCCTGCCACCCTGCCATGTAGGTTTACAACTACCCACATCCCCCAACTAGCAGAGCGCCTTTCGCCCTATAAGGAAGGAGCAAAAACCTTTCCCCTTCCCTCTCCTCCCCCCCGGAGAAACTGTTGGGCGGGGATATGTGCTGGCGCCAACTTCCTCCGCATAGCGCCCTTCCCCATAGCGTCAAGAACTTGTGATGCAGAGGCACATATATTGCGCATCGATTCCCACCATACCCTGAGTTATATCCGGTCCCCTAGGAACTGCAAGTATCAATGTCTTAGGGCTGTCTAGGCAGCATGTCTACGGCCCACCGCTGAGAGAAGTAAAGGAGTGCCCACGGCCACCCCCCCAGAACAAACCTGCCCCCAGCAGCCCGAGTCCCTCACTCCCCCCGATGACAGCCCTGTAAGAGGCCCAGCACCCATTATCATAATGAAATTGTATACTTTACAGCACTACTTGCAGAGGTCCGGACAGAGTTCCTGCAATCTACGTGAGTCTGTTAACGTCCTTAGGCCACGCCCATGTCTGGACTGCGAGACCTCGATCGCCAGGAATGCTGACTCAGTCTTTCAGTGTCTGACCTACCATCCAATGAGCCAGGTGATTTAGCCCAGGTGCCTCTCCACTCTCCCTCCACGGCTGGCGCCGGCGTCCACGATGTTCCTCCGTCCAGCCAGTCCTGTGCCTCCGAGGGCGTGCCGAAAAAAAGGGATTTACCACCAGCGATTACTTTGAGCTTTGCAGGGAAGAACATCATGTATTGGATGCCTTTTTTCTGGAGTGCCGCTTTTACCCCGTCGAAGGATCTCCGCTCCCGCTGCACCTTGAGTGTAAAATCAGGGAAAAACCTGACTGTTGCGTTCTCGTACTGTAGGTCTCCCTTCTGTCTGGCGGCCTGTAGGATAGCGTCCCAATCCCTATAATTGAGGATTCTAGCTATGATGGTCCTCGGCGGGGCTCCAGGCTTGGGCCTAGGGACCGGCGCACTATGTGCCCTCTCAACCGTGAAGATCTTGGAGAGACGCTTTGGTGCTAGGCATTTGAGGATCAGCTCTTCAATGAAGAGATCCATACTGGGCCCTTCCGCGCCCTCCGGAACTCCCACCACGCGAATGTTGTTCCGTCGGGCCCTCCCTTCCTGATCCTCGAGCTTCAGGGCCACCTGACGATGCTGGTGTACAAGGTCGTTAACTCTTTGTTCAAGCTTCTTGGAGGAAGCCTGGAGCTCTTTAATGTCAGTTTCATTGGACTTGACCTTCTCCGACGTTTTATTGAGATCCGTACGGATGAGATTCATTTCAATGGACATCTTGTCCATCTTCGTTGCAAGGGTGGTTCCTAGCGTTTGTATGGCCGCCATTATGGAGGCCAGTGAGGGCTCCTGCGCCTGCTGGCCCCCTCCTCTCCCTCGGTCCGTGAGGCCGACCTCTGGCCGCATATTTGTCCAGCTTGTTAGTCTGTGCAGCCACCGCACCTTCGGCCTCATTCTGCTGTCCAGGTAGGATATTGCGCCGTTCGCAGGACTTTACGGAGTGTCGCAGATCGGCGCTGGTTGTGTTCCCCAGGCGTTCTGTCGGCCCTCGGTGTCACCGCAGCACCCTCTTCCACGGCCCCGTCCACCACTCGGAAGGGTCGTCATCCACCTAGGCCGCAAACTCCAAACCTCCAGCCGCGAGTGGTCGTCCCCGGCTAGCTAGGACTATAGTTCTGCGCCACCAGCTCCCCAACCGCAATATGGCCAGCCAAAGGGAACTATAGACGTGGTCTCGTGGGGGCCTCTTCCCTCTGCAAGGGGGGGAGGTCCCCGCGCACCCCGGGCACCCCGCATCCAGCGACAGTCCCTCCGATCTCCGCCTGAGCTCCTTCTGCTGTCCAAAGAGTCCCACGCTTTATCTCTCCTCTGCCCCCGAATCCAGCCGCGTTTGGGACCTTCGGACCTCGCTCCCGGTTGCTCCACGCCGCTGGCCAAGACGCCCAGGTACTCTTTTCCCCCCAAAGCAAAGTAGCGGCGATCAGCAGGCCCACAACACGACCATCGTAGCCAGAACTCATTATGTCTCAGGCCTCCCACGTCATTCACTGCTGGCTGTGCTCCTCTATTTGACTGTAGTCCGGGCCACAGCTCCACCAGCGACCCCCGTCGTCTGTTCCTGCGGTGGGGCGAATGAGGGGGGCTTCACGTCCGGGCCCCCCCACGCGCAGGCACTTCCACTTGGGCCAACGCCCTGCCGTTCCCTGTGTGCGGACCGCAGAGCTGCCCCGCAGCCGTTTGGGAGTTTACCAGCCGCGGGTCCCGGCAGCAGCACACACAGGGCGATCCCCAAGCCCTCGCCTCAGCCACACTGAATCCGGCCCGCCCTCTACCACCGGGCCCCCCGCGGCACTGTAGCTGAAGCCAGCGGGGGGGGAAGGGGACCGAGGGCCCGCAGATGCTCCACCGCACCCGCGAGGGAGACGACAAAGCAGGCCCAAAAGCCGGGGCCTCGCGTATGTGCCAGTCCAGAGTCCCGTCTCTCGCGTTCCCGGCTCTCACCGCCACCTCCTCCAGCGCCAGGCTCCGAGACGGATCCGAGGCATCCTCGCACCTCTGCGCCCCGGATGTCGGCGTCGCCTCTACTGCAGGGCCTCGCACCCCCTTCCTCGTGTGCCGTCTGCCGGATTAGTAGAGGATTTAAGGGGAATAAGGGCTCCGTTACGGCGGAGCTCTCACCTAGGCTGCCATCGTCGCCGGCGCCAAGCCACGCCCTTCATCAATACATTTCATAGAGATATTTATTTATAGCAATTGGGTATAAGAAGAATAAAAAAGTCTACATAAATAGGAATTCTTATTTTAGATAGGGGTAGAGAAATATACCATCTATTCCATGTCCCATCAATTGTGAACCATTTTTAATCAGTAGATAGTACATAGTTAGAGATCTCTTATGTACTAGAGACTAACCAGTCTCTTGTATTATGATCGCTCCCTAACCAGTTCAACATAGGGAACCAGACCTTTTGTCCCCACTTCATGGCATGTCCCCCTTTCAATTATTTAGGGTTCGTTCTTGATTGTAGACAGCTATAAATCGGGCCAACCAGGCCTGGAACGAGGGGGGTTCTGGGTCCTTCCATCTTACTGCAATTAGCAACTGCGACTGACATGAAAACAAAATTAGTCTGGGTCATGTCTAGGATACTGCTATTGTCGTAGCCCAGTACCATCAAGGAGGGGCTGAAGCAAACTTTTTTCCCAAATAACTTCTCCCAAAATATCACTAGGCCATTTTTTGGGGGTAGAAGCTTATTGCAGGGGTGTAAGTTATAGTTAACTCAGGTAACTATAACTGCCAAATGTCACTGGTTTTGTACGAGTGAACTCTGACCCTAACTATAACGTCCCTGTAACCTTTGTTTTTTTTCAGTGAATTTCTAAGGTTTTTTTATTTCTATTTGCTAAGTTTTTTTATTTCTATTTGCTAACTATAACGTCCCTGTAACCTTTGTTCTTTTTAAGTACATTTCTAAGGTTTTTTTAAGTAGTAGTCGAGTTTTTTCAGAGTGGTGAAGAAAGGGGAGGGGGCCTCCTACTAGCTCTAAGGAATCCTGCTGTGTAGGACTTACAGGAGGACTTCTTGGCCCACATGGTCCCTTACGAGTAAAGTGGACTTCATCCCCCAACCCACTGTGCGCCAGTAGCCGTGTTTGCAGAGTGGTGAAAAAAGGGGGCATAGCCTCCAAAGACCTCTTAGGAATCCCACTGTGTGGAACTTACTGGAGGTAACAGGAGGGGTAGTTGATCCGCAAGGATGTCCTTGGGGGCCAACAACCTACCGCCCCCTTCCTCCCCCACTCTGCAAACGCACCTCCTGGCACAACACTGGTGTAGGGAATAAGCCTACTTTAGTTCTGAGGCCTTCAGGAGTAAAGTGGAATTTATTCCAAAACAAAGGAGGGGCCGTGTGGGCACCTTCCTGGAGCCATACATAGCCCTGGGGACCACCACACCCAATAGCCGGCTCCTGCAATGTCCCAGGGTGCCCACTCCTGTGACATTGCAGTTTGCTATGGCTTGGCTGGAGCATTCCCGTTCCCGCCAAGCCACAACAAATGCTGCTCCGCTTTTGAAAATGATCTCACTTGCTGAAAGCCGCGCAGAATTGCTTTGGGACAGAGGAAGTGGCATGTTCAGTAGCTCCATCTGTTCAAAAGAAATGCTGGCTCCAGCAGGACACGTGGAGCTGGCAGGGACTGCCTGGGCCTTGAGGCTCCCCCGGCAGTCCCCATCAGTGACAACTGGTTGCCATGGGTTGGACCGGGCACCCACATAGAGGCCAGGCCCCAGAGGAGGGTGTCCTCAGGGCCAAAATCAGCACGGGAAGGGGTTGTGTGCCCCCACCCATTTGTTTTTAAATAAAAAAGAGGCCAGGCCCTGGGGGATGGGGTCCTCGAGACCATAAATGCACATCCTGGCCCACATCTGGTTGGGGGAGGGAATCCCCTTGGCTCCAGAGGATCTTTGGGAGCCAACAAGCCCTCCTATTACCTCCAGTATGTCCTACAGAGTACAGTTGCTGAGTGGACTTTGGAGGCCACGCCCCCTTTGCCACCACTGTGCAAACATGCCTCCTGGTGCACTGCTGGTTGGGGGATGAAGTTCCCTTGGCTGTAAAGTGTCCTGGGGGCCAACAAACCCTCCTGTTACCTGTAATAAGTCCCACACAGCAGAATTGCTAAGGGGTGTTCGTAGGCCATGCCCCTTTCTCCACCAATCTGCAAACGCACCTTCTGGTGCATTGCTGGTTCGGGAATGAAGTCGTTTCGGATGTTGAGGGTTCTTGGGGGCCCAGAAGCCCTTCTGTTGCCTCCAGTAAGTTCGACACAGCAGGATTCCTGAGAGCTGGTCAGAGGCCCAACTCACTTTCTCCACCACACTGAAAAAGTGACTACTAGTTAAAAACCCATAAAAGGTCAATTAATAAAGCAAAGGTTACAAGGACGTTAGAGTTAGTAAATACAATTTGAAAAACCATCGAAATTCACTGAAAAAACAAAGGTTACAGAGACATTATAGTTAGGCTCAGATTTCACTCGTACAAAACCAATGATATTCAGCAGTTATAATTGCCTGAGCTAACTATAACTTATGTCCCTGCAATGTACTGCTTATGACCTGACATATTACATCACTCATAACATGGTCAGTGACATCACTTAAGACATCACTCATGACATCTCAAATGACATCACTAATGACATCATCCATAGAACCTCTCACACCACCATACAACCTCTTGTATGCCCATTCACACACCCACACAATCATTCACATACCCATTCACAGACCCATGCCAGTACTCATATACTCACTCATTCCTCCATAGAGGCACTCACACACCCACTCACTCACTTATACAGCCACTCACATAACCATTCACTCACCCATGCAGCCACTCATACAACCAGTCATTCACCCATACTGCGACTTACATAACCACACACTCACCTGTGCAAGTACTCAGATACCCAGTTATTCACCTATACAGTCACTCACACACCTACTCACTCACCCATATAACCTCTCAACATGGCTACTCACATACCCATACAAACATTCACACACTCACTCGCACACCCACACAGCCACTTGCATACCCAATCACACATCCATTCAAGCACTCACACATCTGCTCATTCACCCTTATAGCAACTCACATATACACTCTCCAACACAGCCACAAAAACACCCACTCAAACAACCACTTACTCACCCATACATCTGCTGACACACTGAGTCACTCACTCATACAACTATTCGGTCACCTACCCACTCACTCCCCCATACAGTCACTACACACCTACTTACCCACTGATACAGCCACTCACACTGCCACTCACTCAGCCATACAGCCAATGACATACCCCCTCACTGACCAATACAGCCACTTAGACAGCATTTCACTCACCCACACAGTTACTCACACACCCACATATACACCCATACACACAAGGATACAATCAAACAGTCACTTGCATAATATATGTTATAAGCAGTATAACTGAGCAGTAGTGCATCTAGAATACTAATTTAACATTTGTAGTGGGTTAGTATCTATGTTTAACATTCATAAAAATGTAAAAACACTTACACTAACTTGATGATCTAAACAGTGATGTAATCAGTGATGTTATTTGAGAGGTCATAAGTGATGTCACTGACCATGTCATGAGTCATGCAATATGTGAGGTCATAAGCAGTGCGTTGTGGGGACATAAGTTATAGTTAAATCAGGTAACTATAACTGCTGAACTTTACTGGATTTGCACCAGTGAAATCTGAGCCTAACTATAACGTCCCTTTAACCTTTGTTTTTTTAAAGTGATATATATATATAGATTCAATGAAAAAACCAAAGGTTTCACACATGTTATAGTTAGCTGGACATTTCACTCGTAAAAAACCATTGAAATTCCCCCGTTATAGTTAGTTCAGCTAACTATAACTCGCGCGCCCGCAATGCACTACTGATGACGTCACATATTACATCACTGATGACATGGTCACTGACATCACTCATGACATCACTGATGACATCTCAAATGACATCACTGATGACATCATCCAGTGATTGTGTGTTTTTCTGAAAATTAAATATGTTTTATATTTATGTATATCTCAAGGTCAATGGAAGAATAAATGGGTATATAAGTGTCTAAATGGATGCTTTTTTTTGAAAAAAAATTTGTGTAACTGACTGATTAAGTGTATCATAGTGAATACATGGCTTACTGAGTAATCTTTAAATATGAAAATATCTGTATCAGTTTCTTACTTTGTGTATAAGTGGCTGCATGGGTTGGTGAGTAGCTACATGAGTGTCTATATAGGTTATTAGTTGGTTTTTTATCAGTATGAGTGTCTGAGTTTCTGTATGGTTCGGTGGGGGGTATTACTTAGTGCATAGGTGCATGAATGAGTGACTCACTGTTTGTATGTGTTGAATACAGCATGTGTGCAGGACTGTATGGGTGGATGAGTGTGTGCATGGGTGTGTTAGTGAGTGAATGACTGTCTCTATAGTGTCTTTATGAGTAACTACATATGTTTTAAACTAGTATATGTGACTATTGGTGTATATAAGTGAGTATATGTGAGAGTGAGAGATTCGAAGAGTTCCTGTATGAATAAGTATGTGTTTCTATAAGTTATTGTTTAAAAGAGTAAGTATATGTAAGTTTCTGTAGAAGTAAGTGTGGTGGTGTGTGTATAACTGTATATGCAAGTAAATGGATGTTTGATTCTTTATTAGCATGAGTGACTATGTGTGTGAGTAACTCTATGGATGAGTGGCGTTGTGTAACAGGATGTATAGGTGTATGAATACATATGATGAGTGAGTACATGTATGAGTGACTGTAAAGGACTGTTGGTCAATGACTGTATGTGTATGTGGTTCTTAGAATTACTGATTAGGTTGTTGTAACTGATATTGATATGTTCATTATTTTGAACATTTTAGTTTCTATTTTTGAATGTGTGTTTCAATGGTTATATTAGGGGAAGAGGAGGTCTGCCACTCTATCACAAGGATGATGTCATCAGTGATGTCATCAGTGATGTCATTTGAGATGTCATCAGTGATGTCATGAGTGATGTCAGTGACCATGTCATGAGTGATGTAATATGTGATGTCATCAGTAGTGCATTGCGGGCGCGCGAGTTATAGTTAGCTGAACTAACTATAACGGGGGAATTTCAATGGTTTTTTACGAGTGAAATGTCCAGCTAACTATAACATGTGTGAAACCTTTGGTTTTTTCATTGAATTTCTAAGGTTTTTTAAATGCTAATTCCTAACTATAACGTGTGTGAAACCCATGGTTTTTTCAGTGAATTTGCAAGGTTTTTTAAATGCTAATTCCTAACTATAACGTGAGTGAAACCCATGGTTTTTTCAGTGAATTTGCAAGGTTTTTTAAATGCAAATTTTTTTTTTTTTCTTTTTTTTTTTACATATTTTTATTTTAATTTTCTATCCTTTTTTAAAGACTATGGTTAAATTTTAAAAATTCTACAATATGTTTTTATTTTACCATTTTTTTTAAATAAACAGGTAAAATTTATTAGTATTACATATTTTTTTTTTTCCATTTTTTTTTTTTTATTTTTTTTTTTTAACGTGCGCGTACGGTAAGCGCACGTCTTGCTTTAATTACGTTAGATTTCTATGCTGTTTGCATTCATTTACGCAATTTGCGTAGACGCACGTCACGCGCGCACAGCGCGTAACGCGTACGCTGCACGCGCACGTTACGCGGAAGTGAAGGGGCGTGCCTGTTTTGTGCATGCGCGCGTGCACGTGTCTTTTTTACGCGCATGCGTACTTTTGCCGTAAGCGCACCGTAAGCGTACGGTGGGTCATGTGATCATGAAACACAACTTTTGATTGGTTGAAACTACTTTCAGTTCTAGAACTCTCCTACACCACACCCATTCCCCTCATTTCTGCTTGTGATCCCTTAGGAGAAGGAGCTGGGTTGTCTTTGTGATACGATGGCAGAACAGCAGAGCCCTTCTGAGAGTGAGGCTAGCAGCACTACCTTGAGGCAGAGAACGAGGAAACAAAAGACCTCTTTCAGATGGGAGTATTTTTCTTTTCCAGAGGGCCAGCAAAAGGTAAATGCACCCTTAGTGACTTGTAAGCTGTGTAAGCGTGTACTTTCAAGAGGGAATCCCAACAAGAAGTATTCCTTCGGGAATCACACCATGTTGAGACACCTTAAGGATGTATACAGAAGGACACATGCTCGACATACTGAAGGTAACCCTTCAGTAAGTCAACCAAGCACATCCACAGCAGCTCAGCCTGGACCATCATCTGCAGGGCCGAGTCCTTCTTCTGCAGGTCAGGTGAGCCCTTCATCTCTGGTGGGAGCATCTCCTTTTTCTTCTCCTCAGGAAATTAACCCTCGGTTTCTGAGGGTTGAAATACGGTGCGCCACTTGTCATGATCTAATTTGTTATAGGGAGACCAGTATTTCCCTAGTGAACAATAAAATAGATCAGCACATTTGTCGTACCATCTAATATTCCCATTCTTTCTTTCCTCTGTCCCTGCATGAACACAACGGCTCTTTTAAGAGCCAACCTTACCTTTCATCTATTTTTTATATATGTTTTTAAAACTTTTTTTTGATTTTTTTTTTACCGTACGCGTACGGTACGCATAATTATTTAAAAAAAAAAAAAAAAAAACACTAAAAATCAATTATCACATTACAAGGTCCTTGAGAGACTACAATGAAAAACTGAAAATGTGATTGTGGAGAAGTGGAAAAAAGGGACCATGATATTTTTGACTTACCATACCCATTCAAAAAAATATTTATTCATTTAAATTTTTTTTTAATTGCTTTAAAAATGGTTCTAGTTTTCGAAAATTTTCTATCTCAATCTGAAAAAAAAGAAAAAAGTATTAATATTTAATAAAACATTTTATAATACAGTACACATATTTACATATTTTTCAAAAAAAAAATTTGCCTTTTTTTCTGTTTTCAGAATATATTGCATTTCACTATAAATACTTATAAATAATTGATAAATGATTCCACAGGATAAGCAGCTGGCTGTGTGCTAAGAGTCTGCTTCTGCATACAAAAAAATGGCTCCCCCTTTCCATCTAATGCAAATGTAAAATCACCAGAGCAATACGCAATAAATCTCTTCCTGTAATTCCTATTTACACACAGAGTCATGTTTTCACATTAGTCACAAAACAAAATTTCTTTGCCAATTTGAAAGCACACTTACTACTCTTTTTTTTGGCAAGTGATAAACACTTTTACAGTCTGTCACATTTTGAATCCACTTTTCAGATTCTTAAAAAAGCACATGTCCAAACTGCTTTTTCAGACCAGCACCATGTGTAACCTGGGTGACTGACTACACTCCAGCAAGGGCAACCAGCCTTAGTGATGCTGAATGTATTTGCATTACTGACTGAAACCTCAAACCCCACTCACTTGTGAATACTGTGCATGATTCCACAGGGTAAGCAGCTGGGTGTGTGCTAAGAATATGCTTCTGCACCAAAAAATGGCTCCCCCTTTCCATCTAATGCAACTGTGAAATCACCAGAGCAATACGCAATAAATCTCTGCCTGTAATTCCTATTTGCACACAGAGTCATGTTTTCACATTAGTCACAAAACGAAATTTCTTTGCCATTTTGAAAGCACACTTACTACTCTTTTTTTTGGCAAGTGATAAACACTTTTACAGTCTGTCACATTTTGAATCCACTTTTCAGATTCTTAAAAAAGCACATGTCCAAACTGCTTTTTCAGACCAGCACCATGTGTAACCTGGGTGACTGACTACACTCCAGCAAGGGCAACCAGCCTTAGTGATGCTGAATGTATTTGCATTACTGACTGAAACCTCAAACCCCACTCGCTTGTGAATACTGTGCATGATTCCACAGGGTAAGCAGCTGGGTGTGTGCTAAGAGTCTGCTTCTGCACCAAAAAATGGCTCCCCCTTTCCATCTAATGCAACTGTGAAATCACCAGAGCAATACGCAATAAATCTCTGCCTGTAATTCCTATTTGCACACAGAGTCATGTTTTCACATTAGTCACAAAACGAAATTTCTTTGCCAATTTGAAAGCACACTTACTACTCTTTTTTTTGGCAAGTGATAAACACTTTTACAGACTGACACATTATGAATCCACTTTTCAGATTCTTAAAAAAGCACATGTCCAAACTGCTTTTTCAGACCAGCACCATGTGTAACCTGGGTGACTGCCTACACTCCAGCAAGGGCAACCAGCCTTACTGATGCTGTATGTATTTGCATTACTGAGTCCAACCTCAAACCCCTAAAGTATTCTTTATTTTTACCAGTACACCTTAATTTATCGTGAAAACATAGTCCATATTATTTTACATGTTCCTCACATTTAAATTTCTCCCAAAACAGAAAATAATAAACACAACTTCAACAAAAGGAATTCCATTTCTATTATTCATTTCTTAATTTACCATATACATCCCCTCTCAAACTCTAAACTCACCTTTAAAATTAGTTAGCTGTGAAAGAAATGTGGCACTCAAACAGCAGATTATCAGAGCCAGGATCTCTGTTCTTTACACCTCTCTCCTCTCAGCAGAACCAGATAATGGCAAACTTTCCCTCTCTTTTTCCACACATATACATGTTAATGTCAAATCTCAGTGCTTCCCCTTTTTTTTCAAATGTAATCACACATTTCTATTGGTTGAAAACCAACCCTTTTCCAAAAGTACCCTTCCCCCAACTTGACTTCTGCCTAGTACCCTTCCCCCAACTTGACTTCTGCCTGCTACCATAGCAACAGCTCATGGAACACTGCTGTGTGGAGTTAGGTCAGAAGTTCACCAAACAATGTTTCAATTCCACAGAGCAAGAGTGCTTGACTTTTCAAACCTAACAGCAAATCCATAGTACTGTTCTTTGGTAACACATTTTTCTGTACCAATACAAAACATGCTTCTATTAATTTACACATACAGCCTAGTTTTTATTCTAGAATGGTATGAAACAGCCAATCAGTTCTTTTTTTTATGAAAAAAATATGTATGCCTCCATTTCCAAACTGTCTTTCATTTCTTTTTACCATTCTACTGAATTACACCTCCTGAGTGCATCCAGTTCTCCTTTGAAGATGTTCACAGTGTGGATTGTAGGGCACAGCTATGTCTTCTGGAGTGAAAAGTATGCAGAAAAAACAGATATGGTGAGAGACCTTGCTTTGCCAAATGTAGACATTAAATGGATTGGTCAGAGAGGGTTAAAGTGGCACCAATTGATGCCATTGGTGAAATCCTTCATGCAAATCCAACACCCTGACCTCATAATAGTGCACTGTGGTGGCAATGACCTAGGCACTTTGACTGGGGTAGGTCTGGAAATGCTTATGAAGGACACCTTTGCACAACTGTTTTCACTTTTCCCTAAAACTGCCTTTGTGTTTTCTAACATATGCCAAAGGCAAAAATGGAACTGGTCCAATCATTTCTGTCCGCAGATTGACAAAGCAAGAAAGCACGTCAACAAATCTGTTTCTGCTTTCCTCCGTGACTATGGTATGGGTTCCATTTACCACAACAACTTGCGTTACGACATGCAAGACATTTATAGAGGAGATGGTGTGCACTTCAATGATGAAGGGAACAGAGTCTTCCTCTTGAACCTTAGACTCTGCATCGGTACTTACTTGTAGGTACCACTAAAAAATCACTTCATAAACACAACGGCTCTTTTTAGAGCCCCCTAATATCTAAACTTTTAAATCTGCATTTCATTTCTTTTATTTTATTTTTTTTCTACCGTACGCGTACGTTCAGCTTACCGTACGCGTACCCCGCGATTTTTTTTAAAATCAATAAATGTTTTCTTTGTACTTTTCTGTCCTTCTTTGACCCCCTTACAAATGTTAGGGGGTCTGTAACTCTCCTCCTTGCCCCCTTTTCAAGATATCACTTTTTTTTTTCTGAGTGAAACACACGAAATGGCGGCCGCCGCTTCCTGGTTTCGACCGATTCGAATGTTTACTAAGATCTTAGAGCCAATCAGAATCACGCTCGCGCACGCCACCGTACGCGTACGGTAAGCGCACCGTAAGCGCACCGTAAGCTGGCTCAGATATATATATTGATTTAAAGGCTATTTTCTCAGAATCTACTGAACAGATTTACACCAAACCTACAAAAGGCACTTCCTTGACCTGAGGACTACCTCTCTGCCAAATTTCTAGTAATTCTGTTCAGCCGTTCGGGCTGTAGCTGTGTCTAAAGGTCCTATGGAAAAATGCATGGGAAAAACGCGTTTTGGGACCCCCCTTTTATCTCAGCCCCCGCTTGACGAATCCCCCCGAGACTTTCAGGGTAGGAGCGGAGCGTAGCGCCCCACCTATTTTGAAATATTCGCGAGGATTTGTCGACCGGTGCCAAAGTTATTCAAAATAGAATGTTGCGTATTTCCTATGGAAACAGGGTCCTAACTATAACTACCTACTGGCGACCGCCAGTAGGTAATATATATATATATATGTATATATATATATATATAAGTATATATATATATATATATATATATATATATATATATATATATATATATATATATATATATACATATATATATATTATCTACTGGCGGTCGCCAGTAGATAGTTATAGTTAGGACCGTGTTTCCATAGGAAATCCGCAAACTTCTATTTGGAATAACTTTGGCGCCGGTTGAGGAATCCTCGCAAAATTTTCAAAATAGGTGGGGCGCTCCGCTCCGCTCCTACCCTGAAAGTCTCGGGGTGATTTGTCAAGCGGGGCCGAGAAAAAAGGGGGGTCCCAAAACACGTTTTCCCCATGCATTTTTCCATAGGGACCTTTAGTCCAAGGTACAGCCCGAACGGCTGAACAAAATTACTTGAAATTTGGCAGAGAGGTAGTCCTCAGGTCAGGGAAGTGCCTTTTGCAGGTCTGGTGTCAATCTGTAAAGTAGTTCCTGAGAAAATCAAAAGTAAAATCATATATACATGTGGGCGGAGCCTAACCACACATCTCATCCTGAGATCTGATTGGCTGTCAGCACTTCATCCAAGAAGTGTTGGCAGCCATCTTGGGACCAATATACATGATAGCACCTCATTAAAAAGCATTGCAGTTAATAGAAGGTTTTAAGACTTTAGTAACATTATAAATCATTTGTTGATGGTACCATACTCATTTTAGGAATTGTGGTATGTTCTAAGGTGATTTCACCATGTGAAAAAGCCTTCTGCTGGGATATCATGATTGAGAGAAAAATATTTTCTCATGCTTTTCCCACAGAGGTTTGGAAGGTGATCTATAAGCTAAACTGAGAGCATATTTTCTGTAAATTCACATTATCTTTCTCAGTCATGTGAGAATGAAGTCTGACATTCTCAGTAAAACATGTACATCCAACAAGGGCAGAGACTGTCAGTTGATTCCTTTGTGTTCTACTGCAGCTTCCCAGAGTGTTCCAAAGAACAACTAGAGCGCTAACAGTCCTACTTATGATAAACGTATGGCACACCTGAAGCCATCTTGCTTGGATTAAAGTGGTAACTCTTAAAACATTTAATTTAAAAAGGAACAAAATCAGGGGGTTCATTTTTCCAAAAAAAGTATGATTAGTGCTGCAGAAAGAAAAATTAGGGCACATTTTGAGTGACTTCTCAAATCCTCTTCTATTTCATTAAACAATTCTGACATGCAGACTGAAACATGCACTTTCAATACCAGCAGCAGTTTTCCCTGGTGAGCAGTAGCTTTACTACAGTGATCTAATGAGCAAAAAGAGTGCTAACATTCTGAATTTATGGCAAATGTGTGACACATCTGAATGCCTTCTTGATGCAATCAAAGTAAAAAACTGAAAGTATTTCCTACTGAGGAGGCTGCAGTAAATGAGGAAATTAGGAAACTTCATAACAAATAAGTCTCCCAAGATGGCCACCAGAGACAAAAGAGCCCAAATATGACCCAGATGTAGCCCAAGTATAGCCCAATGACAGAATGTCCCAGAGTGTTCTTAAAAACAACTAGAGCGCTTACTGTCTTCATTATGACAAAAGTATGGCACACCTGAAGCCATCTTAATTGGAATAAACTGGTAACACTTAAAACATTTAATTTAAAAAGGAACACAATGAGGGGGTTCATTTTGCCATAGAAATTATGATTAATGCTGAAGAAAGAAAATGAGGGCACATTTTGAGTGACTTCTCAAATCCTCTTCTATTTCATTAAAAAATTCTGACATGCAGACTGAAACATGCACTTTTAATACCAGGAGCAGACTTTCATGGTGAACAGTAGTTTTACTACAGTGATCTAATGAGCAACTAAAGTGCTAACATTCAGAATTTATGGCAAATGTGTGACATATCTGAATACCTTCATGATGGAATCAAAGTAAAAAACTGAAAGTATTTCCTACTGAGGAGACTGCAGTAAATGAGGAAATTAGGAAACTTCATAACAAATAAGTCTCCCAAGATGGCCACCAGAGACAAAAGAGCCCAAATATGACCCAGATGTAGCCCAAGTATAACCCAATGACAGAATGTCCCAGAGTGTTCTTAAAAACAACTAGAGCGCTTACTGTCTTCATTATGACAAAAGTATGGCACACCTGAACCCATCTTGATTGGAATAAACTGGTAACACTTAAAACATTTAATTTAAAAAGGAACACAATGAGGGGGTTCATTTTGCCATAGAAATTATGATTAATGCTGAAGAAAGAAAATGAGGGCACATTTTGAGTGACTTCTCAAATCCTCTTCTATTTCATTAAAAAATTCTGACATGCAGACTGAAACATGCACTTTTAATACCAGGAGCAGACTTTCATGGTGAACAGTAGTTTTACTACAGTGATCTAATGAGCAACTAGAGTGCTAACATTCAGAATTTATGGCAATTGTGTGACATATCTGAATACCTTCATGATGGAATCAAAGTAAAAAACTGAAAGCATTTCCTACTGAGGAGACTGCAGTACATGAGGAAATTAAGAAACTTCATAACAAATAAATCTCCCAAAATGGCCACCGGAGACAAAATAGCCCAAATGTAGCCCAAAATCACCCAGATGTAGCCCAAATATAGCCCAATGACAGAAGTGTGCAAAACACGTATTATTTTGTGTTTTTGCAGTGTTATATAGTGCAGACTTGTCAGATATTGGAGTGCTTTACATGAGCATTGGTTACATCACACAAGAACAAATTCATTTTGGTTGTAGACATGGGGAGACTAAGTGATTTGACCAGAATCACAGAATGTCGAGCTGAAGCAGAAACTCCAACCTGGTCCCCAGTTGCAAAGTCTGCAGTTCTGGAAGTAACACCATATCCTCTCCCCTAAGTGCAACATTTAATCAAGTGGTCAACTGGATAAAAAAACATAAAGATAACAAATAATTTAAAAGTGCTTTGTCGCTATTTGAAAACTCAAAAATATGTCCTTATTTTAGTCTTTTAGAGCACTAACCATAATTTTGATGCCAATAAGACCCTCTCATATATGTAATTTCTAAAGGAAATGCTCTAGGTAATACAGTTTTGATTACATCAAGATGACGTCAGGCGTTCCACACTTTTGTAATAAATATAGAATGTTAGCAATCTAGTTGTTCATTAGGATACTGTTGAGAGGCAGAGGCCAGGGGCACGGACGCTGAAAACTGAAGGCAGGTAGGAGGGTGCAAAGGCAACAATTTAACCACACTGAGCAGGCAGGAAGGGCCGTGGCAGCACAACAGACTATGGAGGGCAGTGGAAAGGGGGGCAGGGGCAACAAACCAACAATACAGGACTTGCAATAGAGGCTGTGGCAATGTAATAGACCATTGTGGGCAGAAGGAAGAGGCAATGGTAGTACAACCATACATGCCAACAGACCCGATTCAGCCAGGAAACGTCCAATGTTTTTAAGCTCAAATGGGCTTTATTTGATCTGTCTCCTGTCTACAATCTTCTCTTTTTTGGGTTTGCAGCAGCACAATACACCACACAGGGCATGCGGGATGGGAGTGCAGCACAACAATCCATAGAAAGCAAGAGGGAGGGGACAGGACCATGCACATGGACAACAGAGAACAGAGGGGCAAGAGGCAACAGTAGCTAGCTGACCGTAATGGACAGACTGGAGAGAAAGCTGCAGCATAACAGACCATAAAGGGCAGGAGGGACGGATCAGGGGCATTACAATGGAACAGACAAGCCACCTCATGAGTGATGTAATATGTGACGTCATCAGCAGTGCATTGCGGGCGCGCGAGTTATAGTTAGCTGAACTAACTATAACGGGGGAATTTCTATGGTTTTGTACGAGTGAAAAGTCCAGCTAACTATAACGCCCCTGAAACCTATGGTTTTTTCAGTGAATTTCTAAGGTTTTTAAATGCTAATTCCTAGCTATAACGTGCCTGAAACCTATGGTTTTTTCAGTGAATATATATATATTTACCTACTGGCAGTCGCCAGTAGGTAGTTCTAGTTAGGGCCTATTTTCCATAGGAAATCCGCAAAATTCTATTTGGAATAACGTTGGCGCCGATTGACGAATCTTCGCGAAATTTTCCAAACTTTTGGCCAGCTCCGGTCTGATCCTATCCTGAAAATTTCACGGTGATTCGTGAAGCGGGGGCCGAGAAAAAAGGGGGGTTCCAAAACATGTTTTGCCCATGCATTTTCCCCTAGGACCTGTTGACGCAGCTACAGCCCGAACTGCTGAACGGAATTACACCAAATTTGGCAAAGAGGTAGTCTTCAGTTCAGACTCGTGCCTTTTGATTAAATGGTATAAATCCGTTCAGTAGTTCCTGAGAAAATTAGAGTTAAAAAGATAGATATATCTGGGCGGAGCCTAACCACACATCTCATCGTGAGATCTGATTGGCTGTCAGTACTTCATCCAAGAAGTGTTGGCAGCCATCTTGGGACCAATATACATGATAGCACCTCATTAAAAAGCATTGCAGTTAATAGAAGGTTTTAAGACTTTAGTTACATTATAAATCATTTGTTGATGGTACCATACTCATTTTAGGAATTGTGGTGTGTTCTAAGGTGATTTTACCATGTGAAAAAGCCTTCTGCTGTGATATCATGAATCATATTTGAGAGAAAACTATTTTCTCATGCTTTTCCCCAGAGGTTTGGAAGCTAAACTGGGAGCATATTTTCTGTAAATTCACATTATCTTTCTCAGTCATGTGAGAATGAAGTCTGACATTCTCAGTAAAACATGTACATCCAACAAGGGCAGAGACTGTCAGTTGATTCCTCTGTGTTCTACTGCTGCTTCCCAGAGTGTTCTAAAGAACAACTAGAGTGCTAACAGTCCTACTTATGACAAACGTATTGCACACTTGAAGCCATCTTGATTGGAATAAAGTGGTAACTCTTAAAACATTTAATTTAAAAAGGAACAAAATGAGGGGGTTCATTTTGCCATAGAAAGTATGATTAGTGCTGCAGAAAGAAAAATTAGGGCACATTTTGAGGGAGTTCTCAAATCCTCTTCTATTTCGTAAAAACATTCTGACACGCAGAGTGAAACATGCACTTTCAATACCAGCAGCAGACTTACCTGGTGAGCAGTAGCTTTACTACAGTGATCTAATAAGCAACTAGAGTGCTAACATTCTGAATTTATGGCAAATGTGTGACACATCTGAATGCCTTCTTGATGGACTGAAAGTAAAAAACTGAAAGTATTTCCTACTGAGGAGACTGTAGTAAATGAGTAAATTAGGAAACTTCATGACAAAAAAGTCTCCCAAAATGGCCACCAGAGACAAAAGAGCCCAAATGTAGCACAAATATCACCCAGATGTAGCCCAAGTATAGCCCAACGACAGAATGTCCCAGAGTGTTCTAGCGAACAACTAGAGCGCTAACAGTCTTACTTATGACAAAAGTATGGCACACCTGAAGCCATCTTGATTGGAATAAAGTGGCAACACTTAAAACATTTAATTTACAAAGGAACAAAATGAGGGGTTTCATTTTGCATTAGAAAGTATGATTAGTGCTGCAGAAAGAAAAATTAGGGCACATTTTGAGTGAGTTCTCAAATCCTCTTCTATTTCCTAAAAAAATTCTGACATGCAGAGTGAAACATGCACTTTCAATACCAGCAGCAGACTTCCCTGGTGAGCAGTAGCTTTACTACAGTAATCTAATAAGCAACTAGAGTGCTAACATTCTGAATTTATGGCAAATGTGTGACACATCTGAATGCCTTCTTGATGGACTCAAAGTAAAAAACTGAAAGTATTTCCTACTGAGGAGACTGTAGTAAATGAGTAAATTAGGAAACTTCATAACAAAAAAGTCTCCCAAAATGGCCACCAGAGACAAAAGAGCCCAAATGTAGCACAAATATCACCCAGATGTAGCCCAAGTATAGCCCAATGACAGAATGTCCCAGAGTGTTCTAGCGAACAACTAGAGCGCTAACAGTCTTACTTATGACAAAAGTATGGCACACCTGAAGCCATCTTGATTGGAATAAAGTGGCAACACTTAAAACATTTAATTTACAAAGGAACAAAATGAGGGGGTTCATTTTGCATTGAAATTATGATTAGTGCTGCAGAAAGAAAAAATAGGGCACATTTTGACTTCTCAAATCCTCGTCTATTTCATAAAATAATTCTGACATGCAGACTGAAACATGCACTTTCAATACCAGCAGCAGACTTCCCTGGTGAGCAGTAGCTTTACTACAGTGATCTAATGAGCAACTAGAGTGCTAACATTCAGAATTTATAGCAAATGTGTGACACATCTGAATGCCTTCTTGATGGAACCAAAGTAAAAAACTGAAAGCATTTCCTACTGAGGAGACTGTAGTAAATGAGTAAATTAGGAAACTTCATAACAAAAAAGTCTCCCAAAATGGCCACCAGAGACAAAAGAGCCCAAATGTAGCACAAATATCACCCAGATGTAGCCCAAGTATAGCCCAATGAAAGAATGTCCCAGAGTGTTCTAGCGAACAACTCGAGCGCTAACAGTCTTACTTATGACAAAAGTATGGCACACCTGAAGCCATCTTGATTGGAATAAAGTGGCAACACTTAAAACATTTAATTTACAAAAAAAACAAAATGAGGGGGTTCATTTTGCATTGAAATTATAATTAGTGCTGCAGAAAGAAAAATGAGGGCACATTTTGACTTCTCAAATCCTCTTCTATTTCATAAAATAATTCTGACATGCAGACTGAAACATGCACTTTCAATACCAGCAGCAGACTTCCCTGGTGAGCAGTAGCTTTACTACAGTAATCTAATGAGCAACTAGAGTGCTAACATTCAGAATTTATAGCAAATGTGTGACACATCTGAATGCCTTCTTGATGGAACCAAAGTAAAAAACTGAAAGCATTTCCTACTGAGGAGACTGTAGTAAATGAGTAAATTAGGAAACTTTATAACAAAAAAGTCTCCCAAAATGGCCACCAGAGACAAAAGAGCCCAAATGTAGCCCAAATATCACCCAGATGTAGCCCAAGTATAGCCCAATGACAGAATGTCCCAGAGTGTTCTAACGCACAACTAGAGCGCTAACAGTCGTACTTATAACAAAAGTATGGCACACCTGAAGCCATCTTGATTGGAATAAAGTGGTAACACTTAAAACATTTAATTTACAATAGAACAAAATGAGGGGGTTCATTTTGCCATAGAAATTATGATTAGTGCTGCAGAGAGAAAAATTAGGGCACATTTTGACTTCTCAAATCCTCTTCTATTTCATAAAACAATTCTGACATGCAGACTGAAACATGCACTTTGAATACCAGCAGCAGACTTCCCTGGTGAGCAGTAGCTTTACTACAGTGATCTAATGAGCAACTAGAGTGCTAACATTCAGAATTTATGGCAAATGTGTGACACATCTGAATGCCTTCTTGATGGAACCAAAGTAAAAAACTGAAAGTATTTCCTACTGAGGAGACTGCAGTAAATGAGGAAATTAGTAAAACTTCATAACAAATTAATCTCCCAAGATGGCCACCAGAGACAAAAGAGCCCAAATGTAGCTCAAATATCACCCAGATGTAGCCCAAGTATAACCCAATGACAGAATGTCCCAGAGTGTTCTTAAGAACAACTAGAGCGCTTACTGTCTTACTTATGACAAAAGTATGGCACACCTGAAGCCATCTTGATTGGAATAAACTGGTAACACTTAAAACATTTAATTTAAAAAGGAACACAATGAGGGGGTTCATTTTGCCATAGAAATCATGTTTAGTGCTGAAGAAAGAAAAATTAGGGCACATTTTGAGTGACTTCTCAAATCCTCTTCTATTTCATTAAAAAATTCTGATATGCAGACTGAAACATGCACTTTTAATACCAGCAGCAGACTTCCGTGGTGAGCAGTAGCTTTACTACAGTGATCTAATGAGCAACTAGGGTGCTAACATTCAGAATTTATGGCAAATGTGTGACATATCTGAATACATTCTTGATGGAATCAAAGTAAAAAACTGAAAGCATTTCCTACTGAGGAGACTGCAGTAAATGTGGAAATTAGGAAACTTCATAACAAATAAATCTCCCAAGATGGCCACCAGAGACAAAAGAGCCCAAATGCAGCACAAATATCACCTAGATGTAGCCCACATGTAGCCCAATGACAGAAGTGTGCAAAACACTTATTGTTTGTGTATTTGCAGTTTTATATAGTGCAGACTTGTCAGGTATCGGAGTGCTTTACATGAGCATTAGTTACATCACACAAGATCAAATTCATTTTGGTTGTAGACATGGGGAGATTAAGTGATTTGACCAGAATCACAGAATGTTGAGCTGAAGCAGAAACTCCAACCTGGTTCCCCAGTTGCAAAGTCTGCAGCTCCGGAAGTAACACCACATCCTCTCCCCTAGGTGCAACATTTAATTAAGTGATCAACTGGATAAAAAAACATAAAGATTACAAATAATTTAAAAGTTCTTTGTTGCTATTTGAAAACTCAGAAAATATGTCCTCATTTTAGTTTTTTAGAGCACTAACCATAATTTTGATGCAAATAAGACTCTCTCATATATGTAATTTCTAAAGGAAATGCACTAGGTATTACAGTTTTGATTACATCAAGATGCCGTCAGGTGTTCCACACTTTTGTAATAAATATAGAATGTTAGCAATCTAGTTGTTCATTGGGATACTGTTGAGAGGCAGAGGCCAGGGGCACGGACTCTGAAAATTGAAGGCAGGTAGAAGAGTGCAGAGGCAACAATTTGACCACACTGGGCAGGCAGGAAGGGCAGTGGCAGCACAACCGACTATGGAGGGCAGTGGAAAGGGGGGCAGGGGCAACAAACCAACAATACAGGACTGGCAAGAGAGGCTGTGGCAATATAATAGACCATTGTGGGCAGAAGGAAGAGGCAGTGGTAGTACAACCATACATGCCAACAGACCCATTTCAGCCAGGAAACGTCCAATGTTTTTAAGCTCAAATGGGCTTTATTTGATCTGTCTCCTGTCTACAATCTCCTCTTTTTCAATGTAACTCAAAGGGGAAAATCAATACCCCAGTTTTTTTTTCAAAATCTCCCTCTTACCAAGTTCAAAATGTTCGCAAGTATGGTACATTGGATCATGGTAGGCAGGAGGAATTGGGGTAGGGACATGGACTCTGATAACGGAGGACAGGAGGGACATGGAGAGGTGCACCAAACTGACCCTACAGGGCAGGCATCAGGGTTTTTCAGCAGCACAATACACCACACAGGGCATGCGGGACGGGAGTGCAGCAGCACAACAATCCATAGAAAGCAATAGGGAGGGGACAGGACCATGCACATGGACAACAGAGAACAGAGGGGAAAGAGGCAATGGTAGCTAGCTGACCATAATGGACGGACAGGAGAGAAAGCTGCAGCATAACAGACCATAAAGGGCAGGAGGGACGGATCAGGGGCATTACAATGGAACAGACAAGCCAGGAGGGAGGGAATAGGGGTCTGCACATGGAAACAGAGGGCTGGGGGCAAGGGGGCAGGGCAGGAGCAGCAAGATGACCATGGAGGTCGGGCAGGATGGGCACTAGAAACAAGACACACCATGGAGAGCAACAGTGAGACTATGATGGCATACACACAGACCATGGAGGGAACGTGTGAGGGGGTCAAGAGCAGCTAGCTGACCACACAGGGAAGGTGGGAGGGGCCATGGCAGCACAGAAGACCATGCATGGCAAGCGGGAGGGTTAGTGGCAGCACAATGGCTATGATGGGCAAGAAGGAGGGTGCAGGGGCATGCACAAAGGACCAGGGAGGATAGAAGGGAGGGTCAGGACCTGGGCACAGACAAGAGAGTTCAGAGAAAGGGGCCTCACAACAGACCGTGCGGGGCAGGCAGGAGGAGCAGTTGCAGCACAACAGACCAGGGAGGGCAGAAGGGTGTGGCAGTAAAATGGACCATGGAGGTCAGGAGGAAGGGGATAGGGGCATGGCATGTGTACAGGCAGGGTGGACGTGGCCGGGACAGGTTTCAGTCATCTGACAATGCTAGGCAGGTGGGAGGGGAGTGGCAGCTCAACAGAACACTCAGACTAGATAGGAGTGGCAGGTCCATGGAACATGGTGGGCAAAAAGGATGGAGCAGGGGCATGCACAAAGACATCGGAGGGCAGGGGGAAGGAGAATAGGGGCAGCAAGCTAAGCACAGAGGCTAAGCAGGTGGTCAATGATGGGCCATAGAATTAGGCAATGGAGGGCAGGAGGAGTGGACTGGTACATCATGCTAAATGGAGGGCAGTGGCAGCACATCAGACCATGCAGGGCAGGAGGGAGGAGGCTAGTCCACGTATTCAGACAACAGGGGATAGGGAGGAGGTGGATGGGGCAGCAAGCTAACTGTTCAGAGAAGGTGGGTATTAGGAACTTTATTGTTTTTAAAATGTGTGTCTGTGCGAACTACTTGAAATATGAACAAGTATGCAGCATAATCTCACTTTTATTCAGGAAGAAGAGGTCGCTTGTGACTGTGACTCCGGGCTCACTTGGCAGAAACACCCCCTGACCCTCCACCCCCATCGCAAAATGTAATGCCCGTGAAAAGGGTAGGTGGATGCAGTGTTATATAGAACATAGTCCTGAGAGCATGATTGAAAATGAAAACTAGATAAAGTATATGGTATAAACTATGCACCAAAAAAAGGTACTAGCGCATGCTATGCGATATGCGCCTTGGAGTGTAATATGCACAGGGTAGTGTTGTGTAACCTAACTAGTCTCTAAAGTTGTAATATAAAATATGTGCTGTGGAGTGTAACGTTGCATATGCACTGTGACAAAAATATGGATCCCAGATTGTAATATGTATGGCATAGCGCTGTGCGTTATAACATAGGCATCAAGGAAGGCATGTTAGATGCAAATAAGACCCTCTCACATATGTAATTTCTAAAGGAAATGCTCTAGGTATTACAGTTTTGATTACATCAAGATGCCGTCAGGCGCTCCACACTTTTGTAATAAATACAGAATGTTAGCAATCTAGTTGTTCATTGGGATACTGTTGAGAGGCAGAGTCCAGGGGCACGGACTCTGAAAATTGAGGGCAGGTAGAAGAGTGCAGAGGCAACAATTTGACCACACTGGGCAGGCAGGAAGGGCAGTGGCAGCACAACCGACTATGGAGGGCAGTGGAAAGGGGGGCAGGGGCAACAAACCAACAATACAGGACTGGCAAGAGAGGCTGTGGCAATATAATAGACCATTGTGGGCAGAAGGCAGAGGCAGTGGTAGTACAACCATACATGCCAACAGACCCGTTTCAGCCAGGAAACGTCCAATGTTTTTAAGCTCAAATGGGTTTTATTTGATCTGTCTCCTGTCTACAATCTCGTCTTTTTCAATGTAACTCAAAGGGGAAAATCAATACCCCAATTTTTTTTCAAAATCTCCCTCTTACCAAGTTCAAAATGTTCGCAAGTATGGTACATTGGATCATGGTAGGCAGGAGGAATTGGGGTAGGGACATGGACTCGGATAACAGAGGACAGGAGGGACATGGAGAGGTGCACCAAACTGACCCTACAGGGCAGGCATCAGGGTTTGCAGCAGCACAATACACCAAACAGGGCATGCGGGACGGGAGTGCAGCAGCACAACAATCCATAGAAAGCAATCGGGAGGGGACAGGACCATGCACATGGACAACAGAGAACAGAGGGGAAAGAGGCAATGGTAGCTAGCTGACCATAATGGATGGACAGGAGAGAAAGCTGCAGCATAACAGACCATAAAGGGCAGGAGGGACGGATCAGGGGCATTACAATGAAACAGACAAGCCAGGAGGGAGGGAATAGGGGTCTGCACATGGAAACAGAGGGCTGGGGCAAGGAGGCAGGGCAGGAGCAGCAAGATGACCATGGAGGTCGGGCAGGATGGGCACTAGAAACAAGACACACCATGGAGAGCAACAGTGAGACTATGATGGCATACACACAGACCATGGAGGGAAGGTGGGAGGGGGTCAGGGGCAGCTAGCTGACTACACAGGGAAGGTGGGAGGGGCCATGGCAGCACAAAAGACCATGCATGGCAAGCGGGAGGGTTAGTGGCAGCACAATGGCTATGATGGGCAAGAAGGAGGGTGCCGGGGCATGCACAAAGGACCATGGAGGATAGAAGGGAGGGTCAGGACCTAGGCACAGACAAGAGAGTTCAGGGGAAGGGGCCTCGCAACAGATCACGCGGGGCACACAGGAGGAGCAGTTGCAGCACAACAGACCAGGGACCTCCACCCCCCATCGCAAAATGTAATGCCCGTGAAAAGGGTAGGTGGACGCAGTGTTATATAGAACATAGTCCTGAGAGCACGATTGAAAATGAAAACTAGATAAAGTATATGGTATAAACTATGCACCAAAAAGTGTGATATAAGATGAACCGGGGCGTGGAATATAATATGCAATACATTGTGCGCAATGACAGATTCATTGGAGAGCGCGAGATAGCACAGGTACTAGCGCGTGCTATGCGATATGCGCCTTGGAGTGTAATATGCACAGGGTAGTGTTGTGTAACCTAACTAGTCTCTAAAGTTGTAATATAAAATATGTGCTTGGGATTGTAATGTTGCATATGCACTGTGACAAAGATATGGATCCCAGATTGTAATATGTATGGCATAGCGCTGTGCGTTATAACAGAGGCATGTTAGATGGGGCACTATAACCCGTGCGAAGGCAAGTGTGGCATGACATATTCACGGGGTGGTGTTATACTGCACATGTGCTAGAGAGTGTCATAGCATACGCACTAGCTGGTGGAATACAACACAGAGGTGTGTGGCACTTGGCGGGCACTGGTGGGTGTAACACAGCATTGGGCTCAGCCAGGAGCACGCTGTGACTCTCAAGTGAGGTTTGTCTCCTTTCCAGAGAGTAAAATAAAAAGTATTACACATCCGGCGGTGGATGTGTGTTTTATTAACCGTGAGGGGGGTTTCTTGCATAGTTTGGTCGAATTTTTGTCGAATCCCCTTTGAATGGCTTGGTGTGCGTGTGTATTAAATGTGCCTGTCAATAGCTACCCATGTTTATATAAATATACGACAAGGTTGTCTACTTGGAGAGTACCCACCGGTGGGGGCACCGGGATTAGGCACGGTAGGGTGTCAGACACGTCAGAGCTTCACTAGCAGTGTAAATACATTCCACGTGGATTCATTGTATGCATAGTCGCCTTTTAATGAATATAACGCAAATCGTCATGGTGATAAGTACATACGGTTTGTCCAGCATGTCCTAGGTGTTTCTATAAATACATATTTTTTTTAAATAATAAAAAACAAAGGCCGGCCCCGGGGGATGGGGTCCCCGGGGCCGAAGTGGCCTGAGGAGGGGGGCAACGCAGCCCCCCTCCTAAAGAATTAAAAAAAAAAAGGCCATGACCCGGGGGTTGGGGTCCCCGGGGCCGATTAAGGCCTTGGGAGGGCCAAATGTATTTTTTTCAACAAAAAAAATTAGGGTGCAGTCCCTGGGGGATGTGGTCCCCAGGGCCAATAAATTAGAAAAAGAAGGGGGGCCACACAGCCCTCCTTCTTAAAAAAATAAAATAAATAAAAGACAGGCATCGCGCCGGAGGCCACGCCCCCTCCTTGCAGCACTCTGCAAACGTTCCCCCTGGCCAGTTGTAAGTTGGGGAATTAATTCCCCTTCAATACTGAGGGTCCCTGAGGGCTAACTAGCCCAACAGGTATCTCCAGTATGCGCCAGGGAGCTGCGTTGCAGACAGGTGTTCTGAGGCCACGACCCTTTTTGCACCTCTATGCAACGCAGCTCTGTGGCGCTTACTGGAGGTACCTAGTGGGCTAGTTTGATACTAGGGACCCTTAGGATTCAAGGGGTCTTAATCTCTCAACTTAGAAAGGCCACAGGGTGCGTTTACACAGTGGTGAAGGAAGGGGACGGGGCCTGAGGTGACGTGTGCAAACACGCCCTGTGGCGCGTTTTAAGTTGGGGAAGTAATTCCCTTTCAATCCTGAGGGATCCTGGGGGCCAACTAGCCCACCAGGTGCTTCCAGTAAGCGCCACTGCTCTGCGTTGCAGAGAGGTGGTGCAGGCTGTGCCCCATTTTACACCTCTCTGCAATGGCGCTTACTGGACGTACCTAGTGGGCTATTTTGCCCCTAGGGACCCTCAGGATTCAAGAGGACTTAATCTCCCAACTTAAAAAATGGCCACAGGGCGTGTTTACACAGTGGGGAAGGGAGGGGACGGGGCCTGAGGTGACGTGTGCAAACACGCCCTATGGCACGTTTTAAGTTGGGGAAATAATTCCCCTTCAATCCTGAGGGCCCCTGGGGGCTAACTAGCCCACCAGGTGCTTCCAGTAAGCGCCACTGAGCTGCGTTGCAGCGAGGTGGTCCAGGCCGTGCCACTTTTTACACCTCTCTGCAACGCAGCTCTGTGGCGCTTACTGGAGGTACATAGTGGGCTAGTTGGACCCTAGTGACCCTCAGGATTCAAATGAACTTAATCTCCCAACTAAAAACGGCCACAGGGCGTGTTTACACAGTGGTGAAGGGAGGGGACGGGGCCTGAGTTAACATGTGCAAACACGCCCTGTGGTGCGTTTTAAGTTGGGGATATAATTCCCCTTCAATCCTGAGGGACCCTGGGGGCCATCTAACCCACCAGTTGCTTCCAGTAAGCGCCACTGCGCTGCGTTGCAGAGGGGTGGTCTAGGCCGTGCCCCTTTTTACATCTCTCTGCAACTCAGCTCTGTGGCGCTTACTGGAGGTACCTAGTGGTCTAGTTGGACCCTAGGGACCCTCAGGATTCAAGGGGACTTAATCTCCCAACTTAAAACGGCCACAGGGCGTGTTTACACAGTGGGGAAGGGAGGGGACGGGGCCTGAGGTGACGTTTGCAAACACACCCTGTGGTGCGTTTTAAGAGGTAGTTTTAATCCCCTGCCCTATTATATACTAGGGGCTTACAGAGGAGGTCATGCTAATCACAGGGGGAACCCAACGCATAGTGTTCCCAAGTGTATGTAGGTGTTTTCACTGTATTCTGAGTGTCTTTTAACATAGCACTGCCTCTAGGACTGGTTAGTCAGACTCAGTTACCACCAGTATCCGTCTGAAAAAGTTGAGGGTACAGGATGATTTTGCAACAAGGCTTCTTTCTGCTCTTTTGTTTGTTCTTTCTGCACGTTATCCTTCTTCCTGCACTTTTCTTCATCTTTGAGGACTTCTGTTGCTTCTTTCTGCATTTCTTTTTTTTCTTTCTGTGCGTTTTTTCTTCTTTCTTCACATGTCCTATCTCTGTAGGCATAGTTAGAAATTAGCATTTAAAAAACCTTTGAAATTCACTGAAAAAACCATAGGTTTCAGGCACGTTATAGTTAGGAATTAGCCTTTAGGGTAGTGCAGTGGTGTTTGGGTAGTGTAGGGAGTCGTGCTGGGGTAGTGTTTTAGGTTTAGGGTAGTGCAGTGGTGTTTGTGTAGTGTAGGGGGTTTTGCTGGGGGTAGTGTTTTAGGGTTTATGGTAGTGCAGTGGTGTTTGGGTAGTGTAGGGGGTAGTGCTGGCGTAATGTGTTAGGGTTTAGGGTAGTGCAGTGGTGTTTGTGTAGTGTAGGGGGTAGTGCTGTGGATAGTGTTTTAGGGTTTAGGGTAGTGCAGTGGTGTTTGTGTAGTGTAGGGGGTAGTGTTTTAGGGTTTAGGGTAGTGCAGTGGTGTTTGTGTCCTGTAGGGGGTCATGTTTTAGGGTTTAGGCTTGTGCAGTGGTGTTTGGGTAGTGAAGGGAGTCATGCTGGGGTAGTGTTTTAGGGTTTAGGGTAGTGCAGTTGTGTCTGGGTAGGGTAGGGGGTCATGCTGGGGTAGGGTTTTAGGGTTTAAGGCAGTGCAGTGGTGTTTGTGTAGTGAAGGGGGTCGTGCTGGGGGTAGTGTTTTAGGGTTTAGGGTAGTGCAGTGGTGTTTGTGTAGTGTAGGGGGTTGTGCTGGTGGTAGATTTAGAGTTTAGGGTAGTGCAGTGGTGTTTGGGTAGTGTATGGAGTCGTGCTGGTGGTAGTGTTTTAGGGTAGTGCAGTTATGTTTGGGTAGTGTAGGGTGTCATGCTGGGGGTAGTGTTTTAGGGTTTAGGGTAGTGCAGTGGTGTTTGGGTAGTGGAGGGGGTAGTGTTGTTAGGGTTTAGGGTAGTGCACCCAACCAGCCACAATGTCCGTGGACAAAGGGGATCCTGACTCTTTTGAATGCTCCACCAATTTAATAATTTGGGTCAAGGGCCCTACCACGTCCAAGACCTATCAATTCCTTTCTTGGGATCCCTCATATACTTGGAGAAAAAGGTCCATAGTTTCTTATTAATTTCAGGCGTGTGTGCCACCTTCCCCTTCAGTGAGGGCCTGGGCCATTCTACCTCATCCTATTCCTGACCTCCCTTTCAAGTGGTTGATGGATTTTCCCCACCACATACTCTGCCACTTTGGTGTCAGGGGTCCACTCCGCCGACCTAGGATGGTAAATTTGGGTAGGCTTGAACATGTCCGAGTGAACCCTGTCCCCAACCCGGGACTGAGAGGAGTGGGACTCTTGATGCCAGGGACACCCTGAGTCCTTATCCGTATCGGAGAAGAAATCGTCATCTGATACACCCTCTCCCTCTAAGGGAAAGCCGCCGTCGGGGTCTACAATAGTGGTGACAGCGTCGCAATTTTCTCCGGACTCCTCCTCCTTCCGGCAGGGTTCATGTTTTACTGTTCACGCACTCTTGAGGAAGGTCTCCGTAAGTTTATCAAATCCTTCCAAGTAGTGCCCCACATTATGCTTAACGGCCCTTTTATTCCCCATCTGGGAGCTACTGGGACCCGCCACCACCAGATCTGGGTCACTGAACACCCCAGGGATGCTTTTCACCAGCTTATCAACCTGATCCCTAAGAGGAGCCAGCGCCCTAGAAATAGCCAGAGAGAGGGCTTGGTCCACTGCTGGAGGGAGAAGTTGGGGGGCCATTCCTCCTCCACTTCCTGGTAGGAGGAGTAAAAATGGTCTTCTGGAGAAGACATGATAGCAGAGGCTATGAGCACAGAACAAATGCCCTTAAAATCCTTAAGGCAGCCCCCTTGCCAGTGATCCAACAGCTGGGCGTTCCCCGAAGCTGTTATAACAATAGACTGAGGCACAATACCAATTACCGCCACCAGGTGGCGCTGGTCACTAACGTGGCCGTGTGGGGAAATCACAGCGTAGCGGTGTCAAAATTAGGTGAGGGTTGGTCGGGAATCAAGGGGACACTAAAGGAGTGACCGGATTCCCAAACATGCGTAAAGACCAGCGGGAGCGCTCGACGGAGCTGCCTTGCTCGAACCAGACGCGCCTGACAGGATCTCACTGTGCGCAGAGCGCACAGTGGGAGAAACTGCGAGGGGGAGAACGCTCTCGGGCAAGAGCCTGCTGCAGGGAATATGAAACAATACCCAGGCAATAATGCTAATAACGTGCACAAGAAACCGCTACACAAACAGCAACAACGTCAGATTAAGCCAAGAAAGTAAGGAATGCACTTAACTGACGAGCAGTGAAGAAAGAGGAAGCAGAAGGGACGTCACGATATTATATACGATGGACTGTGATATGATTGGACTATAGTTGCCTTGGAGACTACTCCCTAATGGTTCATTGGTTGTGTAGTCTTTTGTTTAATGATTGTTGTGTTACATTTTCTTTGAACTGCTATGCAAATAAAATGAGGAAAGATATCCATAATCCTCGCCTCCGTCCTGCCATAGAATTCATTAAACTTTATTCGATCTGATTTAGAAACATAGATCATGAAAGTGTACATAAAAACAGTAAATCCTCTTTCCTAATACAATACAGTGAGAATTAATTAAAACCAGTAGGTAAAAACGGGTCTTACAAAGCCCGGTTCAGAGCAACTTCAGGTTAACAGAATCAATAAAGTTCAATGTTTCGCAAGATCAATCTCATGTACTTCGTGCAAAATACGCAATAAGGGGTCCAAGTAAGATGTAATGCTCCAATACCTGACCAGTCTGCACTATATAAAACTGCTGAAAAAATAAAAATAAAAAGTGTTTTGCAAACTTCTGTCATTGGGGTATATGTGGGCTACATCTGGGTGATATTTTTGCTACATGTGGGCTCTTTTTTCTATGGTGGCCATCTTGGGAGACTTATTTTTTGTGAAGTTTCCTAATTTCCTCATTTACTGCAGTCTCCTCAGTAGGAAATGCTTTCAGTTTTTTACTTTGATTCCATCAAGAAGGCATTCAGATGTGTCACACTTTTGCCATAAATTCAGAATATTAGCACTCTAGCTGTTCATTAGATCACTGTAGTAAAGCTACTGCTCACCAGGGAGTTAACTGGAAGTCTACTGCTGGTATTGAAAGTGATTGTTTCAGTCTGCATGTCAGACTTTTCTAATGAAATAGAAGAGGATTTGAGATCTCACTTAAAACATGCCCTAAATTTTCTTTCTGCAGCACTAACCATAATTTCTATGGCAAAATGAACCCCCTCATTTTGTTCCTTTTTAAATTAAATGTTTTAAGTGTTACCAGTCTATTCCAATCAAGATGGCTTCAGGTGTACCATAATTTTGTCATAAGTAAGGCTGCTAGCTCTCTAGTTGTTCTTTAGAACACTCTGGGAAGCTGCAGTAGAACACAAAGGCATCAACTGACAGACTGTTCCTGTTAAAATATAACAGGAAGATATTTGAGATCTCACTTAAAACATGTCCTAATTTTTCTTTCTACAGCAATAACCATAATTTCTATGACAAAATGAACCCCCTCATTTTGTTCCTTTTTAAATTAAATGTTTTAATAGTTACCAGTTTATTCCAATCAAGATGGCTTCAGGTGTGCCATAATTTTGTCATAAGTAAGACTGTTAGCGCTCTAGTTGTTCTTTATAACACTCTGGGAAGCTGCGGTAGAACACAAAGGCATCAACTGACAGGATGCTCCTGATGAAATATAACAGGAAGACATTTGAGATCACACTTGAAACATGTCCTATTCTTTCTTTCTACAGCACTAACAATAATTTCTATGACAAAATGAACCCCATTATTTTGTTCCTTTTTACATTAAGGTGCAGATTCCGATTCGTCAAAAAAAATTACCGTCCGACTCGCATCCGTATTTTTTTACATACGAATCGTACAAGTCCCGTACAAACGGCGAAGTACGATTCGTACGTGAAAAATCCATACGAATGACTTCGGGAAAAGTCTACGACACGTCCCCGGACATTTTTACATACAAATTGTAAAAGTGAAGTCCGAGCGCGCAAGTACGATCCGTACCGGCCGTCTGAAAACACAAGCGCATGGGAAAGGCTCCGTACGGATCGAACGCCGTACCACTTGTATCCGGGTAAACTTGTGCCCGGGATACGAGTCGTACAGCCCCCTCCTCCCCCCCACATGTCTGCCCCATACCCCCCATGTCCGCACTGTACCCCAGCCCCGTACGTGTACGCACCATACCCCACCACCGTACCCCAGCCCCGTATCCCAGCCCCGTACATGTATGCACCGTATCCCACCACCCTACCCCAGCCCCTTACTTGTACGCACCGTACCCCAACACCGTCCCCCAGCCCCATACTTGTACGCACCGTACCCCACCACCGTACCCCAGCCGTGTACTTGGATGCACCGTACCCCACCACCGTACCCCACCACCCTACCCCAGCCGCGTACTTGGACGCACCGTACCCCACCACCGTACCCCAGCATCCTGTATGTACGAACAGCATTGCATATGTGAGCACTGTACAACAACATCGCGTATGTACGCACATTACATACGCTAAAACGACTCGTACAGAACCAGGACACTGCAAAACAGCACAAGGAGGGTCAATTCGAATCGCACAACACCACAAAACACATCTACAGTACTAAAAACATCTAAAAGACTGACCTGGCACATCCAAACAGGCAAACAGAGGCCCAAACTCACAACCACCTCTTATAACACACCCACCAAAATTTCAAACCCAGCCACACCCATAAATGGACCAATAAAAAGGGCCCACACTCACAAACCATGAGCCTTTGCAACAGACTCACTGCTGACAGACACCACACACAAACAACTGCACCCATACACCTTAACTTACACACCATCACACAACCTCCTTCAAACATACCCCCTCTACACATTCACTCACACACCTACACATTCACACCCACACACCCACAACCATCCACACCCACACCCCACGCCCACAGACAAGAATCCAAAGTTCACAAGGGAGGAGCTGGACATCCTTGTCAACGAAGTCATCAGAGTCGAGCCACAGCTCTTTGGAACATTGGTTAGACAGACCAGCATAGCCGAAAAATCACGCCTGTGGCAGAGGATCGTCGATCGGGTGAATGCTGTTGCGCCCATCAGAAGGACCAGGAATGAATGCCAAGCCAGGTGGTACGATCTGCGCAGGGCAGTCAAGCGCAAAATGAACGAGGACTGCGCCCAGAGTAACATAACAGGAGGTGGGCTGCCCCGCAGACCGGTACATTACCATCCCTGGGAGGAGAAGGTGATGGCCCTGCTTCCGCCGGTGGGAGTACACGGAGTCGAAGGAGTTGCCGAGCCTGGTGAGTACACAAACAACTTACGTAACATGGGGCTAATGGCATCTACACCCCAACTACAACAAATGCACACACCTACCCCCAAGCCCTCACCGGACACAACCACACTCAAAAACAACACTCATGCCACTAACATATGTAGGCCCCATTCACAAAGCAAGGCCATGCCATGTCCCAGCCTACACAAACCACAAACCCAAGACTGGATGTCCAGGATACTGGGAGGGTGGGGATCACTAAACATATTGTACAACTCAGAAACAGACACCATTGCCCTCAGCCCATATGGCCCAGATACATACCCATGCACCATGAGCAATGCACAGGGACTGGCAAAGTACTGACAAGGTAGCTGACACTTGGCCCTGCTGTAGCCAGCACAAGGCCCTCCTGTGACAACTGCAAAATCTAATACAAACACAACCAGCTCAGATATCTAGGACAGGAACTCACAGTCACTGACATGGCAGCATGCTCCATGGGGGGACAGATACATCACCTGCAAGACCCACTGCCAAATCACACTACACCTACCAGCAGGCACCGCCAATCAATCAACAATCAATCAGGGTACTTGTAAGGTGCGCTACTTACCTGTGAGGGTCTCAAGGTGCTGAGGGGGGGGGGGTTCCACTACTGCTCGAAGAGCCAGGTCTTGAGGAGTCATCTGAAGGCAAGTAGGTCTTGGGTCAGTCGTAGATGGGTTGGGAGGGTGTTCCAGGTCTTGGCGGTGAGGTAGGAGAAGGATCTCCTGCAGGCGGTCGTACGTTGGATGCGGGGGATAGCTGCGAGGGCGAGGCTGCCGGAGCGGAGCTGGCGGGTGGGGTTGTAAAAGCTGAGTCTGGTGTTCAGGTAGGCTTGCCCGGCGTTGTGGAGTGCCTTGTGTGAGTGGGTGAGGAGCTTGAAGGTGATCCTCTTGTCGATGTGGAGCCAGTGCAGGTCACTCAGGAGGGGGGTGATGCGGCTGTGGCCGGGGGCGTTGTCGATCAGTCGTGCGGAAGCTTTTTGGAAGCGTTGTATCCGCCGTTGGTGTTTGGATGGGAGTCCTGAGTAGAGTGCATTGCCGTAGTCCAGTCAGCTGCTGACGAGGGCCTGTGTCACTGTTCTATTTGTTTCGGTCGGGATCCATCAGTCGATCCGGCGGAGCGTGCGTCGGGTGTCGTAGCAGGAGGAGGAGACGGCGTTGACATGCTTGGACACGGAGAGGGAGGATGCGAGGATCAATCCTAGGTTGCGTGCGTGGTGGGTGGGTATTGGTGCTGTCCCCAAAGCGATCGGCCACCAGGAGTCGTCCCAGGCTGAGGGTGTGGGTCCCAGGATGAGGACCTCCGTCTTGTCCGAGTTCGGTTTCAGATGGCCGCTCCGCATCTAGTCGGCGATGGACCTCAGCCCTTGTGGATGTATTTTTTGGCGGTGTGAGGGTCCTCGGTGAGGGAGAGGATGAGCTGGGTGTCGTCGGCGTAGGAGATGGTTTTGAGGTGGTGGGGGCGGGCCACTTGTGTGAGGGGGGCCATGTGGATGTTGAACAGCATCGGGCTGAGGGATGATCACTCACCCCTTACACAAGCACACACCCCCGGGGCAGCCAATGGAGTTACCCACTCTCACAATGGACATGTGACACAACAAGATCAAGCCACAGCCAAAGAAGCATCCAAGGCCAAATTCGACATGTTAAACACCGTGGAGAACATTTCAATCAGTCCCCTGCAACATACCCATCCACAAGTGAACATTGATGTGAATGCTAGGCACATACAACTACCTTGAGGAACTGTGGCAAATAGAATATGTGTGAAACATGGATGTCACATTAAACAGCATTAACATTGTCTCTCTCTCACACACAGGGCAATGTCATGGATCTGCCCCCAACAATGGGGGAGAAGAACCACAGTCCCAGGCTCAGGAGGAACCTGATCCCACCGGCAGCGACACCTCACAACACTCTGCGGATGACCCCAACCCACCTGGCCCCTCTGGTGTCCAAGCACCTGCAGCACCTGCTTCAGGTACATCTGTGCCAACCACCACCACTATTCCTGCCACATCCCAGGAGACACCCAGGAGCCCTGCCCACACTGAACAACTGAGCCAGTCTGACTCTGAGGAGGCAGACAACACCGACACAGCCATCCCTCAGGGGTCCCGTAGACCCGATGTGCCCACAACGGCAGGCCAGGCCCGTGTGGGCAGGGGTGGTGGGAGTGGAGGCAGGCGGAGGCGAGAACCTGACCAGCCAGCCAAAGGGACCGGTATGTCACACGTCCGCAACATCATGGAGGCATACCGGCGTGACACCAGGGCCATCAGTCAGGTAGTGGCGACCCTCACAGATATTAAGAATCAGCAGGCCGAGCAACACGCCAGTCAACAACAACACCAAGGACGGATGGAGGCAAGACTGGCTGAGCTCGTGGCATTGCAAAGGGACATAAGCCATTCACCCCGTCGGATCGCCGACAACATGGGCAACCCTCCCTGTGACACCAGGCGCAGACCAGCACCAGCCACAGGGAGGGAGGAGGAGGAGGAGGATTCGTCCGACGGAGCGTCCCAAACATCGCCAAGGCCTGCATCTGAGGGTCCCCGGAGGAAGGTGGGTCGTCCACGGAAAAGACCGTGAGAGGCAGCGGACCATCCACATCTCCCAGGTCACCTGGACAAGCACCTGGCCTTCATGCGCAACAGCAGCACATCATTCACTGACATTCTCTGCCACATGGACTTGCTGGTCACAGTCTGACCAATGATGACCAACACTGTGGTCTTGACTCTGATGCCTTCAAATGCCAAGGATAGCATCTCCCCCTGTGAACTTTGGATTCTATGCACCCGTTAGAGCACCTTATGTCATCTACCAAAACACGCACCCCACCGAGAATAAAACTATTTTTTTGTCATGAGATGTTGCCGTCATTTTGCATTAGTCCACAACATACGTGTGTGTTAATGTCAAACTATGCCTCAGTGTGGAACCAACTACAGACATCCATACCCTGGGATCTGAGTCTGGTACAGGACACACATGGGTCACAATGTTTCATCCAATACAGCCTGGGAGCCCAATACTCACCCGTGATGGCCTCAAGCTGCTGAGGGGGGACTTGAAGTACTGTGCACACACACCAATCAGGAAGACGATGATGAAGGCCTACAGGTCATGGCTCATGTGGAGGTTCCCGGGGAGTGAGTCCCAGGTATGTTTGGCCAGGTGGGAGAACCATCACCTTCATGCTGGAGTGTTGTGGATGTGAAGAATGGTGGCCAGGCCAAGTTCGGATGTATTGAGTTGGGCCAACGGGGTCTTGGATGACAGACGTACAAGGTTGGTATTGGGCTCTGGGGTTGTTGACTGCCTCCTGAGTGTGTGTGAGGAGTGTGAAGGTCATCCTGCAGCAGACAGTGATCCCTTGCAGCTATCTCAGGTGGACGGTGATGTTGATGGGCCGCGGGATGTTGAAGCTGAGTTGTGCAGATGCACCCTGGATGTGGACAATTTTCCCGTGAGTTAGGATGTACTTGCTCCGTAGAGGGCGGGGCAGTAGTTGACACGGCTGGTGTCGTGGACCTGGGGGATGATCTGTCTTTCCTTGGTGTGGATCTATCAGAGGATCATGTGCATCATGCAGAGGGTGCTGCAGCATGAGGTACAGATGATGGTGATTTGCATGGCAAATGTGAGTGACAAATCCATGATGCACAACATCTTGTGTGCGTGGCTACTGGGTGCTCGTGTAGGACCCCTGCGGGTGGGACACGAGGAGTTGAGCCAGCTGTAAGGGGACAATCCTCCGATGCTTACCTCAGTCCTGTACAAGTTCAGCCTCAGGCGGCTGATGTTCAGCCATTCATCCACGGACCTCATGCCTTCTTGAACGTTGGAACTGGCAATGGCTGGGTCTTTGGTGAGGGTGAGGAGCACCTGGGTGTCAATGGCATACGACATGATGATGAGGTTGTGTGCGTATGTGATGGTGGAGAGGGGGGTCCTGGACACATTGAAGATTGACACGCTGAGAGATGAGCCCTGGGCCATGTGCCAGATGACGCCACTATACCACATGCTGAAGGCCTGAGTCCCACTCCCATGGCCTTGCTGGTGTACGGAGCCGGTTTTGAGCAGGAGGGACATGATCTGGTTGGTGTGACAGGCCCTGGAAGGAGAGGCAGCGCTGTGTAGGCAGTTGGAGTTGCACACTCAACATGCAAAGGTGTCATGTGTGCGCTTAGGGTAAGGCTGAGAGCAGGCGGTGGAGTTTCGGATAGACATTGCTTGGAGGGTGGCTACAACCTCAGACTGTAGTGTGATGTGGGTCATGCAAGGACATGAGGGTCGTGCAATGTGCACGTTGCATGTGCTGACGGTCCTGCCTTTGGAACCGCGTGTACCCAGCAGTGGCACAGACAAGGTGATGACAGCCAAATGAATGGCTGGAGGTAGGCAGGGAGGAGCATCTTTGAGGCATGTGTGTTGCGGAATCCAACCACTTTGTGGGCCCTTGCTGCAGGGGCCACAGCTGCAGGTGGTATGTCCTTGAAACTATGCCAAAAGTAGCACACAAAGACATGGATGTCAGAAAGGACAAATGCAACAGGCGTAAGTAAAGGAAGGAGTGTCCGGTTACCCATGGAACACCCAGAGAAAATGGATGCACAATCACCAAAGATGACTGACACAGGATCAGGAAACAGAAGGCCGAGCCGCGCACAGGAGACACACCCTCAGCAGGCGTTGACGGCCCGTCGTGGGGACCAACATGCCCAAATACATACACAACCATGGACTTCATGCACAATAGAGATTCTGACCCATGAAGAACTGCATGCATGTAGCCAAACTACACATAGACTCATATGCACAATCTTTGACAACTATGCCAGAGATGCCGCATGCAAAGTGGCAAGAGACCTGCATTGACAGAGATGAGGCACCTTGGAGGGTGAGGAACCCCTTTATTACTCAGGCTCACACTAGGGAAAAGTATCAATATGAACAGACACACAGGTCATTTTGCTGAACATGTGGGAACTACACTGGACACCCCCTTCACAACACAGATGTAGTAAATCCTAATGGCCCGGCAAACAAGTTAAGGGGATGAGCCAAACACCCCCTTCTGCACATGGAGAGGCTGCAATTCCCCATTGAGGCTGTTATGGGGATGTCCCACACCATGTCCACCCGTAGCATCCTGTATGTTTCTGAGGGAAGTTATACACACATTGATGCCTTCATCAGAATCCACTAACCATTAGAGATGACTGTCACGAAGGTAGACTATCAATTCATGGGAGTCATGCTACATGTCATGTGCCCCATTGTCAGTCGACATGTATGCATGGTAACCCAACATGCACAGGAGCAGTCCCCACACATTCCAAACACCTAACAACCCCAAAATGCCTTGCTGCAATCCTCACCCAAAATGACTTTTCCACATGTCCATGCATGGAACGCTGATTCAGCACACGTTGCAATACTCATGAGGAATAGCAGGAGGCAAATGATGACACGACCAGACAACATGCGCAAGAACATGTGGATGACAGACACACAAGCAGTCAGCTAAAAGATTGCTATCCGCATACATGGTCATTTACTCTACAGGAATAATGTTGTCACCATGCGAATATAAAAATTAGGGTCACACCTAAAATGATTGGAATTACATCATCACTCGAGTGACACATCAGAACACACATCTAAGTCACTTAGCATACAGTCAGCTGGACACACACATTGCAACAAATGCCACACAAGGCTCCAAGCGTGCACACTCAGACCCAGTGACTCACTATTATGAGAAGAAATTGCGTATGATCTGACTCCGGATATCCTCCTCCTCCTCCTCCTCCTCCTCCTCCTCCTCACTTGCCTCGTGACCAAGACCTTCATCCTCCACGAGTGGATGTTCCTGCTCATGCTGCTCCAGGATGAGTGTCACTGCCTTCTCCACTGCTATGTTGTGCAGCATGCAGCACACGAGGAAGATTTTGCAGAACTTCACCGGTGCATATGGGAGGGACCCGCCTGTCTTGTGAAGGCACCGGAATCAGCTCTTCAGGAGGCCAAACGTCCTCTCAATCACTCGCCTGGTCTGCCTGTGTGCATCGTTGTAACGGTGATCTGCAGCTGATCTGGGGTTGCGGAGAGGCGTCATCAGCCATGGCATGTTGGGATAGCCAGAGTCACCTACATGGAAACATCATGTAAAAAAGTGGGTCAGGAGATGCCGTAGGATACAAAGATACCGCAAAACACAGGACAAACAGAGTATACCCACCAACAAGACATGCGCGTTCGTTGTGCAGCCGCAGCATCATTTCTGGCACCCTGCTACGCCTCATGATGTAGGCATCGTGTGCTGACCCTGGAAAACGTGCACAGACATGGGAAATCAGCATGTTGGCAAGACACACCACAATGGCATTTATAGAGTGGTAATGTTTACGGTTGCGATAGACGACCTCCTGTGCCTGTGGTGGTACAAAAGCCACATGTGTCCCATCAATGGACCCAATGACATGGGGCATCCCTCCCAGGGCATAGAAATCTCCCTTGACACCTGTCAACTCCTCACGAGTCGGAAAATGGATGAATTCATCCAGGTGCTCCAACATGGCTGCCAAAACATCATGCAGGACACGGCTGAACATCGTCTGGGACATGCCACCAACATCGGCTATGGTGAATTGAAACGTACATGTAGGGCTGCCATCACCTTCATCCTGGGGGTCAGCGCAGTAGGATAACTGTGTCGCGGTTGGAGGTGTGGTGCCAGCCTGTTTGTCATGTCCTCAATCAACTGTTGGGTGAATCTGTAACGGCGTATGCAGTTACGTTCCCTCATGGCACCCAAGTCTGGCATTGGTCTGGGGACAGGCGGTGCCCTGCAGAAATTGTGAATAAATAACGAAGAGTGAGAACATAACAACATCAATGTCAATGAACTGAGCACATGCTCAACTGCTAATACACATCTGCTAAATACAGAGTCTGGTCTGTGCAATACATCCAGGACACGTATGCCAGCCAGGTGATACTCCTACGAAAAGCCAGCTACACCCGTTGATTGGCAAGTGTACATGACATGCCCTGAAACGAGCTGTGGGCCAGTGTCAGTGAATAGCCAGAGAAATCACAAGAGTGACATACATCCACATTTCAGCATTTTAAGGATGTCATCTCATACAGACAGCTGACGGCAAGCTAGACGCACAGATCACATGGAAGGTCAAATGTACAGATCACACACATTGCGATGAAGGGGTACACGTGAAAACAGAAAACACAGACATTGAGATGACGCAGATATGTCCTCGTGTCAAAATATCAAGTTAGATGCATACAGACACACGTTATGTGGAAATCCACATGTGGCATGGTGTGCGTAGATGTGTGCCATGCCCATCTAGACACAGACACATGTTGGATGCAGGAACAGCAGATGCAGTGGACGGGACACCAACAGCAAGCTCATGGGAACACATGACACACACATAACATAGTCACATCGGTGCACGCTGGTAGTTAAATGTAAGTTGTCAGTGTTCCTGTCCCTGGCATCAGGGGACAGTTGCGGGTGGTGGTGACTGTGCCATACCAGTGATGCTGTGCGTGACACGTTTGTAATACATGCACACATGTGCAAAGTGTGAAGGGGAAGTGTGCCACATAGTGCCCCATCACACATGACATGTGTACACAGGTCATCACACATCAATTGTGCAAATACATGAGGAGACATGTGCAATATCACTGCCTGACACACCTAGGCCCTGCACATGTAGGACAGCAATGTCAATGACTTGATGTACATCCTTCTGCGGGTCTGAGACCTCCATTCCTTTCGTGTGGGCATCCTATCAACAGTGTAAGCGTGTGAAACGCACCGTACACACGCTCTGAGGGCGTGTGTACGGTCCGTATCACTAGAGTTGTGTGCCCATAGGAGCACTCGTGGTACGGACCGTACACACGTACGTGTACTACCAGTGCCTACCCGTACGTGTACTCACAGTGCCTACACGTACATGTCCGCAATGGTAGTATGCATACACGTACGTGTACTCACAGTGCCTACCTGTACGTGTACTCACAGTGCCTACACGTGTGTGTCCGAAATGGTAGTACACGTACCCATACGTGTACTCACAGTGCCTACCCGTACGTGTACTCACAGTGCCTACACGTACATGTCCGCAATGGAAGTACACGTCCCGGAAGTGTACTCACAGTGCCTACACGTACATGTCCGCAATAGTAGCACACATACCCGTACGTGTACTCACAGTGCCTACACGTTCATGTCCGCAATGGTAGTACACGTACCCGTATGTGTACTCACAGTGCCCACACGTATGTGTAGGCACTGTGAGTACACGTATGGGTAGGCACTGGTAGTACATGTACGGGTACGTGTACTACCATTGCGGACACGTAAGTGTAGGCACTGTGAGTACACGTACGGGTAGGCACTGGTAGTACACATACGGGTACGTGTACTACCATTGCAGACACGTACGTGTAGGCACTGTGAGTACACGTACGGGTAGGCACTGGTAGTACACGTACGGGTACGTGTACTACTATTGCAAACACATACGTGTAGGCACTGTGAGTACACGTACGGGTAGGCACTGGTAGTACACGTATGGGTATGTGTACTACCATTGTGGACACGTACGTGTAGGCACTGTGAGTACACGTACGGGTACGTGTACTACCATTGCGGACACGTAAGTGTAGGCACTGTGAGTACACGTACGGGTAGGCACTGGTAGTACACGTACGGGTACGTGTACTACCATTGCGGACACGTACGTGTAGGCACTGTGAGTACACGTACGGGTACATGTACTACCATTGCGGACACGTACGTGTAGGCACTGTGAGTACACGTATGGATAGGCACTGGTAGTACACGTACGGGTACGTGTACTACCAGTGCCTACACATACATGTACTACCAGTGCCTACACATACGTGTCAAAGGCACTGTGCAACTGGTGCCGTAGGGGTACGTGTGAAACACACCGTACCTGTGTGTGGATTTGAAAATTACATAGGGGACAAATAAGGGACAAGTATTAGGCACTAAATGCATGCTGGTTGTCATGGATTCAGAGTTTTCTGTTCAAATTTTCCATCAGGTGGCCTGGAAAAGTCAGTTGGCCACAAAATACAATGTTTCAAAGTGGTTGTTGACTTGACATGATTCAGAAATTTTGAACGATGCAAATGCTGTCACTGGTGTATGTGGAAAGGGATTAGAGTAAACGTAAGATGCAAATGAATCTGAACTATGTACTCCTCCAAAAGTCAGCCAGAACCCATGAGAGGGCACTTGCCTGCACAAGTTTCCTGTCGACAACACTGCTGCTGTCCGTGCTTCCTCTGGCACCATGTCAAGGTCTGTGGAGAGGGCCCAGCCATTCACCCAGGAGGAGAATGAGGCATTGATGGATGTCATCCTCCCACAGTACCCCAGCCTGTGTGGGAGACCAGGGGAGCAGGTGAGTGCTGACTCCACTAGCTTTGATTGTGCACCTTTTTTGTGACTGTCACTTCCGGCATTGTGTCCAGGTGTGACAGACATGCAATGTTGTTTAGAGTGGGTCCCGGGGGGGGGGGGGGAAATGGCTTATGTCTCCCATGCAGAGCATTATGTAGTTCATGTGTGCACTACTCACTTGCATTGTGCTTACTGTGACATTCACTGCATAGTGCATGACACATTCAGCCTGGCTAATCCTTTGTGGCATTTTTTGTCTATTGTCCTGAGGTGATTCAGTGGTCCCCCTGGTGTGACAGGTGACTGTTCTCACAGATGTGTGTGAGTTGATTGGAGCTGTGGTGAGAGTGTCCAAGTGATGTGTACGCCCCCTGGACATTGATGTGTGTGAATGTTCCTTGTCATGTTGGTGAGTGTCTATGTGAAGTGTTGCACCACAGCTGCATGGAGGAAGCAACAGCTCTACCCATCTGATGTGAGAAGTAAGCCGTGCTGTGTGTCTGACTTGCTGAGCTAGCCCTACACCTGTGACACCCCACAGGCAAGTGGCACATGTGCAGAGTGAGGTTTGTATCCGCTGTTGCCAATGGCATGTGATTGATCTGTGCCTGTGTGTGTCTGTGTACTCTGCTGAGGTTGCGTCAGTGGCCTGGGGCATGTAACTACTTGGAGGTGCTGTCCATCAGCCTGGTGTCTCTTGTGATGCACAGTGTGTGCCATGTTCATGGAGTGTGTCGCACCCCTCATGCCACCTGTGTACTTTACATGCCATGTAGTGCATTGGGGCTTCCACAGAGGCCAATGTCCATATGACTAAGATGCAATTCCTTGGCAGCATCCTATGCCCTGTTCAACATTTCAAAGATGTTCAAATGTGTGTCTCTCTGACATGGAGCAGGTGTAGTGATGTTGTCTCACTTTTTCATCTTCACAGGTAACTGCCTACGCCAAGGGGGAGATCTGGAAGCAGGCCGTCAGGGCCGTGAGATCGGTGGAGGGTCGCAGTCGGCGCCTAGCACAAGTGAGAAAACGGTGGCAGGACATCCGGTGCTGGACCCGGAGGATCACCCGGGTCCTGCTGGAGGACTCACCGCCACGCCACCACGGCGGGCGCCGATGCCTGACCCACCAGATGAAGCGTGTCCTGGCGGTGGTCTTCCCTGAGATGGATGGGCGGTTACAGGAGAAACAGCAGCAGCAGCAAGAGGGTAGGTACATGTGTGTTTGTTGTGTGTCACCAGCTTTTGGAAGTGCTCAGTTGCCTGGATACACTGCCAGGGTTTATATGTGCAGTGTATATCCTTTTCCCCCAAGTCAACCGGTGCTGTTCTTCCTCTCTTCCCCTCCTTGACATGTGTTCCCTGGTCTGTGTGTAAACACTATTGCACATGGTCATCTAGGCTGCCAGTTAATCCATGTGCACATTGCTTTCTGCATCATGTGTGGGGGTGGTCTGTGACATGTGTTGGTACCTTGCCTGTGCCCTGTCCTGTTCAGTCATTTGGGGGTCCATATTTGTTGGCACTGATGCTGAGTCTCAACATAGGAGTGTGGGGATTCAAATTAACAGACTTGCAGCATGCAGGACCGATGTTGTGGCCTCAGACATGGTGTGCATGAGTGGGAGATATGCATATTGCAGGGACGTTTGCTCATGTTACAATCAGATCATTCCAGGACCATGGAGCAGTGTGCCCACTACAGTCCCCTGAGACACCCTTGCCTCTGATTCATGTGTGTCATCCAACACTGTGCCCATTCTCTGTGTGTTCAGCATAGGTTGGCCTCTGTGGCATTGTTCCCTGGCCTCATTTGTATTAATGTAAAGTGTGCTACATGTGTCCACTGGACAGGGTGACCCCATTTGGCTTGTGCATCCTCACACTGGGCAGTGCCTGTGTGTCTATGTACAACTATCTGTTGATGGTTGTTTGTCACAAATATGTGTTGGCAGCCTCACGAGGTGATGTGGAGTACATTTGGGATTTCTTGATGCACATTTGAGTAAACCCAGATTAAGAGGTGTAACTTCTTGATCTGTCTCACTCACATTGTGTCAGGCATGGGGGGTTTGTGTGGGCAAGGCCTACATGTCCAAACCTTATGGCTCCTTGCCAGGTCTGACCTGTGTGTGATAATTGTCTGGACAGACACTCAACATGCAGTGACCCAGTCATGTTGTGCAGGGTTTAATTTTAGTGCTTTGCTGCATGTGTCAAAAGTTAAAATACATGATTCCTGCTCATCCATTTTTGGCACCAGTGTGTGGTCCAGATGCTACGTAGTTTGTTCTTTGTGTGGTTACATCTGTGTGGACATTCTTGCTTGCCATGAGTGTGTCTCCTCACTGCAGGTGCTCCTTATTCCGACACAATTGCAGGCCCATTATCTTATGCATTGTCCTGTGTTTGGACATGTGTGTCACTCCACATGACAGACAGTGGGTCAGATGTGTTGGCAACTGTGTCATCATGGTACGGATGGCCATGTGACAGGTGGCATGATTCAAGTTGTTAGTCAAGAAGTCTTGTACCCTGGCACTCACTACACTTGTCAACATGTCTTCATGTTTTCAATGCTTGACTTTGATATTTTGTTGTGTAGGACAATAATGTGCCTGCATGACAGATGTCTCCCATGGAAGTGCACAAGAAACCACCTTTACACTTTCAGGGAACACGCTGGCACATATTAAAGAAAGGCACAGTTCGAATAACACTTTTTTTAAGGTAATACATATCCATGTTCCCACAGTGTGGTGGCATTTGGGTAAGTCCTTGGTTGTTGCTGATACAAACTTACGAGTGTCAAGTCATCCAGACCGCCGTGGGGCCATGTATATGTACTTACTGAAACCCCATTTCTTTCTAACAGTGACTTGTTTGAATAAGGCTGGCAGCTGTGTAAATGTAGTTTTGTGTGCGCCTCCTTGTGTGACTTCTTTTATACAGGCACATGTGTGTTCTGTTCACAAAGTAGCACATTCACACATTCTAAACATGTAGATTGTGTGAAGCGTTGTGATACCCAAGGGATCACAATGTATTTCGTTTGGGTTTCCAAAGTACTCACAGGTCTCTGATTGTGGGGACACCTTCAGCATTGTGGTCTGTTATTTAGCCTTGGGTGCACCAATACTGTTTTGTTCACAGTAAACAAGAGGTGGCATGCCTTCATTGTATTGCTGTGCTCAACTGTTCCCAGACACTAGCTTCTCAGTATAATTCGATATCAAGTCATTTGCTGTTGTGTCCTAATTTTCCTTGTTTCCAAGTGGCATGGTGGGTCAACCAACTGGGGAGTGCATGGCTTACATATGTGCAGAGTAATGTAGATGTTACTCATGATGCTTTTCCTGATATGCACTGTGGCCTATTTTGTTTGGACTCAAGTGTCAGATGTATACAGGTCACTGATTATTTTCTGTATCTTCACCTTGCCTACAGCATCATCGGAGGACACCGAGGGGGGAGACACCTGCACAGATCTTGAGGAGGGATCCAGCACCGGTGCCACCACTGCTGGGGAGTCTGCGGGAGCAAGTGGCACGGAGGGCAAGGGGATTCAGGCGGAGGACCTGTCTGGTGGCGACACCGACTACGGTGCTGACGGGTCTGAGGCTGAACTCCTCGAGGGGGCGGAGGCTGCTACAACACCTGGCAGCAGCACAACATCTGTCACCGCCTCCTCCATTCCCATCACCGCCCTCCCAGTTGCTCCGGTCCCTTCTGTCCGTGCAGGGCACCACCGTGTCTCCTTCGTGCCAGGCACCGCACCCCCTGCTCCTGTCCCCCCTGCTGCCCTCACTGCAGAGTCTGTGGACATTCAGCGGCAGCTGCAGGTTGGCCAGACATCAATGCTGAATGTCCTCCATGGCGACACCAGACTGCTGACACAGATGGTGTCGTTCATGGAGGGCATGTCAGCAGCGATGTCTGACCAACGGATGTTGCTGAGGTCCATGGACTCTTCACTGACGGCAGCAGTGAGTCTCCTGCAGCGCTTCGTTCCCCCCACTACCCCTGCACCATCCACACTTCCCACTCCCATGCCTGTCCCATGCACACCCAGACATTCCCAAGCACGCACCCCACCAGACACAGGCAGCACACAAACACGTAAGGGCAAGCACACACCTCCTGGCACGCACACTCAGGGGGATAAAGGCACACCCACTGGGTCTGGGGCACACAGGCATACACGCAGCCACAGTCTGAGTCCGCATGCCTCACTACCCAGTCCCTCCAAAGACACTCCCCTTGGCTCCCCTGCCACACAGTCAGACAAGGAGAGCTACTTGGCTGTGCTTGGCCTCAGCCCCACTGGCTCACCAGCCCGCAAACGGGCAAGGCGCTCCCCGGTTAGGGGAGTTGATCCCCCCTGTCCACCCCCTCCCCCAGTAGCGCTGCACCCCATCCCTCTGACCCCACTCCCTCCTTTGTGCCTGTGGTTTCTTCCGGTGCAGGGGATACTCTGGACGACCTGGCAGAATTGTGCAGTGCCGAGCTCACCTCCACCTTTGGCGCTGCCCCACCCCCTGTGGTGGAGGCGTCCAGCCCTGCTCCCACCACACCTACCATTCCACCTCCTGTCCCTGCGGTGACTGGTCCTTCCCCACATGATGCCTCCCCCAGTCGACGAACCTGAGGGTTCTAATGTGCAGGCAAGCTAGGGGAGACACGTGCCCATGTGTCCCCCCAAGGACTTCTATTCTGGCCTGGCCATTGGCCTTTGTATATAGTGTTGTTGATACATTTTTTATCTTATGCTGATTAAAGCATTTTCTTTTCACTTTGCACATTATTGCATTTCAGGTATTGATGTTGGTGCTGATGCTCCAGGAGTTGGGGTTGTGGTAATGTGTTATGTTTCGGGCAAAGGTTCGAGTCTGATGGTCAGGAGGTGGGCCATGGGATCTGCGTGCCATCACAAGGTCCCTGCAAAGGATCTTTGGTTGTGTGTGTTATTTGTGTTTTTGAGACATTGTACCAAGGTGTGTCCTTTCCTCCGTGGCACCTGACATCTTCCCTGCAGGGAATTGCACAATTGTTGTGCTGACCTGTGTATACATTCCCTTTGTTGGTGACGGATCCCTTCAACTATGGCCATGCCTGCTCAGCAATGTCTCCGGCTGCATCGTCTGTTCCATCCTTGCTAGTCGCTGTACTTGTGTATTGAGTATGTTGCCATGCCTTCAGGGAGTAATTCTCCCTTTTCCGCACTATGCATGTGTGTAATCCCAGCCTAGCACACATATGGTACTTGTTCTGCAGGGTATTTGGGCACCTGACTGACAATTGTGGGCATTGTATCTGTGGGAACTCCACCCTATTCCTTCCATGAGAGACAACATCTTGGTGGCTGTCCCAGCACCTGTACATTCCTATCAGTCCTGGGATGTGCGTGACAGTGTGTGCTCCCTTTGGCTCTCTTAGTTTAGTAGGCATTGACATGACTATACAGTCTTGTGGCATGATCTCTGTGTGTGTATTGTGCTGCATCCGCCAGGGGTGGGTATGCATGTGTCATTTGTCCTCACACCCACATGTGGTGTGTCATGCAGTGGGGGAAAGACATCCATTCTCATGGGAGTGGGATACTGCTGTCAGTGATGTGTTGTTATGGCACTTTCGACATAGTTGCAAATTAGGGATGCGTACATTCACCCATGGAGTTGTGGTCATCTGATAATGATGTACACACCCCATGTCTCTGTCCACTGCTGGGAGTGATAGGCACCCACCCCTCACATGTCTCTGTCCACTGCTGGGAGTCCTCTGCACCCACCCCCATGTCTCTGTCCACTGCTGGGAGTCCTCTGCACCCACCCCTCACATGTCTCTGTCCACTGCTGGGAGTACTCTGCACCCACCCCTCACATGACTCTGTCCACTGCTGGTATTCCTCTGCACCCACACCTCACATGTCTCTGTCCACTGCTGGGAGTCCTCTGCATCCACCCCCATGTCTCTGTCCATTGCTGGGAGTCCTCTGCACCCACACCTCACATGTCTCTGTCCACTGCTGGGACTCCTCTGCATCCACCCCCATGTCTCTGTCCACTGCTGGGAGTCCTCTGCACCCACAACTCACATGTCTCTGTCCACTGCTGGGAGTCCTCTGCATCCACCCCATGTCCTTGTCCACTGCTGGGAGTCCTCTGCACCCACCCCCATGTCTCTGTCCACTGCTGGGAGTCCTCTGCACCCACCCCCATGTCTCTGTCCACTGCTGGGAGTCCTCTGCACCTGCCCCCATGTCTCTGTCCACTGCTGGGAGTCCTCTGCATCCACCCCATGTCTCTGTCCACTGCTGGGAGTCCTCTACACCCACCCCTCACATGTCTCTGTCCACTGCTGGGAGTGATAGGCACCCACCCCTCACATGTCTCTGTCCACTGCTGGTATTCCTCTGCACCCACCCCTCACATGTCTCTGTCCACTGCTGGGAGTCCTCTGCACCCACCCCTCACATGTCTCTGTTCACTGTTGGGAGTGATAGGCACCCACCCCTCACATGTCTCTGTCCACTGATGGGAGTACTCTGCATCCACCCCCATGTCTCTGTCCACTGCTGGGAGTCCTCTGCACCCACCCCCATGTCTTTGTCCACTGCTGGGAGTCCTGTGCACCCACCCCTCACATGTCTCTGTCCACTGTTGGGAGTACTCTGCACCCACCCCTCACATGTCTCTGTCCACTGCTGGGAGTGATAGGCACCCACCCCTCACATGTCTCTGTCCACTGCTGGGAGTCCTCTGCACCCACCCCCATGTCTCTGTCCACTGCTGGGAGTCCTCTGCACCCACCCCCATATCTCTGTCCACTGCTGTGAGTCCCCTGCACCCACCCCCATGTCTCTGTCCACTGCTGGGAGTCCTCTGCATCCACCCCCATGTGTCTGTCCACTGCTGGGAGTCCTCTGCACCCACCCCCATGTCTCTGTCCACTGCTGGGAGTCCTCTGCACCTGCCCCCATGTCTCTGTCCACTGCTGGGAGTCCTCTGCATCCACCCCATGTCTCTGTCCACTGCTGGGAGTCCTCTACACCCACCCCTCACATGTCTCTGTCCACTGCTGGGAGTGATAGGCACCCACCCCTCACATGTCTCTGTCCACTGCTGGTATTCCTCTGCACCCACCCCTCACATGTCTCTGTCCACTGCTGGGAGTCCTCTGCACCCACCCCTCACATGTCTCTGTTCACTGTTGGGAGTGATAGGCACCCACCCCTCACATGTCTCTGTCCACTGCTGGGAGTCCTCTGCACCCACCCCTCACATGTCTCTGTCCACTGCTGGGAGTACTCTGCACCCACCCCTCACATGTCTCTGTCCACTGCTGGTATTCCTCTGCACCCACACCTCACATGTCTCTGTCCACTGCTGGGAGTCCTCTGCATCCACCCCCATGTCTCTGTCCACTGCTGGGAGTACTCTGCACCCACCCCTCACATGTCTCTGTCCACTGATGGGAGTGATAGGCACCCACCACTCACATGTCTCTGTCCACTGCTGGTATTCCTCTGCACCCACACCTCACATGTCTTTGTCCACTGCTGGGAATCCTAGGCAGCCACCCACCCGCACCCTTGGTGCAGTACACTGCTGTCCTGGCCATACACCCCCCCAATGTTCTGGTTATATGCTGCACCAGGCCCTAAACCAACATTTGTGGCGTGTGTACGCCTTGTCTCACAAATGTACTGGTGCCCTAGGGGTACGGGTGATGCGGTCCGTACCCCCGCATTCATCGGTTGGGTACGGTCCGTACCACGCGTACCCCTACATCACCACTACAATGGTGGTACGGACTGTACCCACGGCCTCAGAGCGTGGGTACGGTCTGTACCACACGTACCCCTACATCACCACTACAATGGTGGTATGGACCGTACCCACAGCCTCAGAGCGTGGGTACGGTCCGTACCACCATTGTAGTGGTGATGTAGGGGTACGTGTGGTACGGACCGTACCCACGCTCTGAGGCCGTGGGTACGGTCCGTCCCACCATTGTAGTGGTGATGTAGGGGTATGCGTGGTACGGACCCGTACCCACGCTCTGAGGGCGTGGGTACGGTCCGTACCACACGTACCCCTACATCACCACTACAATGGTGGGACGGACCGTACCCAGGGCCTCAGAGCGTGGGTACGGTCCGTACCACCATTGTAGTGGTGATGTAGGGGTACGCGTGGTACGGACCGTACCCACACTCTGAGGCCATGGGTACGGTCCGTACCACCATTGTAGTGGTGATGTAGGGGTACACGTGGTACGGTCCGTACCACGCGTACCACTACATCACCACTGCAATGGTGGTACGGACCTTACCCACGCTCTGAGGGTGTGGGTACGGTCCATACCACGCATACCCCTACATCACCACTACAATGGTGGTACGGACCGTACCCACGCCCTCAGAGCGTGGGTACGGTCCGTCCCACCATTGTAGTGGTGACGGGTATGCGTAGACGTCCACTTCCGTTGTGGCGGTACGCAGGGATTGGTGGACACGCCCCCCGAAGTGACCAGAGCCTGGAGGTAATGTATGTACAGAATATAGTTTTTTTAAATTGGGTAGGGGTTATGTTTCCTGCCCCTCGCCCCCCCCCCCTTAGCCCCTGGGTGTTGTTCTGACCCTCTGCGGCGTGCGCGGCGGTTTCGGTGCACCAGGTCGTAGGCTAGGAGGGCCGGGTTGACACGTAGGATGGGGTCCATGGCTGTCCATCACGTACCGATGCTCCTCCTTCGTGTCGTCCTCAATTTCCCGGGAGTTTTTGGCTGCCGTAAAATATTAGCCGTGCGGAGTGACGTAGGCACGAATCGTACTTGCTGGTCCAGAAAACGCTTCCTGACTCCGTCCAGACGTCACGTACGCGATGTCCCGGATCGGAATTGTGGGTATTTTTTTGCCACACGTAGTTTTGTACGATTCGTACGGAAATGGTATTTCTGTGCGAATCGTACTTGCTGGTTTGTAAGGTGGATTTCCCGGGTACGAGTCGTATGGAGAATACGCTCCGTACGACCATTCGTACCCGGGTTTTACAGGATCGGAATCGGCCCCTTAATGTTTTAAGTGTTACCAGTTTATTCCAATCAAGATGGCTTCAGGTGTGCCATACTTTTGTCATAAGTAAGGCCGTTAGCGTTCTAATTGTTCTTTGGAACACTCTGGAAATCTGCAGTAGAACACAAAGGCATCAACTGACAGGCTGCTCCTGTTGAAATATAACAGGAAGATATTTGAGATCTCACTTAAAACATGTCCTAATTTTTCTTTCTACAGCACTAACCATAATTTCTATGACAAAATGAACCCCTGATTTTGTTCCTTTTTAAATTAAATGTTTTAAGAGTTACCAGTTTATTCCAATCAAGATGGCTTCAGGTGTGCCATAATTTTGTCATAAGTAAGACTGTTAGCACTCTAGTTGTTCTTTAGAACACTCTGGGAAGCTGCAGTAAAACACAAAGGCATCAACTGACAGGCTGCTCCTGTTGAAATATGACAGGAAGATATTTGAGATCACACTTGAAACATGTCCTAATTTTTCTTTCTACAGCACTAACCATAATTTCTATGACAAAATGAACCCCATCATTTTGTTCCTTTTTAAATTTTATGTTTTAAGTGTTACCAGTTTATTCCAATCAAGATGGCTTCAGGTGTGCCATACTTTTGTCATAAGTAAGGCTGCTAGCGCTCTAGTTGTTCTTTAGAACACTTTGGGAAGCTGCAGTAGAACACAAAGGCATCAACTGACAGGCTGCTCCTGTTGAAATATAGCAGGAAGATATTTGAGATCTCACTTAAAACATGTCCTAATTTTTCTTTCTACAGCACTAACCATAATTTCTATGACAAAATGAACCCCCTCATTTTGTTCCTTTTTAAATTAAATGTTTTAAAAGTTACCAGTTTATTCCAATCCAGGTGGCTTCAGGTGTGCCATTATTTTGTCATAAGTAAGACTGGTAGCGCTCTAGTTGTTCTTTAGAACACTCTGGGAAGCTGCGGTAGAACAAAAAGGCATCAACTGACAGGCTGCTTCGGTTGAAATATAACAGGAAGATATTTGAGATCACACTTGAAACATGTCCTAATTTTTCTTTCTACAGCACTAACCGTAATTTCTATGACAAAATTAACCCCATCATTTTGTTACTTTTTAAATGAAATGTTTCAAGTGTTACCAGTCTATTTCAATCAAGATGGCTTCAGGTGTGCCATACTTTTGTCATAAGTAAGACTGTTAGCGCTCTAGTTGTTCTTTAGAACACTCTGGGAAGCTGCAGTAGAACACAAAGGAATCAACTGACAGTCTCTGCCCTTGTTGGATATACATGATTTACTGAGAATGACAGACTTCATTCTCACATGACTGAGAAAGATAATGTGAATTTACAGAAAATATGCTCTCATTTTAGCTTTAGTTTTCTCTCAAACATGATTCATGATATCCCAGCAGAAGGTTTTTCACAGGGTAAAATCACCTTAGAATACACCACAATTCCTGAAATTAGTATGGTACCATCAACAAATGAATTCTAATGTAACTAAAGTCTGTTATCACCCTTTATAGTTCTCCTTTTGGTAACCCTCAAAATCTTTGATTCACTACAATGCATTTCAATGGGGTACTATCATGTATATTGGTCCCAAGATGGCTGCCAGCAATTCCAGGATAAAGTGCTGACAGCCAATCAGATCTCACAATGAGATGTGTCGTTAGGCTCCGACCAGATATGGAAACTTTTTCTTTTTCTAATTTCTCATGAACTACTGAACAGATTTATACCATTTAACAAAAAGGGATCTTTCTGAACAAAGGGCTACCTTTTTGCCAAATTTGGTGTAATTCCGTTCAGCAGTTCGGGTTGTAGCCTTGTCTAAAGTTTCCTATGGGAATTAACATGGAGAAAACACGTTTTGGGACCCACTTTTTTCTTGGCCCCCACTTGCCAAATCACCCTGAAACTTTCAAGATAGGAACTGACCGTAGCGCCCCACTAGTTTTGAAAATTATTCGAAGATTCGTCAACCGACGCCAAAGTTATTGGGAAAAGAATGTTACGATTTTCCTATGGATAATAGGTCCTAACTATAACTACCTACTGGCCAGTAGGTAATATATATATATATATATATATATATTCACTGAAAAAACCATAGGTTTCATGCACGTTATAGTTAGGAATTAGCATTTAAAAAACCTTAGAAATTCACTGAAAAAACCATAGGTTTCAGGGGCGTTATAGTTAGCTGGACTTTTCACTCGTACAAAACCATTGAAATTCCCCCGCTATAGTCAGTTCATCTAACTATAACTCGCGCGCCCGCAATGCACTGCTGATGACGTCACTTATTACATCACTCATGACATCACTCATGACATCACTGATGACATCTCAAATGACATCACTGATGACATCACTGAAGACATCATCCAGTTAATGTGTGTTTTTCTGAAAATTACATATGTTTTATATATGTATATCTCAAGGTCGATGGAAGAATAAATGGGTATATAAGTGTCTAAATGGATGATTTGTTTTTGAAAAATTGATTGTATAACTGACTGATTAAGTGTATCTTAGTGAATACATGGCTTAGTGAGTAATGTTTAAATATGTAAATATCTGTATCAGTCTCTCACTTTGTGTATAAGTAGCTGCATGGGTTGGTGAGTAGCTACATGAGTGTCTATATAGGTTACTAGTTGGTTTTTTGAGTATCAGTATGAGTGTCTGAGTATCTGTATGGTTCGGTGGGGGGTATTACGTAGTGCATAGGTGCATGAATGAGTGACTCACTATTTATATGTGTTGAAGACAGCATGTGTGCAGGACTGTATGGGTGGATGAGTGTGTGCATGGGTGTGTTAGTGAATGAATGACTGTCTCAATAGTGTCTTTATGAGTAACTACATATGTTTTAAACCAGTATATGTGACTATTGGTGTATATAAGTGAGTATATGTGAGAGTGAGAGATTGAAAGAGTTCCTGTATGAATAAGTATGTGTTTCTATAAGTGATTGTTTGAAAGACTGAGTATGTGTAAGTTTCTGTAGAAGTAAGTGTGGTGGTGTGTGTATAACTGCATTTGCAAGTAAATGGATGTTTGATTCTTTATTAGCATGAGTGACTATGTGTGTGAGTAACTCTATGGATGAGTGACGTTGTGTAACAGGATGTATAGGTGTATGAGTACATATGATGAGTGAGAACATGTATGAGTGACTGTATAGGACTGTTGGTGAATGAGTGGATATGTATGTGGATCTTAGAATTACTGAATAGGTTGTTGTAACTGGTATTGGTATGTCCATTGTTTTGAAAATGTTAGTTTCTATTTTTGAATGTGTGTATCAAAGGTTATATTAGGGGGAGAGGAGGTCTGCTACTCTATCACAAGGATGATGTCATCAGTGATGTCATTTGAGATGTCATCAGTGATGTCATGAGTGATGTCACTGACCATGTCATGAGTGATGTAATATGTAATGTCATCAGCAGTTAGCGCGCGTGAGTTATAGTTAGCTGAACTAACTATAATGGGGGAATTTCAATGGTTTTGTACGAGTGAAAAGTCCAGCTAGTTGGCCCCCAGGGTCCCTCAGGATTTCAGGGGAATTATTTCCCCTACTTAAAACGTGCCATAGGGCGTGTTGGCACACGTTAACTCAGGCCCCGTCCCCTCCCTTCACCACTGTGTAAACACGCCCTGTGGCTGTTTTTAGTTGGGAGATTAAGTTCATTTGAATCCTGAGGATCCCTACGGTCCAACTAGCCCACTAGGTACCTCCAGTAAGCGCCACAGAGCTGCGTTGCAGAGAGGTGTAAAAAGTGGCACGGCCTGGACCACCTCTCTGCAACGCAGCTCAGTGGCGCTTACTGGAAGCACCTGGTGGGCTAGTTAGCCCCGAGGGGCCCTCAGGATTGAAGGGGAATTATTTCCCCAACTTAAAACGCACCATAGGGCGTGTTTGCACACGTCACCTCAGGCCCCATCCCCTCCCTTCCCCACTGTGTAAACACGCCCTGTGGCCGTTTTTTAAGTTGGGAGATTAAATCCCCTTGAATCCTAAGGGTCCCTAGGGTCAAACTAGCCCACTAGGTACCTCCAGTAAGCGCCACAGAACTGTGTTGCATAGAGGTGTGAAAAGGGGCGTGGCCTCAGAACACCTGTCTGCAACGCAGCTCCCAGGCGCATACTGGAGATACCGGTAGGGCTAGTTGGCCCTCAGGCACCCTCAGTATTGAAGGGGAATTAATTCCCCAACTTACAACTGGCCAGGGGGCGCGTTTGCAGAGCGCTGGAAGGAGGGGGCGTGGCCTCCGGCGTGATGCTGGTCTTTTATTTATTTTATTTTTTTAAGAAGGAGGGCTGTGTGGCCCCCCTTCTTTTTCTAATTAATTGGCCCTGGGGACCGCATCCACCAGGGCGTGCACCCTAATTTTTTGTTGAAAAAAATACATTTGGCCCTCCCAAGGCCTTAATCGGCCCCGGGGACCCCAACCCCAGGGTCATGGCCTTTTTAAAAAAATAAATCTTTAGGAGGGGGGCTGCGTTGCCCCCCTCCTCTGGCCACTTATGGCCCCGGGGACCCCATCCCCCGGGGACGGCCTTTGTTGTTTATTACATTTAAAAAAAATATATTTATAGAAACACCTAGGACATGCTGGACAAACAGTATGTACCTATCACCATGACGATTTGTGTGATATTCATTAAAAGGCGACTATGCATACAATGAATCCACGTGGAATGTATTTACACCGCTAGTGAAGCTCTGATGTGTCTGACGGCCTACCGTGCCTAATCCCGGCGCCCCCGCCGTTGGGTACTCTCCAAGTAGACACCCTTGTCGTTTATTTATACAAGCATGGGTAGCTATTGACTGGCACATTTAATACACATGCACACCAAGCCAGTCAAAGGGGATTCGACAAAAATTCGACCAAACTATGCAAGAAACCCCCCTCACGGTTAATAAAACACACATCCACCGCCGGATGTGTAATACTTTTTATTTTACTCTCTGGAAAGGAGACAAACCTCACTTGAGAGTCACAGCGTGCTCCTGGCTGAGCCCAATGCTGTGTTACACCCACCAGTGCCCGCCAAGTACCACACACCTCTGTGTTGTATTCCACCAGCTAGTGCGTATGCTATGACACTCTCTAGCCCATGTGCACTGTAACACCACCCCGTGAATATGTCATGCCACACTTGCCTTCGCACGGGTTATATTGCCCCATCTAACGTGCCTTCCTCGATGCCTATGTTATAACGCACAGCGCTATGCCATATATATTACAATCTGGGATCCATATCTTTGTCACAGTGCATATGCAACGTTACACTCTCCAGCACATATTTTATATTTCAACTTTAGAGACTAGTTAGGTTACACAACACTGCCCTGTGCATATTACACTCCAAGGAGCATATCGCATAACACGCTGTGCGCTGTGCGTTATAACATAGGCATCGAGGAAGGCACGTTAGATGGGGCAATATAACCCGTGCGAAGGCAAGTGTGGCATGACATATTCACGGGGTGGTGTTACAGTGCACATGGGCTAGAGAGTGTCATAGCATACGCACTAGCTGGTGGAATACAACACAGAGGTGTGTGGTACTTGGCGGGCACTGGTGGGTGTAACACAGCATTGGGCTCAGCCAGGAGCACGCTGTGACTCTCAAGTGAGGTTTGTCTCCTTTCCAGAGAGTAAAATAAAAAGTATTACACATCCGGCGGTGGATGTGTGTTTTATTAACCGTGAGGGGGGTTTCTTGCATAGTTTGGTCGAATTTTTGTCGAATCCCCTTTGACTGGCTTGGTGTGCATGTGTATTAAATGTGCCCGTCAATAGCTACCCATGTTTGTATAAATAAACGACAAGGGTGTCTACTTGGAGAGTACCCAACGGCGGGGGCGCCGGGATTAGGCACGTGCTATCTCGCACTCTCCAATGAATCTGTCATTGCGCACAATTATATTTCACGCCCCGGTTCATCTTATATCACACTTTTTGGTGCATAGTTTATACCATATACTATATCTAGTTTTCATTTTCAATCATGCTCTCAGGACTTTGTTCTATATAACACTGCGTCCACCTACCCTTTTCACGGGAATTACATTTTGCGATGGGGGTGGAGGGTCAGGTGGTGTTTCTGCCAAGTGAGCCCGGAGTCACAGTCACAAACGTCCTCTTCTTCCTGAATAAAAGTGAGATTATGCTGCATACTTGTTCATATTTTAAGTAGTTCGCACAGACACACATTTTAAAAACAATAAAGTTCCTAATACCCAACTTCTCTGAACAGTTAGCTTGCTGCCCCAACACCTCCTCCCTATCCTCTGTTGTCTGAATCCATGGACTAGCCTCCTCCCTCCTGGCATGCATGGTCTGATGTGCTGCCACTGCCCTCCATTTAGCATGATGTACCAGTCCACTCCTCCTGCCCTCCATTGCCCAATTCTATGGCCCATCATTGACCTCTTGCTTAGCCTCTGTGCTTAGCTTGCTGCCCCTATTCTCCTTCCCCCTGCCCTCCGATGTCTTTGTGCATGCCCCTGCTCCATCCTTTTTGCCCACCATGTTCCATGGACCTGCCACTCCTATCTACTCTGAGTGTTCTGTTGAGCTGCCACTCCCCTCCCACCTGCCTAGCATTGTCAGATGACTGTAACCTGTCCCTGTCATCTCCACCCTGCTTGTTCACATGCCATGCCCCTATCCCCTTCCTCCTGTCCTCCATGGTCCATTTTACTGCCACAGCCTCCTGCCCTCCCTGGTCTGTTGTGCTGCAACTGCTCCTCCTGCCTGCCCCGCGCGGTCTGTTTTGAGGCCCCTTCCCCTGAACTCTCTTGTCTGTGCCCAGGTCCTGACCCTCCCTTCTATCCTCCATGGTCCTTTGTGCATGCCCCTGCACCCTCCTTCTTGCCCATCATAGCCATTGTGCTGCCACTAACCCTCCCGCTTGCCATGCATGGTCTTCTGTGCTGCCATGGGCCCTCCCACCTTCCCTGTGTGGTCAGCTAGCTGCCCCTGACCCCCTCCCACCTTCCCTCCATGGTCTGTGTGTATGCCATCATAGTCTCACTGTTGCTCTCCATAGTGTGTCTTGTTTCTAGTGCCCATCCTGCCTGACCTCCATGGTCATCTTGCTGCTTCTGCCCTGCCCCCTTGCCCCTAGCAATCTGTTTCCATGTGCAGACCCCAATTCCCTCCCTCCTGGCTTGTCTGTTCCATTGTAATGTCCCTGATCCGTCCCTCCTGCCCTTTATGGTCTGTTATGCTGCAGCTTTCTCTCCTGTCTGTCCATTATGGTCAGCTAGCTACCATTGCCTCTTTCCCCTCTGTTCTCTGTTGTCCAGGTGCATGGTCCTGTCCCCTCCCCATTGCTTTCTATGGATTGTTGTGCTGCACTCCCGTCCTGCATGCCCTGTGTTGTGTATTGTACTGCTGCAAACCCTGATGCCTGCCCTGTAGGGTCAGTTTGGTGCACCTCTCCATGTCCCTCCTGTCCTCTGTTATCTGAGTGCACTACTCCAATTCCTCCTGCCTACCATGATCCAATGTACCATACTTGCAAACATTTTGAACTTGGTAAGAGGGAGATTTTGAAAAAGAACTGGGGTATTGATTTTCCCCTTTGAGTTACATTGAAAAAGAGGAGATTGTAGACAGGAGACAGATCAAATAAAGCCCATTTGAGCTTAAAAACAGTGGACGTTTCTTGGCTGAAACGGGTCTGTTGGCATGTATGGTTGTACTACCACTGCCTCTTCCTTCTGCCCACAATGGTCTATTATATTGCCACAGCCTCTCTTGCCAGTCCTGTATTGTTGGTTTGTTGCCCCTGCCCCCCTTTCCACTGCCCTCCATTGTTGGTTTGTTGCCTCTGCACTCTCCTACCTGCCTACAATTTTCAGAGTCCGTGCCCCTGGCCTCTGCCTCTCAACAGTATCCCAATGTACAACTAGATTGCTAACATTCTATATTTATTACAAAAGTGTGGAACGCCTGAGGTCATCTTAATGTAATCATAACTGTAATACCTAGAGCATTTCCTTTAGAAATTACATAAATGAGAGTGTCTTATTTGCATCAAAATTATGGTGATTCTAAAAAACTAAAATGAGGACATATTTTCTGAGTTTTCAAATAGCGACAAAGAACTTTTAAATTATTTGTAATCTTTATGTTTTTTTATCCAGTTGACCACTTCATTAAATGTTGCACCTATGGGAGAGGATGTGGTGTTACTTCCAGAGCTGCAGACTTTGCAACTGAGGAACCAGGTTGGAGTTTCTGCTTCAGCTCAACATTCTGTGATTCTGGTCAAATCACTTAATCTCCCCATGTCTACAACCAAAATGAATTTGATCTTGTGTGATGTAACCAATGCTCATGTAAAGCACTCCAATACCTGACAAGTCTGCACTATATAAAACTGCAAATACACAAAAAATAAGTGTTTTACACACTTATGTCATTGGGCTACATGTGGGCTACATCTGGGTGATATTTGTGCTGCATTTGGGCTCTTTTGTCTCTGGTGGCTATCTTGGGAGATTTATTTGTTAAGAAGTTTCCTAATTTCCTCATTTACTGCAGTCTCCTCAGTAGGAAATGCTTTCAGTTTTTTACTTTGATTCCATCAAGAAGGTATTCAGATATGTCACACATTTGCCATAAATTCTGAATGTTAGCACTCTAGTTGCTCATTAGATCACTGTAGTAAAGCTACTGCTCACCACGGAAGCCTGCTGCTGGTATTAAAAGTGCACGTTTCAGTCTGCATATCAGAATTATTTAATGAAATAGAAGAGGATTTGAGAAGTCACTCAAAATGTGCCCTAATTTTTCTTTCTTCAGCACTAATCATAATTTCTATGGCAAAATAAACCCCCTCATTGTGTTCCTTTTTAAATTAAATGTTTCAAGTGATACCAGTTTATTCCAATCAAGATGGCTTCAGGTGTACCATACTTTTGTCATAAGTAAGACAGTAAGCGCTCTAGTTGTTCTTAAGAACACTCTGGGACATTCTGTTATTGGGCTATACTTGGGCTACATATGGGTGATATTTGGGCTACATTTGGGCTCTTTTGTCTCTGGTGGTCATTTTGGGAGACTTATTTGTTATGAAGTTTCCTAATTTCCTCATTTACTGCAGTCTCCTCAGTAGGAAATACTTTCAGTTTTTTACTTCGGTTCCATCAAGAAGGCATTCAGATGTGTCACACATTTGCCATAAATTCTGAATGTTAGCACTCTAGTTGCTCATTAGATCACTGTAGTAAAGCTACTGTTCACCAGGGAAGTCTGCTGCTGGTATTCAAAGTGCATGTTTCAGTCTGCATGTCAGACGTTTTCTAATGAAATAGAAGAGGATTTGAGAAGTCACTCAAAATGTGCCCTAATTTTTCTTTCTGCAGCACTAATCATACTTTCTATGGTAAAATGAACCCCCTCATTGTGTTTGTTTTTAAATTAAATGTTTTAAGAGTTACCACTTTATTCCAATCAAGATGGCTTCAGGTGTGCAATACGTTTGTCATAAGTAGGACTGTTAGCGTTCTAGTTGTTCTTTAGAACACTCTGGGAAGCTGCAGTAGAACACAAAGGAATCAACTGACAGTCTCTGTCCTTGTTGGATGTACATGTTTTTTTTGAGAATGTCAGACTTCGTTCTCACAGGACTGAGAAAGATAATGTGAATTTACAGAAAATATGCTCTCAGTTTAGCTTATAGATCACCTTCCAAACCTCTGTGGGAAAAGCATGAGAAAATAGTTTTCTCTCAAACATGATTCATGATATCACAGCAGAAGGCTTTTTCACATGGTAAAATCACCTTAGAACACACCACAATTCCTAAAATGAGTATGGTACCATCAACAAATGATTTATAATATAACTAAAGTCTTAAAACCTTCTATTAACTGCAATGCTTTTTAATGAGGTGCTATCATGTATATTGGTCCCAAGATGGCTGCCAACACTTCTTGGATGAAGTACTGACAGCCAATCTGATCTCACGATGAGATGTGTGGTTAGTCTCTGCCCAGATATATTTATCTTTTTAACTCTAATTTTCTCAGGAACTACTGAACGAATTTACACCATTTAAGCATAAGGCACGAGTCTGAACTGAGGACTACCTCTTTGCCAAATTTGGTGTAATTCCGTTCAGTAGTTCGGGCTGTAGCTGCATCAACAGGTCCTATGGGAAAATGCATGGGGAAAACGTGTTTTGGGACCCCCCTTTTTTCTCGGCCCCCGCTTAACGAATCACCGTGAAATTTTCAGGATAGGAGCGGACCGGAGCTGGCCAAAAGTTTGGAAAATTTCGTGAAGATTCGTCAATCGGCACCAACGTTATTTCAAATAGAATGTTGCGAATTTCCTATGGAAAATAGGTCCTAACTATAACTACCTACTGGTGACTGCCAGTAGGTAATATATATATACACACATCCCCAGTAGGTGGTTAGATGATTATAGTTAGGACTTGATTTCTATTAAAAAACTGTTTTTTAGTTGCCTATATCTTTGACATCGATTAATAAATCTTCCCAAAATTTCCCAAAACATTTTACAGTCACGTTTTTCCTATGCTAATTACCAAAGGGACTCTGAACAAGCCAACAGCCCAAACTGCTGGACGGAATTACGCTGAATTTGGCAGAAAAATAGATTTGGTTACGCAGATCACGCTTTCACTTATTTGACGTAAATCCGTTCAGTAGTTTTAGAGATATTAACCAGAAAACAAATTTGTATATATAGGGATGGAAACCACTGCAGACCCACTTCCTGGGGATCCGCAGATCCACATGCCACAGCAAAGTGCTGATTGTCTGGCCGCATGGTCACAGAAAAGTTGCAGCTGTTATTTTGTTTGTTGTGGAAATGGTCCTTGGGCTAAAAATGTGTTTGCAAATTGAATAAAGGGGTCAGGTGAGATGTTTCCTGATTCCTTGTACATGTTGCAAATGAGGACTGAGCATGTATCCTGTGGTCAGAAATGAGAAAAAAGTTTGTGAAATCTGAGGCTCCCTCTCGGGGCTCAGCGTGGCCCCGTGTAACTCCTCGGGATATCCACGGATTTTGCACAACTGAAAAATATATATATATTTTTTTTATACTCTCGCTTCCTCTCAGACCTACTCATATGCCCATACAGATGCTGCCACACCCGCTCACATACCCATACAGACACTCTCACATCCACTCTTACACACATATAGACACTTTCACACTTATTCACAAACCCTTACAGAGACTCTTACACCCACAGGTACAGCCATATAGACGCTTTTACACCCACTAACATTCCTATACAGACACTGTCACATCCATTCAGATATCGTACAGACACTGTTATGCCCATCACAAACCCATACAGAGACTCTGACACCCACTCACATATTCATACAAACCCTGTGATACCCACTCTTGCTAAGCAAACACTGTTATACCCTTCACAAACCCATCCAGAAACTCTCACAACAGTCTTACACCTATGTATACACTTTAACACCCTGTCATATACTCATACATACACTGTTACACCCATTAACATATCTTATAGGCACTGTTACACCCATTCAAAACCCATACAGACTCTCACATGCACAATTACATCCATACAGAGACTTTCACACCTAGTAACATACCAATACAGACCATCTTACACCCAGTCTTACAGCTATGCAGACATTGTTACATTCATTCAGAAACTCATACAGTGACTGTTACATTCACACATCTATATAGACAGTTTTAAATCCAGTTACATACCAATACAGACACTGTCACAACCATTTAGATATCTTATAGACACTGTTATTTCCTTTCACAAACCCATACAAAGACTCTCACACACACACACATATACATAGTAGGACTTTTACACCCAGTCACATACCTATAGAGACTGTGTAATACCCACTTTTAGACTTAGGCAGACACATGTTCAGCCTTTCACAAAACCATACAGAAACTCTTACAGCTACAATTACATTGAGACAGAGATTTTCACACCCACTCATATACTCATACAGACCATCTCACATCCAGTGTTATGCCCATGCAGATACTGACATACTTATTCACAAACCCATACAGAGACTTTTTCATCCCCAAATACAGCTGTGTAAATATTTTTTCAGCCACTCGCATTGCCATATAGACAGTGTTACACACTTTCAAATATTTCACATGCAATGTTACACCCATTCAAAAATGCATACAAACAAGGTTACTCCCAGAGTTACAACTTAATAGGCACTTTATAGGCACTCACATAGTGATTTACAGAGCCTCACACTTAGTGGTATATTCATACAGACACTGTTACAGTAAGTAAAATATGCATTAAGACACTCATGCACCTTAAATCATATCCATGTAGACTCTGGTATACCCACTGTGAGATCCATTCACAACTGTCTACTAGAAATATTAAATGTGCTGTTTTGTATTGAATGTGTGCTTTTGGTTTGCCAATATGTGATGGATCGGCGGATTCGATCAACATTTTTTTTAAAGAGTCTGCATTTAAAAATAAAATATGTTTGGGGCAAAATGTGACTCTTTTAAGACCCATTGCGTTCATTGTGTGTATATAATGACTACATATGCATGCAAATGAAGAGTTTCAAGTTGCTGTGAAATACTCTGTTGCCTTCGTCCATGAAGTGAACATCATCTCTCGTTTATATTCTATGCATGTTGAAGCACGTGTTAGTTTTGTAGACAGAGCCATGATATCATCTATAAGGAATGCTAAAACAGTTTTATTAACATGTTTCCAGGCTTTCCTGGCTGTCTCTATCGGTGGACAAAATTCAGATGACCACTTCCATTTCTGCCTCTGGCATATGTTAGAAAACACCAAGACAGTGTGAGGGAAAAGTTGCATTAATTCTTTAAAGGTATTCTTCATTAGGATTTCCAGTCCTACCCCAGTCAGTGTGCCCAGGTCATTGCCACCACAGTGCACAATTATGAGGTCTGGATGTTGGGAATCCATAATGCTTTCAACCAATGGAAGCAATTACTGCCACTTTAAGCCTCCTTGGCCAAACCAACTAATGTCCACATTGGGCAAGCCAAGGTCTGTGTCAATCCCACTCTTTCTAGCAAACTCTCTCACCCAGGATACAAAGTTATGACCTACAATCCATATTCTAACCATTTTGGAGGATGGAGTAGTGGCACACAGGAGAAGGCTGATGAAGGCTGTAGCTGAATAAGGCAGTTTTCAAAATGAAGTCTGTAAGAAGAGAACTAGCAAGTAAAATGTAAAAGCCCACATTTGATTGGATGAGGTAATTATGGTACTGTTTAAAACTAGGATGTGGTATACATTTAAAGTAAGTATATGTCTGATTGGCTATGTGGGATATGTTTGAAATTGCATAGTCAACCACATCTGCTGTCTTGGGTTTAGGAGTTATTAGCATGCTGCTGTAGAGTCTGTCGTGAACTTACGACCTACTTGCTAGCAGTGAGTGTTACAATTTTGGTCACTGTGGAAACAGAGCCACAAGATTATGGGGGAAGGGATCAAAAAAAGCCAGGAATGTCAACGTGAGGAGACATTGTTCATAAAGAAATAATATTTAAATATTATTGGGATCTAAATTAGGGATTTGTAGGCATTGGTGTGTAAGTGGTAGTGTTGAGGAGTGGTTTGTAAAAAATATTTTGGTTTGCCGCATGGATCTACTGCGAGGTATGGGGGAAGGGAACAAGAAAAACCAAGAATGTCAATGTGAGGAGACATTGTTCACACAGAAATAATATTTAAATATTATTTGGATTTAAATTTAGGGCTTTGTAGGCCGTTGTGTGTAGGTTGTAGTGTTTAGGAATAGTTTGTAAAAAACATTTTATTTTGCTGCGTGGATCTACTGCGAGGTTACACAGGGGGCTACTCTGAGCGCCGCAGATTTCGTCATGGATCCGCGAATCCCGCCCAAACTCACTACCACATTGGCTTCTGTTTAGAGGTCTCAAACAAGGGGTTAAGAAATGTGACAATTCAGAGGAGCTGTATGATTAGTAAGGAAATTAAATGAAAGCAGTGTTTCTATTTGTTTACAGTCTCTGAAACCTTGGAAATAAAGTTGAATAGGGTGGCATTTATGGTTACCTTGTATGAGAGTGGTTTACCATTCTTCTGCTTGGTTTCTGTCTGCTTTCTTAAGAAAAGTTTGAGATCCTGATACTGGAAAAGAGAAATATTGACCAACAATAATATTTTTCAGACATTTGACTTAAGCTGTAGCATAAAAACAAATTGTTACAGAAGGAGTGAGTGTGACTAATGTGGATAAAAGCGAGCAGGAGGTTTGAGAAAACTAAAAGGAAATGTTGAAAGTGAGTAGAAGATAAAACAAAGTAAAGTGTACTGGTGAGGAACTATGAATAAAAAGTGGTGAAGAGAAACAAAACAGGGGTATACATTAATGCAGGGAGTGACACGTGGAGTGAAATGCTAATGTATGATGCGAGATATTAAGGCATTTTATTGTGTATGCAGCTATGAAATGAAATATATATTAGGTATGTAGACTAAGATGAGCTTGTTCACACTGATGTTTTTGCTAAGAGAGCAAGGTTTGGGTACATTTTTTAGTTTCCACACATAATGATATAGCTATGCATATAGTAACAGATGAAAGGGTATAGTGATGCATAGATTTAGATAGTGAGTAAGAAGCCGATTTCTCACACTCTTTCAGAGCTCCTTTTTCCCAATTCACATACTGATACAGACACTGTTATACCCATTCACATACAGATACAGAGACTCTGACATCCTGTCATATACCCATAGAGAGACTCTCGCACCCTCTCACATACCCATACATACACTGTCACAGCCTGTCACATACCCATTCAGACGTCCTTTGTTCCAATCCACATACCCATACAGACAGTCTGACAGCCATTTACATGCCCATACAAAGAGTCAAACCATATAAATAATGTCATAACCATTCACATACCCATACAGTGACTCTGAAATCCTGTCAGATACTTCTGTAGACACCCTTTTACCTATTCACAAGAGCACACAGAAACTCAGACCCTCTCACATGTGCATATATAGACTGATAAACCCTCTCACATAACCATGCAGCCACTATCATACCCATTAACTTACACATACAGACACTCTCACATACTCTCACACATCCATTGACAGAGCTATGCATAAACTGGGAGACCCTTTGTCTTACTGTTTCAGATGTCCTTTATTCACAATCACATACTGATACAGACAGTTTGACACCCATTCATATGCTCATACACAGACTTTTACATCCTCTCACGTATGCATGCATATTCTGTTATATTCTTTCACATACTGATACAGAGAGTCTGACATATTGTCTCATACCTATACAAAGACTCAAACACCCTCTCAGATGCCCAGGTAGACACTGTTATACCCTTTCACATACCCATAAACAGACTCTCACACCCTCATACATACCCATACATAGACTGTCAGACCCTGTCATATACCATACAGGCACCCTTATACCGATTCATACACCTATACAGATACTCTCCCACTATGTCATATATACATATAGATGCCCTTATACCCATTTGTATAGCTGTAGACATACTTTGACACTCTTTCCCATACTCATTCACATCTCCTTTGTTACCATTCATATACTTATACAGACAGTGTGAGATACATGCACATACTCATACAGATACTCCTACACCCTCTCAAATAGTCAAAGACAGTTATACTCTTTCACACACTTATACACAGACTTTAATATCCAGTGTCATACCCATAGAGAGAGTCTCACGCCCTCTTGGATACTCATACATACTATCACGCCCTGTTACATATTCACTGAGACTTCATTTACCCAATCCAGAAACCTATACAGATAGTCTGATACCCATTTACATACTATACAGAGACTCTTACATTCTTCCACATACATATACACATACTCTTAGATGCTCTCACATACCATATAGATTCTGTTATACCCATTTTTATACCCATACAGAGACGCTCACACCCTCTCATACACCAATGCAGTCACTGTCACACTGTTTCAGATACCCATACAGATAGTGTCATAAGTATTCACATACTCGTGCAGAGACTCTCACACACTCTCAATTGCCCATACATAGATTGTCACATCCTCTCAGATACCTATACATGCATCATTATTCCCAATGACATATGTATAGAGATAGTCTCACAGCCCCTCACATATCCATACAGACACTAATATACTAATTGACATACCTATACAGAGAGTCTAACATCCTCTTAGATACTCTTGCAGAAGTGTGTTATTCTCATTTGTATAGTTATGCAGACAGTGTGATACACATTCACATACTCATGGAGAGACTGTTACATCCTGTCACATAGCCTTACAGACACTGTTATAGCCATTTGGATACTGATACAGACACTCTGACATTCTGTTGTGCAGCCAGAGAGACTCTCACATACCTATATGTAGATTGTCACAGTCTGTCATGTACCTATTCAGGCCTTCTTTGTTCTTATTTATATACCTACACAGACTGTTTGACACTCAATAACATACACAAAGACAGACTCTTACACCCTTTCACATACTCATATTGACACTGTCATATCCTCTGATATAGCTATATAGATACCTTTATAACCATTGGTTTATCTATACAAAGACTCTCACAGCCTCTCACATATGCATGAAGACATTTATAGCTTGTCACATAGCCATACAGACAGGGTCAGAAGGATTCACATACCCATACGAAGACTATCTCACAGTCTCAGATACCCATGTAGAGATCCTTATATTCACTTACATGCCAATACATAGACTTTCACCATCTCACATGTGCATTCATAGACTGTTAGAGCCGGTCACATATATATATACAGAGTCATAATCATTCACATATATATATATACAGATATTCTCACATCCTCTAAGATATCTACACAGGTACCCTTATACTTTTTTATATACCCATACAGAGACTGTCACACCCTCTCCTAATGTGTTCTATTATTTCATGAATAAACTAGTTACTTACTGAATTAATTAATAAATGATTAAACTTGACTTTAATGTATTTTGTATTACTTTACAGGATATACAGTTTTGAAAAACAACAAGATCTACAATGCTTGACAAAACAGAAAAAGAAAGAAACAGAGGAAACAGTATTATCAAGCTAAAAGTGAGACGGAGAAACAAAATAAGGTGGAGAATGTGCAGAGGAAAAAAGAGAAGATGTTAAGTACTAAGCAGTTTCTCAGAAAAATATGCTGTAAAATGCAAAATGTGACTACAGTCTTATGGAGTTCACATATCAAGTGGAAAAAAATCAGGGAGTTCATCTTTCTGAAAGTAGAAAATGCTCTAAGAAATCTGAGACTTTGTCACGCAGACAGAAACAGTTTAAGGGGTTAAGAGCTAAAATGTTTCGGACCAGAGTAATACAAAATTTGGTGGAAAAGATGAAAACGTATAAGAGATGTGCTGCTCTTAAGCAAAAGGAACTGATTGAGTGTGTTGTTGAGAAAGCATTTGCTTTGAAGAGGAAAGTATTTTTATTAATATTGAATAGAATGATGACACTAGACAAAACAGTGTTGTATATAAAGAAAAGGACTCTTAGGAAACGGCTTAATAATAGAATGCATTTTTGCAAATGTGTTAAAGGAGAATGGAAGCATACCTCTAGTACAGAAGTATATTTTAATGAAGAAAGCAAGAGAACACCCTAGTGCATGTGGTTGATTTAACTGGTCGTTGTTATAAAATATGAGATGGTTTTCCTGTTGCAAAAGAGGAAATGGTTCCTAGGAATGTTGAGAAAGTAGCAGCTGAAGACGTGCAAGGTAGGTGTACACAGGCCCCAGTGTACCTATGAGGGATTCTGATCTCAACTTGGTAAGAGGGCAACTCAGACCTCGAGGGACTTGGAAACCCACCTCCTGTGTTGCTGGAGCCTTCGGAGTCCGTAGAGGCTCTGGAGCAGCAGACCGGTCAATCGTGATGTGGTGCCTGCGGTTGCAGGGGAGTGACTCCTTCACTCCAAGGGAGATATCTTCAGTTGTCCTTGATGCACCACAGATCCTACACAGAGCCTGTATGGTGCACAGGCACATGCGATGCTTTGGACGAAGTGGCAGACGAAGCCCTGCCCAGACGAAGTCCAGCGGAGTCCAGAGTGTCCAGATGGTCGAAGTTCAGTGGTTTCTGGTTCAGAATCTTGTCCACGTCGAAACTAGGGTCCTACAGCCAGGTAAGCCCTTTTGTACCCACGGGAGAGGGTTGGACAGATTCAGGGGACCCTCCCAGAGGAGTGTTAGGAGAGTGGGGAGGTTACTCCCATGTCCTTTGTCCAGTTTCACGCCAGAGCAGGAGCGAAAGGCTCCCAGGACTGGTTTGAACTGGACTATGCACAGGGTCACCAAATGTGCCCCTCATGCAAACTTTCGGTCGCTGGCAAGCGCACCCACCCAGGCCTAATACACTAAATCCTGTCTGAGAGGTGGTCACACCTCCTTGTTACAGGATGCCTATTGTTCTGCCTTGCACACTACACCACTGGATTCAAGCTAGCCTGGCTGATGAAGGGTGATGCTCTGAAACCGGTCCCAGGATGCTTGTTTCCGGTCCAGGGAGGACTTGGCTTGGCAGTTCGGGCTGGAGTGTTCCCACAAGGAACAAGGTCAAGACTGATTTGCATATGGCTGGGTCCAAACTGGGGTGGTGTGGTGTGCAAAAGAATGATGGATTAAACCCAGATCCTTGTGACTGGGGTGAATGTTTGCATTGTCCAGCATTTCATCCATCCAATGTTTATTTTGCATATGTCGCCCTAAGTGGGAAGGGTATGCCCGGACGTGGGTCCCGTGCTCACTACGCCACTGGATTCAAGCTAGCCTGGCTGATGAAGGGTGATGGCCTGAAACCGGTACCAGGATGCTTGTTTACAGTCCAGGGAGGACATGGCTTGGTAGTTCGGGCTGGACTGTCCCCACAAGGAACAGGATCACGACTTGTTTGCATATGGCTGGTTCCAAACTGAGGTGGTGTGGTGAGCAAAAGAATGATGGATTAAACATGTATCCTTGTGACTGGGGGTCAATGTTTGCATTGTCCAGCATTCCGTCCATCAATTGTTTATTTTGCATATGTCGCCCTAGGTGGGAAGGGTATGCCCAGACGTGGGTCCCATGCTCACTACACCTCTGGATTCAAGCTAGCCTGGCTAATGAAGGGTGATGCCCTGAAACCGGATCCCAGTATGCTTGCTTCCGGTCCAGGGAGGACCTGGCCTGACAGTTAGGGCTGGACTGTTCCCACAAGGAACAAGGTCAAGACTGATTTGCATATGGCTGGGTCCAAACCGGAGGAGGTGCCATGAGCAAAAGAATGATGGATTAAATCCAGTTCCTTGTGACTGGGGGTGAATGTTTGCATTGTCCAACATTCCGTCCATCAATTGTTTATTTTGCATATGTCGCCCTAAGTGGGAAGGGTATGCCCAGACGTCGGTCCCTTGCTCACTACACCACTGGATTCAATCTAGCCTGGCTGCTGAAGGGTGATGCCCTGAAACCGGTCCCAGGATGCTTGTTTCCGGCCCAGGGAGGTCCTGGCTTGGCAGTTTGGCTGGACTGTTCACACAAGAAACAGGGTCAAGACTGATTTGCATATGGTTGGGTCCAAACTGGGGCGGTGTGGTGAACAAAAGAATGATGGATTAAACTCAGATCCTTGTGACTGGGGGTGAAAGTTTGCATTGTCCAGCATTCGGTCCATCAATTGTTTATTTTCCATATATTGTTCTGCCTTCCCCTGCTTTAGCTTGGCTCAGCAGCAGGAGGGCAGAAATGTGTCTCTGGTCGACAGCAACCATTTTGGGCTATCTATACAAATCCTTTGCACACGTTCAAAAGTAAATCAATAAAGTTACATTAAATATCACAATGATGCTTGTCTTTATATTTTCAGATGTCTTTAATTCAAGATCTTTACTCCTTCTTAGCCAACACGTGTTTTGTCGCTGTTAAAGGGGATTATCCCGCGACATCTTCAGGGCTAAGGGAATATATAAACAGGTACTTGCTCGTGTATGCAATAGTAATAGGAACACTTAACTTTTCATATTATTGACAAGGTGACTTCAGTGACTTGTGCGAATTTCTAAAAAGTGAACAGAACTATGTAGAAATCCTTGTGAAACTGGTGTTGTACATGTTTCTCGTACAGCTTCTCTGTGCATCCAAATATCAATGGGGGAAAGAAAGAACAAGAAACAACCCCAATCATTGATGTTGTCGCTATAAAACCTACTGGTACAATTGGTGTTTGAGGCTCCCTTATAGGAGTAATCCAGTGGTTGACAAGGTGCGGGCACTATATGTCGTAAATGGCTGATACACTGACAACCCGGGAGAATGGACTCCGTAGTCTGCATGGATGTCCTGCTCATGAAGGGGCACCTTCTCACTTAGAACCAAGCACCCTGCCTTCAGGATTGTTAAGGCCTGCTATAGGGGTGACTTATAGGTTTTAAGGGCAGTGACCCATAGATATAGGAAACCTATATCTAAAGTAAGAGGTGCATGCACCATCTGACACAGGCTGCAATGGCAGGCCGGTGGTTGCATGACCTGTCATGGGTGGCATAATACCTGCTTCAGTCCATGGGAGGCCTCTGGGGTACCTATGCCCTGGGGACATGGGTACCGTATATTAGGGACTGATAAGGGTACCCCAGTATCCAATCTGGAGTGTACCTAAGTACATGGCATAACAGTTTAGGGAGAAAGCAGATAGACTGGGGTCCTGATTAGCAGGATCCCAGACAGATTAGTCAAAATCAGTATAACATGAAGCAAAAAGTGGGGGTAACCATAAGAGGCAGATCCTTCTTTCCTACATATAGTAAAAACAAACATGTTGGATACATACTACCCAAGAAGAAAGGTACACTTAGAAAACATGTGCCTATATGAAATTCTTCAGTATCACAGATACAGAAGCAATGTAAAAGAAAACATAGACAAAGGAAAATTTACAGTTCTTGGATGAGATGGTTTTTAGTGAAACATGCCAAAGGAACTCTCAGTAACCACAGGAAACTTAGTTGCCAAACTCAAGAGAAAATAGAGTTTTTCTATTCCGTAATCCCAGGTTTCGCTTCACCGAATTTAACAATATTCACCGCACTTACCTTTCACCACTCCGCATTCACCGCTTGTTTCCAACGCCTCTGATGCAGACTACAGAACGCAGACTTCATATACATGGTATGGGCTTGAATTCCACTATTGCGGACATGGGATGAAGTGACATCATTAGTGACTGAATTGTCCACATACTCCCTCACCCCCTCCCCTGAATCCTGCTTACTAGGACTGCGACCCTGTGCGAAGGGGGACAACCACTTACACCGTTTGATGGACCTGGCCGTCTTCCTGTTTAAACGTAACATTGCCATGACTGGGAGGTCCCCCCCCTCCTGGAGGCTCGTGGCTGGCTTTGGGTATTGTTGACATGGACCAGAGCCAAGGCACACACTCTCAGATTGCTCTGCATGCAGTGTGATTCCCGCACTGAAGCTCAGGAGTGGGAGATGTTATTGAATGCAGTCAAGGCCAAGAATGATGAACTTCCACCATGAACCCTTGGGTACCGTATACCCCTACACGTGTAACATTAATGGGCAACATCTTGCTGCTCATGCTGACACTCTCCCTCGTGTCTGGGGCGGCCTCACACCTGTACCATACCTGTATACCTCCGACACAACTTTCTTATAATGCACTAGTGCCCGCTCCCACATCTGTCCTCTGGGTACCAACCCCTCCCACCGCTCCCCTATTCTCAACATGGCTTGTGACCTCTGCATTTGCTTACCAGTTTTCGTTTATGTAATGACACTTTCACAGGGCAGGACACGGTGTTGTTCTTTGCTGCTGCTGGGACAGATGGATATGTGGATCCTTCAATCCTCCTTTAGAAGCTTCATGGACCCTAGAGCTCTCCAACTGTTATACCGTTGTTTTCCTTCCTCTTAACCCCTCTCCCCTCTTCCTGTGCCTCTACCCCCTCCTATTCTCTCCAGATGACAGTGACCCATTTTGACAATCAGATATCTTGTAAATAGAATATGTTTGATAAACCACATGATATGTATCTGGATAATCCTATGTATGTGCAATTACTGCATTGTGAGTTCCATTGTAATTTGGCGGCCACTATGTCTCACGTTATTAATAAAAACATTTTTTTTTAAAAGAGAGCTTCTCTATTTGGTACTTCTATAACTTTTCAAACCTTGGCATGCACAATCTGAATTACTTGGACGATATGATTGCTATAAGATTAATTTAATGCTGTAAAAGACACTATTCAGTGTTCAATCTTCCAAAATGATATGCAAATGTTAAGTGATGAGATTCAGCAAGAAGAAGCAATTGCTGCAGAGATATCTGAGGACAGTTCATAAAGTAGTAAACGTTCAGCACCACTCTGTCAAGATCCTCTTGGAACACCTATTATTGAAAGTGAAGCTGCAATAGCTATGAATGAAGTGGAAAGTGTAATGGAACAAGCTAGACAAGAAACTATAGATCTGGAGCAGTTAGTTGCACAACTCAACAATGAACAGAAGGAGATTTATATTGAAGTAACAGAGTAAATAAAACATGGCTTTTTCCACAAGAACAAACAATTCAATTGTTCACCCTTTAAATCAATTGTTATGTATAACAGTGGAAAAGCTGGCACGGGAAAAGGTTTTTAATTACATTTTGACTGCTTACCTACACAGGACAACACAGACGAATTTGTTATGTGTAGTATCAGCACCACCTGGATTATTATTATTATTATGAAGTTTTATATAGCGCTAGCCAGACCCAGGGGTATCGGAGCGCTTTACAACAGTCGAATTGCAGAGACCAAACATACATTCACATAAAATACAATGAAGGTATCAGCACAAGTGTCAAAAATCTCGAGACACTATTGGGCATGCACGTTGAGTTTCAGTGGGTTAAGTAACCAGGGTGGGGAACTACCTTTACAACGCAACTTTTACAACGCTATGCTATTACAACGCATTTTTTACAACGCAAAAACTTTTACAACGCATGCTTTTACAACGCGTGCCATTATATGGTAAGTACTGTTACAACGCATATACCTTTACAACGCATTATGTGAAAATGCCTTTACAACGCATTCATTTACAATGCATGGCTTTACAACGCAAGATGTTATATGGTAAGTACTTTTACAACGCATATACTATTACAACGCATTTTTTTTTCTTTGTGTTTCCATTTAAAAAAATATTTATCTTGTTTAATTATTTTTAAAAAAGCATTTGTAATTTGACAAAAGTTATTTGTTTTTCAAAATATTAATACTAGAGTATTTTGTCTAGTAGAAATGTTTGGATGGATAGTAGTTAAATTAATACTTGAGTATTTTAATTATTTATAATAAAGCAATATTAATTTTTAAAAAGTGAGTAGTTAATTAAAATATTAAGACTTGAGTATTTTGTCTAGTAGTAATGTTTGGTTGGATAGCAGTTAAATTAATACTTGAGTATTTTAATATTTATACTTGGCCATTTAGTTTAGTAGGAATGTTTTGTTGGATAGTTAAAAAACTAAAAGATTTTTAAAATATTAAAAGTTGATACTTAATAATTACCAAATTTAAGAGTTGAGTATTTTTCTAAATTGAATGTGTTTTTAAAAAAAAATAATGGAGTATTTAATATTATAATTTAAATAAATATGAGTGAGTACCTAATTTAAAATACTAGAGTATTTTTATCACATATGAAAAGACTAGAGTATTTATAAGTACAAAAGACAGTGCCCTTTTTTAAAGTAATGGAAGAGTATTTTTGGTTTAATTATTATAAAAATAATATAATTTTATTTTTAAAATAAAAAAAAATAATATAAAAATTAAAAGAGTAATATATTTACAAATTTATCATTAATAAAGTTTTAAAATTAGAAAAAACATTTATAACTTACTTTTTGTAATAAATTCCCACGCTTTTCCATTGTAGTCTATGAGCGTCTTTGTCCTTCATTTATTTTGGCAGCCTTACAATATACAACCCGCGGAACAAGAAAAGAAGGTACAGAAAGTGAAGTAAGAGAAAGTTTTGAAGGGAAAAGACAATAGAGTCAAGGTAAGGAACATATTTAGTTAATTTACATTTATTTAATTACAATATTGGTGTTTACAAAAATTAATTTAAAATAATGACAGTAAACAATTTTTGATTTCACATTTTTATTTGTTTTAAAAATCATGAAAAAAATAAGCATATTTTTCATAAATTTTTCAAAGTAAGTTTGATTTTTATTACAAAATATATATATTTTATTTACAGATATTAACATTTATTTACAGTAGAATTTAAAAAAGTAGTCCGCCATAAATTGAGATGCACGCGATGACGTAAGGACGTGAGCGTCGACGTAATGCGCCATTTTGCAGAGCATCGGAGGAGGAAGCAGCAGGAAGCTGATCTGCGTCCAGGTAGGAAATGTTTTCAGTTGATATTATAGATTAAACATTTAAAAGGGATACATATATAGTAAGGAAAGAATAAGGGGAGGTTGCTGGAAAACTAATAGATGTCTTAAATGTTGTTAAACATGTCCACATTAATGTCATTAATACATGACTATGTCGGGTCGCTTAAAGTAAGTTAGTTATTTAAAAAAAATATGTAACTCTTACAAAATTAAAAGTTACTGTTCAGACAGTTGATTTGTTTATTTACGAAGTAAAATACGTACTGTCGATCTTCATTTCTAAGTTCAAATATTGTGCGTACTTGTAAATTTTGTAAATGAAAAATTGAAATACAAATGATGATTCAGCTGCAAAGTGCATTTCGGAATATGGTTTGATTTGTATATTATACATCTGTTTGAAATTTGGTGATTGGTTTTGACGGGATTTAAATTGGATTTTTTCGGTAATTTGAAAAATGGAGTTCCGATAATGAAAAGTGGTTCAAATTCGATGGAACAGTTAATTTGTACTAATTGGTTTATTTTGGTGGAAATGAAGATTTGTATTAAATAAAAAAAAAACCCGACTTATTTGTTTCAAAAAATTTTTAGAAAAAATTTTTTTTTATGCCAATTGAATTTTAAAAATTACTATAATTTAAAGCAAAGCAGGAAAGTAAGTACATTCATTGTTTTAAAAAGAAAGAATGTTAGATAGATTTTCCAGGTAGTCTATAGCCACACACAACGAAAACTGTTGCAGAATTGCCAATAGTCTCTCAGACATTTCCCTTGTTTTGACTGTTACTCGTGGGTTTAGACTACCTGCGAGTGTTTGTGCTATTCTCATTTCTTGGAAACTTTGCTCCTTCTTCAAAGTTTCCAAAAATGAGTAGAAGTTAGGATGTGGTTTTCCAATTGTATGATTGAAGGAGTTATGCCACCCCTCAATGGCATTGTTTGTTTTGGCTTCTCCCTCTAAACAACTCGTGTAGCAGTTCCACCACTCCACATGGAATCGTGGCTTCCTCCTGCGACCCGATCTGCTTAGGTGTCCAATCCATGTGTCCTCAAAATAATTTAGAATGGGTGCCAATTTATCCTCGTTACTCGTATAATAAACAGATTCTATAATTGCAGTGTAGTACTCGTCCACACTATCGGGAGGAACAAAACAAAGTGCAGTTAATTTTTTAAGTTCAAACTGTAGTTTGCTATCCCGAGAATATTCTGCAACTAGGGATGTTTTCTGTAGTTTACGCCAAAATGCCTGCGAAAAATGGAAGAAACATCCCTGAATTTGGGTATCCGTGTACGTTTTAGTGATCACATTGATCATGCTCAATTCGAAATCAATAATTATTTTTCGAGGACTTGCAGATGTTTTGCTTTTAATCACTGATAAAAGTTCAGTGTATGTTGCAGAAGTCTTATCAGGTAGCAAACTATACACTAAGGGAATTACACTATTGTTAATTTTAGCATGTATAGTGTAAATTTGAGTGAAAGGATGGGGTGTACTTTTAAACGTCCCATCCATCATCCAAATTTCACTACTTTCTAACTTAGCAAGGTTACGTGGGGTACTAAAAATTAGAATACGTTTCTGAGGGTTTTCGTTGTCATGCAGAAGGAAAGGTTCATCAGAAAAAGAAATAGAAAGATCATGAGGAATTCTAATGTCAGAGAATGTATGTGGTGTAGACAATTGAATATTACTTGCCTGCTTTTGTCTCTGAATAATTCTTCTCAAATTGGGTATTATAGGCATGTTACTAGCAACATGACTGGGGACATGCTGTGCAACCTCCCTTAAAATTGATCCTGTAGAATCATTGGAGGTGCTTGCAATTGCTTTCATCTCATTTATTGTCTCTCTGATTTCTACATCCATTGCAGAGGCAGAGTGGTTATGTTCAGTGGTTTTCACAACCAAATTATCAACAGTAACCGCTCTGCCACTGCAATGGGTAGTGTAGTATTGCACGCACCTCCAATGATTTCTAGTTAAACTTATTCTTTCCTTACTATATATGTATCCACCATGGTTTAACAAATTTTTGCCCTTCCTGGATTTAAGGTAGTTGGCTGCTCCAAGGCTAGACATTATCTGAAAAAAGGAGAAAAGTTAAAAAAATTAGCATGATATAATTTACGATTTTTTTACAACATAACTTTTACTCTATCCATTATTTTGCCTACTGATGCACCTTCATGGAGTAAAAATAGTAAATTGTTACCCCTACACTATCCAACACTTTCCCTACTGATGCACCTTCCTGGAGTTAGAATAGGAAATTGATACCCCTACACTATCCAACACTTTCCCTAGTGATGCACCTTCCTGGAGTTAGAATAGTAAATAGATACCCCTACACTATCCAACACTTTCCCTACTGCTGCACCTTCCTGGAGTTAGAATAGTAAATTGATACCCCTACACTATCCAACACTTTCCCTACTGCTGCACCTTCCTGGAGTTAGAATAGTAAATTGATACCCCTACACTATCGAACATTTTCCCTACTGATGCACCTTCCTGGAGTTAGAATAGTAAATTGATACCCCTACACTATCCAACACTTTCCCTACTGATGCACCTTCCTGGAGTTAGAATAGGAAATTGATACCCCTACACTATCGAACATTTTCCCTACTGATGCACCTTCCTGGAGTTAGAATAGTAAATTGATACCCCTACACTATCCAACACTTTCCCTACTGCTGCACCTTCCTGGAGTTAGAATAGTAAATTGATACCCCTACACTATCCAACACTTTCCCTACTGATTCACCTTCCTGGAGTTAGAATAGTAAATTGATACCCCTACACTATCCAACACTTTCCCTACTGATGCACCTTCCTGGAGTTAGAATAGTAAATTGATACCCCTACACTATCGAACATTTTCCCTACTGATGCACCTTCCTGGAGTTAGAATAGTAAATTGATACCCCTACACTATCCAACACTTTCCCTACTGCTGCACCTTCCTGGAGTTAGAATAGTAAATAGATACCCCTACACTATCCAACAGTTTCCCTACTGCTGCACCTTCCTGGAGTTAGAATAGTAAATTGATACCCCTACACTATCCAACACTTTCCCTACTGATTCACCTTCCTGGAGTTAGAATAGTAAATTGATACCCCTACACTATCCAACACTTTCCCTACTGATGCACCTTCCTGGAGTTAGAATAGTAAATTGATACCCCTACACTATCCAACACTTTCCCTACTGCTGCACCTTCCTGGAGTTAGAATAGTAAATTGATACCCCTACACTATCCAACACTTTCCCTACTGATGCACCTTCCTGGAGTTAGAATAGTAAATTGATACCCCTACACTATCCAACACTTTCCCTACTGCTGCACCTTCCTGGAGTTAGAATAGTAAATTGATACCCCTACACTATCGAACATTTTCCCTACTGATGCACCTTCCTGGAGTTAGAATAGTAAATTGATACCCCTACACTATCCAACACTTTCCCTACTGCTGCACCTTCCTGGAGTTAGAATAGTAAATTGATACCCCTACACTATCCAACACTTTCCCTACTGATTCACCTTCCTGGAGTTAGAATAGTAAATTGATACCCCTACACTATCCAACACTTTCCCTACTGATGCACCTTCCTGGAGTTAGAATAGTAAATTGAAACCCCTACACTATCCAACACTTTCCCTACTGATGCACCTTCCTGGAGTTTGAATAGTAAATTGATACCCCTACACTATCCAACACTTTCCCTACTGATGCACCTTCCTGGAGTTAGAATAGTAAATTGATACCCCTACACTATCCAACACTTTCCCTACTGCTGCACCTTCCTGGAGTTAGAATAGTAAATTGATACCCCTACACTATCCAACAGTTTCCCTACTGATTCACCTTCCTGGAGTTAGAATAGTAAATTGATACCCCTACACTATCCAACACTTTCCCTACTGATGCACCTTCCTGGAGTTAGAATAGTAAATTGATACCCCTACACTATCCAACACTTTCCCTACTGCTGCACCTTCCTGGATTTTGAATAGTTAATTGTTACCTCTAAAGCATGGTACATTTAAAAATCTGCTGCACCTTACAATGTTGCTTGAAATTACCTTTTTCTTTTGAAATTGCTTTTCTTGCTGACTCTTGTTCAGTGGTATTGGTGTGTAGGCTTGTGTAGACACTTACAAGGTGATTTGTTGTGGAATCGATAAATAAATGTCTGGAAAAGTGAAAAAAGAAAAAATTTTGGACACAGAACGATGTTGAGAAATGTGTTTTTAAAAAATTTCCTTTAAAAATCGCACATGTGATATAAGTTGCAGCACATAACAATTTCCGTAATGCTAAACCATCCTTTAGATATGAAATATAATTCAGAAATGGGGAAATGTAATCATAACTGCATTGTTTTTTTTTTGAAAACTTTAGCAATGTGATAGTTAGTGTAGTATTTTTAAGGTTAAGAATCCGTGCTGAAAATAAATACCTTGTTTCGTAGAACTCGCTTTTCTGGATGAGGTGGCTGAAGATGATTTCCTTTGTTGGCTCAAGATTTTAGTTGTGATTTAAAGTTGTTTTCTTTGGGAAAAAATAAAGAGGAAAAAAATATAATTAACGGTGGTTACAAATGTTGAAACTGAGTATCTTTAAAATTATACTGACATACAATATAACTAGTACTACATGACACTGTCCTAATCAATGCACCTTACTGCAGTAGAAATAGAGATATGTATCCCTACACTACTCAGAAATATCCCTAATGTTGCTCCTTCCTAGAGTAGAAATAGTATATTGTTTCTCTAAACTATCCATTAGTTTTCAAATTAGGTCCGTTAGAGGAGGAATAATTGCAAAAGGAAGGATTAATAATGTATAGTACTAAAAAAATGGAAAAGGTTACATACCTTTTCCAGTGGTTTTTTTGTTATCGTCCCTTTAACCTTATGCTTGTAGGAGGTTGAAATTTTTTGGGGGAAAAGATGTTCACTGGTGGAAAAAAAAAAAAAAATAATTGTTCCTTTGTCAACGTTGGTTAGAAAAAAAAACAAAAAAAAACACTTTGGTAATATGAAAAAGGAGTATGAGTAACAATTGGTGAGAGTAAACATACTACACATTTGATGCATTTTTCAACTAAAACATAACAGGTAATTTCGAAACTATTACTAAATTAGTAAAATGCAGAACATTCATGGACTTAGAATACAAATATTTGCCCTAGTAATATGAAACGCTGTTGCAGATGTGGTAACTAACTGAAGTCTTATTAGAAATTGTTACTCCAGCATCATGGTATTTTTTCGTTTATTATGTGGTGAGATTGAGTAATAAAAAAAAAACACCTTTGCCAAACATGACTTTAGAAAATTTTTAAAAATAAATTTTACAAGTAAAACCATTATACATAAATAACATTTACCTGAACAATTGAGTTTGACAATCGTTAACGTGGTGAGGATGCAAAAATAGGTGCAGCTAATGAGGAATGTCAAAATCTTCCGATTTTCTGGTTGTGGAAAATAAAAAACTTGTTTTAATTTTGAGTTTAATTTTGTTGATAATATATTGAAACATTACATTTGTAAAGTTTTTATTAATAATTAAAATTATATTTTTGGTGGGTTATGAAAATATATTTTTCTAAAAACTAACGTTTAGAAATATATTAATAACTTACTAGTAGTTGTTCTGCTGTTATGCTTTCACGAGTGAATTCTGTGCTCTCTCTGAGGAGGTCGCAGTGCAGGTGACAGAGGGTCAGCTTATTACGTCTGCTCTCTCTGCTAGTTGATAATCAACTGAGTGCAAAATGGTGTCTCCCTTGTATTTATAAGTTTTACTCTGTGTCACTATTAATTTTTTCAAAAACTGCGTTCGATGTGTTTTTTTTAATGCTTTGTTTTACTGTGGAAAATGATAATTTAAAAATGCTTTTTAACAAATATTGTTTTCATTCATTTGCTCCGTTTTGGCATCCATTTTGGAACATGTCTTTTGGTATTGTTTACATAGAAACTGTGGTAGGACAAGTTTTACAAGTGAGATGGGTAAAATGGCGCCTATGTGTATGTGTGTTATGTTTCAGTTGGTTTACTTACTTTGCGATCTAATCATGTTAAAAATGTGTTTGTTCTGTTATTTATTGTTTCGTTATTTTTTAAAAGCTTAGTAATGTGTGAAAACGGATTTTTTGGGGAATTTTGAGTATTAATTTTAATACTCGAGTATTAATTTTAATACCCGAGTATTAATTTTGTAATGCGTTTCAGACGATTTACGTACAGTTCTTCTCCACGTTTTAATACACTTCCCCACCCTAAAACCCCTAATTTCCCTGCATCCCGTGCCAGATTTTATTGTACTTTTAATTGAAAAAAAAAAAAATCGCGTTGTAATGGTATGCGTTGTAATATACTTCGTTGTAACAGCTGTTTTCAGTATTTATATAGGTTTGGCGTTGTAAGAGAATTCGTTGTAAAGTAATGCGTTGTAGTAGTACTAGCGTTGTAAAAAATGCGTTGTAAAGGTATGTGTTGTAATAGCATGCGTTGTAACGTCATACAACCAACCAGGGTCAATGAGTATTAGTGGTGCCTTAGCTGGGTGTCCATAGTCTAGGGTCACACCCCCACCCAGGGAGTGATGTCATCAGCTCTTCTGCGTCTCATGTCCCTTCGCTAGGGACCGATCTAGGAAAAGATTTTTGAGATAATTCTGATGTGGGGGGGATAGCATTCCAGATTTTGGGTGCTTCCCCGTGAAGGATCAGGCTGCGGTTTTTTGTTTGCGTGCTTTCAGCGGGATGAGTAGTAGAGTGTTTGAGCTCCGGAGGGTCCTGGTTTGCCCGGCTTTTTTGAGTTTGGAGGCCAGGTATTCAGGTTTGCCTGTGTGAAGGGCTTTGTGGGTGAGGCAGACTGTTCTGAAACTGACACACAGTTTAACTGGGAGCCATTTTAGTTCTCTGAGTGCGGGTGAGATATGGTCAAATTTCTTCACTCCTGTGACCACTCTAGCTGCTGCGTTTAGTGTTGTTTTAAGGGGGGCCAGGTGTGCCTTTGATGAGCCTGAGAGGGTTGCGATCCCATAGTCTAATCTAGATAACACCAGTGATTGGGTAGCTTGTTTAAGGTCCTTGGCTGGGATGAAAGGTTTTATTTTGTTCAATAGCTTCAGGTTCAGGAAGGCGCTCTCGGTGGAGATCTTAATGTGTTTGGTCATATTGAGTATCGGGTCTAAAGTGATGCCTAATGATTTTACAGAGTTCGCCAGGGTGATGTTTCCGTCAAGTGTATCGAGCGCAGATAGCCATTCTGTAATTTGAGGATTCTCTTCTTTGTTTGAGATGAGGAGTATTTCAGTCTTGTCTTGATTAAGTTTTAGGTGGTTCCTTGACAGCCAGTGTTGGACTTCTCTGAGCGTGTTGTTGAGTCTCGGAATGTCATCAATGGAGGTGGTTTCCAGATAGATCTGTGTGTCATCGGCATAAAGGTGGAAGGGAATGTTGGCTTTTCTGAGTAGGGTTGTGAGTTGTTCCATGTAAATGTTAAAAAGCTGTGGGGAGAGCACTGACCCTGGGGGACTCCCCTGCTAACATGATGTAGGTCTGACGTGAAGTTTTTGATTTTTATTCTTTATGTGCGGTTGTGGAGGAAGGAGGAGAACCATTGTAAAACCACCTCATCTAGACCTGCCCTTTCTTAAAGCCCCTTAATGAGGAGGTTGTGATCAACCGTGTCAAAATCTGCCGATAAATCTAAGAGGATGAGAAGGCAGCATTTGTTTGCATCCAGCGATTTGTGCATGTCGTCAATGACATTGAGGATCACGGTTTCCGAGCTACAGCCCTTTCTAAAGCCCGATTGGTTGGCATCGAGTAGGTTGATGCTATCCAGGTGTTGAGTTAGTTGCCGGAGCATGCATCTTTCAAGGGTTTTGGGTAAAAGAGGTAGGTTTATGACTGGTCTGTAGTTATTCAGATCTTTTTTGTCTAGGCCCGGTTTTTTTAGCAGTGGAGTGACTTGCCCCTCTTTGACAAATGCAAAGGTGATGGATCAAACCCAGATCTGTTGACTGGGTGTGAGTGTTTGATTGGTTCTGATGCTCCGTCCATCACCACCCTCTTTTGTACCGCTTTGTTCGCCATAAGTTGGCAGGGTATGCTCAGACGTGAGTCCCTTGCTCACTTTGCCACTGGATTCAAGCAAGCCTGGCTGAAGACGGCTGAAATGCCAGAAACCGGTCCTAGGAAGCTTGTTTCCGGTCCAGGGAAGGCATGGCTTGGCAGTTCGGGCTGGACTGTTCCCATGAGGCACAGGGTCAGACTGATTTGCATATGGCCATGTCTGAACTGGGGTGGCAGAGTGGGCTAAAGAACGGTGATGGATCAAACCCAGATCTGTTGACTGGGTGTGAGTGTTTGATTGGTTCTGATGCTCCGTCCATCACCACCCCCTTTTTTACCGCTTTGTTCGCCATAAGTTGGCAGGGTATGCTCAGACGTGAGTCCCTTGCTCACTTTGCCACTGGATTCAAGCAAGCCTGGCTGAAGACGGCTGAAATGCCAGAAACCAGTCCTAGGAAGCTTGTTTCCGGTCCAGGGAAGGCATGGCTTGGCAGTTCGGGCTGGACTGTTCCCATGAGGCACAGGGTCAGACTGATTTGCATATGGCCATGTCTGAACTGGGGTGGCAGAGTGGGCTAAAGAACGGTGATGGATCAAACCCAGATCTGTTGACTGGGTGTGAGTGTTTGATTGGTTCTGATGCTCCGTCCATCACCACCCCCTTTTGTACCGCTTTGTTCGCCATAAGTTGGCAGGGTATGCTCAGACGTGAGTCCCTTGCTCACTTTGCCACTGGATTCAAGCAAGCCTGGCTGAAGACGGCTGAAATGCCAGAAACCGGTCCTAGGAAGCTTGTTTCCGGTCCAGGGAAGGCATGGCTTGGCAGTTCGGGCTGGACTGTTCCCATGAGGCACAGGGTCAGACTGATTTGCATATGGCCATGTCTGAACTGGGGTGGCAGAGTGGGCTAAAGAACGGTGATGGATCAAACCCAGATCTGTTGACTGGGTGTGAGTGTTTGATTGGTTCTGATGCTCCGTCCATCACCACCCCCTTTTGTACCGCTTTGTTTGCCATAAGTTGGCAGGGTATGCTCAGACGTGAGTCCCTTGCTCACTTTGCCACTGGATTCAAGCAAGCCTGGCTGAAGACGGCTGAAATGCCAGAAACCGGTCCTAGGAAGCTTGTTTCCGGTCCAGGGAAGGCATGGCTTGGCAGTTCGGGCTGGACTGTTCCCATGAGGCACAGGGTCAGACTGATTTGCATATGGCCATGTCTGAACTGGGGTGGCAGAGTGGGCTAAAGAACGGTGATGGATCAAACCCAGATCTGTTGACCGGGTGTGAGTGTTTGATTGGTTCTGATGCTCCGTCCATCACCACCCCCTTTTGTACCGCTTTGCCCCTCTTTGAGGCATTATGGGAAGACTCTGGATCTCAGGGAACTGTTAATGATCTTGCACAAGAGCGGGGCAAGGCAGAGTTTAAGCTTTTTGGTCAGTTGTGGTGGAAGAGGGTCTAGAGCGTGTGAGGCGGGCTTAGATGTGGAGATCAGGAGGACTATCTCATCTTCCTGTATAGGGCTGAAAGATTTCCAAGATGTTGAAGGTGGCTTGTATGAGGCGTCCTTGGTCTCAGGCGGCAGGATCTTGCTGAGGGGATTAATGTTGATGTCCAGTGAGAGTTCGATCTTGTTGATCTTTTCCTCAAAGAAGTTTGCGAAATTGTCACATAGTTCTTTGGAGGCTTACACTGAGGAGGTAGCAGGCTTGGAGGTTTGTTGTCTAATGAAGTTAAAGAGCTCCCTGGGCCTGTTTTTTGCGTTGCCTAGTGCAGTGCAGAAAAATGAGGTTCTTTCGTTCTGTATATGTTTTTTATACTTCCCGCAAGCTTCTTTGAGTTGCTCGCGGTGAATGTCAGAAGGGTTGCTTCTCCATAGTTTCTCTGTGGCTCTTAGTTGTCTCCTTTCGGAGTTGATGTCAGAGTTAAACCATGATCTTGATGGAGTGCTCCTCTTTTTTTTTATTTCAGAGGAGCTATTTGATCAAGGATGGACGTCATCTTTGAGGTGTAGTGCGAGGTAAGTTCCGTTGCGGAAAGGTGATCAGAGAAGCTGGGAAGGAGCGCGCGTATCCTTTTGTCTAGGTCTGTTAAAAGAATCTGTGTTAGATTTCTGGATCATTTGGGGGGGTTCTGCAGGGGGAACTGGAGAAGAGCTTTTTGGTTAATGTGAAATAGGATGTTGTGGTGGTCGGACCAGTCCACGGGGAGGACATGGTCGATCGTCACTGTGTCATTTTGAGCGATAATGGCATCTAAGGTTGCCCCAGTATTGTGCGTTTCTTAGGAGCAGAATTGGGTCAGATTGTTGTCCTGAACAAGATTGTTAAGGGTCAGAATTAGTGGATTGTTTGCCTCATTCCAATGTAGGTTGAGGTCACCGAGAATTAGGTTATTTGAGTCACCGAGTGAGCAGTGGGCAATCAAATCCGACAGGTGTTCCCCAAATGTGGACGTGTTGCCTGGGGATGGTATAAGATGTCAGAGAATTGCTCTGTTGTCATTTGTCTTGATGTTGGTGGTGAGACATTCAATGGAGCTGTAATTGAAGGAGTCCTTTTCTAAAATAGCAATGGTGTTCTTGTGTATGATTGCTATGCCTCCGCCTCTTTGGTCTTTTCTGTCCTTGTTGATGATAGTGAAGCCTGGGGGCACCAACATATCTAGGTTTGGTGTGGAGAACTCGTTTAGCTAAGTCTCGGTTATAAACGCAATGTCTATGTCATGCGAGAGGATGGTTTCCGCAAGTTCTGTTGCATGTTTAGCGGCTGATCTACAGTTTATGAGCATGCATTTGGTAGTGGATTCCTCTTTGGTGTGCTTCTTTATGGGAAGGCTCTGGGAATGGGAGTGAGGAGGACCGGGGGTCTTGGTGAATTCGAGGAGCGGTGGTCTATTCCAAAACCGGTGATCACTTGTATCTGGGCTATGGAGGAGGCTGTGAGGGGAGAGTTGTAGGATAGAGATAGCTCTGTCGCCTCCTTAGAGGACATGACTGCTTTGGTTCTTCTAGGTCTCTGATTTCGATACTCTGAGTCAGTTTTTCTGGGTCTTTGTGTCAAGGTCGTGGGGGTGGATGGGGTTCACAGGGTCTCTGAGTTCGGGTGCCTTTTTCTCTCTGTTTCTTGAGTAGAAGAGAGTTGCAGGGTGCCTTGATCAACTTAAGGGCTAGTAGCCAAGATAGTGGGGGCCACTTTTGATGGGACGGTTCTAGTTGGCAGGTTCAGCTAAATCAATTTGTTTATTAGTCTGCTTCCAAACTGGTTGTGTTGGGGTGAGGACGGCTCTTCAAAGGTCAGAGCTTGATCAAGGGTCGAGTTTGGTCTATTGTATGCATTGTTTCAATGGCTGAGGTGGCGCTGGGGAACATTCAGATTGGTTGAGGTGGGATGAGGAAAGCTCTTTTGAGGTCAGAGCTTGGTAGAGGGTCAGGCTTGTTCAATTACATGTCATGCTTCAATAGCTGATGAGGCGCTGGGGAACATCGCCAGGAGGAGGATTTGTTGGGTCATTCTCATTGGATCTAAGAGGTGGGGGCTTCATGACCCACTGAGCACTCCCTTACCTTACGATCGGACTGCGGACTTTCGGATCCAGGCGGTGCTTGGTCAGACGAGCACTGGCCTGTACCTTTTTGTTGGAAAAAATCTTGCGCGGGCTGTTCCTGGAGTCAAGATGCTCGGAGTGTGGATCGACGTTTCCTTGGCGGAGGTGGCTTGGTTCCAGCTCACCTTCATTTGGACCGTTCCTGTGGGTCCTGCCTTTCTTGTGGTGTGTGGTGGGGGGCGGGGTTTTTGCAGTGAATGTGGTCCTGCTCTCTGAAGTTCTGTGTCAGGGGTCCTTCCCCGCTGTCATTAAAGCCTTAGCATTTAAACTGGGAATAGTGTAACCAGGTTGAGTGGATTATCTGAACACAATATTAAAGGAATTACTCTACATCGGCTATTAATGCTACCTGTAGAACATGATAATAAACTGGAATGCCAGAAGTTATCTGGGGAAGCATGTCATGAGGTAGCAATAGTTGTGAATAAAATGAAGCTTTTAATAATCAATGAGGTAAGCATGATTTCAAATGTAATGTTTTCCTTTGTTCGATTAAGAATGCAACAGATTTTAAGAAAAGACTATGACATTCTCTTTGGAAGAAAGCATTTAATTGTGTTTGATGACTTGCTGCACCTGATCCCCTGTAAACGCAGTAAACGTAGAGCCTGTTTTTAAGACTCTTCTGCATGAGCAAACTCGTAAATCATTGGGGAGAATTGGAAATGTAAATATTTGGCTGAATTTTCAATACAAGGAACTATTGAAGATTACCCGTCAAGTGTCCAATGAGATATATGGTAATACTCTGAAGGATATTAGAGTCATACTTCTGACAAAGGAAGGTAAGAGTACCTTAGAAACCTGAATTATCAAAAAACTACTCATGTCATAGAAAACAGTAGCAGACCTAGGGCCAGATGTAGACCATTCCGAATTGCGAGTCGCAATTTGTGCTCAATCGTGAGTCGAAAATTGTGAGTCGCAGTTTGGAATGTACAACAGTGTCAGAGACACTGATTGTGATTCCCAATGGGGTCGCAAAATGCGAGACTCATGAATATTAATTAGCCACTCTCAATTTGCGACCCCATTGGGAATGGCTGGCCCTCCCAGGGATGGTGGCATGCTGGGCTCAGCAGACCTCCATGTCTGAGACTGCGTGTCAATAAAGCAGTTTTTTTAAAATTATAAATTTATAAATTAGAATGCTCTTGGGTACAATTGAAAATGGACTGAATGAGATGACAGAACTCGGAAACATGTTATAGAGAAAGTGCATACATGGATTCTTCCACCCTTTTTTTTCTTCGAGCCAACCTTTGAAGAATAATGCGCACCAGAAATAATGATTAACACACCTTATTACACACAAGATAAGTTGGGATACCATCATTTTTCCTCAACCAAAAAAAACTGCACTGAACTTGCCAAGAATAAAGGGATACCTGAAAATAGGAAGACAGTTTCCTTCGCGAGACAATTATATAAAAAAAGAGTCACTTCGTTAAATTTAAGAGAACGCTATTAAAACTTTATTAACAAAAACCAAAAAAACACATCACCATAGCAACATTGACGCTAAAACATGCTATGGAAAAACAAAGAAGGGCTTGAATCAAACATTACCTTGGCAACAAGAACGGCATGACGCGAGACGTAGGTGCGCCAAGCGCACGTTAAACCAATTAAAAGAGCCGAGAACAGAAACCGGAGAAGCGGTACTTCGGCGAGGACGTGGAGAGAACGAGCGGCAAGAATAAGACAATCGAAGATCCCCCCCTCCCTCAGAAAGTAAGTTACATCGGACTACGCATTCAGGCGTCGTAACTAACATCACAAAAGGGTGAGGTTTAAAGGTTCACCATTAGGAAACATCAACAGAACCCCAGCCAGCGCCGCCATAACAAAATCAGGATTAACGTTAGGAGCGAGCGCAGGACTCTGACCCGGGTGAGGGACACAACCATTTCTTAATAAACTAACTGTTCCCCACACAATGAAAATAAACCTACCCCTTATTCAACACAGCAGGTTGAGGGACCTAAGTCAAGATCAGGTGCATGCTAACAGGGCAAAAATATGTCACTCGCTGCGCAACCACTAAAATAAGGCTTTTCTCTAAAAAACTCCTATAGATACTGGTAATCACAGGAACAGACAGAGGGAAAGCCAGTACAGAACCGAACCAACATTGATTTCCATTTGGAATACAGCTAGGTAGGTCTATATATTCTAAAACATGTAACAATATTTGTTAAAAAGAAGTGGAGATGCTCTATGTCCACACAGTCAATCATGACCTAATAAAAATATATATATATATATTCCCACAGGATAAAGGACATTGCTAGTCTAAGAAAAATCTGTATAACAGAAAACACGGTACGTAAGCTCACCATATGTGACTGTTTATTAAGACGCATTAAAAAGAATGCATATTGTAAATAAGGTACACTGTCACCCGTACAGGAAAAAGATGTCCTTCCAGTAATACAACAAGCCCTGAAGAAGACCTTAACCAGAAGTCGCAGGTCCATTCCAAAAAGGTCGAAACGTGTTGGCAACATATAAGCAGAGAACCAGCACATATAGGGAAAGGTTACAAGGTGTCTCCGTCCCCTCAGAACAGGAATATAACAAATCTAAGGTTCCCTTATAAAAGTATCTCAATGAGTGTTTCTGACCCTGCTTAGGACCAAAAAGACTAAGAAATTTGAGGACCAATCTAGTTAAGGTCCCTAAGAAAAAAGTTGGACATTAATGTACTGTATTGTGAAGAAAAGCAAACCAGTGGAGATTTAATTTGCACAAACGTCACACCATTTGTTTTATGTCTGTCTTTGTCAAAATGTGTAAAATGTGTCAAAACGTGTAAATAATAATATGTACAGGTTAATTGTGTGAATAATGTAAGCTATACAAAAAAAGTCTAATGATGAAGTATTTACTCTGTTTGAATGAAATGTAAAAAAGAAAAATAAGGTTGATATTCTCAGTCAATAAAAAGGACTGACAGTTAAAATAACGTTGTGATTTATGGGCTAAGAGGCAAACATGTGTACATAATCCTCCCAGGGATGGTGGCATGCTGGGCTCAGCAGACCTCCATGTCTGAGACTGCGTGTCAATAAAGCAGTTTTAAAAAAAAAAATGCAGCCCGTTTTTCTTAAAGGAAAAGGGGATGCATTTTTTTTTTTTTTAAATGAAACATTTTCATTTCATTTTATAAGGGCAGGTAGTGGTCCCTGGGACCATTGCCTGCCCTTAAAAGATATTTTTAGAACCAGTCACAAAGGGGAAGGGGTCCTCTGAGGACTTCTTCCCATTTGCGACTCCATTACCACTCTGTTGAGGGCGGTAAATTGCGAGTGTTTTGCAACCGCATTTGCGGACGTAAAACATTCATACATGGCTTGAGAGTCGCTATTAGGAAGAGAACGCCCCTTCCTAATTGCGAGTCGCAAAAGACTATTTTGCCAGTCGTAATTTTTTGCGAGTCACAAAATAGTGTTTGTACATGGCCATGTAGGTTTTTGCGTGCGCAAACGGGTCGCAAACCCGTTTGCTCACGCAAATCTGGTCGTACATCTGGCCCACTATGTTCAATTTGATTGGAAGGAAAATCAATAGTTTGTTTGATGCCTACACTTCAAGCGTGTGCCAATTTTAATGAAGAATTACTGAAACTGGAGAAGAAAGAAAATGTGAAAGTTACAGCCATTGACTTAGTAGTACACCAGGGAGTCACAATAGTGTTAAATGAAAACTTCAAGGAAAACTAGATTCATTAGAAAAATCTGAATCTAAGACTGGTGGATTAGAGAAGTGTTTACGTGTGTATAAAAACTGTAGAGTAATTTTGCGGTGTAATTTAAATGTTGAGGAAGGATTAGTAATTGGTGCAATGAGTAAAGATATTGATTTAATCAATTTTCCATATAGGAATGACATTGAATACTTGGATATAAAATGTGATCAGATCACTGGCATCAAACAGATTGGTCGATGTGTTGTACGTTTTTTGCTAGTGAAAGACTTATATTTGCAGCTCGAGCAGTTCCGTGTCTCTCTAGCGTATGCTGTAACTATCCATAAATCACAAGGTTTAAGTGTAGATGCAGCTTTTATTAATATTGGAAGTACTGTATTTAAAGAAGGTGTGTCATATGAAGCATTGTCGCGGGTGAGAACATTGTTGGGCTTGTTTTTGGTTGATTTTGATGAAAAGAAAGTTAATGATGTTAGTAGCTGTGTTGCAGAATACAACAGGTTAAGAAGCGTATATGCCCCTCACTTAGGGCAGTATCCAATTTCTGAGAAACAAAGAATCTGTCCTAAGTGGAAGGCTAGTAAGCAATCAATGGATGTTCCTGTAAAGAAGCAAAAAAAAGATAAGGAAGAAGGTATTAAAAATGGAAATATTGAAAATTGACGGCGATAATTTAGGTTTTCAGCTGGAAAACAGTAATGTTGTCAACTGCTATGTAAATGTGGTTCTCAATGTACTCTTCCATTTACTGCATTTTGTAAATTAAATTCAAGATAAAGGAGACAACAGAATGTGCACTCATCTGGGTACTTTGCTGGAACGTTTATCTCGTGATAGGACTGTAGTACATTCCGCTTCAGGCATTCGACATATAGTAGACATGCGTAATGGATCTGTAGAACTTTCTCTTAACAGTGAACAAGACACTCAGGAATTTATTATGCGATGTTTGGATGTTTGGAAGAAGAAGAAGTTAATATTGATGCGTAGTGCGCGCTCTAGTCCCTGGCCGCATGTACTTAAGAAGAGGTGCTGCGAGGACACGCCTAAGGCAAGTCTATCTGTGCCCATCCGCGTTCCGGTAGACGGCCAGCACCACCCACTCAGCCAGTTTTATAGCAAATGGCAAGCCGCAGACTACCTATACAAGCTCCACTCTGCTCAGCCTCGCCCCCATGCAGTCTTGCTCACTCCAATTTCCACCCATTATACTGAACAATGATTTCTGCTGCAGTCTCTGCAACTGGACCCCTCAAGCCTCAGTCATAATTAAATCCACCACTCATACACATACAAGTAGGATAGTTGCTGGCAAGCTCCATGCGGCTCTTCTTCTTGTTCGTTCCTTACAGAAACATGAAATGCATATTTTGAGCTACTAGAGGATGAAAAACCAGACCTCTTATATCTAACAGAAACATGGCTCACAGAATTTTCTGAAGCACCATCCTCTAATCCGATTTCTCATGCATTATCTTGAATTGTTTCCACATGGAAGAGGTGCCATGACTGTACTTTTTTGGCTGTTCCACAAGAAGGTTCTTTGCCAGAGATGTTGCATTTGAAAATTTTAGCTGATACCTTCTTCTCACCTGATGGCATACTGAAGTATAGCCAGACGTCACTTTACTTCTTTCATGGTGCAGACTGTTCTTCATCCTCCTCATTCGCCAGCAGAACAGGATCTTCAGCATGTGCAGGTGTTGATGCTGCAGCCATTGTAAATAGTTGTTCACTTATATCTCAGTGAAAACTTCAGACTCTCCCTGTTATATCCACCCTCCTCTGTTTCAACAATAAAGTCTGATGGTTTGGGTGTGGCTTAATGGGGAAAAAAGGTGTTTGATCAAATGAGGAGATTGTGCTGGGTTTCTGAGTGAATCCGCAGTGCAGATTGTTAGATTTGTGGTGCCGTAAAATAGTAATTCATTGAGTTCTATTTTTTATTAACTCTCTTATATTGTGCATCTGTAGTATGTCTATCATACTAACAAAACCTGAAATAGTGTTGTATATAAAAAGAAATTAATTCTATAAAAATCTGGCAAATCCATGATTTTGGCACTGCGGTTCCTTTGCGATCACGTGATTGGAATATAAAACCATAGAGTTCTGGCTGACTACCGTGTCTCCCTGGAATCATGAAGGTACAGCAGAACAAAAAAATGTATAAAAAAATGTATTCAATAAAAAAAATTATACAATAAATTAAAAGTTTAAAAAACATATTTTATTTAAAAAAATATAATTGATATTATATATTTTTACAACTAAGCCATGAACAATAGAAGTATTTAGAAAAAAACATAGTTGTTCAAAAACAGCTTTAAAAATTTTAAAGGATTCTTGAAACAGCTACTACTCAGATAATACATAAAAGTAAAATAAAAGATATCACAAAATATTGTAAAACAATTGTAAAAAAATATATTATACTGAAAAAATTTCAATTGAAAAAAAAGATAGAAATTCCCTGAAAAAAACCAAAGGTTCAGGGATGTTATAGTCAGGAAATAGAATTTAAAAAACGAAGAAATTCTTGTTGCTGGATGCTTGAAGCACCCAAGGTGGCAAAAAATCTAATGAGGGAAAGCATCCCATGCTTAGCTGGCAGAGCCTAAGTTTGTAGTGAACAGAAAATGGTTCAATTAGGTACTTTTGAATCCCTCTTTGGATGTAACTATCGATGACAAGGTAGGCATGCTTTCTTGTCTTGAAATTGTGTTACTCCAACATGAAGGACATTTTGTGAACCTCTTGGTTTAAAACTGTTTTAACCTGGTAGTGAGAAAGATGTTGATTCCACAGAGTAGCCACACTTTTCATTTCCAGTCCTTCAGTATGGGCATTTAGTCAGGGTTTGTGGGCCTGTGAACAGTTTGGGGACGTTACTTCACACCAGATTAAGTACTTTAAGGATCTTCATTTAGCCACTCATGTTTTCTGGATGAGTTGTTGGTCATTTAGTTTAAATTCCATCCTGATCTGAGCCGGTGATGTATTCTGTGCAGCTGAAACAAGGATCTAAAGATCATGCTCTGTGCTTTGTTTAAAAAGGCACCAAATCTCCCTGTGAATGCCTTTGTGCCGCACGCCAGTGAGAGAATACATTTGCCACAGATTATCTTCAAGATGGATTCCAAAGTAGGCATTCTTTACCTGCCTCCCAACTGAACGGTCGTGGTACATGAATAAACAAGATATTCATTAAGGAATTACTGCCTAAGACCGTCCTTATTTGTGTGACCGTACATCTACGGAGACTTCTAATACTGGCGATGAGCGGGCACAGAACTGTGTCAAGGATTATTATCATTTTTTTTTCTTCCTTTTATTTTACACTGCGTCTCTATCTTGTCTGGAGTGAGACCTTGTGATTGAAGTGACAGTCTTGGTTTGCCTACCATTTCTCGGACCTTGTCTACTGTTTTGTGGATTCTCTTTTCCTGCGGATTATTCCTGAATCGGTTGTTTGCCGTGTTGTGTTGCTACACCTACTGCAGTGTTGGCTTTTACTGCGTACAACTCTTTCTGGATATTTCTACTGTCTACTAAGTACCGTGGTGCAGTGGACATTTCCTGAGAAAGTGTATTTGGCTGAACTTACAACTGCCATTTCTTACTGGCAAGCATGGAATCTTCACTTCTGCCATAGCATGCGTTGCTATGGGCTTTCATTGTTCCATGAGCTTGTCTACTGGATCGTCAAGAAGGATTTCATCTCCTTTGACGTCTCTACATTGGATCAAGTGCTTATTTCATGATGTGGGGTCACGTATTGTGACCTCCCCTGGCGGCCATTTTTAATCTTCAGACAGCGTGGTTTTTTATTTGTTTACTCACGGAGCCGAGTTCGTTGGTGCATATTTTACTTTCAGTGATATGCACACTTTGCTGGAATTATCAAGTATACTGGTAACAATTTCACATTACTAACTTGCTTTCTTTATTATTTTTTTCCTTTAATTACATAGTTTCTTCTGATTGAACATCTCAGTTGGAACTGCTAATTACACAGACCTATCGTGAACCTTTCCGTTACCTACTTCTTTCATCGTGCAACAGGCAGACAATCTATCTTGGGCTTCTCCAGGATTTTCCTGCCAATATTATTTTGGGCAACTAGTGGAGTCTCTCTTACTATTATTGCATGTATTACTGCTGTTCTTTTCACTAATTTTAGCAATGTCTAGTATTGTTCTTCCTCCGTCTTTCCTTGCAGCTCCTGGTGAACCTTCAATGGGTTGGGAGGTATGGGAACCTGTTTTCTTAGCTTATGTGGAGATGCTTGAAGGTGAAGAATGTTAGCCTGAATGCAAATTAGCACTTCTGAAACATTGTTTAAGGGGATTTGGGCTACAAGAGTTAAAAAACCTACCTCCTTCAGTTAATCCTGGCAACATTGAAGTTTATAATTATGCGTTGATGCAACTTAATTTGAGGTATGGAAAAAAGAACAATTTTGTTATGGAGAGGTTTATATTCTATTCTAGGAAACAACAACCTGAAGAACCTATTGAAGATTTTGTGTCAGCTTTAAGATCTCTAGCTGTAACATGTGAGTTTGAACACATTTCTTATGAACTGATACTTAAGACCAGATTTTAATGAGAAAAAAATAACAAAAAAGTGCAGGAAAGATTGTGGACCACATCCGATATGTTTTTAAATGCTGCCATTGATATAGCCAAGTCTATTGAACATTCAGAGAAATTTGTTAAGGACATAAGGGGTAATGAGAAAAATTAAGTTTTTAGCATTTCTAAAGATTCTGATAAACCTAAGAAGAATTTTATGCAAAGAGTTGAGAATGTCCAAAAGTTTGAAGGGAAGTACAAAGGGACAAAAATGGAAAGTAAAATGAATTTTCTACTTTGCTCTATATGTGGTAGCAGTGGGCATCTAGCTAACTCAAAGTCTTGTCCTGCTGTTGATAGAACATGTTTTTAGGTATTGTCGCATCCCTTTCGGTCTTGCCAGTGCAGCATCAGTTTTTCAAAGATTAATGAAAGAGACTCTTGAAGGGTTATCTGGCGCGATTGCTTTTCAAGACAACATACTTGTGTATGGTAAAAATGCAGAAGAACATGATCTATACTTAAAACAAGTTTTCTTTGCACTGTCAAACAAAGGTCTTACGCTTCGCTTAGATGAATGTAAATTTAAAGCCAAGGAGGTGGAGTATTTTGGACATTCTATCAGTGGTTTGGGTATCAAACCCAGATGTAACCATGCGAACAACATTATCAATGCTCCTATTACCACTTCTAAAGAACAACTTGTAGCTTTCCTGGGCCTCACTGAATTTTATGCCAAATGTATTCTTAATTATTATTCCAAAGTGGATTCGTTTAGGTGTTTACTAAAAAAAGTTTGTATGGACTGAAGAAATGTCTACTGCTTTCAATAAACTGAAGTCTTTCGTAGTAAATGCTCCCAGTTTAAAACCATTTTTAGCGGGAAAAGATGTATTGTTATGGTTGACACTAGTAATTCTGGTTTGGGAGGTGTGTTAATCCAGAGGGACAATGGTAAAGAGTGGATCGTGGCATATGCTTCCAGAGCCTTGAGGGATGCAGAGAAACACTACTCTGTCATAGAGAGAGAACTTCTAGCTTGTGTTTTGGGTGCTGAACATTCCAGGAGTTTTCTGTGGGGCACTAGGTTCACTATTAAAACTGACCATAAACCCCTAGTTTACATGATGGCACCTGGTGGTGGACATACTATGGTGCCGATTACGATCCGTTAAAAACCGCGTACGAACCGTCGGTCGGAGCGAATTCCCCGTCCGACTCGTACCCGGTTGTAAAACTTTACAAACATGGAATTACGATTCGCACGGAAACACCATTTCCGTACGAATCGTAAAAAACACCGACCGACGAAAATATACATACGAATGTGATCCGGGAATGCTGCGACGTGACGTCGGGACGCTTTCAGGCAGCGTTTCACGAACCAGGAATTACGATTCGAACCGACAGCAGTCCGGACGGCAATATTTCCACGGCACCCAAAAAGTGCCGCAAAAGCGAAGTACGGCGCGAATCGACCAGAGTAGGTGGCCCGGTACGCGCCGACCCCCCCCCAGCCCCCGTAGGTACGGGCCGACCCCCCCCCCAGCCCCCGTAGGTACGCGCCGACCCCCCCCCCAGCCCCCGTAGGTACGGGCCGACCCCCCCCAGCCCCCGTAGGTACGCGCCGACCCCCCCCAGCCCCCGTAGGTACGGGCCGACCCCCCCCCAGCCCCCGTAGGTACGGGCCGACCCCCCCCAGCCCCCGTAGGTACGGGCCGACCCCCCCCCCAGCCCCCGTAGGTACGCGCCGACCCCCCCCCCAGCCCCCGTAGGTACACGCCGACCCCCCCTGTGTGTACACCCGTGTACGGTGCGTACCCCCCGTGTACGTTCGAGTCGTAGCCCCACCCGTGTATGTACGGTGCGTACCCCCCCGTGTACGCTCGAGTCGGACCCCCACCCGTGTATGTACGGTGCGTACCCCCCCGTGTACGCTCGAGTCGGACCCCCCCGTGTACGCTCGGGTCGTACCCCCACCCGTGTATGTACGGTGCGTACCCCCCCGTGTACGCTCGAGTCGGACCCCCCCGTGTACGCTCGAGTCGGACCCCCCCGTGTACGCTCGAGTCGTACCCCCACCCGTGTATGTACGGTGCGTACCCCCCCGTGTACGCTCGAGTCGGACCCCCCCGTGTACGCTCGAGTCGGACCCCCCCGTGTACGCTCGAGTCGTACCCCCACCCGTGTATGGACGGTGCGTACCCCCAGCGCTACGCGCTGGGGGTACGCACCGTACATACACGGGTGGGGGTACGACTCGAGCGTACACGGGGGGGTCCGACTCGAGCGTACACGGGGGGGTACGCACCGTACATACACGGGTGGGGGTACGACTCGAACGTACACGGGGGGTACGCACTGTACACGGGTGTACACACAGGGGGGGTCGGCGTGTACCTACGGGGGCTGGGGGGGGGTCGGCCCGTACCTACGGGGGCTGGGGGGGGTCGGCCCGTACCTACGGGGGCTGGGGGGGGTACGGCACGTACCGGGCACCTGTTTGGACGTCTCCATGGTTGTTATGGGAGTTCGGACGGTCTTTTCACCATACGGTTGTACATTCGGACGCCCGGGATGGATCGTGATTCCCCGGTCGGAGTTCACCTTTCACGTTTGTACGGTGAATCGTACGAGGACGTGTCGGACACATTTTCCGACCCGAGGACGTGTGGGGAAATATTCCCAGTGCGGTTCGTATGGACTTTTTACCATGCGAATCGTGATTGCCAGTTCGTACGGCACTTGTACGATTCGTACGGTAAAAAGACCCGATACGAGTCGTACGGGGACATTTTTTACCGGATCGTGATCGGCACCAGAGTCTGCTAAACTTGCAAGGCTGGCATCTAAGCTGCAAAGTTTCAATTACCAGCTAGAATATGTCCAAGGGAAAGTAAATGTACATGCTGATTGCATGTCCAGATTTCTTCCTCCTTTTACTGGAAGGGATATCGAGGAAGAGGATTTGGAAGTTGCGTTCACTTTTCACGATGTCAATTTGATATATGGTGATCAAACTTGTGTACAGGAGAATGTTTGGCAAAATAAAATGAAGAATGACATGGAATTAAGTAAAGTCAAAGAATTTATCTAACAAGGTTGGCCACAGGAAAGGAAGTTTTCAGGTGACATGATGTGCTATCTCAAGGTGAAGGATGAACTTGCTATTGAGAATGACATTATTGTAAGGGGTGATACATTTATTCCTCCTCACAAGATGAGGAACATTATTGTGAGTATAGCACACAAAGGTCATTTAGGTATTTCATTCACAAGGAGATGTGTCAGAGAGAGTTTTTGGTGGACAGGTATTGACTTATTAGTTGAACACACTGTAAGGAAATGTGCCAAGTGTGCCTTTAGAGATAAGTCTACTTCAGTTCTACATCCTGAACTTAATCCTGTGGAGTTCCCAGTAGCCCCCTGGCAAAAGCTTGGCTTAGGAATTATTGGACCATTTGCTGCCTTACCCAAACAAGAAGCTTTTGGTATTGATGGTGAAGGACGTTACTTCTGAAAAGGTTATAGAGTTTCTAGATGAGGTCTTTTGTAGAGAGGGCATTCCTCACGAGATTGTGACAGATAATGGACCTCAATTTATCAGCAAGGAGATGGTACTTTTCTTTGAGAAATGTGGTATCACACACAGAGGGATTGCTTATTTCCATCCGGAAGCCAATGGTCAGGTCGAGAGATTTAATCGTGTTGTAAAAGAGGCCATTCAATTGTCTGTGAAGGGTTGTTTGAATTGGCGTAATGCCTTGCAATCCATGTTCTTATCTTATAGGACATATCCCAATTCTGTGACTTCAATTAGTCCTTTTGAGCTTTTGAGAGGGCTCAAACCCAGCACAAGGTTAGTTCCTTGGTGGTTAAAAAATAATCTAGGCAATCATTGTGATTTTTCTGATGTGGACTACAGAAAGGTTCAACACAGAGTAAAGATGTACAAAGAGAAAATGAGACAAGAGATGAGGAAGAAACAAGGTTTTGTTAGTAAACAGACTTTAGCTATTGGTGGCCTTGTACGTATCAAAACGAAAGGTGGGATCGGCAAGGGTTATCCTGTTTGATCATCACCGAAGAAAGTCATTGATGTCTACACGAATGCTGTTAGAGTGGATGTTGGTAGTGTGTGGAACTTAAATCGAGTTTGATTGTACAAAGGTGAAAAGTCTTTTTTGGAAGATTCTGGAAGTAATGTTTTCTTGGATATCAGGGAACAAAATGATTCTGTGTGTCAAGGTTCTCATTTGAAGGGTAATACTGGTCCTGTTCCCAGGTGCGTAAGATCTCGCCGTCTTTCTGAGAAATTCCAACACTATGTTATGAGCTGAGTTTTATTTTATGAGCTGAGTTTTATTTTACATTGTTTTATTGCTTGTGTATTTTTCTTTTTTTCATTATTTATTTTTCTCAAGGGGGGAGGTGTGTTGGGTTCATGCCTGTGTTATCTTGTTGTGCATCGCGAAGTGAATGCAAGCGTGGCAATGTTGCCGGGCTCTTGTCTTCCTCATGGGGCACATTCGTTGTTATGGTTTGAAATGTGGTGGTAGCGGGGATGATGCGGTTGTAGTAACGACTGCGGTATTCTTTATCTGCTTCCCGACTGAACAACCATGGTACATGAATAAACAAGATATTCATTAAGGAATTACTGCCTACGACCTTCCCTATTTGTGTGACCTTACATCTACAATGACTTCTAACACTTTTCCTGACAAATATTACCATCACCATTTGATTTGGGAGGACTACATCATCTGCGTAAAGCAATGCAGTATTAGATTGGTTCTCAAGTTTTGGAGAGTGGCTGACAACAGAATCCAGTTCAGGTATCAGGTCACAGATGTACAGATTAAAAAGAGCTGGGACCAATATGCATCCTTGTTTGACACCATGGTGGGTCTTGGTTTTATTGGAGATAGAATTGATATTCTCTCAATTTACTCTGGGCGAGATATCAGAATACAACAGTTGAATGTCACGCAATAATGGTGGTGGCATTAGCCAGGCATTGAGTTTGGACCAAAGCAACTGGCAGTTTACATGATCAAAGGATTTGCTGTAATCGATGAAACTGCAATAGAGAAGCTCTCCTTTCCATATTTGTCTTAGTACAAGCATCATGATGGCCACCAGGTTGTCAGCACTACCAGAGAATGATCTAAAACGGGTTTGCCTGAAAGGTGTTACGTTTCTGAAATTTGCCCATGCATCGAGCTCATCCTGTTGGAGTGAGGCAAAGTATTTGGCACCGACATTCAAAAGGGCAATATGGCGGCAGCTATCAGGTGCCACCACTGGGCCTTTCTTATAGATGGGATGCAGAACTGAGCCTTGCCAAGATTATGGAAAAGATTTTTTTTTTAAGTGTGTTTTTACTGTATTTTTTAAGTGTTATGGTTTGTAGTTGTACCCGAAATAAATGTTTTGACTAACTGTCATTCAATGATGTAAGAGTTTACTATGTAGAAATTATTTCGTGACCTGGAGTTATTTTATTCCTCCATACAACATCTGAAATAAAATGTACATTTGTGAAAAGCGTGGAACTTAGTGCAATGTTTGCTATGCAGGGCAGCATTTATTTAATGATTCACATTTTCTTCAAAAGCATGCATTTTCACCCCACATTTTGGCTGGCATATACTAGTTTCCTGCACCAAAACGGATCGCTTGCATAATGCTCTGCCAATTTTTTATGCTTAGTAACACTGCCAATTTTCAGAGCTTTTCCAGTTTGTAATTGACATTTTGTGATGGCAGTCATGTATTAAAAAACAAAATAAGATAAAAACCTACAACCAATAGCAGACATAGAAGACAGTTGATAGATTAAAAATCCCATTTCTTAAAATTCAGACCTTTTCAAATTTACAAATTTACACAATTATGTTTACAAAAGGTGAAATTATGAAAAACGTGAAAAGCATTAGAACATTGTCGTGCGAAGAGGGTTTTTGCAAGTGTTGCTGATTCATTCTAACAGATGGTGCCATTCTGCTCTTGGAAACTGCTGGCATTCAGAAACCAACGGCAAATGATGGGAGCTTTTCAAAGTGGAGAAACAAACACATCATAGAGGTTTCATAATTAACTGTGGAGTGAACCTGATGGATTAAAGACTGACTGGGCACAAAGAGATTATACAGTGAGACCATGCCTATGAAAAGCCAGAATTCTGGCTTTCTAGGGACTCTGCCTACAACTTATCGACTTTTCGAAAATGCCATGCTTCAGTTTTACAGAAAATAAATAAACGAGCAAACAAACAAGTAAACAAAGAAATAAATAAATAAGTGCTAGCGCCACAAGTTTTCTTATAGAGCGCAGGCCACATACAGCCACAGCGGTCCACCTCCGGCTCTCTTTCTATGTGGCCTACAGAGCGGCCTGCCAAGCCGGGGCGGCTGGCAATTATTAAAATCTGTGGGGCTCAGCATGCCGTAAACTCACTGACATGTTGCCACTTCCAATGAGGATGACGAGTAGGAAGGAAGATGGCTTACTTCCTGCTTACGAATCCAACCAATCGCAGCTCCAGGATTGGTTACAGCAGGCTGATCCAGTGCTCATTTTGAGGCTGGAAGCCTGTGCCTGCAATCACTCTGCCGTTTTACTGAGATTGCAGGCTTTGAAGTGTGCATGAAAGAGTGGTCGGCTGCATACAGTTGCCAATCTGTAATGCGCACTGGGCAGTCACCCTGAAGTACGCAGGAATCTCCCTGCCCCGCCCCGGCCCCGTCATCACGCTTGCGCTTGCGTGACCGGCAGCAAACAAAATAATAAAACCACTAGTATCTGTAGTAGATGTATGTACTTACTACCATTCTTATGTGAATTTAGAGTTTATCTGTTTTTATCTTTTCCTTGAGTGAATTTGCAACTTGCATATATGTAACTCTAACCACCAGGCTCTGTAGTAGACTTTTGTACTTACTACCATTCTTATGTGAATTTAGAGATTTTCTCATGTACTCCGAAGTCCTTATGTAATGTAACTGGTCCTTTTGTAAAGCGCTCTGGCACCTGCGGGTAAAGTTTGCACTATATAAGATCTCATTAAATAAAAATAAAATAAATAAATAAAATGGTATTGACCTTTTTATTGTACTGTGTGTACCTGCTGCGCTCGCCGCAGGGGGAATGACACTCCTCGCCTTCAGGGAGGAGCCACTGCTGCTGCCAAGGCTGAAATCCTTTCATCACAAAATCAATACCTGTCTCCAACAGCAGTCAGACCACATCACCTGTCGAAACAGGCACTCTCTGAGCCCTTAATTTGTCATATTCTAATGTAAAAAGTGGCTTTCTGACCACCTCACCGTCCCTCCGTTTTCTCGACCCCGCACCCTCTCTTTTTTTTATTTGCCTCTCTACCGCCATTTATCTGTATTTGTCCCTTTCACATCTTATTGTCTGTTTCTGCTCTATCTTTCTATCTCTCACTCATCTCTCCCCCTCTATAATTCTCCTTTTCTCTCTCTTGCAAAGTCTTTTAATTTGCCCTTCCCGATTCTTTAATATTGATGGACAATTTACCTTTCTTGCCGAAACTCTGGATTTTGTGAATTTTCGTGCTTGAAAACTATTTTTTAAGTCCTCATTGGTTATAGATAAGGCAGGCTTTTAAAGAAATTATGTCGGAAAAATTATGAGGAAGCAGCTATGGCACATTTTTCATTGCAAATATTTTATTTTTTAATAAATAAAGGAAAACAATGCAGATCCGACAAAATCAACAGAGAAAAGAAATAAAGAAACCAAAATTTGAACATTGCACAATTCTTGATCCATATCATTTCTTGTATGATAATGCTATCTCAGATGTAAAGGCAGAATGCAGGCAAGATGACAGTAAATAAATACTATGTAATCAAAGAACACAAGTTTATTATGAAAATGATCATGGTAACTGAAGCAGCTTTCAGTAATTTTCTGGGTAGTTATAGATATTAGTAGATAACTGTACAGTTAAATGAAAGTAGTTGGTGAACCGTATGTAAGAAAATTTGAGAGACCTTATCAGATTCTGGAAGTTATTCCATGTATTATATTGGATAAGGGCTACTGATTTATGAGACATTTATGAAAAACCCTACTTAGTAATGGTTGCCCTGAGGCAAGCTACGGCCATAACATGTTGACCCAGTAACACTGGAGTACTAATGAGTTCCCTGCATCCTAATGAGCTCCCTCAGGAAGGTTAAGCCTGTCTAGATGTACCATTGTCCTCGATTGCTGGTTGACGGCCCTTGAAACCTCAAGACCACCCAATAATCTCAATCCCATCCTAGCCAATGAGGAATACAATAGCTGGATCCACAATTCTTTAGACTCCGTGCTCCCTATGAAATGCTCTCAAACTAGGCGCAGTGCTACAATTGCACCCTGGTACTCCCCCAAACTACGGGAAAGTAAATGACATTGCAAAAAGTCAGAGAGGAAATGGCGACTGGATTACTCTCCTTCCAACAAAACTGCATATAGGGAGGCAATAAAAACCTACAAAAATGAAACTAAAGCCTCTGAATCAACTTTTTTTGAAGAAAACATTAAAGCAGCTGCTTTTTTGCCCAAAGAAATCTACCGAATCGCAAAAACTCTCCTCAAACTCCCTCAGAAACTGCCAAACCCGATCGACGCCCAAATTCGCTGCAACAGCCTGGCAGGTTTATTTTTCCAGAAAATACAAACTATATACACCTCCTTTTCCCCCACCCAGGTCGACACAACCACTGCTAACTTTTCAAGTGCAGGACCCCGATCTTCAGTCACCCTGGATACCCTCCCCCCTCTCATACCCACCATATTAGAATCCATTATGCACCGGGTGAAATCCGGCTCCCCCCTTGACCCGGCACCCCTACGCGCCCTGCTGCCAGCTATTGGCAACATTGTTCCTACCACCCTCGACCGGCTTAACGCCTCCATCTCCTCCTGCATTGTCCCTCCCCCCTGGAAGCGCGCCATGGTCAAGGCTCTCTTAAAAAAGAAAAACTTAGACCAAGACAATCCCAGCACTTACCGGCCAATCTCCCTGTTACCATGGCTGAGCAAGATCCTGGAGAAATATGTCAACTCGTTACTGGCAGAGCTCCTGGAGAGTAATCATTTACTTGATCTCTCCCAGACGGGATTCCGTCCTATGCATGGAACCGAAACCACCCTTCTCACAGTAACCAAGGAGGCCAGGAAGATCCTTGATCACGGAGGCTCTGCTGAAATCATCCTCCTTGACTTCAGTGCGACATTCGACACTGTAAATCATGACATACTAATCCACAGACTTACCAACTTAGGAGTATCAGGAAAAGGCCATCACCTGGTTCAGATCCTTTTTGGCAGATCATTCCTTCCAGGTTTTTGAGGGCGATATTACCTCCCCCAGCATGCCACTCAGTTGTGGTGTGCCTCAGGGCACTTCCCTGAGCCCCACACTATTTAATGTATATATGAGCCCCCTAGCTGAGATTGTCCATCCCTTCGGCATAAAAATCATCACTTATGCTGATGATACTCAGCTAGTGGTGGCCCTTAACCAGCCAAATACTTCCCCCAACAACCTAAGTGGATGTCTGGAGGAGGTGGCCAACTGGATGACCCTCTCCTGTTTAAAGTTGAACAGGGACAAAACCGAGTACATGCTCTTAGGTAATACCCCCAAGCTCAATATGAATTAGCTGTGGCCCATCTGCCTCGGTCCTGATGCAGCACCAAAAAACACAATTAAAAGCTTGGGCATTTGGCTGGATAACTCCCTCAACTTTAACCACCAAGCAGCTAAACTTTCAGCCACCTGCTAAGGTCTACTGAGGTTACTACGAAAAGTTCTTCCCCTACTTCCATTTCAGGCAAAACAAATCATGGTCCAGGGTCTCATTTCATCATGCCTGGACTTTGGGAATGCCCTCTATCTTGGGGCCCCTCAATCCACCTTGCACAAACTCCAAGTCATCCAAAATTGCGTAGCCCGAACACTCCTTCAGATTCCCCGCCGACTCTCAACCACTCCTGCATTAAAGAGCCTTCACTGGCTCCCGGTTAGGGAAATAATTGAATTCAAGGCCCTGTGCATTGCCCATAGGGCCTTCTGGAAGACGGGTCCTGCCATTAGCCAATCTCTGATCACCCCCTATCAGCCGAATAGACAGCTTCGATCAACATCTTCCTTCCTCTCCCTAGTGCCCAAGATCAAAAGAACTAGATGTGGTGGCCGCTCCTGTGCTTAAAACTCAGCTAAACTTTGGAACTCTCTCCCCCTCCACTTGCGGGCAGAGCCCAATCTGCTACCCTTCCGTAAACTTTTAAAAACTCTGCTCTTTAACAAACCTGTATAGACCCTAATTATATTCCCGCACGCATTTGTCTGCATCGCTAGGACGCCTCAGGGTAGCTATCGCGCTTAACAAATGGTCTTTTCATTTCATTTATTTCATTTCATGAGTTACTTGACGATAAAGCATGCCACAAACAATCTGTGGGTGAGAGTCTTTAACAGTTGCGGCTCCTCCATTAAGGCGGTGGAGCGTCACCCCACTGCTCAAAAGGGAAAATAAAATGATAATAACACATCGTTATTATCATTTTATTTTCTCTCTTGCAGTCAGTGGTGGGGTGGGGCGGGGCTGGCCAGGGGAGGAGTGGTGTGCACTCCCAAAGTGTGCATGAAGTGTTTGGCCGGCCCTCTTAATAATAATAATAATAATAATACCGAAGCTTATAAAGCGCGACAGCTACCCCAAGCAGGGGTGTCCCGGCGCTAGAACAACAGGTAACCATAGCGTCATAAAGGGTAGAGAGCCGCCTCCTATGACACTCTTGGGCCGACCAAACAGTTCATGTGCACTTTGCATGTTCCTACCAGGCTGCATTACACAGCCTGGTCAGGAATATGCACAGGCATTCTGTTCCAGTCTGAGCACTGATCCACGGCGCTCAGATCAATCCCAACGCTGCATTGCAGCGTTGTGATTGACTCAGGGGAGCCTGTCTTCCCGGGTGCCTCCTGCTGCTGCCAGCCGGAACAGGAAGATTAGGAGGACAGAGGAGAGGCAGCGGTTGGCTGTTCAAGGTAAGTCCCTTTTTTGTATTGTATTCCTCCCCCCTCCTGCAACCACCATCCCGTCCCACCACCCCGTCCGATAGCAGCCGCAACTGGTCTCTAATAAACCCTAGATGGGTAACTTTTGCAGGGAAACCATAACTATGTAGGGGTTTTACCCTACTGCCCCATAAATCAGTCGACATTAGCCAATCTATTACATTGAGAAGCTGATAAACTCCAAATGCTAAGATTTGCCATGCATCTATTACTTAATCAACAACGGAGTATAATGCTACAGATGGAATCATGCAGATCATTTTGAAGAGGCATGTCAGAACTAGAAAAGGAAGGTATACAGATCATCTTATTTAAAAAAGAAGGAGGAAGGCACTAGTTTCTTTATTAGAGATTGGTCGAAGGGTTTTTATTTCATTCACAGCTAGAGCTCTTGTTTTTTTCAGATTAACTCCATGTTGTTCATTGTTTTTTAATGCTGTGGTTTTAAATTTAATATACTTCACAAGCAGCATGACCAACGCACCACAAGTACATTGAGACATTCTTTGTTGATTTCCAACAGAAAGAATGGTCTTAGTCCCATAGCAGGAGAACAGCGGGGCTGGGGCACATTTTTAGCTGCATTAATACACAAATATGTAGTGATAGGCCCTACTGTAATTTTATATCAAATTATTTTTGGGGGGACCTAGAAATATCAAGCCACAAGGTATACATATTTGCAAATGAACGGCATGTGTAATATGTAACCCCTGGTCATCTTGTAATTTCAGCATCTACCAACGTAGGTAAGATTTCTCATGTATATAAATTTGTTGGGAACCAATCTGATTTATGGATATTGAAGGACAGATTTTTTGCAAAGGAAGGTATGATTTTAGCCAGGAAATTTGAGCTCCAGATAAAAGGCAATCTATCATGGTCAACAGGTGAGCAAGAATCCAGTTGAGAATTTTGAACCCATTTGTTCTGGATTTTCAAACTAAGGGGGTTATTCTGATGGCGGTCGGACCGACTGCCATCTGTTGCTGTGGTACGACCGGCACACTACAATGCATGCGTTCTGAGGCAGCAGGCGGAGGGACCGGGGCAGTGCCTGCTCAGGCACCGCCGTAGGGATTACAATGTTGGTTTGGCCGCCATGAAAAGGCAAGCAGAAAGTGACTTTGGGGGCCCCTAGCAGAGCCCACTTCTCCCTGGACCTCCGCTATAGAGCTGGGGGGCACCTAAGGTGTCCCCCTAAACATCTCTCCACCATTTGGCAGGCAATGCATGGTGTCTGCCACACGGTGCAGGGATTTATTTAAAGTGTACATTTTCTATTGCGGCATGTGCTGCCACCCGCAGCACAAGCCGCAATGAAAATATACACTTTGCGATCGCTGTGAAGGCAATCACATTGTAATAAGGGTAGTGGGACCGCTGACTCCTTGTCGGGTGGACCCGCTTCCACTACGATGCAGATCAGACGAGAGTCTAGCCAGCATCGTAATGATGCCCTTAGTATAGTGGTGTTTGGGGTTAGGATTTTATGCATTCGATATACCATGTTATGTTATGTTATTAAAATATTTCTAAAGCGCACTATCACCGATTGGTTGCTTGGCGCTAAGATCAGCAGTAACATGAACATAGAGGGGAGAGTGTTTATGAGAATGCTTGTCTGAAGAGCCAGGTCTTCAAGGTTTTCCGGAAGGATAGGAGGTCCTGACAATTCCGGGTCTCCACAGGGAGAGAATTCCACAAGCAGGAAGCGAGGGTGGCAAACCTACGACCTCCTGCGCGCTTTAGTTTGAAGGAAGGCGTCTGCAGGAGGCTCTGGTGGAGTGAGCGTAGGTTGCGGGAAGGGGTGTATTTAGAAATCAGGTTGTTAATGAAAGATGGACTTTTGCAGTATATAGACTTGAAGATTATGCAGCCAGTCTTGAAGGCGCAGCGCTGGGCTACTGGAAGCCAGTGTAGTTTCCTTAAGAGGGGGGTGGCTGCCTGACGCCTTGGTTGGTTCAGGATTAGCCTTGCGGCATGGTTCTGTACCATCTGGAGTCGCTTAACCAGGTGGTTGGAAAGACCTAGGTAGATGGCATTTGCGTAGTCCAGATGGGATAGTACCGTAGAGATCACAACCTGGGTAATAGCCTCGGGTGTGAGCAGGCGACGTACCTTCCGGATTTTTTTCAGTTGGAAGAAGCACTTGGAGACCACCTGACCTACTTTTGTTTTAAGAGATAAGTCGCAGTCCACCGTGACTCCAAGTGTTTTAGCTGACAAGGAGGGCGTTGGAGCTTGGCCCAATTCAGAGGGCCAGTAGTGCGGGCCCCAGTACTTGCCGCTTTCGCCGGTCAGGACTAGCTCGGTTTTACCCGGGTTTATTTTGAGCTGGTTCTGGTCCATCCAGGTTTTAATGAAGCTCATGGTAGACTGGAAGTGCCGTATGGAGTCTTCGGTATTGTCGATGGTAAAGAGCAGTTGTAAATCGTCTGCATAGTTGAAGACTCTCACCTGGTTGTCTCTTAAGGTCTGAATCAGGGGAAGTATATACAGATTAAATAGGTGGGGAGACAGGGAGGAGCCCTGTGGTACTCCACAAGTGATAGCCTGTTTGACGCCCATTAAGTCACCAAGGCGTAGAGTTTGGTTACGGTCTGTCAGGAAGGATCTCAGCCAGCCGGCTGCTAGGTCCCGGATGCCGGCTTGTTCGACACGGTCGACCAAAATATTGTGGTCGACCGTGTCGAAAGCGGCCGAGAGATCCAGGAGCACCAGGGCTTGTGGAGAGCGTCTGTCGGCACAGTCACGCAGGGTGTCCAGGACTGTCGTGACTACTGCTTCAGTCGAATGTGCAGGCCGAAAGCCTGCCTGATGGGGATCGAAGCAGGAGGATTCCTCAAGGAAGTTAGATAGGCATTTGGCCACGTGTGCCTCCAGGACTTTTGCCAAGTAAGGCAGCAGCGAGATAGGTCGAAAATTGGCTTTACAGGCAGGATCTGCCCCTGGTTTTTTTAGAAGCGGAATAACTATAGCTTCTTTAAAAGCTGCGGGGACTAGTCCAAGAGTCAGGGAGTTGTTCAGGAGTGTGAGGGCAGGGGCTGGGTGAGTCAGGAAGCACTCTTTTAAGATGTGGGGCGGGCAACTATCTGAAGGTGCACCGGATTTTACTCTTGACAGTAATTCCCGAAATTGGTCCTGGGTGATGGGTGGGAAACTACTCAGGGTGTAATGATTCGGCTTGATTATCATACCAGATGTAAGGGGGGACACCGGTCGAGGAATACTGGCTTTGATGTCCAGTATTTTGTCAAAAAAATAGACATTAAGTGAGTCGCATAGGGACTGAGTGGGGATGATCTTAGGTCGAACCGTATCTAGATTAGTAAGGTCATTGAGGATAGAAAAAATGTCCTTGGATTTATTTGTAGACTCCAGAATTTTAGAGGAAAAGTAGGACGCTTTCGCCGCCAAAATGGCAGTCATGTATTCTTTCCTAGCTTTAGTGAAGGTCCTTTTTAAGTCAGGGTCGCAATTTCGGCGCCACTGACGTTCTAATTGCCGTAAGGCCAGTTTCCTGGCTTTTAAATCAGTGGAAAACCACCGGTTGGCGTCGGCACGTCTTGCCAATTTGATATCCTTAAGAGGGGCATGAGAATCCCTGGCCATGTTTAGCCAGTTGGTAAGCGAGGAGACTGAGGAATTGATCTCATGTTGGGGAGGAGGGACGGTATTAGCTAGTAACTCTAAAAAAGCTGTTTTATTGAATGAATTCCAATTCCTGGCTAACCCGCCTCCGGCTGGTGCGGTGAAAGTCGCAGGGGTGATGCAAAGATTAAATTGAAGGAATGCATGGTCAGACCAGATGCATGGTAATATGGATGGAACAGTTGTGCAGGTGGTGTTAGACCACAACTGGTCAAGGATGTGGCCCTTGCAGTGAGTGGCGGAGGGAACTAGTTGGTTAAAGTTTAGGTTAGATAGGAGGTCCGACAGTTTGGCTGAGTGAGGGCCTTCCAGGGGATCTTTATACCAGTAGTTTAGGTCTCCTATCAGAAAGATTTTGGGGTGTTCGAGTGCTAAGTTTGCAAGTTGGTCTGCCAGATTCATAGGAAATGATGGCATCAGGGTCGGGGGTCTATACAGTAGGACACACGCAATTGTCGAGTCAGGGGTGGTAATCTTCAGCACAAGGTTATCTGTCCCCTCCAGCGATAGGCCAGTAAGAGAGGTGACAGTCAAGTTGGAACGGATAATAGCTGCGACTCCTCCCCCTTTCCCGGTGGTACGATCAGCGTGAATGATGTAATAATTGGGTGGGAGTGCCGCAATTATGTCGGGGGCAGAGTTGGGAGTCAACCATGTCTCCGTAAGCAGGAGGATATCTGGTTTCTCTGTGTCTAGCAGGAGGAAGATGTCCAACTGGTGTTTTACCAGGGAGCGGGTATTTAGGTAGAAGATGGTGAGCGGTGGCATGGGTAGGTCTCTCTGAGTGTGTTGTAGCGCAGGAGTGGTTAAGTGGCAGCCTTTAGACAGGATGCCGTTAGAGCAGAGTCGGTTGAGAGTGTCCCTAGGTAGCAAGCCCTGTCCCTTGTTTCTGTAGCTCAAGAGGACGGACCTCGGATAAACGGTGGTACGGGCAGCATGGTCTGCCCCTGGTCCCGGCCGGTCGCGGACGGGCGCAGACGGGCTTGTCTTAGGCGCGTCTTCGGCGCGCCGTCGACGCGCCCGCTGCGCTCGTCCGCTGCGCTTCCTGGGGGGGTTGTTCATTAGTAGCCGTAGAGGTGGGAGGGGCCGAGCACTGTGCCGCTCGCCTGCTCCTCACCTGAAGGTGATTGCCGCTAAGGTCCCCGGCAGCGCCTGAACGGCTGCGGTGGGGCGGGAACAAAGGAATAAGGTGAGGCCCAACAGAGGCGTAAATATCACAACAGAGACACTTCTAAATATTATTTTTTTAAAGCGATCAAGTTTCACAGGTTAAAAGTAATTTTCAGCTAAGTAACATTAAAATCACACATTCATACCAGGTCCCGGCTTCCGCCTCAAGACCTCCACGTTGCATGCACACTATCAATCGGTGCACGCGTTGTGACTGGGCGTATTTATGTGTCCAGAGGTGGGAGGGGCCGAGCACTGTGCCGCTCGCCTGCTCCTCACCTGAAGGTGATTGCCGCTAAGGTCCCCGGCAGCGCCTGAACGGCTGCGGTGGGGCGGGAACAAAGGAATAAGGTGAGGCCCAACAGAGGCGTAAATATCACAACAGAGACACTTCTAAATATTATTTTTTTTAAAGCGATCAAGTTTCACAGGTTAAAAGTAATTTTCAGCTAAGTAACATTAAAATCACACATTCATACCAGGTCCCGGCTTCCGCCTCAAGACCTCCACGTTGCATGCACACTATCAATCCATGTAACTTTGGAATAATGGCATACCCTGCATTTTGAGGTTTTTATTATGCCAGATAGACGTGATTGTGGATTTATTCACCCTACGAATGAACAGTAGAAGAGCAAAGGCTGTATCATTTTGAGAATAAACTTTCACTTTTAGTTATGATACTGCTGAGAACATATGGGTGGGTGAGGTGCCAGGAGGTCCCTTTCAAATAAAAGTCATCCAGGACCATTCAAGTCCTGAGGAAGAAACCACAATATGACTTGATGTGTTAGATAAGTCACCTGGTAAAGATAGAAATTGGCAATGTGAATACCTCTGTTGCTTCATAGAGATCCTGGCCTTTTTTTTAGGTCTGCCGAGGTATCACTTAATTGCAAATTCAACTTCTTTATAAAAGTTCTTAGGCAGCCCAATGTGGAATATGCTGAATAAATAATATACTACGGAAGTAACTGCGACCACTGGAAACATTGCACAAAATAAGTGCTGAGTGTCTCATCAAATATGAAATCTGAAGCATAGGCTTCTTATCTCATTGAGGAGGTGGGTAGGCCTAAGTAAAGAACATCATACTTGAGAGATGAAGAACGTGTCCCATCTTTTCCACAGAGGTGCGGCACACAGCCAACTATATCCCTTTAAAAAAAAATAAAGTAGCCAAGGAAAAAATGCTTCCTATCTCTTCAGCTGAACTGAAAAACACTATCAATCTGCCTGATAAATGATACATGTCTGCATTCACCAAAACACACACATCTTTTCCACACAGCATTTTGAGATGGTAGAAAGTGTGTTGAAACAAAGTGGACATTTTCAATCCAGTAACCAGCCTAGAATGCTCATGCCATGTATGGGGGCCAGTTTAGGTTTCATCAACCACATATTTTGGTTAAACGTTGATGAGCCCAGCAACAAGAATCAGGAGTCACAGCACAATAGCAAGCTGGCAGTGCCCTCTAACGTAAATCCTGAGAATGTAGTCATCAAAGGTATAGTAGTGAGCCAGAACAGTACAAAAGTCCATAGCATAGTGTTAACAGGTACAACCCAAGTCGTGGTATTCCCAGCAGCGGTTCTTCCATGAGCGTGAAGTGCAACTGCCTTCCCCACACAGCTGAAGAAAGCTGGAATTATTAATTGGTAAAGAAAACAATTTATTACCATTTCAGTTTTCCAGGTTTGTGCCGAACTGAGAGGGCAGGGTAGGGTCAGTGCATCATTGCTGCTGATTGGAAGCAATGATGTGTGGCCCTTTCAGTGTGAATTGGGCATGTCGGTTTGGCCGGCTATATTATTACGGCCAAACAGACATGCGCAATTCAACCATTCACAGGCACAGGCCTTCAGTGATCTTCGGACCGCTGAAGCAGCCTGCTCCAGTCAATCCAGACACTTCTCTCATGCAGCATGAGAGCAGTGTCTGGATTGGATAAGGAGCTGCGACACCTCATGCTGGAGGAGTCGGGAGCTGGCTGGAGGAGTAGGGAGCCGGCTGGAGAACACCGGGGTAAGGATGTGCTGCAGGCTAAAAAGGTAAGTGAAACTTTTTTTTTCAGTTTCAATTGTAAATGTTTATTTGTATATTGTTTAATTTTATCTATGTCGACCCACCATTTTTGTGGGTCACCAACCGTCACTGAGTATTCCACCCTAAAGCACCCTACCACTGTCACCAAGGTGTTTCAGCATTCTCCAAAATTACAGAAGAAGACCAAGTATGTCTGCCTAAAGACAAAGGTCCTCAAGTTTTGTCTTTTGAGCCGCATTCTTTTTCAACATACCTAGGGTCTGCTTGATCTCTGAGGATGGGTTACTCCATCAAAACGGTGACGCATAGCCTGTCCGACGAAATCTAAATTCCATTATATCCTATGGGATTTAGATTTCGGCCAACCGGATATCCATCACCATTTTGACGGAGTAACCCATCCGCCGAGATCTAAATCAGGCACCTAATCTCAGAAATTCCAACAGGCATTTACTTTGGCACAGATAAACAGGGCTATAGTAGAGCATTTATTAGAGTGGAAAAGGCAGTACACAAGTTGAAGGCCAGTAAATATCACTTTTTGGACAACAGAGGCCATGTTGGCCAGTGCACACAAAAGGCACAACTGTAACTATATGCGTTTTAAAATATTATGGTGCTTCAAAGCACAGTTGTTGCTGTCTCTAAATTCCACCAATAATAGTGTTACTATGATCCCATTTTAATGGTGCTCCATTTACCAATTTCAGCAGGTTGAGCTGGTCTTGGTGCAATTTGAACTCATGACATGCAAATCTCATCAGATGTCAATAAAGAGCAGAAGACATCTTTTCAAAAATTCAACGTCTCTTGAATGAACACAACTACTTTAGGCTACGAGTGCTGACGTCTTAGACACTGCCTCACGAATTTCAAGAACGTAATTTTTACTAACAAACGGTTAATGACATTTTCTCAAAGGACTTCAGATGATGTACATAAAGCTTCTGCCACAATGTTTCCCATCTCACCCACAAAAATGAGACACATAATGCATTCAGATTGTCAAATCTAATACGATCACGCAGTGGGATGCACAACTTTAACAAATTCCTACGGGTGAACTATTATTATCTCTACAGCCATATTAACTATGTGCTATGAGGAGAAATATTGAGGTTCATAGGTCAATTTCCCAAGTATCGTTGGTATACTCTGTCAGTTGACATAGAAGAACACATTTTTGGTAAGGGTTCTATGTTTCTTTTATTTGTGGAGAAAAAAAACCTCTCATTTTTAACCATGTTAAACAAGGAGCTTTCAGTCAAGATAGAAAAACCCAGACTTGAGATCGCAAATTCCAATCAGCTGCCCAGAGGTGGGTTTCCAGATTGGATCGAATGAGCCTTTCCTTCTCATGAAGGGAAACTTCAGACCTCAATAGCAAACTCACTTACATACACACCTCCCGTTAAATGAAAATTACAGGGAAAGAAAAATCTAACTTAACAACTGATGGAACTATCCAGTGTTCTAAAATACTCAGTGCGCAAGTGCTCTGTTTGGTCGCATGACTGGTGGCCCCAGATCCTTGGTCCCTTTCCATCTTCCAAGCCCATGGCGCAAAACCTTTGAGTGAAGATTAACAACCAGCTATCCAGGAAAAGCCACATGAATCATATAACCAGTACCTGCTACGGAATAATATGTAGCCTAGGTAAAATTTTTCAATGGATTCCAATCGAATCAAGGGAACCACTTGTCCGGGGACTAATCATAAGTCGAACCAACTACGGAAATGCCCTGTTGGCCTCCATTAATGAGGAGCTCTACTCCAGACTCTAAGTCTTGCAGAATACTGAGGCTAGGCTGGTACTAAACCTCCCATCAAGGTCTCCATCAGCGTCCAGTCTGAAGACCCTCAATTAGCTCCCTATCAGGAAGGTCCTCTGCATGGTACACAAGAACAGGTACGGAAATGGGCCAAGCTACTTTGCCAAAAATCTCAGCTGGTAACTCTTAGGTCAAGTACCAAATTTCTCCTTACCCCTTGTAGAATCCGCACCGTCAGGAATGGAGGTAGGTCTTTCTCCTTCCTGGTATCTACTTTCTGTAATAAACTTCCATCACAGCTCCGCTCTACCACAGACCACCAGTTATTCTGCAGGGAATTAAAAACCCGAGCTATTTGATCACCTATAATGTCTGTTCTTTTAATTGACCTTAGCCCCTACAGGCGTTTTTATGCTCGCGCCATGAGACCCTTGGGTGATATGTACGCTCAATAAATCTCTTTGACTTGACTTGACTCTGTGGCATGTAGACTAGTACACGCCTAAGAAAAACAGGAATAGTATCCTCACGTTGGGAAGGCAAATGTATTATTCTAACTCCAGTCCTAGACTATTTGGGAACAGTGCAATTTTCCCCCAGATAGTCCAAGAGGCTTATTTATGATTATAACTCTAATCTGGAATATTTTTGGGAAAGCAAAAAATTCCCAAGTTTTAAAAAAATTGGTAGAAAAGTTGTGGATTTGGATTGCTAAGAAGTGCTGCCCTGAGGGTGTCACTCTAGACAAAAAACTAAATACACCCCTCACTGCCTCCAAGCTAAAGTGGATGCTCGAACACGGGCAAAGGTTTGACAAGACCTGCAGATAAAAAAAAAATTAGCTGTGCTAACTACTAAGAGCCAACATGACCCACAGAAGTAGGAATGTGCAGAGAAGCTACTGGAATGAACACCTGGTGGAAGGCGCATTCTTGTCAGGATAACAAATGTTGACATCTTGCTAGCTGAATGTGTGTAAAGAACATCCACAGAGTATGCTATGCATGTGGAATACACTACTATCAGGAGTGTTTCTACGGCACAATATTCTATTCAATGTTCTTTTCATTTATAGAACATTACCTTGTATGTGAGGAAATCTATGCTGTCCTTGATGACATCATTGGCAAAGCCATTTATCATGTACTTGGGAATATCACCGACTATTCCTTTGGTCGAATCCCTCAGGTATTATGGGAAGAGGATCCCCTGGTGGCAATCAATTTGCTTATGTCCTTCACATTGTAAATCACACAAGCGAATGTCCTTTGTCTGCTTCTAATTTTGGGGGGTCTGTACTTTTGAGAGTTTAGCACATATATATAGTTGGGGTGTAGACAGAAGTAGATAATTTTAAATATGCAGAAATAGATTACCAACTGATGTTGTAGGGTTGGCAAAATTATGTGTCATGAAAAGGAAAGTTGTGTGGAATAATACAGCACATTCTGTGGCAGTAATACTGTTTAGGATTGTAGTTGTTTTGTCTAGGCACATATTTCACCTCATTACAACCGTTTTAAAACATTAATGCAACAAACAACCACTGAAGAGATACAGGTTAACTTTAGCAAGGGGTCTGTCACTGGGCTGCACCATGTATGGCACTTTTCTTAGTAACTTTGATCATTTTGAGCAACACAAAACATTTTTTGTTGAAAACTGCAAATTATGCAGCAGGTAGTGAAGTATTTGACAGGTGTGGTAACTCCATAATTATTTGTAAAACGCTCTGGTCCCAGAATTTCCTGACCCCCAATGACCCTGGTTATCATAAATATGACTTACGTTAAAAGCAAACTAGAGTCGGACTGGCCCATAGGGCAACTAGGCAGTGCCCAATGTGCTGCTCTGACAGGCCAGTGTGTGGGTCATTTTTTGCTCTCTGTAAACATGTTTTGTGGTCTGCCGGGCCAATTTGTATTGCTAATATTCCTGCATATTAAAACATACATTGCCTGTGGCAAGCTCAAATCCATAGAGTCATCCATACCTTGCAAAACAAATATACAGATTGTCTTTACAAATTTAAAACAGCTCCAGTTTCCAAATATAGGCCACTTTTTAGACTAAAGTATACCAGACAGGGCAGCTGTCTCGTTTGCAAAGACTTCTTGAGAACATTCTGAAAGCTTACCTGGGGAGGCCGTCTGTCAATTGTTTACCATTGGCTTTGTGGTTTGTAACTCATATTTGCTTGCTTTCTATTTGCCGGATATATTTGTTTTAGGCTGCCAGCATATCTTTGGCCCTCCCGTGGAGCATAGCCTGTCTACCACCTCTCTAACTCGCTCCTTGTATTCTTCCACAAGTGCTTGCTTTCTTCGAACAAGCCTTTACATTTTGTGCTTATCTTGTCACACTTACTGTGCATTCAAAGACAGGGTCTGTCTCCTGAGGGAGCTTGGTGTTTACTTTTCTTTGTCTGACTTCAAAACGAGAACATTTATGTGACAATCTTTCTGGGTACTGGAGGGTACTAGAGGAAAGGCGGTAGCTTGTTTTTTTGTTCTAGCACAAAACAAAATTTAAATGGTAATTAATGCATTGTACAAATTTTTCAGACTATTTCAGAATTAGGAAGCACAAATGAAGCACATTTTTTTGTACTTCTCAAGTGCGGGGGATACAAATATTTTAATATGATCAAAACAAATCAGTACACTAGGAGATGTCATTTCCTCAAATTATAATTTGTGCGCTGTATAGTTTTATCAGTAGAATTATATGTCTGTGTAAATGTAATGGTTACTTCAATTAAAAATGTGTTGTCTGTAATGGTAGTGCACTACCACACTATTCATACTCCACCTTACCCAAGTCCAATCTACGACACTCTACTCCACTCTAAGCAAATCCTCTCTATGACACTCTATGCTACGCAACTCTAGAACACTCTACTTCCATCTACTCTACGCCACGCCAATATACTCTACACTACTCTATGACATCCTACTCCACTCCACTCTATGACACTCCACAACACTCTACAACACTCCGCAACACTCTACACGACTCCACTCTACAACACTCTACTCCACTCCACAACACTCTACAACGCTCTAATCTACTCTACACCACTCAACTCTACGCCACTCCACTCCACTCAACAAGATGCTACTCCACTCTATGCCACTCCACTCCACCCTACGCCACTCCACACCACTTTACTCTATGCCACTCCACTCTATGCCAATTCACTCTACGCACTCCAATCTATGACGCTCTATGACACACTGCTTCACTCTACACCACTGCAGTCCATGATACACTACTCCACCCTACACCAGCCAATGCCACTCCACTCTATGTCACTCCATGCCACTCCACTCTACGCCACTCCACTTTACACCACTCCACTCTACGACACTCTACACCTCTTTGATCCACTCTACAAAATTCCATGCTATGCCGCTGCACTCTATTGACACTTTACTTCACTCTACGCTACACACCTCCACTCTACAGAACTCCACTCCAATCTACGGTACTCCACTCTACGACATTTTACTCTACTCTACAACAATTTTCTCCACTCTACGCTACACCTGATGACATTCCACTCTATGCCCCTCGACTCAAGGTCTCTCCACTCTATGCCACTCTGCTCCACTCTATGACATTCTACAACACTCCACTCTACAACACTCACGATACACCACTCTATTCCACTCTACTCGACTCTATGCCCTGACACCCTATGCCTCTCTACTCTTTGCCCCTCCACTCTACGCACCACCACTCTACTCCACTCTAGACCACTCTACGCCACTCTATGTTACTTCACTCTGCGACACTCTACTCCACTTGACACCCTGCACCATTCTAAGCCACTCCACTCTATGTCACTCTGCTCCACTTTACGCCTCTCTACTCCACTCTACGCCATTCCACTCCATGCCACGCCATGCCTCTTCACTCTACTCCACAACACTATATGACCCTCCACTCTAGGACACTCCACTCTGAGACCCACCAGTTTAAGACCCTCAAAGACACTCTGCAACAGTCCACTCTATGACACTACACTCCACGCAACTCTACTCTACAACACTCCACCCAACACCACTCAATTCTACACCCCTTTACACCCCTCTACACCACTTCACTCTCTGAACATCTATTCCACTCTACAACACTCTATGCCACTCTATGCCACTCCACTCTATGACACTCTGTGACACTCTACTCCACTCTGTGCCACTTTGCTCTACTCCACTCCGTGCCACTCCACTCTACAACACTCTACTCCACTCTAAACACCTCCACTCTATGCCCCTTCACTCTGCGGCACTCTACTCAACAATTTGTCACAACACTCTAGGACACTTTACTCCACTCTATGCCCCTCCACTTTAAGTCCGTCCACTCTACTCCCCTCTACATCACTCCACTCCATGACTCTCCACTCTCCACTCCACCATATGACACTCCACTCTACTCCATGACACTCTACCCTACTCCATGACACTCAACGCTACTCCACGACACTCCATTCTACTCTACGCCCCTCCACTCTAATCTACTCTACACCACTGTACATCACTCTATGCCACTCCAAACTTCAACACTCTACTCCTCTCCTCTCCACTATGTGACACTACACACCACTCCACTCTACGCCACTCAACTACACACCACTCTCCTCTATGCCACTAACTTTTAGTCATGCAGAACAGCAGCCACATTGGCGGTCAACATATCTAAAACACATTGGCAAAGCCAAGAGCTCTTGCATAGGTGATACCTATTGGCTTTGTCATTGCTTGTTTGGCTTTCTAGTTCATTAATGTGGGCCCCTTTTAATTTGGCACTGGGGTCTGATTTCTATCCTGTTCCGACGCTGGCTAGAACTGTGTTTTCATCTTTCGAAGAAGGCCAACAAGCAGCTCGGTGAGTGAGTTCAGCTGTGGCAGTGCTATATTTACAATTTTCTATTTGGATATTTGAATGCCAGCCCACTGACCTAAGCCAATCACTACCGTGTTTGTAAAATGAGTACTACTGAGATGGCAGAAGGGAAGGACTTTTAATTATAGTGCTCTGAAGCAGCAGCACTGTATAGGTAGACTGCATAAAAAGCACTTTATCCCAAACTGATAAACAGCATGGAAGGTTACTTCTGAAATCTGTCCTTGGGTAACAGATTCGAATCCAGGCACGGCCATCCAGTCTTTCATATTTGAGAGGTCGATAAAATTAGAAAGATTGAGATGGGTAATAATAAATCCTGCAGTTTAAAGACATGCCAATCAAGATAAGTCAGTGTTTTCTTTTTAAAAATGGGGAAAATTACTAACACTTTTGTACAGTGTGTAAGTTGATACATCTACTAAAAAAAAGTAGAGAAGATGCGTATGTATTCCTCTGGAGAAGTAACCTCGCTTTGCAGCTAAATACTGAAATACAGGCCCCATTTAAGAAATTTCTCTTGCTATCTTCTCATCTATTACCCAAGAATGTGCCCGGGCAGAGCAATCAATTCATAGACAAGCTTATTATCATCGTTATTTTCCCAGAGCGGAAATTACATTCCAGGTATTCCCCATCATCAAATCCCAATTACATACGCAATGTAGTCATTGATAAACCGGGCCATGTCATTCCGTGTTGTGACAGGCAGTCAGAGGCGTACACAGAAAGAGCCAATCAACATCGCAGGAGTCATTGGCTCGAGGTGAACTCTGACCTTCCCCAAGAATGGGGAGGATTCTTTCGGAACGAAGAGGACAAAAATGTAAAGAGACCTAATTGCGGCATAATTTTCGGGTCACGTGTGCCAGTAGGGCACCTGTACTGACATGGCGGCCGACTATGGAGTGTGGTTGCTGGGAGCTCAAACAAACATACTTTGCTGCAACGAGGAGGATGATGACTGCTAGGCAAGGTGCCTGCCCATGTAATGTTTACTGGACGTACTTTTACTGAGGTTATCCATTGCCTGTCATTATAATGTATGACGTGTACATTCCCAGAAGAAGCTCCAACTGAGGCGCATTTCTGAATATTTGAGACAAACTTTTTGAGACACAAATGTTAATTGCCATTTGATCGTACACTATGGCAGGGGTATCCAGGATAGGTCCAGGAGGGCGGGACCCATGCCTGACATTCCACATAACCATGGAGGATACATGTACACCCAATACATCAGTATGGAACTCATTTACGTGGACAATGAACATCTGGCATCCACCTGCTCCTTCTGGCGTGCAGGGGGGACTTTCATGCTTCTTGACAATCTATGAAAGTAATTGGTTTTTACCTTAAGAAAACCCTAGCAAACGTAGCAAGCATCACAGCTGAACCCAACTTTATCGTTGTTGTGATATGTTTGCACTGACTCCCACACCAAGCTCAATTCCTCCTTTTCAAAAATGACAAGAAAGCTTGCTGATATGCAGGGCACAAGTCCTAAAAAAAGAAGTGGGGGGACGCTGACGTCACGACAGGAAGTGACGTCACGAAAGGTGGTTTGCACCATCAGACTCATTGCCTCCCCTAGCTCACCCCTTAGATGCGATTGCATCAGAGAAGCCAGCGCGTGAGCAGCGTTCTGAATGAGCTCCGATCTCGCCCCAGAGAGGCCAAAGAGTGAATGTGTGGCCCCATTTGCTCCAGTTATGGAGCTCACGGTAAAATAAGTAGGGGGACACTGTCCACCCGCGTGGTACCCCGACTCGAGCCCTGCTAATATGAGACTCCTCTTTGTATGGTTGTCCTTGCTGTCCTGCCTGAGACAGTCTTGGTGCTGCTTCCTCGCCCCCATACCTTTTCCGCCCTCCCCAAGTCCTGTTGTAGTGTGTAACAGACATCAAATAACACATTCCTGGTTGCGGGGGACATTTGCTAACAGAACCTCCAAGTATGTTGCAGACTTTTCAACCCTCGAGTCAGGGCTTTAAGTAGAAGGACAAAACAAGGGGGTCTCACAAAGGGGCGTGACCGATGTAATTAAGGGCGTGGCTTAAAAATATGCAAGCTAAAAATCTAGGGTTAACATAGTGTGCCGCTGGACTGGAATTTTACTGTTTCTGTCATTGCATACAGATATATAACAAGTAACAACACCTACAACAAATCAGGGCTATTGGCTTTGCCAATGATTGCTAGTTGTGTAAGATAAATAAGCAACGACTATGGCTTCGTTGTATAGAATATTGAAAATGCTTCAGTTCTGAACTGATGGGACTGTGAAAGAATTATACCAAGTCTCTTCCAAGTTACACCAAAGGCAGTGAAGGGTGGCACTTCTGCAGAGTTAAGATTTTCTTTTCACCCCAGGGCAAAAATTGAGAGCCCGATAGAGATCCGTCTCAGCACCTGCTTTTCAGAACTGCCAGTGCTGAGCACCAGCAAGACCCGGTCCACTTAAAGCCCTACCTCGTGTTCAGTTTTCACATGGGATACCATCAAGGAAATTTCGCAAAATTGTACATAATTTTTGCTCCACCCTCTACCAACAGGCAGGTCCTTTCATGCCACACAAGCAAATGTTAAAATACAAATTCTACTTTCAGTTCCTGAACTGTGAACACTCCAAAGGCGCCTGATCTTTCGCTTGACTTCTCAATATATGGTTGAAGAAGTCATCTAATTTGGATAGAATATCATCATTGTGGGTGTTCAGGAGCTCAAGTTTTGCAAACTTATCTTCCTCTATTGCGCTTCCTTTCAATGTGTGACTAAAGCCCCAATTTATATTTCGGCGGTGTGTATACTCCATTGCCGATGACGGCGTACACACACCACGGACATAATGGTCCACCCGCCGGTCAAATTGTGGTCGGACCATTGGTTTGGCTACGGGGGTGACTACTCTGTTAACGTAGCCAAACCTTTCCAGTGGTCCAGCTGAGTAAGAGAGTGACAGGTGAGAGTGATAGGCACATGGACAGGTGACCATGAAACAGCTGAGAGGCTGAGAGAGTAGATGACTGTACAAGAGGTGGGATATAGCTAGAGAAAGAGATATAGATAAGAGAGACAAAAATAGGGAGAAACCGATGTGAGAAAAATGACCAGGTGCAGACAACTGAGAAGCCGAGGGAAGCAGGGAGACATAAAGCGGTGGTAAGGAGACAAAGAGGGTTTAGAAAAAAACGAGATGTAGGAAGATATGGAGGTGATATTGGCATAAACACGTGAGAATGTGAAAGATAATGGAGTAAGAGAGGTGGGGATAGGTGAAAGAAAGGTAAAAAATACACAGAACTGGTGAGAAAGTATAGTGTGAGAAGGGAAAACGTGAGATAAAATGAGAGCAGTGAAAAAAGACAGTTAAGATAGAGAAGGTGACAGGAAAGCGACAACAGGAGAGAGAGAGATGAATGACAGTTGAAAAACAGACAGCTATGTGAAGTGTGACAATGGGTCAAAGGTCTTTTGATATCATTTCATGTGAGGTCATTAGAGTCAAATGAAATGTGATGTCACTTCCGCTACCACTAGCATTTTGGTAAATAGAGGTCTGTGATAAACGACCTCAACAATTTTCACCTTCTCTTCAACCTGCCATCCCTTGCAAAAATTGTCAAAATATGTGTTACACAGCAACACACCCAGCACATCTAAGACAACAATCTCCTTGACAAATACCAATCCGGTTTCAGTCTGGGCTGTAATACTGAAACAGCACTTGTGCAAGTGGCTGATGATGCTCTATGAATACTAGATTCTAGAAAATCTTGGCTCTTGATTCATCTCACTTATTAGCAGCCTTCCACACAGTAAACCACCTTATGCTCCTTGATACACTCAGGAATTGAATGGACTTTGATTACATAGTCCTTAAAAGTATCTACCCTTCAGGAATCAATATTTCCTTAAGGGTTGGTTGCAGAGGATCAAAATTAACGACTGTCTTTCAACTCCAATGGCAGTAGATCAAGGGGTCCCACATGAGTCAATCCTCACTCCAACCTTATTCAACCTTTACGTTGAGTCTCTTTGAGTCCAGCTAAAAATGGCAGGGATATTCTATTTTCCAAATGCAGATGACACCAAACTGTACTTAAAGTTGTCCTCTCCCAAGGACATCTCATGCTTCGCCATAACTATAAACTCAGTTCGAGGACTGGACGAATTCTTACAATCTAAAACTAAACCGTGCCAAAATGGAATTCCTCTTCATCTTCTCTTTGACATCAGCACTTCTGGTACAATCATGGATGGAGTCACTCAACATCCACAACAGCAAACTCACCATTGTTGACAGTGTCACATCCTTAGACGTCATTCTAGATAAAAGACTCGACCTACAATCACAAATCAGCACAATGGCCAGAAATGCATGAAACTAACTGCATCTTTCCTTTAAAAAGAGTGACTCAAGGTATAATCCTTCTCAGGAAATATGACCAGAATATGGAACTCCTTATCCGCAAAACTACGTACCCCTACTTCCCCTGTGGCCTTTCAAACAGAGCTGATAGCTCTTCTCCTTCAAAAACATTTTAGCTGGGGGCATGGCTTCCGTGCCAAACAAGATGGTGGCAGATTGCTGAGCCCTGACACAACACCGAGCAATTAACTCCAAAATAGCCATGTTCAGTCTGCGCTTGGTGGCCTGCGAAGCTCCTATGTGCTCCCTTGCATCCCCGCAATGCTTTTTGTCGGGAGGAAATAACCGAGGAGCTTCTAGTTTGCCCCAGAGCCGGAGCAGTGAGTTCCTATAAAACACGAGCGGCCACCATTTAATCAGTGCACCGCTTTTGCTGCGTTTGGACCAATGTCCTAAATATGTCTTTTTGTACATTTTAGAATTGGTACTATATATCTTTTTACGTCAATATTTTCTGAAGACTGTTTTTTTAAATATTATTCTGCATTATGGCCGTGAAATGCGCATAACTAATGAGCGTATGGCATTAGCACGCCGCTCTTTCCTCATATTTGAAAACGTACTGCACAATGCTCCTTTATGCATGTTGCCTTTATGCAAGTATTTTCAATGGAATTCTTCCTAACCTGTTGCAAAATGGGGTGACTGTTTTCTGCTACATTTTTCTTCTGCCTCCTCCAAAAGAGTTGCTACATGTGCCTGACTTTGTTTCTTTACCTCCTTGAGGGCTTAAAAATACCAAATACTTTCTTTGGTCCTCTAACTTTCATTGTGAACTGGAATTTCTGCTACTCTCAGTATTTATCTTATGAGGTTGCTGCTCTGTGATTTATATTAACCATTTTTAAATGCTTAAGCCATCATCATACTGTGTGGGTAGGATTAGACCACTCCAGAAGATTCTGAATCGTTCTATGCACTACTTCAAAATGGCCAGCGATTTACATACTTCTGCTAAATCCACTTCTTCTAGCATGAAACCTAAAGGGCGAAGAAGGATCCTCCATCACCTATTATGTCTTGTTTTGGATACTATCCTTGATGATGTGCGACTAATGAAAATCCTCAATTGAGGGCCAGTGGATAGTTATGGAGGGTAAGATGTTTGAAATGGAACAACGTGTTAGCAATCTTCAAGATGTGGTTGGCAAGATTCCTTTGCTAGATCAAGAAATCCAAAAACCTAAACTGGATACTGAGGACCTTGCAAACAGAAACAGACCAAATAATCTTATCTTATATGGATTACAGGAGAATCATGAGGGTCCTCATCTTCTTGCCTTCCTGAAGAAATTCTTGTCAAATCTTCTTGGTCTTTAGAGCACACCATCTCTTAATATTCAATGGGCACATCGTCTTGGTCATCCTAAAGCCCATTCTACTAGACCTAGAGGTATAATAATGCTATTCTTGGAGTTCACGGACCAGATGCATGTCTTGAAAGCAGCTAAAGAAAAACATCACCTCGTATGGTTCGGCCACAATATTTTCATCTCTCAAGACCTTTCTAATGCTACAAACTCTAGAAGAAAAGAATTCCTTGCCCTTCAACCTTAAATGAAACAGTTGAATATTTCCAATGGCATTTTACATCCCTGTCTATGTAAAATTACCTACAAAGGCACTTCACAATCTTATGATGATTCTGTTAAACTAAAATCATGTATTCAGAATATTTCATCTCATACTATGGATACCAATGTTCAAAGTTCTTAAGCATTTTGTCATGAGCATGTTTTTCTCAGTTTCTTTTTCTGTATTTTCCTAAGTATATTGCTGTGTTCATATATTTTATTTTTAATCTCTCTGCTGTTGTTCCTCTTTTAGGTGCTGACTCATCTCATGGTCAATCCTCATTCTCTTTGCTTCAGATCTGAATCTTTCTCACTGATCTTTCTTTTCATGCTTTTGTTCATATCCTATTTCTTCTTTCTACTCTTCTTTTTGTTGTAATTATGTGAGTGTGCATATCTGTTTTATATATTCACCATGTTTGCATTTTTTATATGTTATGTCAATGTTAACAAACAGTGTCTTTTTGTTTCCTTTTATGTTTTTGCAGCTTCTCATCCATGTTCCTGTTTCCCTACTCCTAATCCCTAATAACGTTGTTTCATCGAATGTTCGTGGTTTGGGACATACAGTCAAAAGACAAAAGGTATTCTCTCATCTGTCAAAATGTAATTCACATGTTACTTTTTTTTACAGGAAATTCATTATAATGATGTTGAGAAGCTTAAACTAAAAAATCAAAGGGGAGGCCAAGTTGTTTTTTCTCTAACTGTGGTGTTGCCATCCATTTTCATAAATCGCTAAATGCACAGATTGTATCAACTCAATGTAACACTGATGGACGATGGGTTCTGGTTAATGTTATAATTCATAATAAACAGATTTCTTTATCTATTATCTATGGTCCTGTCAAGCCTGATCCTGATTTTTGGCATAACATTAAAATAAAATTGGCTTCCATTGACAATCCCAACATTATTGTAGCATTTAATCAATGGTTAGACTATTTTACTGATAGGAATTGAACATGCAACTTTAACCCTGATAAACCCCTTAAAGTATTTCAATCAACCATTGGCCCTCATCCATTATTTGATGTTTTGAAAACTTGAAACAATGATAGTTTAGAATGTATGTTTTTTTCTAATGTACTTCATACCATGCCCAGAATTGATAACATTTTAGTCACTAAATACTTAGGGGCATATTTACAAGCCCCTTGCACCACTTTACGTCACTTTTGCCATGTTAAAAGTGACGTAAAAGTGGCGCAAGGGGCTTGTAAATCTGCCCCTTACTTTCTTCTATAAAGTCATCAGAAATTGGCTCAATTTTTATTTCAGATCATGCCGATGTTTTAGCTTCTTTTGATTTACCTCCCAATAACTTTAAAACGGGTCGTTGGAGATTCAACAAGCTCCTCCTATCGGACATCAATTTTATTACAGAAGCAGCTGCTTTTATTAATGAGTTTTTCAAATTAACCAGTCTATTGAAACTTCCATTCCCAATAACTCGGATACTTTCAAAGCCTCCTGTATGGCCTTTACTATAGGTTATTCTGCTAAAAGGATCGTAAATTCCCAATATCTTACATTACTAAAATAATTTAAAACACTTCAATTTACTTACTTTACCTCTGAATCCTCCTTTGTTTTACATGAACTGATTACAGCCAAGTCTACCCTCAATAAACTTACCTCCACTCATGTATGCAACGTACTACTTAAGGTTAAATCAAAATAGCACAGAGGTCACAATAAAGCGGGTAAAATGTTGGTTTATTAAAAAAAATTAAATCTGAGCATAAAAATATTGGGCCCATTCATAATGAACTCCCCAATAACATTGAGTCCTACAATTCTGATATTTCTAGTGTCTGCCAAGATTACTACAAATCATTGTATACAGAAGATAATCCCTCAAAACATGATATAGAAACGTTTTTAATGGTCTTCCTAATCCTCCTTCCATCCCTGATAAATGTAACTCATTAGAAGCCAATATAACTCTTTGGGAGATTATGGATGCTATAAAATCCCTACAAAAAGCTAAAATCCTTGGCCCGGTCAGATTTTCTATTGAATTGCTTTCCTCTTTTTCATTGATTTTTGTCCCTAAATTACTTGCACTTTTCAATTCTTTTCTTTTAAATTCAAAGGCTAGTGGCTCTTTTCTGGAAGCCCTGAGTGTCATTATACCTAAACCTGACAATGACCACACAATTTGTAAAAACTATTGTTCTATTTCAATAATTAACTATGATTGCAAAATATGTGCACAAATTCTAGCATCTCACCCTGAAAATGTTGTTCCCCTTCTTATCAAATTTGATCAATCTGATTTTGTTAAGGGTAGACTTGCTGCGGATAATGCTAGATTGTTTTCTAATATTCTTGCAATTGGTAAGAAATATCACTCCCGCTTGCAGCCTTATCTCTTGATACCAAAGAGGCATTTGACCGCAATAATTGGCTATTTATGTTTACTACTCTCCATTGGTTTGGCTTCGGCCCTAAATGTATTTCATTTATAAAATTACTATACTCTTACCCTCGTGTCAATGTACATTTTTCCCCTCATTTAAATTTACATAGAGGTACCAGACAAGGTTGTCCCCTGTCCCCTTTGTGTTGAACCCTTCCTTGAATGCATTCATTCATTGTAATACATTTATCTCTGGATTCAAACACAATTCCCTTGAAACTAAGTTATCAGCTTATGCTGATGATGTTCTAATAGGCATTTCTAATCCGCTATTCTCTTTAAATCCTTTTTTATTTTACAAGAGATCAACTTATATTCTAACATTTCTGGTTATAAGCTAAACTTTTCCAAAATTGACATTTTACCATTCTATTCCTTATGTTATCAATATATGTTTGCTAATAGTAATTTTATATGGTGCCCAGAATTAAATACCTGCGTGTTTGGTTTTCTCCTACTATTTCAAGCATAATTAGCCACAATTTGAATACTTTAACCCCTTCAGAGCTGTGCACATTTTCGCCCTGTGCGGACGATTTAAATAGTGGGCGGGATGCGGACGGCCCCCGGCCGTCCTCCGCACACGCCCACCGTGACGCATGACGGCTGGGGGCCGTCATGCGCACCCAAGAGGTTAGAGCTTAAAATTCAGAAATTACTCACATCCTCGTCTCCCCTTCATTTATCATGGTGGGGTTGATTAGATACCCTCAAGATGATGAGTGTGCCACATGTTCTTTATACATTATCTATGTTACCTTTCAAAGTACCCAATTACTACTTTAGCCTTATTCATTCTATTTGTACCAAATTTCTCTGCAAAAACAAACATTCCTGCATTGCCTTTTCTAAGCTTAAACACCCAACAAATGAAGTTGTTAGTTTTCCTGATTTTAAGTTATATCACTCTGCCTTTTTAATCCAACAATTGTATGCCTTAATTACTGACTCAACTCTCCCATACCACGATGGATTGTATTTGAATGCTCCTTACTGGAGGATTTCTCATTTAATGATGTGGTTTACATGTCTAATTGCACTTTTATTTACAATAACCCGATTTTAAAATATTCCCAGCATTTGTTACATACAACATTTTTAGCTGGTTTTGATTATAATCAACATTTTCTATCCTCTTCCATTTGGTATAATATGTTTATTACATTTTGTAGTAAATTATTCTATTTCAGACATTGGAAAGTGAAGGATATTATATTTGTTCATCAACTGGTAAGACATAACTCTGTTACACCTTTTCCCCAACTACAAACACAGTATAACTTACCAAGCTCCTTTTTACAGAAATATAACTTAATATCGTCTGCTCTTCCATCTTTTTGAATGTCTAATAACTTTCCTCCTGAGCCTGCTCCATTCACACCCTTGACACCATTACACAATATTGTTCATGATTCCATTGCCGAAGCTGCTTATATATACTACAATTTTATTATCTCCAACTACCGTACAATAAAAAAAATGTATTGAATTATTATTGGAAAGTGGGCTTTCTGTGTCATTCCCTATTTATTTATGGGATAAAATATAGCCTAAAGTGTTTAACACCTCTAAAGCTGCACGTATCACTCAATCTCTATTTTTTTTATTTATAATAGAGCTGTTATGACTCATGAATGTTTCTTTAAATGTGTTCCAAAACTTCTCCATTATATTGGTCTTGTTCTACCTCCAATGGTACTTTAACAAAATTACTCTACTATTGTTCTCATGAGTTTTTGAAAAGTTATATGGTCCAAGTGTTTAAATATCTTCCAATGTAATATTCAACTATCAATTCAGAATGTTTTCTTCATTGGGTCTCTGTCATCTGACTTTGATCCTCTCTCTCCTAAACCTATGTTGTTTAATCTCTTTATTGCACTTGCTTTTAAGTTATACTTTCCTGTTGGAAAGATACTTCTAAATTATCTATATCAACATGGTGGAATTTTATTTGTGATGAACATAGAACAGCCAATGTTTCTTCATTATCGGTTTCCTAGAAGATTAAATTGGATCTATATTGGTTACCCTTGTCATAAGCTACCTACATGTATCCCAGATGATTTCAATGGGCAGCGATCCTAGTTCCTGAATCCTCCCAAGACTCTCAAGACTTTCCCTCATTTTACAGGAGGAGACACTGCTCTGGTGGCAAATCCCAGGGGGAAGTGGGTTGGGAAGGCAATAGCGTGTAGAGTCGAGATGCTGTCGCTTGTCTACGCAACAGCAACACTGCAGCAGGCATTCACACCAGCCTGTTGCTCCTTTTAATTTTGTTGCTTGTTTTGTTTTCATGTAGATTGTCCATATAGGCTCCTTTATCAAAATTTTTGAAACTGTAGTGAGTACGTTTTCAGCATCAAACCCACAAGCAAATTTGGACAGGGTTGGCTTCACCCACGGCCTCTCTGACAGAGCCCTGCCAACCGTATGTACAAGTTGAACAAAAACACTGGTTACTTTTGTTTGCAGCACAATGTTGCAACTGAGCTCAGCGCGTAGTAAAATCAAGTCTGTTAATGCATCTTTCCTTTTCTTCTAGTTCTTTTTTACATCCAGGTGCAAAACTAATGGAGGACATTCTTTGCGGTGAGGTTGAAGTTGGAGGATCAGGGGAGCTGGCAAAACAGAGTCCTGGAAGCCTGGAAACAGTTAAGCGGCAGACAAAGAGGCTAAGCGAAGGGGAGGAGTGTGTATTGTCTTAAATAAGGCTGCTTTAGAACGTTCATAAAGGTCACATTCTAATTGTTTGTAACAAGGAATGCGGTATTTATAAAGCGCAACTATCACCCAAGGGGTATCTTAGTGCTATAATCCGTGAATCATCAATTAGTGGAAGGCAGCGGAAGTGGGTTTGACAGGAGGTCCTCAGAGCTGTCAGGTTCTGGGAAACAGCCATGTTTTGACCTTTTTCCTAAACTGCAAGAGGTCATGAGACTGTCTAATTTCCACAGGAAGGTTATTCCAGAGTTTTGCAGCAGCTGAGCTAAACGCCCTACCTCCTGATTTGACTCTTCGAAATTTTGGGGGCTCTCACCAGACAAGCAGTGGAAGAGCGAAGGCATCTTGTTGGAATATACCATGTAAAGGTCTCCTGAAGGGGTTTGGGTCCAAAACCATGAAGGGCCTTGAAAACCAGGCTTAAACTGAACTCTCTGCCTTATTGGTAGCCAATGAAGCTCTGCAAGGGCCAAAGAGCCTGATGAGCGACGTGGTTTCATCAGTGCCAATTTGGCCACCAAGGTTTGGACTCTTTGAAGACGTTCAATCAAAAATGTTGGGGCCTCCAATAGTAGGGTGTTGCAATAAACTAACCTACTGAGGATGATACTTCCAACGATCAGCGCTCTGGCCGTCCTTGGCAACAGTGAGAGGATCTTCCTCAAAGCTCTGATCAGGGAAAAACAGTTCCCATCCAAATTGTTCACATGTGTTTCCAGAGTTAAGTTAGCATCAAGCATAACTCCCAGTTTACATACTGCTGTGGCCGGGAACAGAAAAGAAGTAGTTGGAGCAGGCCAAAAATTTTCAGGAAATGGGGGGGGAACTTTCCCCACAGCACAATATAAAACTTCAGTCTTGTCTGAGTTAAATTGAAGTGAGTTAGCTCTCAGCCAGTGGGCAGTGTCCTGCATGCATTCACTGATTTCCCTCAAGGGAGAAGAAAAGCTGAGTGTCGTTGGCATAGTTCACCAATTTCACACCATGCGCCTTTATGATTTCAATCAAGGGTCTCATATAGATGTTAAAGAGAATAGGGCTTATTGCCGATCACTGGGGAACGCCATGATGGATATTGGAAAACTTAGATTGATATGGTGGGAGAGAGACCGCCTGACATCTGCCGGATAAATAGGAGCGGATCCATTCTAGAGCTGTCCCTGACACCCCAACCTCTTCCAGGCTGATCAGCAGAATGCCATGGTTGACCGTGTGAAAAGCGGCAGACAGGTCAAACAAAATAAGAATGCCAGATTGTCCCCTGTCTGCCCGCAATCGAAGATCGTCTAACACGGTCACCAGAGCAGTCTCAGTTCCATGGCCAAGTCGAAAGCCAAACTGAACATCATCCAGCCTGGAGTTAGATTCCAGGAATTGAGACAGGGTTTTGCTGACCAGTCGTTCAATGATTTTATTTGGATATGGCAACAAAGAAATCGGTCTATAATTACCAGCACAGGTCGGGGCGAGTGTCACTTTTTTCAAGAGTGGAGTAACCACAGCCCGTTTCCAACAGGCTGGTACTAGTCCAGAAGTTAAAGAACTATTGCAGATCTGATGGAGAGTGGGAAAAATCCCAGACCCCAATTCTCTCCAGATCATGTGAGGGAGAGGGTCTAGAGGGGAGCCCGATGACACACCCAAGGCAATCCTGTTTAAAATCTCATTCGAAGGTGGTTCGAAGTAATTCAGGGAGGTCGGTGAACCTGTCTCTACCCCATTTTCCTTTCCTATATCTCGCGCCCTGTTGGTATTGGCAGTGGGGCCTTCTTCCCTGGAAAGGTTATTCCCCTTCAATCCATCATTAATGTTACTTATTTTTTCCATAAGGAAGGTTGCTAAGCTATCACACAGAGCTTGAGTTGGGAGGATTTTGCATTGTGTACTTTCAGGAGCAGCCATATCCTTCACTATTTTAAAAAATGTTCTGGAATTGTTTTTAGAATTTAAATTGATATTGGCAAAGTATTCTGATTTTGCTAAATCAATTCCCTTCCTGTAGTCCACCATTGTAGCCTTCCATCGAGATTTATCCTCGTCCGAGTAAATCTTCCTCCATTTCCTCTCTGCCTGCCGGCAAATCAGTTTTAAGGATTTAAGATGATCATTATACCAGCAGGCTGACGGCCGGCCAGACTTCTTACAGTTCTTTATGGGGGCGATCTGATCAAGCCTAATTTTTATCTGGTCACAGAAGTCTATATAATTGTCTTCCACTGACCTCCCATTGTTAAAGTCCTTTCCAAAGGAGAATACGAGGATGCGGTGGCCTTTCTGTTTAGAAGTCCCTTCCAATCTCTACTCCTGAACGTCCTTACCTCGCTGGTAGCAGGTCGTGACTTCCTAAGGTCAAATATCTGAAATTTGACCAAATAATGGTCAGACCAGCCGACCGGAAGGATTTCTATTGCTCCCAAGGTCTGTTCTTTAGAAAAGACCAGGTCCAATATGTTTCCCCCTGTATGAGTGGCTTTATTGATCCATTGATGTAAGCTCAGGCTCTCACAAGACTGAATTAGGTCCCTGTATCCTGAATCCAAATTCCCATTAAGCCACAGGTTAAATTCGCCCATAATAATTAAATTAGAATGAGTAAGGGCCATGTTACAGATAGCATCTACCAGTCCCTGCATATGGAATGCGCTAACCGCTCCTGGGTGTCTGTAACAGATAATGCCCACCAGTGAGCAGCCTCTAGGGTCTTTAAGTGAGAAACCCAAAAGTTCAAAACCTTCGACTTTGTCGATATCTAATTGAGTGAAGTCCAGAGTTTCCTTAAATATAATCCCTACCCCACCTCCTCTTCCTCTGGCTCTGGGTTTATGTAGGATTTTGTAGCCTGGGGGACATGCCAAGCCTAGTTCTACCTCCAATCCCAAGTGTGTCCACGTTTCGGTCATAAAGAGGACTTCTAGACAGTGGGAGTCAAGTACCAGCTGGATCTCCACATGGTGTTTGGGTAGGGATCTAACATTAAGCAGCGATCCCGCCAGGACATCTTTCCTGACAAAGTCAAATCGAAATATGCTACTCCTGTCACTCATAGACTTACCAATCTGTCTTAGTGCTTCACTAGAGTAGCAGATCTTTCTGATAGAATCATCCCCTTCCCCTAAACGGACAGCATGGCTGGCGCTGTGCGTGGTCGGTACGCAGACGGGCTTGCCTTATGCGCGGGAACAGATGCCATAGCAAGGTACAGATGCAGATGATTAATTTGATGAGGCTGTCTTCTAGAAGGTGTTTTAGAATGTTCACAAAGGTCATATTCTAATTGCTTATAGCAAGGAACAGGTGCAGGTGATTAATGTGATGAGGGCTGTCTTCCAGAAAGTTCACGTTGAGGTCATCTATGCTGGTTGCTTTATGATTATTCTTCTGAATTTTCAGGATGTTTCTGTGGCGCCTGACACCTGATCCTGCATATGCATGGTAAAACATTTGTAAAAGTTATTAAACATTTTCAAACAAACCAGGGAACACCCGCTGCAGCTAGCTATTACCAACAGCATGTAATATGGTCAAAAATCAGGGTACAAGATGTTTGTTCATTCATAAGTGTTGGGAGAAATGATGTAAGTCATGCCAGTATATTGTGATAGTCAAGAGAGATGAGCTGTGGCAGGAATCCTGACAACCCTTTACTACATATCTATCCTCTCACTCACCTGTATCTTAGTTCTCATATTTCTACTTCTCTCGCTGTTTTTCCCATCCTTTCCTCTCCTCTTTCTTCTTTGTTTTGCCCCATTTATTTTCTTTATCTTTCCCCTTCTATTTCTTTCTATATAAAATGACATGACTGCTTTTGTTCTTGATTTTAATGTCTTTAGTAATAGTATCACTATGCAATTGCTATTGCTATTGTTTAATACTTACTTTGTATATTGTTATTGATTTATGAATCTTCAAATAAAAAAATGATTTAACTAAAAAATATCAAAGAGAGAGATTTTGCTAACAACATCCTAGCCTCCCCTCTTGGGGAACATGCTCTTTCAACTAAACGGCTCTGTTTCTATCCATGGGATATACTGCACTATCTCCTCCGCATTAGATACTGCCTTAAATTGAACATGCCTACTTCTAAGAAAAGTAACAACTCTGTGCTTTATTTAATGATCTATGCTCACACAGTGTATAGAGTAGCGAGGCACAAGAAAGAAGGAAAAAAGGAACAGTAGAGAGTGGTGGGGGACTACAAGTGTTTGGACGAGAACCCTTACTCACCCAAGGGTGACATGCTTCATCATAGGGTCCCTCCACACACTGGGACCGCAAGTTACCCAGTGTGGGCTACATATTTCCCGCAGGAAAGAAGCAGGAGTGTTTTTATGTGGCACGTCTATATAATAATACTTGCAGGGTGAATTGAGGGGCAGAGTACAAAAGAAAATAGTGTATTATAACTTTCTCAGTAGGGACCAATCAACTTTATTCCTATGCCCTAAGAGATAGAGATTAAACGCATAGTGAAACAGGGTTAAGAATGTTCACCCTGTGTAAGGTCAACATGTTTCTGCCTTGTATGACTAGGATGTTCCAGGCATTCTTCAGGACCAAGATATTCAATCAGTCTGAAGTGGATCGTGGTAAAAAAGGACAGGATGTGTTTCATGTTCTGAAGGTACGAGGGCATTTGTGCCACTATAGGTCTGAGAAACCAGTCCAAAAATAGGGATAAAGGTTCTAAAAGAGAACCAATGCTGGACACGATTGGTCATCCCGTGGTGGTCTCTGTATTTTGTGTATCTTAGGTAAGATGTAGAACGCCGGAATCTTAGGATGAGTGAGAGTTAGAAAATCAGCCTCACTTTTGGTAATCCATCCAGTTTCAGCTGCCTTAGATACAATAGTCTTAATGGTTTTCTGCAGTCTTGATGTGGGGTCACGTGTGATGGGTTTGTAGTATTTGGTATCATGGAGCTGCCGTAAACATTCAGTTCGATATGTCACAGTTTCCATAACTACTGTAGCCCCACCTTTATCGGCTGGCTTCACTACAATGTTAGGATCAGATCCCAGTTCATGCAGACATCGTTCTTCTTCTTTGGTGAGATTGAAAAAGGGGGCTTCGCTAATCATTTATTAGAAGAAAAATACTTCAAAACTGCCTTCTCAAAGGTAACTACCTCTGAGGGTACTTGTTGAAGGGCAGGGAGAAAAGTAGAATTGTTTCTCAGACCAGTATTACGGGATATATCTTGTGTGATATCATCCTGTTTTTCAAAGAAAAAAGATAACTGTATCCTGCAAAAAAATGCAAACAGTTCCTGATGCGTTTTCAAATCATCACCCATGTAGGTGGGCACAAAACCAAACCCCTTCTCAAGAACTTGTACTTCCAGGGGGTTGAGACATCCATGACTTAAGTTGACAGTTAAGTCGCCGTTCGCTCCTGGTTACTCGTTGCTCTAGAGCTGGGTTCCATTGTACCCGCGATCTCTGCTGTTCCAGTCGAGTGTCTCAGGAACAACTTCTGTTGCCTCTTCTACATCATCTTCGTTCTCTGTCCTGGCCAAAAAAATGTTGATAGCCAGTTCCATTATATGGCATGGTTGGAACGGATGTGACGGGGAAGCCCAACGACGGGGTGGCCATCACGAAGCCGGTTGAGGAAAAGGAGCAAAATTACCATGCCCTCTCATTGGCCTAGATCTATTTGAGGTGTCTGAGTCACTCGAGCGTGAGTCCTCCGATTGGTTCCAATCTTCTGAATTGGAGGTCCACTCATCGGTGTTGCAACGCCATCCTTTGGCCCCTCTCCGATAATTCTTTTTAGATTGTCGTGTAGAGTAATCGTCCGATATATACGGATACACCTTTTTTTTAGTAAATCTATCAAGATCCTTCTTAAGTTTGTTCACCTTATATTTAATGAGATCCTTCTTAGTCTCATTCAATGTTTTGTTAATTTCTTCCAAGCGTCTTTTGAAAACTGTAATTCGTACCGTACACTTAAGTTGGTTCTCTAAAGTTTGTATTTCTAAGATGAGTAGGGCTGTCGTTTCTTTAGCCATGTTGATCAATAGGACTAACCATTCACTTGAACATTTCCAAGCAATTTTGTACCAATTTGTTTTAAACAGTTTATCATCTAAAAAGAGTTTGGGGGCATTAGAAACAATGAGGCCTTGTGTTGCAATGTTGGCTCTCAAATATTCAGTCAGAATGGCCACATATAAGGCTGTCCTAATCTGTTGTCTTTTAAGATTGGTCAAATTTGTCCAGTCTTCAGTTTGTGCTAGTGTTTGAGAAATGTGTGTGACTAAAATACTAGGGGCCATATGTAGGTAGCTAAATACCGGTCGGTAACGGCCGAAATTCGGTAAATATCCCGTTACCGACCGGTATTTAGTCAATTGAGATATAGGAGGCCAAAAAGAAGGTTTCGGTAAATATGAATCGGTAAATACCGATTCATAATTACCGAATTCAAAATTACCGATTCATATTTACCGAATACATATTTTCCGATTCGGTAAATATGAAGTGGTAAAACGAGAAAAGAGATGTAGGTAAATTCGGTATTTAAGAAATCCATGAAATTCGGTATTTAAGAGTCGGTAATTAACACAGATTGAAAGCAGGTGGTAATCAGCAACAGTGCATATAAGCAATCCCAAAATGCAACAGCGTGGACACCATGGCCGCTCTGTACGTGATTGCAAGGCGCCTACGTCTACAGGCAGCAGGTCTGAGGATTTGGAGACGGGAGGAATGCATTTACAGACAGCGCATCACACTCTTTCAACAGACTGAGGCTGAGATACATGAAAGGTACAGGCTACACCCACAAACCATCATGGACCTGATAAGAGACCTGCACCCACTCCTGGACCAGCCAACAACAAGGGCGCATGCCATACCACCACATGTGCAGGTTCTCTGTAGCCTACATCTACTTGCATCTAGCAGTTACCAGGGGGTGATAGCTGCGGTAGGCGGTGTATCCCAGAGTTGCCTGTCCCGTTTCTTCAGGAAGTTCCTGGATGCCCTGATGCAGAGAATGCAGCACTACATCAGCTTCCCAAACACACAGGCTGAACTGCAGAAAACCAAGACAGACTTTTACCAGATGGCACAGTTCCCGCATGTCATAGGCTGTATTGATGGCACACACATTCCAATCTGCCCACCAGCAGCCACTGAGCACATCTACAGGAACAGAAAGTCCACCCACTCCATAAATGTACAGGTAATCTGCGATGCAGGGAACATAATAACTGATATCGTAGCTAAGTTTCCTGGGAGCACCCACGACTCCTTCATCTTCCAGAACAGTGGGATCTACACACGACTGGTTGCCGGAGAATTTGGAGAAGGATACCTGCTTGGTAATACACTGTGACGCTCCCTAATACTGATTGCAAATGATTGTGTATTGAGGCATGTGACTAATGCTACTCTCTTACTCACCTAGGCGATAGTGCATATGCCGTGCGGTCATTCATCCTCACTCCCTACCTACACCCATCAACCCTGAGTGAAAGACGATATAATGTGGCACACAAATCAACACGCAACGTTGTGGAGCGCACGTTTGGACTATTGAAAAGCAGGTTCCGCTGCCTCCACAAAAGTGGAGGCGCACGCCAGTATACACCCATCATCTGCTGCAAGATCATTGCCACTTGTGCAATGCTGCACAACCTTGCCACGAAGAGAGGTACAGAGGTGGAACTAACTGATTGTGAGGACAATGATGATGAGTCTGCACAGCCAGAGGCCAACGCAGCAGGAGTGGCAACAGCAACAGATGGGAGAGAGAGACGGGCAGAGATCACATGCAACTATTTCTGAATAAGTAAAGGGACACAGCCAGTAGTTGGATTCCATGACGTAGTTTAATCATGCGGCACTACGCCACAACACAAAGGAAAACCTGTCCCATCAATATTGTGCAATCCCTATTTGTGAGTCAGGGGTTACTTCACCCAATTGTCTCATGCTATTGTGTGCAGCATTAGTGTCTGCGCCCACGCACTCCAGTGCGGGATGCCATTGAGTGTGCGTCCTCACTGGCTGTGGGACCAGTGGCAGCCCCATGCCGCCTGCTGCTCCTCCGTGTGTCTGGGACAGGGGGGGTAATGCTGCTCCTGCTGGTGGTTTCTTCGCTGTCCCCAGCATCCACAGCACCAGTTGTGGCAGACTGGCTTGTGAGCAGCACTTCTAGTGCACTGGTGACCCTCACCATCCCCCTTGACACGTCATTGCTGCAGTGCGCAAGGCCCTCCTGCATTGCCACCGAGCGCCTGCAGAGCAGCGAAGTGGCAGTTGCCAGCCGGTTCACTGCCCTTTTGTGATGGTCTTTCCTCTGACGTTCCCGGCGCCTTGCTGCCCTGTCCTCATCAAACTTCGAGCACAGCAGCATGACGGACTGGGAAATGTCCCGCATGCCCGCAGCCATCTCACTCATTCCCTCAGCCATAGCGCTGATGCCCCTGTCAATATTTACAAAAGTATCATTGAGGCCCCGCATTTGCCGCTGTACCGACATCATTGCCTTTGCTTGTAGGCGCTGTATTTTGACCATGGTGGCCTCAAGCCCTTAGAAGACTCCATGGCTCTCACCTTGTGGAGGTGGACTTTGCACCCGAGCCCTGCGGCGACGTCTGGCACCTGTGTGCTCCCTCAAAGGCGGAGGGCACACTGGCATGGCTAACATCCAGGGGCACAGTGGACGTTTCCGCCCCCCTCGAGTCTTCAGATGAGGACTCCGATACATTCAACCTGTCAGCAGCACGCCTCCTCGACCTGAGCAATGCAGGTGGTGATGATGCCGGTGACTCCAGCAGGAGTGGCGATGCTGGCTCGGGTGGCGATGCTGGCTGTGGTGGTGAGGCTGGCTGTGGTGGTGAGGCTGGCTGTGGTGCTGATCTCTGCCCAGAACTTGTGGTGGCCTTCTCAGAGCTGTCCTTCCGGTGTGCCCTCTCTCCCTTCTCATGTGCAGTTCTGCGCAAAGTATCGCCTGTGGACAGAAATGCAACATCAGCTAAGTGTACCTGAAGCACAGCATTGCTAGCATCACAATACATTTCTGAAACACTCTCTCATTGTCCTCTGCCTGCTTCTCGCTAATGTGTGTAACATGCCTTGTTGTTCTGTGCTATTTGTCTCATGTTTGGGGTTTCAGGGACTACATCTCCCATAATGCATTGCTAGTATGCACTAACACCTGTACTGGAGTGGGATTCTCATTGCCCATTTGGGGAGTTGGGATAGGGGTAGGGGGGACCACATTGCTGTGCATGCGTCTTACCTTGTTTGGTGGCGGCTCTGGCAGAGCTGTCTGCATCCCCAATCCCCACGACACTCTCGGGCTCAATTGTTGTCTCCACCAGCTCCTCAAGTTCTGTCAGGGCAGGTGCCCTGTTCCTTCCCCCTCCTGTCCGGCTGGCCTCTTTCTGCAGTTCCCCCATCTTCCTCTTTGTGACGATGCAGAGGTCGTACCACCGCTTCTTCAGCACGTCTATGTCCCGGGGGGTCACTCCAATTGCCTTGACCTGCGCCTGGATTCCCAGCCAGATCTTCCTTTTCTCTGACTCAGGCACTTGCAGGGACTGCTTCCCGAACAGCTTCTGGTGCTGCTTGACCACCTCCTCCACTAGTACCTGCAGTTCCTTTGGGCTGAATTTTTGTTTTCTCCTCCTTTCCCCTCCATCTCTCTCTGTCTCCTGGCTGGACATTGTCAGTTTGAGGTTCACAATCAGGCACTGGCTCCCTTGCTCTGCTCTGCACTACCAGCCTCTCCAGAGTCTGTTGATTGTGTGCACCTGCCTGGGTGTGGCCACTTCCTGGTTGGGTGGGGTTGGCCTTGCACAGGATTGGCTGATTCATCAAGTGATGTATATTTGAATTACCGATTCGGTAAACTCCGATTCGGTATTTACCGATTCAGTAAATACCACTTCGGTATTTACCGATTTGGTAAATACCGATTCATGATTCCGGCCGGTATTGTGGATTCGGTATTCATTTACCGAATTTTAGCGATTCGGTAATTTTTACCGAATGTTTACCTACATACTATTTACCGATTCATAAATACCGATTCATAAATACCGTTTCGGTAAAATTCGGTATTTATGAATCGGTAAATAGTATGTTACCTACATATGGCCCTATGTGTCTGTAGAATGGATTGTACCATATCTTCATCAAAAGCAAGGCCTGTATTATCAGTCATCTTTGAATGTAATGAACTGCCATTTTGATTTTGGACTCAATAGAATGATGTTTGTTTATTGTTAAGTGAACGGTTGTGTAAAGCTGTAAAGAGTACACTTCTATGCCTTACTTGATTACCACTTTGTAATTTTGGATCTTAGATAACAATCTTTCTCTATTCTAAAGTGCTCTAACGCCTTTGGGTAATGGCTGTCCTATATCAACATGAATAAATAAAGAGGACACAATGTGTCAGTGGTCATTGAACATCTTTGAGAGATGCCTTTCTTCGAACCATAAAGTCTTGTTAAGTTTCACTGCCAAAGAACACACCTGTACATATGGAGCCTAATGACTATTGCATAAGATCATTAGGTAGATTCAGAGCATATGCAGCAGTATCACTATCTTTTAACTTTTAGAACTCAACTGCACACCAGCCTGTCCCCGATTTCTTTTGCTAACTTATCACAACATCTACCCCATCTTCCAGGTGCAAGAGAGCCATTTTCTACTCCTGTAACTTTCTTTACCGTTTAAACCTCACACAGAGCTGTCCCTGAATCTGGGGACATCATCTGTCAAAGAACTCCCCTGATCACCAGTCAGCCTAGGAATTTTCTTTAATTATTTCCTCTTACAACCTTACAGCCTGCAGCACCTTCCCAGTGCAGAAGTCAATGTCTAAGCCTCATTCTATCCATTGGTATCTGATTCAACCTAACAAATCATTCAATGAGTGAATTTACAATTACCAACCCAAATTGGAACCACCTTCAATAATTCTGGCATATTTGGCTCAGAAAAATGTAGAAACCTTCGGAGAACCCTTTCAGCTACCTTAACTCCACACACCCACCTCTCATAAATTAGTCACACCCCTCCTCCTCAACAATCCACTTTAATACATGAGCTTTTGAGGTAACAATGCTCCAAAACATTTAAAAGCAAGAATTCACACCACCTGGCGCCACCCTGACCAGCAGTGTAACCAATGTGCTTACATCCGACTTTGGCTTTCATGCAAACTCAAATGTGGCACTGTTTATTTTAGGAGATCTCTAGCAGCAACTGTCTTGACCTGGCAGATTATGTTCTGTCTGAAAATCATATATAGTCTGCATTTGATAACAGAGCAGGGAGGAACACGTGGATGGGCCAGGGAGGCGTTGAGACAGGGATGATGGAGGGACTGGAGGACAGAGAATTGTTGGAGGAAGACCAAGACTGATCTTCATATGTCTGGATCCTGCCTTAGGTGGCAAAGCTGGCAAAAGAACACAATGGACTGGGAGATGGGCGAGTGCTTACCAGCGGGTCAGATTAAGCTAAGCATTCCCACCCATTACTTTTCTATATTCCTCATGTTGTGGAAAGAAGTGGTAAGAGGAGACAATAGCGGGAGGATACAGGGTTCGTAATGTGCCAAAAATATTCTAAGACACAATGCGGCAGACAGAGTTTTTGCATAAGGTTTGACTGTATTGAACACAACAAGAAAATATTGAAATTTTTGTATCCCCTGGGTGCTTGGGCTTCTGGGAGATTAGCAGTCCACACAGCTGTCCCTCCTCCATCAGCTGCGGGCTACTCCGGACAAGTGTCTTGTGCCCTCCTGCCAAGTTCCACTGCAAACACATGATATCTTCTCAGGAGGTATACCATCCTTTTGAAAGGGTTACATCATGAGGGAAGATGAGCATGGTAGAGATGTTAATGTAATCATAAATACTTTTGCAAGAATCATAAATAATTCCGGGGTACATCAACAACTTGAACAACAGATCCTGGGATGGACTTGCAGGGATGGACTTGCAGGAGATAATGAGGGAAGGGTGAAAGGACCCTGAACAAAAAATAGTGAAACCTATTTCTGTCCTCGGTCCCTGTAAAATAAGAATTGCTGCTTTTGTTAGTTTATCGGATTTCTTTCAGTAAAGATTTAGGAGCACAGTTTCAAAAAAGATGTGCAGCACAGCAAGTCACCTTGCCATGCTGTGCTGCGTGACAGACAGGAATACACCCTATTTAAAAGAATACGGCTCATTCCTGTCCTTGTCCCTATGCTGGCGCTGTTTTAGCTGCCTGGCACCAATGCAGGCACCCTTGCACCATGGTGCAAGGGTGCCTGCACTGCTATCAGGCTTCTTTTGTGCAGGAAGGGGCACCTTCCTGCACAAAATGAATCTCCGGAGGCAAATTCCTCTTTCTATATGTGCTGCAGCAAAGTAAGGAGGATAAATAAAGATATTTCTCCTTGTTACGCCTCCGCTGGGAAGGCATACAATTTTGGCGTATTCCGAGGTTTACAAGTTCTTGTAAATCTGGGAATCTGTCAAAATCCATGGAAGTTGCGTGGAAACACCCACACAACACCTAAGGAACGGCTTCCCAGGGCAGAGTGGCGCAATGCAGCGTTTTCCCCTGCATTGCACTACTCCAGATTTATGAAGCCACTCAGAGCCACGCAAAGTGGCTTTGCTTCATAAATCTGTCATAGAGGTTAGCTTCGCTCATGTACCACGTTGCATGGTGCAGATGCGACGCAAGTCTCTGGTAAATATGCTCCTTGGTTTATGAAAAGAGTGATATCTCTACTGGGCTGCTGCTTGGGAATCAAATTTGTATAGCACCAATATATGGGAGTGCCTGACTACTTTTCTTGGTAGTGACGCATGTGACCGTTTGAGACAAGGGACATCTGAAGGATTTTGGGGGCCCTGGGGCAAACGTACTTTGTGGGCCCCTCAGATCAGCTTTGAATTCATGGTCCAATTTCAGCTCTTTCATGCCTTCTTTGGCCAGGTAACTGACAGTGCACATACACACTCTCCAAATGCTAAATGTTTTTACATCCAATATTCATGGAGGTGTTTTCAATACTGTAACACAGCAGCAGCTCACTAACATTACTGCAAATAATCTCTGTGACACCTCCCATTTCTCATATGTGAGGTTCTTTTTTGATCGAAAATAAACTTTTATTGTAGATGTTACATGAAACATAAATACATTTCTCGGCAAAATGTCTATAACAGACTCTCAAATATCACCCACATTAAAAATAAAGTTAAAGGAAAACGGTATTTAAAAATCAGTTTAAGAATCATTCAAGGTCAAGATGTCACTCTCTGCAGAACAGAGCTGGAGGCTCTTTCAGGGGCCAGAGCCCACTTTGCCCATGCCTTAAAACGTCTCTGTTTGAGAGTGTTCAGTTAAAAGCATTTACCTATTTTTGCCATGAGTTGACTAATTTAGTCTATTATTGGCACATCATTCCAGTGTGCCTGACTATATTTAAATGCATCCCATGTAGGTATCCAAATAATCTGGCATGGTGCTAGCTCTCCTGGGCCTCTTCATACACCCCTGTCATGCGCATGCGCGTTGCCAACTGCTGCAGGCTCCAGCACCCTACTCCCTTTCACCCAGAGCAGCCGTGGGGAGGCCTGCCAGTACCGGCATGCAGCAAACTGTGAAAAAAGATTCTGAAGAGCAGGAGTTGCCGCCTACGCCAACGAAAGATAGGCCCAGAGGCTATTTTGACTACCAGAAGTAGGGGTCAGGGGTCATTGTCGCACATCCAACACTCTCTCGGTGTCAATCTAGGAAACGGTGGAGGGCGTCCTCTGTCTTTCAGCATCTGATTCTCCCACAGAACTCCTGCAAATGATAAAACAAAAACAATCCTCCTGCACAATGCTTCAGAGAATCCAGCATAGTTTAAACAAATGTTAGTCGCATATTTTTTAAACACCAAAATGTTTCAAGACTCCGAGGCCAATTTCAACCATTGCTAATTTCAAGAATTCCGCCTAGTATATGAGATCAGTTTTGCATATGGCACACATTCTGAACCTTCACCAATGATCGGTGGGACTATATATAAGGTTGTGATTTTGCGCTGTCATCGAAAATTAAATGTGCTTGTTCTTTTCTTTTTTCAAACACGCTAGCTCAAGAACATCTAATTTTACTTTATACAATTTTTCCACAGGTAGGCAACTTTGGGTCATCTAATACCCCTTCAAGAGTGTGGAACACCAAGACACTTGTCATTAAGGAACTGTCGGCCTCATGTGCAAAGGGTTATCGAGTCTGAAAACCATCTGATTCGGAAAATCAGAGACATTGCAAATGCTAAAACCCATTTCAAAAGTACTAAACCTATTTAGTGATTCGGAAAAGGTTTTTCAAATCCTTAAATATAGGTTTAGGACGCCATACTTAATCGGTATTTGGAAGGGCGTTTTAGGGCCTCTTGTCCAAATACCGATTCCTTAAGGTATGTATTAATGGGTCTCATGTAAAAAGTAACAGACACGAAGCCTCAGATTGAGTATATCTGAGGATTTGAACCGCAAAAACACTTTTTGGAATGTGCTAAACCCATGTAATGGTTCGAAAAAAGGTTTCAATAAATTGGTTTAGGAAACCATAACAAATCGGTATTTAGAAGGGACATGTATGTTAGGGGCGTCCCTTCCAAATCCCAAATCCATATGGTACGTATTAAACCTTAATATTTTACCACCAACTCGAATGAGGTGGTAAGCCATTCACAAATGGGAAGGTGTCTCCAAGGACCCCTTTCCGTTTGTGAATGTTGAGAAAAAAAAGTGTTTTAGGCATATGCAATGGGCTATCGAGCCACTACCTACTCCTAAAATGGTTTGTGTAACTTTTCCTTATTTTTTAAACTCATCGGGGCATATTATCAAGAACGGCGTTAAAATTATCCCGGCTTTAGCGGCAGGAAACTGTAGCGGCAATAATGGGCTTGTTAATACGCCCTTGAGAATGCCAATAGAAGCCCATGTTCTGGTGTGAACATGGGCTTCTATTGGAATTCTCAAGGGCGTATTATCAAGCCCATTATTGCCGCCTTAGCGGCAGTTTTCTGCCGCTAAAGCGGCGATAATTTTAACACCATTCTTGATAATATGCCCCATCCTGTTTTCCTTTAAGGAAAACAAGCTGCTTATGAAAAATATACGATTGCTTTATTTAAAAGCAAGCATAAACATGGTGGTTTACTGATCCATCAGTGGGTCCCAATTTGACACCTACCTCAATATTCATGTGGTCGGCCGAACTGAGACCCCAATGATTCTGCATTTTATAAACCAGACTATCAGTCCAAAGGTTGTTTCTCAAAATATGAATACATTTGGTAAAGGTTGGTGCGCAAATTCCTACCCCTTTTACCTAATGCATTTTTAGTACATCTGGCCCTATACTTTGTCATCTGATGCACTAATTCATATCTCTAAAGGGACTAAGACATCTCACACGAGTAGCTTTACCCAAAGCCAGTTCTGGGGCGAGGAAAGTGTAGGCAACCAGCACCAGGGCAAGGGAACGAGAAGGCAAAATTTGATTTTGCCTATGGCGTTAGCATTATTTCATCTGCCCTGCACAGACATATTACCTTGTCTCCTATATTTGTGGATCTATGAATACAATATTTTTACATTTTCTTGGAAGAGGAGGAAGAAAGGACTGATTCCATCAGAGTGTGCTTTTTGGAACATCAGTAGTGGTTACCACCCCCATCACCACCATCAATGATAGAACAGAAGCTGAAGGAGTCACCACTCTCCTATGCTTTCAAATTATAACAAGTGTGAAAAGCAAAGAAAACTATTCCTCCCAGGGTTTACAATTTCCTTCTTATTTCCTCTACTATATCTAGTCATTTAAAGGGCCTTTGATAACATTATTAACTTCACACACGCTCTCAGTATTGGCAGAGAAGACAACTGAGCAATGAGGAGATGAAGTAATTTGCCCAGTATCACACAGGTAGTGAAGTAGATGAAACTGTAACCAAAGTCTTCTGTGTCCACTGTCAGAGACTCAGCAACCACCAACAATGACATCACCTCATCATTTATTGGTATTCAAACAAAGGTGTGCCCAGAGATTTCCAGGGTGAGCATCCCACCTATACACTCCATGTGAACACCCCCACACGTGTTTGCTCCCCTAGTCTCTTTGACTTGGCACTCTCCCTGTTTGACACTCCCATACCTGTTCTGCACTTCACCAGCCTGGGCGAACTTGCAATAATCGGTCCCTCCTGCAGGGCCGGCTTTAGCGCCGTTGGCACCCGGTGCGACAATAAGTTTTGGCACCCTTCCCCAAGACCTCTTCCTCGGGTTCAATGACTACCACTGGACAAAAGTGCCTCTTATGTCTCCAGGGACCCTATCTCACATACATTTCATTTGTTTTAAAGCACTGTTAAAGGCTGGCTTTAGTAATAAGAATGTATATCTACCCATACTAACCCTTTTTAGCAACATTAAGAATAGATAATGAAAGAATGGGGAAAAAACAAAGTGTCCTAAGTTTTTTATGCAGTTTGCATGCAGCTCTTTGATCACAGTTGGTAACAGTCACTGTTCTATATGAGGGGTGTATCTTATGTACTGCGGTAACACTAGGATCTCTGTGACAAAAGCAGTATTCCACGCAGCTATCCATACAAAATATAGATGTGCACGGTACGTGTTATTTGCAGCAAATATATTAACCTTATGCACTACTTTATGCCACTAGACAAAACTTAATTTCTGTCTCTAACAGGAACATTAGTCACAAGAGATTTCTTGACATTTTTATTGCTGCCCGAAAGCTGGATGCACAAGAAACTCTCCAAGCTGTTTTGAACTGTAAGTTATTGCTAAACACAGTGCACCCCTGCCTCCCACCCCAGCCAGGTCAGCGCCCCCTCCCCAGATCAGCGCCCAGTACGGCCGCACCAGGCGCACTGCCACAAAGCCGGCCCTGCCCTCCTGTTTACATGGGTCACAGTCAGTCACAGATTATACTACAATTTGACCCATCTGCAGATGTGTCAACAACCAGGCAACAGATTGGTGCCACTGAGTGGCGCTTCACAGTATGCCGCCTGCACACTCCCACAAGAAATTGGATGCAGTCAGGGGCTGGCATAACACACTGTCTTCCCAGACTGTGCGCAGAATGCATACCCTTGACAACAGCCTTGAATGCAAATTCAATCATTAGACAATTTTCAAAATAGACATACAATGCTGAAAAAGTACACGTTCAAGGCACATATTTGCAGAAGAAAATTACAGTAAAGTTTTCCTCTTGATAAAATTGTTAAACGTGAATAAAAATCGCTAAAGACATTTCCCAGTTAAGCTTTTATAAGGGAAGAGACAAACAGGAAACACCCATTACTTGAGAACAGCAATCAGTGTCAAAAGAAAAATGAAACAGTTTCACTCCCATCATTTAAACCAATTATTCGCTCCAACCAACCAAGGACTTCATCAGGGATAATTGAAGGGATAGGCTGGAAGGTTTTTTTTTTTTCAATTATTAGCTAAGAAAAGCATTGATTCTAGAATTGTGCCATTAGAGGGACTGGTGTGATTGTGTCGAGAACCGTATTACTGGTTTGCTCGATGAGCTGTTTTTTCAGAGGACACAGTACAGGTCCAGTTACTTTCACCAATTTACTTTTGCTCAAGGGGTCTTCTTCAGCCTCCACCAGGGCTTTAGTTGGGGCGGATCCTTCTGGGGCTTATACCAGTAGTATCAAAAACAGACATTGAAACTGCACTCTGTCGGGCCCTATATTCAGGTCCTTAACTGCAATGGCAAAAAACACTGATCTATGTTTTTACAATGTTTGCAAAAAACGTGTATGTAATCCGTGTCAGCGATTTGGTTTCTGTTTATATTTACACTTTTTACTTATTCTTGCATTCCCTATGACTGTAAGCTGTTTCCAGGAAGTCGTAATTCTGTATTTCTTTAGTTTAGCATATTACACATGTTTAGTACATACTTTGAACTGAGTCGCCCCCAAGTATTTATAATGGCCCACGACTGAGCTCTCAGGAGCTGAGGCTGAAGGCACCTCAAGTTTCCCATAGTTTGTCAGACTGGTGTTCAGAAAAGATGGTGATCTAATCCTTGGTCTCTCTACAGAGCACCCAGAGCAATGGCCAAGCATTTCAGTTGGAATTGTGATTCTGTGCATATGTGTGTGAAGGAGGTACACAGCTGTCAAAACATTGACATGGCTAAAGTAAAAGAAAATGAAATGTAGCGTTTACAGGTGAGTGGGTATGCTGTGTGTTTGGGTGGGTGATGAAGTGAAGGAGATGCAAGGAAGTGCATTCAGGAAACAGGGAAAATAGGGTGTTGAAGAGGAAAGAAGAGGTGTGTGATATGTAGAAGGAGATGTGAAGAGAAAAAAGACTGTATGTATGCAACATAGAGTGAACAGAACAAAAGTGATTGAGATACTCTGTAGAATGCGAAATGATGTGGTGCTGGTGGCTAGACCTTAGTTGCAGAGTTGTGTGCTTCTGCCCACCTTACTTGGAGCTTCTTTGATTTGGGCTGTGTCCATCTGGCAGGTTTGGACTATCAGTGTGGTGTCTCTGGGATTCTCAGCCTCTTAAGTGGGTGGCACTGGGTAGGTAGCACCTTGTGCGCTCGGTGTCCTCTTGGGATGCCTCCTCTCCTTCATCGGGCAGAGGCCAGGGTCGGAGCACTCTCCTCCCTTTCACTGCTCGGCTTCTCTAATCCTCTTCTCACCTCATTGGGGGGACAGTCTCCTTTATGCTTTGTCTCTGAAACCAGTACCCTGGTGATGCCACAATACAGTAGCGGCATCTCCGTCTGACTAGTCAGACTGAACCTGGGCACCTCAGACTGCTGCTGTCAGCTCTTGGCGGTCAGTGTTGTAGGCTTTGCCACCGCGCTTCCCTTGCGCATTCTCTCTTTGGCAGTGTTTTCTGTTTCTACTTCTATTGGCAGGTGCATTTAACGTGGAGTATGATTGCCTATTCTGTGCCTGTGGAGATATCAGGTGAATGCAAAGGACACACGGTGTACCCCTGGTGTGCCACTCCTTGCGAACGACACTCCGCTTCTCATTTGTACCTATGGTACATCGCTGGTGGAGCAAGGCTGCTGTGGGAGACAGTTCCTCTTCCTCCCCGAAGCAGTAAAAGGCAGCTACCAGGTGGCATACGGTTTACTGGGCATCCATTATGCTGTATTATCAGGTGACCACCAGGGGGCAGATAGTGCTCTCTGCCTCCGGCCTCGTTTCTCCCTTGCGGGGTGAGCAGACACTCATCACTTGCCTCTTTCTTTGTGGCTGATGGTGCTCAGGAGCCTCTGTTCCTATGTTCCCTACACTACTACACTGGTTACAGTGCCTTGCCACTTCCTTTTCTCCTGTGGGCAGCAGATCAATGTTCCATCAGGGCTGCTGCAGGGGAGCAAAGAGTTTCCTACTCTTGGCAGCTGTGTTAGGTGGTCAGTAGGGTTGCAAGTGTGCAGCAGGCTCAGTACAGTCTCCCACCCGTGCCTGCAATGAAGGTGTGAAGCCACCGGGGGGCATCATGCTCTCTGTTTCACCCCTCACAGTTTCTCTGTTGCCCGGCTCCTGTGTTGGACTGCCTCAGTGATGACCTGTTAAGCGTGTTAGTTGCTGCTTTTTGCTGGAATTTGCCCTCCATGTGCCGGTTCTTGCATTCGACACATCTCTATTTACTGGCGACGGGATTGGGATGAACTGTGATTACAGCTGGGCACCTCAACAGGGCAAAAATTGGTCAGATCACCGTGTTCTCAGTCCGGCTGTATTCGTGTCAACCTTTGGATGGATTCTACATTTTGCTGTCCAGTGTCATGAGGAGTGGCTATGGAGGGAGTCCACAAAGGTGCAGAGTAGGCGAGACACAGATTTAGCATGTTTTTGGCCAGCCACAGTGTCATCACACGGTTGGCCGTGCTCAAGTTTGTTTGGTCACACGCTCAGCTATCATTTTAGCTAGTTCAGTGCTATAAACATAGAGGGTGAGTGACACACATATTGTTGCTGCAGCCTAATGATCGCACACTTGGGGTGATCAGCATCACACTCTTCTCTCAACGAGCAATGTTTGGGTGGAGCCTGAAGTCGTTTTTTTCGAGTCGAGTGCAGGACTCAACAAGAGAATCCTGGTTTAGATGAAGTCGGAGGACATATTGGAAGTGGAGGATCGGATTTCTTCTCCTAACAATGAAACGGTGATATGCACACCTTTGAGATTATTTGTGCATATATTTATGAGATAGGTGATATGTCAAAAGTTTAAGATAGATTTTCTTTTTTTAATGCTTATATTTATTATATAACGATGATATGCACATCTTTATTGACCATGATTTAGTCATGTGGCAACGGTGATGTGCACACTAGCATAATTGTGCATACATTTTGTTAAACTGTGTTTTTAATATCATTAGGTTATATTGTTAGATAAGGTACCATTTTTTAGTAGTAATTGATGTTTCAGTGGTCCAAAATAATTGTGTTGTGGTTTAGCATTGGTGTTTTATAAATAGTTAACAGGTGGTGTGTCAGAGGGAACCATGCAGAGTGTCACAGCTCCTCCTTTTTTCTTGCCTTCGCCTGGGGAACCCAAAAATCAAATGGTCAAAGTGGAAAAAGGTATTCAGCAACTATGCACATATATGTGGCACAAATCTAAGTGCAGAACAGAAGCATGCACTTGTGCTGCATTGTCTAGGGGTGGAAGGACAAGATGGGTTGGCAAACCTACCAGAATTTGGTCACACTGAAATGCATGATTTGAATGCATTTGAGCTATCGATGACTTGTTTAGACCATTATTACTTACCAAGAGTTAGTGCCATTCTCGAGAGATATCATTTTGGGTTGTGGAGTCAAGGATTGGAAGAGTCCATGGAGGATTTTGTCACGAATTTGAGGAAACTCGCCTCCACTTGCAGGTTCGGAGGCTCAGTTGAGGAGAGGATTAGGGACCAGTTTCTTTTACAGTGCAATAGAGACAGGATACGTGAGGAGTTGTGGATGAAAGATAAGCCGCCGCTGGAAGAAGTATTAATTGTTGCAAAAAGTGTGGAACATATGTTGAAATGCTTGGGTGAACTCAGGGTAGAAAAAAGAGTGAAAATTCAGCAAAGTAAACAGTGTCAGAGGTATGCGCAATGACATCCAAAGAAGGTGAAGACGGAAATGAAAGAACAAAAGAAGCCTGAACCGGATATCAAGGACATGTGTTTTAGGTGTGGGTTTGAGGGGCACAGGGCTAGTGATAATTCTTGTCCAGCCTGGTCACAGACGTGCAATTACTGTGGCCTTAAGAGTGATTTTAACGAGTGATGTAGGAATAAGGCGTCGGGAGGTATGTCAAGAAATTGTATTACACATAAAGGAGGAGGGTAGATTGTTCTCTCAGAGGTAATAACCATTGATAAATGTAAATGTATATGTAAATGTATAGGTATTTATATAGCGCCGATCACCACTACGGGTATCTCAGCGCTGTACTCATACCACTGAAGGAACCCTTCCTGGCTTTCCATGTGAGGTGTCCACTCCTGGGCACCCCCATGGTGAGGCCAGGCATCCCAGCGCTGTTGGGGCCGTTGTGGAGATTAAGCAAGCTATTGCCCTGAGTTGCAGCGTGGGACCCATGATTAGAATAGGCACTGAGGCGAGAATATCCGGTCCGCGGAATTTATAGCCCGAGACCCTGCCGCGACGGGAATCGAACCCTGGTCCCAGACCAGTGCTCTGCATCGAGGTCTGCCGCTCTAACTATTGAGCCACACTTCTCCAACATGAAATTTGATTTGTGTTCACGTATTTCCATCATATTCAAGCAAACATTCTTGAACAAGCTTCCTGAAGGGAAATTTTTATCAGACATGGATTTTGAAACTGAGCTGGTATGATTATTGAGATGTCGGGTTACTTTCAGGCTAATATTGGGATTAATAGGAAATGTATCAGTAGGAAGGTATACTTGTCATGTCAAGGGGATGATTTATTGGGTTGGGCTCACCAAAAGGAATTAGCTGTGAGTCTGCAGCCTAACAAAATACCTCAGGTCAAGATTGATGAGGTTGAATTCAAAAACAGTAAGTTTGTCAAAGAATTTGAAGAGTTATTTTTAGAAAACTGGGTAAAATGAGTGGATATAAGCACAGAATAAGATTGAGGGTGAATGTGAAACCAATTGTAGCTAAGGTAAGGAGGATACCCATAAATCTGTAATTGGCTGTGGAGAAAGAATTAGAAAGACTATGTGAGAGTAGGGTGATTGAACCGGCTGCGGCAACAGAATGGTTGGCCCCCATAGTAGTGGCACGCAAGGGTAATGGAGATTTGCGTCTTTGTGTGGACTTGAGGGCTCTCAACAGGGAGGAGGTGGTTGATAAATTCCCTTTGCCCAATATTGAAGAAATGGTCACAACTTTTTCTAGAGTGAAGGTTTTCATGACTTTAGATTTAGTCTCTGCATATTACCAGGTGTACCTTGACAAGGCCTCTCAGGATATGACAGCTTTTGGGACACCATTTGGTGTATTTCGCTTTAAGAGAATGCCATTTGGTTTGATTTTGGCTGCTGCAGTGTTCCAGAGGGTCATGCTGAACATCTTGAAAGGAGTACCTGGAGTGAAGTGCTTTCAGGATGACATTCTGATTTTTGGTTCTTCAAATGTAGAACATGATCACAGAGTGAGAGAGGTGTCACACAGACTGCAGGAAGCAGGTCTTACCCTCAAAGGTCAAGAATGTAAATTTGGGGTCAGTAAAGTCATATACTTGGGCTATAAAATCTCTGGGTTTGGGATCAAGCCAGTACTGAGCGGGTTGAAACCATAAAGTTCTTGGAAGAGCTGAAGAGTAAGGAAGAGCTGTCATCTTTTCTTGGAATGGTGGAATATTATAGTAAATTCATCAAAGGCTTTGCTAGAAAGAGATTTAATATGAGGAAGTTCTATGGGATGTGGATGTGCAGATGAATTTACAAGGGGAAAAAATGAACTGTGTGATGCTCCCTCATTACAAGCATATGATCCAATGTATGACACCAAGTTTGTGTGTGATGCTAGTGTGAAGGGCTTAGAAGCTCTCCTCATTCAGACAAAGGATGGTAAAGAAAATCTGATAGTGTGTGTTTCTCTCACTTTGAAAAAAGCAGAAGGTAATTATTCTGTTATTTAGAGGGAATTGCTTGTTGTGTATTGGTCTGTCAACAGATTCAGTCAGTTTTTGTGGGGCATCAAGTTTGTTGTTCAGACAGATCATAAACAGTTGGTGGCAGTGTTTGCAATGAAGGGGTTAGATTTTATCTTGTCACGCATCAGGAGGTGGATTGTGGGACTTTTTTTTGTTTGGAGGTGCAATATGGTCAATGGTACTAGCAACTACTCAGCAGACTGTTTGTCGAGGTTGGTGTATATTAAAAAGGCTGAGATAGAGGATACAGAGAATCTTGAGACTGGAGATATGGTGAGTGTTTGTGAAGTTACTCAAGGGAGTTTCACGAAAAGCGAATGGCAAGAGGAGTTGCGAAAGGATGAGGAGATGAAACAGGTAATACGTGTGGTTAACTTTGGCAGATCCAAAGCAGCAGATTTAAAAGAATATAAAGGGAAATGGGGAAGATAGTTGGGTGAACTTGCAGTTGACAAAGGATTTTTGCTAAGGTGGCCAGGTCGATTCCTCCAACAACCTTGACACCCAAGTGTAGGAGCTGGCTCGGAACATACTGTACCAAAGTAAGGTATAGTGTGCACAGAGCCCAGGAAAACCCCAAAGGTAGGCAGAGGTAAAAGTAGATAATACCTTAGTCTCTATTTGTAGTAGTGTGGGCAAGCAGTAAGGCTTTATCAGAGGGTAGTGTTAAGCATTTATTGTACACACTCAGGCAAGAAATTATGTCACACACTCAAAGACTGAACTCAGACCAATTTGTTAGTATAAAAATACTAGTTAGTTGTATTTCATTTTCTAGAACCAAGCCAGGCCTGGTACAGGTATGCATAATAATACTTTGCAAGCTTTATACAGTGAATTACAGTTGAATGCAGGTTAAAATGCAGTTCGTTGATTTACAGGTAAGTCAACAGTCAAAATTACTTTTCACTTACTTTGTGGATTACTATGTACGTTACTTCTTGGATTACTTTTTAAGTTACTTTTGCTAATCAGTGTGATATGCCCAGATATCACACTGGAATATTTCCTAGACAAAAGGTAAGTAATTCAGTTTTTACACATATGCAGTTTCTTAGGGTTTTCATACAAACCAACTCCACACTTAGAAGATTTTTCACAGAAAAGCAGTCAATGCAGTCCTATGGGATAAAACCATGTTATCGGTTTATCGGTAAGTACTTAGGTTTTGGAGTTGGTATTCTGGGGTTAGAACCCGAGTTCCCCAGAGTTCCCCCAGTGTCGAGGAGGCACTATCAAAACACCCTCAGTGGCACTAGGGCAACCTGGTGTAGATTGCTGAGACCCAATGTTATACAATGGGGGCCTCGGTTGGTGGCTGCTTACTAGCAGGCCTCAAGGTTGAGGGAGCAAAGCTCCAGGACTTAAGATCAGGGCAAAGGGGATCCAGTTTAGCACCCAAGTTGCACCCACAGTCACACTGGAGTGGCTGGCTGCAGGGTGTTGTTTTGGAGTCGGGTGCCCTGTCACTTTCAATGGAGATTCTCCGGTTTGCAAAAGCACTGCCGGCTCGGAGACAAAGATCTTCTGGAGGTGACCAGCACTTGGAGAGGTAATTTGTGATGCTGGGAATTGCCTGGACACTGTCGGTTGGGCCACCCAAGGTCATGGGGCGTAGGGTGCCGGGGGGGGTCCTTTGGCGTTGGGTTTCCTTAATAGCTCCTAATCGCTCAGGATTGGGGCTGAAGGCATCAGCCAGAGGTGTGAGGCAGGTCAGGGGTCACTGGATCTCAGGTCATAATTGCCAGGGAGACCTCCTCGGGGTGTTGGGCCACTCAAACTTGAGCCGTGGGTGTCGGGTGCAGAGTGGTGCAGACGGGTGGATCCGGCTGGACCCAGAGTCTGTGGGTGAGCAAATCCAGTGCTCATGGAAGACAAAGTCTGGTTTGGGAAGGCAGGGCAGATCCTCAGGGTTCTTGGGGGATGCTGGCTGCAGGACACACCAGGATTTCACTGTCGTCAGTCGAAGTCGGGACAGGCCGGTAGAGCTGAACCCAAGGCAGTTGGTGTCCTCCTCTTCTTCTTCAGCATGGCTCTTAGGTTCGTCTTCTTCTTGTTTCTTCTTGTCTGAGGAGGAGGGGTTCAGGGTTGCCCCTAAATACTAAATTTAGGGGCGTTTCATGTAAGTATCGGTGGGGAACTATGGGTCCCTTCCTTTAGTTGGGTACACCCCCTATTATGCCATCCACAAGTGGGAGGGGGGCATAAGCCTCACTCTGGTTGGCTGGGTCCCCCATCTGCAAGATGGAGGGGACTGAGAGTTGTGCTTCACCTTGCCTCCCCCACATAAGGGGTGGGGTTGGCAAAGGTGGACACACCTCTCCTCCGAACTTGGTTTTCCCGCTGATACTCCCGCCCGAAGTGTGAGTCATAACAAGTAGGTGCCAGTTGCTGGGAGCAGCACATGGCTGGGGTAGCTGCTTTGTTACAGGACCCAGAGAGCGGCAGGCTCTAGACCCAGGGGTCTAAAAACATGTCTGGTTGGTGGCAGCTGGCTAGCAGCCACTCAGCCAAGACAGAGTTAGGTCGTTTTTTCAGAGGGCATCTCTAAGATGCCCTATGAGTGCATTTTTCATTAAATTCCACACTGGCATCAGTGTGGGTTTAAAGTGCTGAGAAGTTTGATATCAAACTTTCCAGTTTTCAGTAAAGCCATTATGGTGCTGTGGAGTTCGTAATGACAAACTCCCAGACCAGATACTCCTTAAGGCATTATTGCACTTATAATGTCTAAGAATTGACTTAGACACTGCAGGGGTACAGGGCTCATGCACCTGTACCCTCACCACTGGTATAGTGCTGGTGGTCTGTGGGGGTTGTGGGGTTCGCGTTGGCCTCTGCGCTCGGTCAGGGTGCATCCATGTTGCTACGTGCTTTGGCTTGTTTCTGGTGTGTTGTTTCTGTGGTTATTTTGGTGCATTTTCCCGCCAGACGCGTGACATTTGCAGGCTGGTTTCCGCTACTTTTTGTACCACGATTGGCCTCATCGCATGATTTTTTGCGTTCGCGTTTCGCATTTTTGAGGTGTGGCGTTGATTTTAACGCTGACAGTTGACGCGTTATCTGATGACTATCGCATGCTACCGCCGCGTTGTGAGTACTTGGGTGGCACGGCGTAATTTTCCCGCGATAGGTTGCAATGTGAATATACCCCTTAGATTGTAGATTAGGTCTAAATTTTATATAACATATATCATTCACTTATTTTTTACCAAAAACAAATTTTAAAAAAAAGAAATATATCTGTCAAATAAATGGTCTCATAATTTTATCATCCAATTTATGGTTTATGGGTATTACAGCTTTTGAAGTTCGATGTTTGGAGCAAACGAGAGTCTTATATTCAGGGTCATAATCTCAATCAGGGCTGCTGCCTACTTTCTTTGTCCTTTGCTTCAGGAATGGTGTAAAGTTTCTCACGAAACATGGTGGTTTTAGTCCTTTTCATAAGCATCCTTAACCTTGAAATTCACCCATAAAAAAATGATAATCTATGTTTTCATGGTGGTCCTAATAGATCACAACTTAACGAAAAAATAGTGAAGAGCAGGAGGCTTTCAATAATTTCCAATATTTTCCACAGATCCGGATTCCATCTAATGGTTTCTCCAGGAGCCACGTTTTCAAAATCCATATCCATACTCAGTAACACAAGCAATGTTTTATATATAGTAGATATTCAAGTTACTTCTGATATAGTTGTTCTATGTTTTTACAATGTTCCACACCCTTGTGTAAACATGAAAACTTTACCCGCTGCCCTCATGTTTTGCAGCTATGTTCAGATACCAGGACACGGGAGAAGATTCAGAAGGCCAAGTCAAGAAAGAGTCTACAAAGCAATTCCTAATCAGGAAACCATGCAGGAAAGGCACATCATTAAGAGGTATCAGCTGAATCCTGCTGCCATTCAAGCCTTATCTCACTCATTCAGATCAGAACTGTTGTCGGACATTAGAAAACCATCTGCCATCTCACATGTTGTGAAAATAATGGCAGTGTTTCATTTCTGTACAAACAGCTTCTTCCAGTACACTGTTAGCGACTCCAATTTGTTGTCACAGCAGCCTTTTTCTGCTGTCCTCAGTCAAGTTATGGATATTATGCTCAGACTTATGAATGACTACATCCAATTTCCTACAGATAAAGCTGCACTGAACAATATCAATGTTGGGTTCTTTTGTCTGGGAGGCATAATACAAGTTGCTAGTGCCATAGATTGGGTTCATGCTGCATTGGTGCCACCTCATGACCCGAAGCAACTGAACTGCAATCTAATGCATTTCCATTTGATCAATGTGCAGCTGGTTTGCATATCAGATCTTTTTTTTTTTACGTAAATCAAAAAACATGAAGCAGAAAAGAGATGTAAGCAGCACACCACAAAATGCATATAGATACAATTCAGAGATAGCATATTTCCCTAACGTCATTCATTACTATGGAATTAATAAAAATCATTCAAAAGAGAAACGTGGACAATCACTTCTTATATGAAAGTGAAATTCAGGAGGCCTAACAATAGGTTGCTAAGATCGTTCTGTTTTCGGTAATTATGAAACACAGGGTGCCGTGGAAAGATCAAGAATATAGTAAATGGTAATACAATACATACAACTGTGTCATCAAAATTCATGCAAACCCATCACAAATGTTAAAATACAAACAAAAAGGCAATAGGACCATATTTAAACGTTGCCTCGGTGTTCATTCTACCAGGGCAAGTTGAGTCACCCATGTGGTTAGTGGCCTATTTAGTGCATATCAGATCTCTACGTCACGAGTCTGTATGCAAGATTCCCTGCCTCAACCTATAACTCACTAGGGCTTCCTACCACAACAGATGGTAGACAGGGGCGTAACACGGGCCCCCGTAGCCCCCGCGGTTTGGGGGGACCCCACGCTCCAGGGGGCCCCCTCAGCACAGCACTTCGGCCGGAGAGCTCTAGATTGAGTCCGAAGGGGGGTCCTCCACTTACCCTGCAGGAGGGCCCCCTCAAGTTTCGTTACGCCACTGATGGTAGACCTTGCAGCAATAAAGACCTTGCTTATTGGTAAGTGTTAACATTAGTTTTACATTAATATTATTTGTTCAGATGTTGGCATTCACACATACTTAAAATAATGTTTTCATTTTGAGTTATATTTTTCATAGTACCATGTGGACAAGTCTGGAGGAGTTCTCCTCTACGCTTCTGGGAAGGTCTGCAAAATAGTTGTGTTTTTTTTCTATGCTGTACATCATTGCCCTGCACAGGGGCATTCTCTTCATCCCTGATGATAACTGTCAATGGGGACCCAGGGGTGATGTTGAGATGAGTCAGCAAGATGACAGTGATGTAGATGAAGGCTGCGACCTCGGACATGAACTTCTTTAAAACACCTTTGCCTGATAGTAAGTGAATTGAACTACAATGACAATATAAACCTACAATATGTTTTTATTTTACTTATTTATTTATTTAAAAAGTTTTAGATGGCGCTGGCTAGACCCGTAGGTACCAGAGCGCTTTACATAAGGTCAACAAAGTGACAACAATAATAACAAGTTACATCAAATGTATGAGACACATTAACGGGAGAGAAGGAGAGACAAGTAGAGAGGGAAGGGTGACAGGGGGAGCTAGAAGGGAGAGGACGAGGGGGAAGACGGAATAAGAGACAGAGGGAAAGTCATCTTAAAGACCGCATGGGTAGGTGACAGCCAGGGAGGTAATCCAAAGCGAGTCTCCCCAATAGCTCTCAAGGAGGCTCCAACGGGCATCAGTCAGGAAGTTGGATAGAAAGGAGACAAGGAAAAAGCAGAACGGCAGAAATACGATGAGGGGAGGGGTGGGCGAGACAGGGAGAAGGGGAGAAATTATGCCCAAGGTCCGGCTGGGCAGGTGATGGTCAGGGGGTGAACCAAGGCCAATCTCCTCATTAGCTGAACAGAGCAGCTCCACCGGGCGTCGGACATAATGCTCGGACTCCGCTGACAGGATAGAGGTCATGTGTACTCAGGGATGGTCAGAATAGTGTGGGGGGGGGAGCCATGGTCCGAAAGAATTCCAGACGTCCTCTTGAGATCAGTCCCAGTCCTGGAAGGGTTGAGTAAGTAAAAGTTCAGTAAGGGGCAAAAAGAGTCACCATTGTCAGCCATGTTGGGGTCAGGCATCCTGGGACCCTTATCCACACCGTGAGTGTGCCGAGAATGACAAAACTTTACAAGGAGGGATGGGCCAGACTGTGAGACAATGAGGGGAGGGGTGGGCGAGACAGGGAGAAGGGGAGAAACTGTGCCCAAGGTCTGTCTGGACAGGTGACGGTCAGGGGGTGAACCAAGGCCAATCTCCTCATTAACAGAACAGAGCAGCTCCACCGGGTGTCAGACATAATGCTTGGACTCCGCTGACAGGATAGAGGTCATGTGAACTCAGGGATTGTCAGAATAGTGCAGGGGGGAAGCCATGGTCCGAAAGAATTCCACATGTCCTCTTGAGGTCAGTCCCAGTCCTGGAAGGGTTGAGTAAGTAAAAGTTCAGCAAGGGGGAAAAAGAGTCACCATTGTCGGCCATGTTGGGGTCAGGCATCATGGGACCCTAATCCACACCGTGAGTGTGCCGAGAACGACAGAACTTTACAGGAAGGGATGGGCCAGACTCCCATAAGTTAATTAAAAAGGACACTAGATCTCCCAGGCGTCCAAAGGCGCTCGAGGAGATGGCTCAATCGACTGGTTCAGAGGAGTTTAAGCGCCACACGTGGTTGTTAAATGTGGGGCTTTAACGGAGCGGAAGCTCCGAGCAGCCATGATGGATCTGGCTCTGCCCTCAGATGTACATATCCTTGTTTATAATGTTTACCACAACTTATATAATGTTATTACTATTTATTTTACAAATATGTGTGGTACATAAATGAAACACATTTGTAGTTCTATTGTCATGAATATACCATATAATGTAATTAACATGTGATATATAAAGAGAGACATGTGTGAGATACTATATATTATAGCTCCTGCTGATCAATATTACAAATGAGGCAAGAGCTTTTCACAAACATATTAATATGTCTGCTTAATCCTTCGTAAATCATCTCACCTTGTCATCTGCTGCAGCAATAGCAAATCATCCTTGGGTATAGTCTAGTCTTGCATAGAAACTAATGATGGGAGATCTGCATTGCAAGTTGCCTGAACATTGTTGTCTGGTGTGTTTTTTAATAATATGTGTATACTTCCTCTCAGACACAGACCGATTCCAATGTTACTGAGTTACATTTAAGATATCTGACACATATTGTGTCTGCCTCAAACTATAGAGCTGGTTCATGAGTTGTTCATCTGTAGCATATCCGTAGAAATTTGGTGTATTTTATGAGTAATTCTGAGCTTTTTATGTGTGGAGTACAGAGGGAAAGTGTGGTATTGATAAGATTATATGTTTTGAGGACCAGTTGCTACAATAATGCAGAAATCACTTAATTCTACAAAATAGTTTTTTTGTTTTAGTTTTGTGTTGTTCACCAGTTTCTTTTTGATTGTACATCCAAGTGTTTTGTTATATTGGTACTTCCTAATGTTGTTCCTTATCTTCATGGTTTCCATTTTGCAAAGTGTTTATAGACTCAGATGGCAGACACATCTCCCCTGCTAATGAATTTGGAAGCATAACTACTATGATATTTGGAAAATAATAATAAATCCATATAACTGAACTGATAACAAATGAGATGCAAGCCATTTATTGCATTATTTGTGTTTAAATGTGTATGTGTGCAGTCATTATAAGTGTGTTTCAATTGATAAATTGATTACACATTAAGGTGCCAATTCCGATCCGGTAAAAAAATTCCCCGTCCGACTCGTATCCGGATTTTTTTCCGTCCGAATCGTCAAAGTAGCGTACAAACTGCCAAGTACGATTCGAACGGAAAAAAGTCCATACGAATCGCATTGGGAAGATTTCCCCACACGTCCTCGGGTCGGGAAAAGTCACCGACACGTCCCCGGGCGAGAAACCCACCGTGCGGAAAAATAAAGTCCGACTGCGCAAGTACGATCCCTCCCGTCCTCCCCATTTCACAACCGTACGCAAAAAACACCGTCCGAACCGAACTCCCATAGCAACCATGGAGACATGTGCCCGCATACGCGCCGAACACCCCACCACCCCCCGCCCGCGTATGTACGCCCCGAACCCCCACCCGTGTATGTACGCACCGAACCACCAGCCGTGTATGTACGCACCAAACCCCCCCCCCAGCCCTGTATGTACGCACCGAACCACCAGCCGTGTATGTACGCCCCCGAACCCCCCCCAGCCGTGTATGTACGGACCGAACCACCAGCCGTGTATGTACGCACCAAACACCCACCCGTGTATGTACGCCCCCGAACCCCCCCCAGCCGTGTATGTACGCACCGAACCACCAGCCGTGTATGTACGCACCAAACACCCACCCGTGTATGTACGCCCCCGAACCCCCCCCCAGCCGTGTATGTACGCACCGAACCACCAGCCGTGTATGTACGCCCCCGAACCCCCCCCCAGCCGTGTATGTACGCACCGAACCACCAGCCGTGTATGTACGCACCAAACCCCCACCCCAGCCGTGTATGTACGCACCGAACCACCAGCCGTGTATGTACGCACCAAACACCCACCCATGTATGTACGCCCCCGAACCCCCCCCCCAGCCGTGTATGTACGCACCGAACCACCAGCCGTGTATGTACGCCCCCGAACCCCCCCCCAGCCGTGTATGTACGCACCGAACCACCAGCCGTGTATGTACGCACCAAACACCCACCCGTGTATGTACGCCCCCGAACCCCCCCCCAGCCGTGTATGTACGCACCGAACCACCAGCCGTGTATGTACGCACCGAACCACCAGCCGTGTATGTACGCCCCCGAACCCCCCCCCAGCCGTGTATGTACGCACCGAACCACCAGCCGTGTATGTACGCACCAAACCCCCACCCCAGCCGTGTATGTACGCACCGAACCACCAGCCGTGTATGTACGCACCAAACACCCACCCGTGTATGTACGCCCCCGAACCCCCCCCCAGCCGTGTATGTACGCACCGAACCACCAGCCGTGTATGTACGCCCCCGAACCCCCCCCCAGCCGTGTATGTACGCACCGAACCACCAGCCGTGTATGTACGCACCAAACACCCACCCGTGTATGTACGCCCCCGAACCCCCCCCCAGCCGTGTATGTACGCACCGAACCACCAGCCGTGTATGTACGCCCCCGAACCCCCCCCAGCCGTGTATGTACGCACCGAACCACCAGCCGTGTATGTACGCACCAAACCCCCACCCCAGCCGTGTATGTACGCACCGAACCACCAGCCGTGTATGTACGCACCAAACACCCACCCGTGTATGTACGCCCCCGAACCCCCCCCAGCCGTGTATGTACGCACCGAACCACCAGCCGTGTATGTACGCCCCCGAACCCCCCCCCAGCCGTGTATGTACGCACCAAACACCCACCCATGTATGTACGCCCCCGAACCCCCCCCCCAGCCGTGTATGTACGCACCGAACCACCAGCCGTGTATGTACGCCCCCGAACCCCCCCCCAGCCGTGTATGTACGCACCGAACCACCAGCCGTGTATGTACGCACCAAACACCCACCCGTGTATGTACGCCCCCGAACCCCCCCCCAGCCGTGTATGTACGCACCGAACCACCAGCCGTGTATGTACGCACCAAACACCCACCCGTGTATGTACGCCCCCGAACCCCCCCCCAGCCGTGTATGTACGCACCGAACCACCAGCCGTGTATGTACGCACCGAACCACCAGCCGTGTATGTACGCCCCCGAACCCCCCCCAGCCGTGTATGTACGCACCGAACCACCAGCCGTGTATGTACGCCCCCGAACCCCCCCCAGCCGTGTATGTACGCACCGAACCACCAGCCGTGTATGTACGCACCAAACCCCCACCCCAGCCGTGTATGTACGCACCGAACCACCACCCCACCAGGGAATGTACGGACCGCACCCCCACCAGTGCATGTACGGACCGTACTGACGCCAAAAAAACACGTACTGAACCCGGACAAACCATATTTACACAAGGAGAGTCAAGTAGAGTTTCCCCACACCACCAAACAGGCCCAACAACCCCACAAACATCACATACACTCACCTGCAACTGCCAAACTGCCAAACAGAGGCCCAAAACTCAATCACTCCTCATAACACACCCACACAAATTTCAAACACAGCCACACCCACAAATGGACCAATAAAAATGGACCACACACACAAACCATGAGCCTTTGCAACAGACCCACTGCTGCCAGAGCCCACAGACGACCCACACCACCATACTTGAACCTCACACTTGCATACCTTCACACAACCACCTACACAAACACCCCCTCATCACATTCACACACACACCTCCACTACCACACCCACACACCCACAGCCATCCACACCCACACCCCCACAACCACACCCCACGCCATGTCCACCACCAAGAATCCAAAGTTCACAAAGGAGGAGCTGGAGATCCTTGTCGACGAAATCCTCAGAGTCGAGCCACAGCTCTTTGGGACATTGGTCAGACAGACCAGCATATCCGAAAAAACCGCCATGTGGCAGAGGATCGTCGATTCTGTGAATGCTGTTGGGACAACCAGAAGGACCAGGCACGAGTGCCAATCCAGGTGGTACGATCTGCGGAGGACGGTCAAGAGGAAGATGACTGACAATCACAACCAGGGGAACATCACTGGAGGAGGGCCGCCCCCCAGACCGGTACAATACCATCCCTGGGAGGAGAAGGTGATGTCCACGCTGGCGGTGGAGGGACTACACGGACTGCCAGGACTCCCAGACCCTGGTGAGTACACAAACAACTCACCTCACATGGGGGGGATGCCATACACAATCAATCATGCATGCCACCCCCCCCAAGCCACCACCGGACACAACAACACTCCACAAACACACACATGCCACTGGCACCTCCATGCCCCATGCATCAATCAGGGCCATGCCAAGTCACAGGCCACACAATACACCAACACAACACAGGATGTGGTCGATGCTGGGAGTGGGGGCAGCAAAACTAACATTGAGCAACTCACAAGCACACAACAATGCCCTCAGCCCATATGGCCCAGGGCACAGCCATACAAACTGTGTGTACCCACACAGTACTGTCTTGCCTGCAAATGATGGCTGCCATGCAGGATGCCATGGGTCTGAAGGCACAATTTGCACATAACAGCAGACAATGAAGATGCATCGCTCTGATAGAGTCTCAGCACACACCGCCACAGCAGCAGCCTACACTCAGACACACTGCCCAATGGGTGCCCGGAGAACAGGGACTAACTCACATGAACAAGCCAATGGCCATTCAAAGACCGGCTAACTGTGTGTGCCCAGGAAGCTGGCCTGAGGTGACAGAGAGTGACAAAGAGAGGGAGGGAGAGGGGGAATGAGAGGGAAGGAGACAGAGGGGGGACACAGGGAGACAGACAGAGGGAGGGAGTAGGGTGACAGAGGGAGACCGACAGAGGGAGGGAGGAGGGTGACAGAGGGAGGGAGGAAGGGAGACACAGGGAGACTAAATCACCCTTGGGTGGTGTGGCCATGTCCACTCGTCAGCCGGTGGACTGTGTGCATGCAGACCAGGTCTGGCAGTGCCTCAACCCCCCCTTCCGTAGATGAAGACCGGTCCATGTGTCAATCTGTGCACGAGTCCATCCGTGCTGCAGGCACAGACCTAACCACACACCCAGTATACCCACCCACCGTGTCGGTAAGAACCCTGTCACAAATGCTTCAGTCCCCTACCTGCAACATCAAATTGCCTTGCCAAAACACCATTTGGCCACGTACAGTGCAACACGTAAGGCGCCTCTGCATGGCTCGCTACGCCCGCACACCACACTGCTGACTGTGTACCCAAATAGATGCATCAACTAAGATTGTGTCTCACACATGCGTAAAGCCCTGACAGCTGTGGCCAAGGGACATAGCCATGCACAAGTGCACTGTGAGAGGAATGCAGGACAGATCCAACTACCCAGAGGAAGAGTGCCAAATCAGAAATGCATGCAACATGGATGCCACATGTGACACTGTCAACATTGTCTCTCTCACACACAGGTCAACGTCGACGAACACCCCCCAACACTGGGGGGGAAGTCACACAGGACCAGGCTCCGCGGGATGATGACCCCACCGCCAGCGATGACTCTCACCACTCCGTGGATGACCCAGACCAACCTGGCCCCTCTGGTGTCCAACCACCTGCAGCACCTGCGTCAGGTACAACTGTGCCAACCACCACCCCCATTCCTGCCACATCCCAGGAGACGTCCAGGAGCCCTGCCCGCACACGACCACCCAGCCAGTCTGCCCAGGAGGGACACGGTCCTCCGGGCACCCAGGAGGAGGCAGGCGGCAACGCAGATGCCATCCCTCAGGGGTCCCGGAGACCCGATGCACCCACAACGGCAGGCCAGGTGCACGTGGGCAGGGGTGGCGGGAGTGGAGGACGGCGGAGGCGCGAACCTGACCAGGCAGCTCAGGACCCGGTAGTGTCCCAGGTCAGCAACATCCTGGATACATACCGGCGTGACACCAGGGGCATGGACCAGATTGCGTCCACCCTCAATGACATCAAGGGGACCCTCCAGGAGATGAAGACCCTGCAGTCCCAGCAACATGCCTGTCAACTGCAACACCAAGGAAGGATGGAGGATAGACAGGCTGAGCTCGTGGCGGTGCAAACCCAAATGACCGGTGTACTCCGTCGGATTGCCGACAACATGGGCAACCCTCCCTGTGGCACCAGGCGAAGGCCATTACCAGACACAGGGAGGGATCAGGAGGAGGAGGATTCATCCGACGGAGCGTCACAGACATCGTCACGGACTGCTTCCGAGGGTCCCCGCAGGAAGGTGGGTCGTCCACGAAAAAGACTGTGAGAGTCAGCAGAACATCACCATCTCCCAGGTCACCTGGCCTGGCACCTGGCCCTCTGGCCCAATAGCAGCACATGACATTGTCTGCCACATGGACTTGCTGGTCACTGTCTGACCTATGTTGACGAAGACTGTGGCATGGACTCTGACATTTTGCTACGACAAGGATACCAACTCCCCCAGTGAACTTTGGATTCTACACTCCCGCTGTGCACCTCTTGTCATCCCCACAAACCCGTACCCCACCACAAATAAATTAATCACACTTACAAGATGATGCCGTGATTCTACATTATTACAATACATGTGTGTGTCGTACAGTCAAAGCATGCCTGATCTCAGAATTAACTCCAACCATCCAAACCGTGGGGTCGCAGTCTTGCCCAGGACACACATGGGTCCCAATGTCTCATCTGATACAGACATGGAGTACCAAACTCACCTGTGCTGGGCCCAACCAGCTGAGTGGTTCCCGCACAACTGTGGCTACAGACACATTCAGGGGAGCAACAGTCATGCGCAGAGGTCAGGGATCATGTGGAGTGACCTGGCTTGCCGCTCCCAGGTATGTCTAGACATGTGTCCCTACAATGTGCAGCATGCTTGCGTCAGGCGGATGTTGAGAATGGTGGCTAGGCCAAGGTTGGATGCATGGAGATGCCAGAATGCAGTTTAGGATCACTGTGCCACATGGTTGTGTTGGGGTTGTGGGCTGCATCATGAGTGTGGGCGTGGATCTAGAAGGTCATCCTGCAGCTGGCTGTGAAACATTCCCCCCATCCCGTTAGGACGTTGATGTGGCCTGGTTGCCCGACGCAGTAGCAGAGCTGTGCAGATGCACTCCGGATATGGACAAGTACCATGGGAGTCGTGAGGCACATGTCCGTAGACTGCAGGGTAGGATTCTACACAGATGTTGTAGTTTCCCTGGGGGATGGTCTCTCTTGCCTTGAGGTGGATGGAACTGTGCATCTTGTGCATAATACAGTTCCCACTCCCTGACAAACCCCTAGCATCTTGTCACTCTACACATAGACACATATGCACCACCTATGAAAACTATGCCAGACCTGCGGCACGCACAGTGGCAACAGGGCACCATTGACAGGGAAGAGGCACCTTGGAGACAGAGGGACAAATTTATTAGTCATGTGTGTTGGAATGACAATGATACTCTGTCAACACATACACAGGTCATGTGGATGTACATGTGGGAGCAACACTGGCACCCCCCATTGCAACACAGATGCTGGCATCCCATTGACCTGGCACACAAGTGACGGATAACAGCTAAACACCCCCTGCTGCCACGGAGAGGCCGCTATACACCATTGAGGCCCTGATGGGGCAATCACACACCATGTCAACCCGGTGCAACCTGTATGTTTCCGAGGCCAGTGTTACACACAATGATGGCCTCATCACAATCCCCAATCCCCTGCCACATGACAGTCACCAAGTCTGAGCATGGCTCCAGGTGAAGCCTGCCCCATGTCATGTTCCCCATGTAGGATCACCATGTATGCAAATGGAACACACATGAACCGGAGAAGTGCACACAGACTACAAACAATTCACACACCCAAAACGACGTGAGGCATCCCTTACCCTGAGGAGATTTCAACACTTGCCCGTGCATGTGACGCTGAATCAGCACATGTCGCTGTGTTCATGAGGAGTAGCAGGAGCACAACAATGCCACCAGCAGACAGCATGCACATGGACCTGTGGAAGAGAGACACACAAGGATTCAGCACAAAGGAGCACATCCGCAAGCATGTACTTAACACGTATCATGTTGTTAACATGACAGGTGACAATGATGACCCTCAGACAACATCCTTCCATTGCGCCATCACTTGAGTGACACTTCAATACACACCACTGACTCACTTGGCAGACATGCAGATGGACACACACATTGCAACACATGCCACACACGGCCCAATGCGTGCACACTCAGACACTGGAACTCACCACTAAGCAAAGAAGTTGCGTATGAGCCGACTCCGCATGTCCTCCACAGCCTCCTCCTCCTCCACATCACTTGCCCCGTCACCAAGCCCTTCATCCTCCACGGGTGGATGGTCCTGGTCATCTTGATCCAGTATGAGTGGAACAGCTTCCTCCACTGCCATGTTGTGCAGCATGCAGCAGACGATGATGATCTTGCACACCTTCACCGGGGCATATGGGAGTGCTCCGCCGGTCTTGTGGAGGCACCGGAATCGGCTCTTCAGAAGTCCAAACGTCCTCTCAATGACTCTCCTGGTCCGCCCATGTGCGTTGTTGTAGAGGTGCTCGGCAGCCGTGCTGGGGTTGCGGACAGGCGTCATCAGCCATGGCATGTTGGGATAGCCAGCGTCCCCTACAAGGAAACATCATGGACAGAAGTGTGTCAGCACAGGCAGTGAGATTGGAAGATGACGCCAAACACAGAACTGCCAGAGTCTACCCACCAACAATACATGCTCGCTCGTTCCGCAGCTGCAGCATCATTTCTGGCACCCTGCTACGCCTCATGATGAAGGCATCGTGTGCTGATCCTGGAAAGCGAACACAGACATGTGAAATCACCATGTTGGACAGACACACCACAAGGGCATTAATGGAGTGATAATGTTTGCGATTCCTATACACCACCTCCTGTGCCTGTGGTGGTACCAACGCAACATGTGTCCCATCTATGGACCCAATGACATGGGGCATCCCTCCCAGGGCATAGAACTCACGCTTGACATCTGTCAACTGCTCACGATTTGGGAATTTAATGTACTCATCCAGGTGAACCAACATGGCCTCTAAGAAATCATGCAGAACACGGCTGAACATCGTCTGGGACATGCCCCCGACATCAGCAATGGTATGTTGGAACGTACCCGTGGCAAGGAAATGTAGGGCTGCCATCACCTTCAACTTGGGTGTCAGTGCACTTGGATACCTGTGGCGCGGGAGGAGTTGTGCTTCCAGCCGGCCAGTCAACTCATCAATCAACCGTTGGCTGAATCTGTAGCGGCGTATACAGTCCCGTTCATGCAGGGCAGCAATGTCTGGCATACGTCGAGGGAGAGGCGGAGCCCTGCAGTGAAATGGAAGGAACACCTAAGAGTGAGCACTGTACAACAACATCGTCAATGCACTGAGCACATGTTACACAGCCAATACACATATGCCACGTTGTGAGTCAGGTCTGTGCCACAGTTCCTGGACACGAACGCCAGTCAGGTTACACTCCTACCAAGGGACAGCCACTAACGGAGGGGGGCAAGATCACGATGACATGGCATGAGACTAGCTGTGGGCCAGTGTAAGTGAACATGCACACGCATCACAGGATTCACAGACATCCACACATGTGCAGAGGTAGTATGCGTATGGTACAGACAGGTAGTTGGATGCGATATGCACTGGTCACATGTCATAGGAATAGGACAGGCCACACACATTGCCTTTGAGGAGTACATGTCGAGACAGAACATACATAGGGAGCATGTGGATATGTACTTGTGTTGATACTCCGTGTAGTTGGATACATACACACCTCATGGCAAATCACATATGTGGGCTGGTGTGCGGAACAGTGTGCCATGCCCATCGACACACAGACACATGTTGGCAGCAGCAACTGCTGACACATTGAATCACACACCTACAGCAAAATCATGGAAAGACATGCCACACACATGACATGGTTGCAGCATGCAACGCAGCCATACACGTGTCATATGTAATATTCCGTGTACCTGGCATCAGGGGACAGGTGCGGGTGTCCGTGACTGGGACATGCAAGTGACTCATGGCTCCACTAGTGTGTACGACATGCACACATGTCAAAGGAGTGCAGGGGATGTGTGGTACAATGCGCACCATCACACACGACATGTGTACACAGCTCATCGTACATGTGCTTTGCCCACACCTCAGGGGTAAAGTGCCACATCACATCCTGACACACCTGTGTCACACACAGGTGGTATTGCACAGACAATGCATTGGTGTCCACCCTTGGCAATACCTGTCCGCTCCATTCCTGTCTGTGTGCCGCCTGTCACCACTGACAGTTGTTATACGCACCGTACATACGCTCGGAGCGCGTGTATAGGGTCCCTGGGCCAATATTGCCGCTGGCGTATGCGTACGCCACAGTAGTACGGACTGTACACGCGCTTGTACGGTCCGGATCACAATATGTGCGCTGGCGTATGCGTACGCCACAGTAGTACGGACTGTACACGCGCTTGTACGGTCCGGATCACAATATGGGCGCTGGCGTATGCGTACGCCACAGTAGTACGGACTGTACACGCGCTTGTACGGTCCGGATCACAATATGGGCGCTGGCGTATGCGTACGCCACAGTAGTACGGACTGTACACGCGCTTGTACGGTCCGTACTACTGTGGCGTACGCATACGCCAGCGCCCATATTGTGATCCGGACCGTACAAGCGCGTGTACAGTCCGTACTACTGTGGCGTACGCATACGCCAGCGCCCATATTGTGATCCGGACCGTACAAGCGCGTGTACAGTCCGTACTACTGTGGCGTACGCATACGCCAGCGCCCATATTGTGATCCGGACCGTACAAGCGCGTGTACAGTCCGTACTACTGTGGCGTACGCATACGCCAGCGCCCATATTGTGATCCGGACCGTACAAGCGCGTGTACAGTCCGTACTACTGTGGCGTACGCATACGCCAGCGCCCATATTGTGATCCGGACCGTACAAGCGCGTGTACAGTCCGTACTACTGTGGCGTACGCATACGCCAGCGCCCATATTGTGATCCGGACCGTACAAGCGCATGTACGGTCGGTATCACTGCTTGTGGGGTGCCCTAGGGCGTGGAACGCACCGTACCTGTGTGTAAATGTATGAAAACACATAGGGGACACATGAGGGACAAGTATAAGGGCCTAAATGCCTGATGGTTGCCATGGAGACTGAGTTAAATTTTTGAATTTGAGCACCAGGTGCACAGCAGAAGTCAGTTTGAAAGAATCTACATTGTTGCAATGTGGATGTTGACTTGACATCATTATCAAAACTGAAACCATGCAAAGCCACACACTGGGGTAGGTTTGAAGGGATTGGATGAAACGTAGGATGCTAATGTGACTGACCAATCAATCTGTACTCCTATACATGAACAGGCCAGCCAGGCATATATAAGGCAGCCAGGTCCCATGAGAGAGCACTTGCCTGCACATCCATTCATCCCTGACCACTGCTGCTGATAGTGATTCCTCTGGCACCATGTCCAGGACTGTGGAGAGGTCACAGCCATTCACCCAGGAGGAGAACCTTGCCCTGATAGATGTGATCCTCCCACAGTTCCAGAGCCTGTATGGTCGACCAGGGGTTCAGGTGAGTGCAGACTCCACTAGCTTAGACTGTGCCCCTTTTGTGTGACAGTGACTTCTGGCATTGTGTCCATGTGTGACAGACATGCACTGTTGTTTGGAGTGGGTCCCAGGGTGTGGAAGGCCTCATGTCACCCATGCAGAGCATGCTGTGTTTCCTGTGTGCACTCCTCACTTGCATAGTGCCTACTGTGACAATGAATGCAAGGTGCATGCCACATTCTGCCTGCATACTCCTCCTGGGGATGTTGTTTCCACAGTCCTGATGTGATCCTGTGTTCCCCCCAGTGTGACAGGTGTCAGTACCCATGGATGTGTGTTTGTTCAGTGTACCTGTGCTGTGAGTGTCCAAAGGCCGTGTTCGTCCCCTGCACATTGGTGTGTGTGTTAGTCCCCTGTCATGTGGGTGAGTGCATATGGGGAGTGTTGCACACAAGCAGCATGAGGGATGGATATGGCCTGGCCATCGGATGTGAGCAGGGAGCAGTGCTGTGTGCATGCCGTGCTGAGCCAGCCCCACACCTGTGACACCCCCGTCTACTGGCACATGGGCAGAGTGAGGTGTGTACCCGCAGTTGGCAATGCCATGTGATTGTCCTGTACCTGTGTGTGTCTGTGTACTCTGCTGAGGTAGCATCAGTGTGCTGGGGCAGGTGACTGCTGTGAGGTGCTGTACATAATCCTGGTGTAGCCTGTGAGGCACAGTGTGATCCCTGGTCAGTGAGTGTGTGGTACCCCTCATGCCACCCGTGTGCTTCCACTGGCACGTAGTGCATTTGGCCTTCCACAGTGGATAATGTCCCTATGACAAAGGTGCAATTAGTTGCATGCATACCATGGCCTGTTCATAATGAGGATTGTTCTATATGTGTGTCTCTGTGTCTTTGCTCATGTGGATTAATGTATTCTCTCTTTTGCATCCTCACAGGTAGGCGCCATTGCCAAGGGGGAGATCTGGAGGGAAGCCGTCAGTGCCGTGAGGGGTACAGAGGGTCGGAGGCGGAGCCTGTCTCAGGTGAGGAAACGCTGGCAGGACATCCGGTGCTGGACGAGGAGGATTGCACGGCTCCTGCTGGGGGACTCACCTGAGAGCCGTAAGAACCGTGGCCGCCGTCGTCTGACCCACATCCAGAAGCGTGTGCTGGCGGTGGTCTTCCCCGATATGGACAGGCGCCTACAGGAGAGGCAGCAGCAGGAAGGGGGTAGGTACATGTGTGTCAGTTGTGTGTCCCCAGCCAATGTAAGTGTGCAGTTGCATGGATACACTGCCAGGGTTTGATTGTGCAGTGCGTCAACTTCTCCACAAAGTAGCACAGTGCTGTTCTCACTCCCTCCCTTCCCCTCCTTGCAATGTGTTCCCTGGTCTGTCGCCACTCTTGCACAAGGTTATTTATGCAGGCAGTTCATGCAGGTGCCCTATGCTATCAGCATCATGTGTGGGGGTGATGTGCCACAGGTATGGGGACCTTGCGTGTGCCATGGCCAATTTCAGTCATTGTGGTGTCCATGTCACTTGGCACTGATTGTGAATCACGACATAGGGGTGTGTCTCCAAAATGTACAGCCTTCCAGCATGCATGTCCAATTGTGTGCCCTCTGACATGATGTGCCTGAGTGGGAGGCCTGCTAAGTGCAGGGACGGTTGCTTAATTTGCAGTCATGTCCATCCTGGACCATGGAGGAGTGTGGGCACTACTGTGCCCTGGGGCACCTCTTCCTAGGTATCATGTGCGTCATCCAACAATATGGCCATTCACTGTGTCTTTGCCATGGGTTGCGTAGGGTGGCATTGTACCCTGGGCTCAACTGTTAGGACCTACAGGTTGCTACATGTGTCCACTGTACAGGGGGACCCATTTTGCTTGTGCATACTCACAGTGGGCATTACCTGTGTGTGTTGTTGAGACAATCTGATGATGTTTGCCTGTCAATGATGTGTGGACATGGCCACCAGGGGCTGTGTGTTTACAGTCATGAATTAGTGGAGGCCATGTGTTTCCATCCCAGAGTAAGAGGTGTACATACTTTCTCCGTCTCAATGAGATTGTCTCAGGTGTGGGTGGTTTGTGCGTACAAGGCCTACATGTCAGAAGCTTCATCCTCCTTGCTGGGTTTAGCCTGTGTGTGATGTTTGACTGGACATACGCTCAAGGTGCAGTGACCCTGTCATGTGTGGCCTGGTTTCATGTATTGCCTTTGCAGCATGCGGCAAGAGTAAATGGATATGATTCATGCTCATCCCTTTTTGACGACGCAGTGTGGTGCAGGTGCTGTGCACATTTGTCCCCAGAGGCTGACTCCTCTCTAAAATTTCAGGTGCAGTGATTTGCTGTTGTGTCATGATCTCCATTGTGTCTCAGTGGCATGGTGGGTAGAAAAACTGTGTGTTCCATGGCCTACATGTGTACATTGTTTTGTAGGTGTTACTCCTGTTGCTTTTCAGGCTATGCAATGTGACCTATGTATATTTGACTCATGTGACATAAGTGTACAGGTGTCTGATTTTCTCCTGTCTCTTCACCTTGCCCACAGCATCGCCGGGGGACACGGAAGGAGACACTAGCACGGACCGGGAGGAGAGATTGAGCACCAGTACCAGCAGTGCTGTCCTGTCTGGCACATGGAGTGGCACGGAGGCCGAAGGGAGTGAGGCGGAGGACCTGTTGACTGCCAACACAGACTATGACGCAGACGGGTCCGAGGCTGAGCTCCCAGAGGTGGCGGAGTCTGCCCCCCCAGCTGATGGCAGCCCTCCACATCCCCCCGCCACCTCAGGTTCCATCACCGGCCTCCCACATGCTCGTGGCCCTTCCCTCCGTGCTCGGTCCCCACATGTCTCCTTCCTGCCAGGCACCGCACCCCCTGCCCCTGTCACCACTGCTGCGGTGAGTGCGGAGTCTGTGGACATCCTGAGGCAGTTGCAGGTTGGTCAGACTGCGATGCTAAATGTCCTCCATGCCCACACCCAGGTGCTGACCCAGATGGAGGCATACATGGAGGGCATGTCGGCTGCGCAGTCTGACCAACGGCAGTTGCTGAGGTCCATAGACTCCACACTGACTGCAGCACTGGATCTCCTGCAGCGCTGCGTAACACCCCCTACCCCTGCCCCATCCACAATTCCCACTCCCGTGCCTGTCCCACGCACATCCAGACGTCAGCGTGCACGCACCCCAACAGACACAGGCACCACACCACCAGGGAAGTCGAAGCGCACACCTCCTGTCACGCACACACAGGGTGAGGAAGGCACACCCACTGGGTCGGGGGGGAAACGTAGAACACGCAGCCACAGTGGGAGTCCGCATTCCACACAACCCACTCCCTCCAAATCCACTCCCCTTAGCTCTCCTGGCCAACAGTCAGTGACAGCATCATCCACTGCGAGTGTGCCCCCCAGCCCCAGGATGACACCACCCCGCAAGCGGTGGAGGCGGGACCCGGCCAGGGGAGTTGAGTCCCCCACCCTGTCCACACCCTCCCCCAGTGGCGCTGCGACCCATCCCTTTGCCCCCCCCCCCTCCTTGGGGCCTGTGGTTGGATTGGGTACGGGGGAGTCGCTGGGGGAACTTGCCGACGTGTGCAGCGCCATTCTGTCCTCCACCTTTGGCGCTGGCACCCCCCCTGTGGCAGATTCATCCCTCCCTGCACCCACAACACCTACCCTTTCCCCTCCTGTCCCTGCGGTGCCTGTTTCCACCCTCCCCCCTGATGCCCCCTCTTCTGTGGATGAAATGGACTTGTGAACTGTGCAGGCAAGCTAGGGGACACACGTCCCGATGTGTACCCCCCCCCCGGACATTGCTGCTGGGCTGGCCCATGGCCCTTGTACATAGTGGACATTTTCTCTGATATATTTTCCTGCTGAATAAAGCCTTTTCTTTTTGTTTTGCACACTGATGCTTTCCTGGACTTGCTGTTGGTGCTGGTGCTCCCTGCGTTGGGGTGGTGATAATGTGTTAGGGGTCTGTGAAATGTTGGAGTGTGCTGCTCATGGGGTGTACCCTGCCATCTGCGTGCCATCACAAAGGTCTCTGCAAATGGTATTTGGTCATGTTTGCTCTCACTGTATGGTGACATTGTCCCAAGGTGTGTTCCGTCCTCTGTGGCCCAGGCCATTTTTCCTGCAGGGTGTCTCCCAAATGCTGTGCTGTGCTGTGTCTACATTTCCTGGATGTGTGAGGGTTGCCTTTCAATATAGCCATGCTGGCTCAGCGATGGCTCCGCCTGCATCTGGGGTATCACCCTTGTAGGTCACTGAACTTGTTGATGGGGTATATTGTCCGATGTCTGGGCACTGCTGGGAGTGATAGGTACACACCCCTCCTGTGTCTGGGCACTGCTGGGAGTGATAGGCACACACCCCTCCTGTGTCTGGGCACTGCTGGGAGGACCCTGCACCCACCCCTCCTGTGTCTGGGCACTGCTGGGAGGACCCTGCACCCACCCCTCCTGTGTCTGGGCACTGCTGGGAGTGATAGGTACACACCCCTCCTGTGTCTGGGCACTGCTGGGAGGACCCTGCACCCACCCCTCCTGTGTCTGGGCACTGCTGGGAGGACCCTGCACCCACCCCTCCTGTGTCTGGGCACTGCTGGGGGTGTTTTGCACACCCCATTCTTATAGCAGGTTCGGTGCGTACATGCACGGGTGGGGGTTTGGTGCGTACATACACGGGTGGGGGTTCGGTCCGTACATACACGGGTGGGGGTTCGGGGCGTACATACTCTGCTGGGGTGGGGGTTCGGTGCGTACATACACGGGTGGTGGTTCGGTGCGTACATACACGGCTGGGGTGGGGGTTTGGTGCGTACATACACGGCTGGTGTGGTGGTTTGGTGCGTACATACACGGGTGGGCGTTTGGTGCGTACATACACGGGTGGTGGTTTGGTGCGTACATACACGGCTGGGGTGGTGGTTTGGTGCGTACATACACGGGTGGTGGTTTGGTGCGTACATACACGGCTGGGGTGGGGGTTCGGTCCGTACATACACGGGTGGGGGTTCGGGGCGTACATACTCTGCTGGGGTGGGGGTTCGGTCCGTACATACACGGGTGGTGGTTCGGTGCGTACATACACGGCTGGGGGGGGGTTCGGTGCGTACATACACGGGTGGTGGTTCGGTGCGTACATACACGGCTGGGGTGGGGGTTTGGTGCGTACATACACGGCTGGTGTGGTGGTTTGGTGCGTACATACACGGGTGGGCGTTTGGTGCGTACATACACGGGTGGTGGTTTGGTGCGTACATACACGGCTGGGGTGGTGGTTTGGTGCGTACATACACGGGTGGTGGTTTGGTGCGTACATACACGGCTGGGGTGGGGTTTCGGTCCGTACATACACGGGTGGGGGTTTGGTGCGTACATACACGGCTGGTGGTTCGGTGCGTACATACACGGCTGGGGGGGGTTAGGGGGCGTACATACACGGGTGGTGGTTTGGTGCGTACATACACGGCTGGGGTGGGGGTTCGGTCCGTACATACACGGGTGGGGGTTCGGGGCGTACATACTCTGCTGGGGTGGGGGTTCGGGGGCGTACATACACGGGTGGTGGTTCGGTGCGTACATACACGGGTGGTGGTTCGGTGCGTACATACACGGCTGGGGTGGGGGTTTGGTGCGTACATACACGGCTGGTGTGGTGGTTTGGTGCGTACATACACGGGTGGGGGTTTGGTGCGTACATACACGGCTGGGGGTTCGGGGCGTACATACCAGGGTGGGGTGGGGGTTCGGGGCGTACATGCACGGGTGGCGCTTGGGTGCGTACATACACGGGTGGGGGTTCGGGGCGTACATACCAGGGTGGGGTGGGGGTTCGGGGCGTACATACACGGGTGGCGCTTGGGTGCGTACATACACGGGTGGCGGTTCGGGGCGTACATACACGGGTGGGGGTTCGGGGCGTACATACCAGGGTGGGGTGGGGGTTCGGGGCGTACATACACGGGTGGCGCTTGGGTGCGTACATACACGGGTGGCGGTTCGGGGCGTACATACACGGGTGGGGGTTCGGGGCGTACATACACGAGTGGGGTGGGGTTTCGGTCCGTACATACACGGGTGGGGGTTCGGGGCGTACATACTCTGCTGGGGTGGGGGTTCGGTCCGTACATACACGGGTGGTGGTTCGGTGCGTACATACACGGCTGGGGTGGGGGTTTGGTGCGTACATACACGGCTGGTGGTTCGGTGCGTACATACACGGCTGGGGTGGGGGTTTGGTGCGTACATACACGGCTGGTGGTTCGGTGCGTACATACACGGCTGGGGGGGGGTTCGGGGGCGTACATACACGGGTGGTGGTTTGGTGCGTACATACACGGCTGGGGTGGGGGTTCGGTCCGTACATACACGGGTGGGGGTTCGGGGCGTACATACTCTGCTGGGGTGGGGGTTCGGTCCGTACATACACGGGTGGGGGTTCGGGGCGTACATACTCTGCTGGGGTGTGTGTTAGGTGCGTACATACACGGGTGGGGGTTTGGTGCGTACATACACGGCTGGTGGTTCGGTGCGTACATACACGGCTGGGGGGGGTTAGGGGGCGTACATACACGGGTGGTGGTTTGGTGCGTACATACACGGCTGGGGTGGGGGTTCGGTCCGTACATACACGGGTGGGGGTTCGGGGCGTACATACTCTGCTGGGGTGGGGGTTCGGGGGCGTACATACACGGGTGGTGGTTCGGTGCGTACATACACGGGTGGTGGTTCGGTGCGTACATACACGGCTGGGGTGGGGGTTTGGTGCGTACATACACGGCTGGTGTGGTGGTTTGGTGCGTACATACACGGGTGGGGGTTTGGTGCGTACATACACGGCTGGGGGTTCGGGGCGTACATACCAGGGTGGGGTGGGGGTTCGGGGCGTACATGCACGGGTGGCGCTTGGGTGCGTACATACACGGGTGGGGGTTCGGGGCGTACATACCAGGGTGGGGTGGGGGTTCGGGGCGTACATACACGGGTGGCGCTTGGGTGCGTACATACACGGGTGGCGGTTCGGGGCGTACATACACGGGTGGGGGTTCGGGGCGTACATACACGAGTGGGGGTTCGGGGCGTACATGCACGGGTGGGGGTACGGGCCGTACTTCCACGGGTGGGGGTACGGTCCGTACATACCCCTGCCCACGCTCTGCGTGCCTGGGTACGGGCCGTACCCATGCCTTTGGTGTGTGGGTACGGTGCGTCCCACCATTGTTGCGGGCCGTGGGGTCCGCACCGTACACAGGCCTTGGGGGCGTGGCTACGGGTCGTACCACGCGTACCCCTACATGACCCCAGCAATGCTGGTACGAGCTGTACCAAGGCCTTTCTGACGTGGGTACGGGCCGTACCGCTATTGTTGGAGTGACGTAGGGGGACGCGTGGTACGTTCCGTACCCACGCTCTTGCGGCCTGGGTAGGGTACGTACCGGTTCGCGTGACCATCCACTTCCGTTGTGGCGGACGCTTGCGTTGCTGGCCTTGCCCCCACCCCCTGGAAGTGACCAGGCCCTGATGGTCAGGTATGTCCAGGCCATGTGTGATTTGGTACCATGTGTTGGTGTTGTGTGTCCTGCCCCTGCCCCCCCCTTTGCCCCTGGTTGTTGTGCTGACCTTCTGCGGCGTCTGCGTCGGTTCCTGTACGCCAGGTGGACTGCTAGGAGGGCAGGGATGGCACGTAGGTTCGGGTCCATGTCTGTTCGTCGCGTCCAGCTGCTCCTTGCGTGTGTCGTCCTGATTTCCCGGCAGTTTTTGGCAGCCGGTAAATATTTTCCGTGCGGGATGACGTCGGTTCGAATCGTACTTCCTGGTTCGTGAAACGTAGGCTGGATGCGTACCGACGTCACGTCGGCTCCTTTCAGGATCGGAATTGTGTTTAGTTTCTGTTCGGTCGGTGTTTTGTTCGAATCGTACGGAAATGGTGTTTCCGTATGAATCGTACTTGCATTTTCGGATGGATTTCGCACCGGGTACGAGTCGGACGGAGAAAAGGCTCCGTCCGACGGTTCGTACCCGGTTTTTACCGGATCGGAATTGGCACCTAGGTATGTATAAAACATTGGTAAAAATACATATTCTTAGCATTAGAATAATATATTAATATACATTATTTTTATTGATTTTTTAATAAATCAAAAATATAAAAACAAACAATTTATCATTTTTAGAAAATGAGTAAACAGGTATGGTGCATGAGAAATGAAGACCAGCCTAAAATTGGTTAGAATCCTTTTCCAGGGAACAGTCCAGACAACTAGTAGTCCAGACGTTCACAGAAGGAGTTCCATTTTTGCGTCTCTTGGTGGTGGGTTGTTGGGTATTGTCCTCAATCGGGCCAGATGAACGACCCTTCCTAAGGTCCACTGAAACTGCTTGAGTGTCAGCTTTTGAGGTGGTTATAGGAGGCTCTATGAGCAACAGTATCCCCCTTTCTGTAGATTTGCCATCTAGATATGTTTGTGGAACAAATTGGGCAGCAGGTATTGCTGGACCAAGGAAAGGGCCAGCTACATTAGACACTGTTGCAGATAATGACCAAAAGCCATCATGCACCACCCCAGAATGTAAATTATAGATAATCATCTGCCGCTCAAAATAATCATTTTGGCCCCTTTGCATCTCACACTGGGCCTCGTGTGAACATTCTGGGCCCTTAAAAGTTTTTGCAATCTGGTCCAGCTGTTCTCCTGCCATGTATCAGCACCAGTCAGGCTTTAAGCATTAGTGGATACATTTGTAGTGGCACCCTGAGCTTCCCATCCTGTATCAGATCTTATTTCAACCCTGTCTAAGCAGCCATGTGACTTTGACTGGGCGGCCACAGTATTGTCTGTCCTGGTAGCACGGCAGTTGTATTGGCTGTGGTACGGGAGCCAGGACAGAGATGGACGCAGTTGATGGTGCTGTGTGGCCAAAGGGGTCTTGTAGAGCCACAGATACAATATAGAAATAACTCTGCTGCCTTATTAAGTCTAGAGGCTTGTTGGAGGAGGGTAGACGTAGGGTGCTGGCCAAACAAATCCGATGTGCCCATCATCTTTTCCGGATGTTCATCATGACGTAGGGCGCTGGCCATAAAAATCTGATGGGCCCAGCTACTGTTTCAAATGTTCTTTATTGACAGGCGAGCTGCTCCCACTGAGGGTTTGGATGTTTTTCCTTGAAGAAGAGTGACCACCAGATTTGAAGATGTTGATTGTGATCTGAATGGTTAACCTAAAAATGTTAAAAAAATATATTTTATTAAATTATACTCTATAAGAGTTGGCAGAAAATATTAGCCCATATCCAACATAACATAAATCCCCAAGTGATCACACTGAGTCTCTTTGCTGATTTATTTTTTATTATTAATGGTTATAAAAATCTTTAATATGTAATCACATGATCTGGTTTCCAGTCAGTTGGAGGGTTACTCCTTCACAAACATAACGGATATCCTGTTCACATTTTTCCTAGTGACATAAGATGAAATCCACTTTTAATAACACAGAAGGGATATCTTTCATGTTTACACAAAGAATGCCATCCAACATGCTACAAGTTAGGGTCTAAATGTAGGCCATAGTGAGTGCTATCTTTTGAAATCTGGTTCCACAGTTTGGTGCCTCAAGGGTGAGTGCACACTTTAGAAAGTCAGTTTGTAGAGTCTCCTGCCCCTGTAATAATATGCCTTATCACATGTTTGCAGAATCTCTAAAATATGTAATTTGAATAACAATATTGATGGTTCATCCTAGTCTGGAAATGGATTTTAAGAGGGCATTCAACACCATAAAATAATAAGATTGATGTTTCTGAAAATATTTTTCTTTAATTAAAAGAGTGATGTCATAATTTGGATTCTTATTTCTGGAGGTTGACTGCCCACTTCAAGAAATAATAACAACTTTTGTCATTGTAAACACTCAAACTTACCAAATTGACCATTGTTTAACTCCTTTTAGGTATGGTACCAAGCAGATAGGCGTAACTTAAGGCAATGTATAGAGTGTCAAGTGCTCCACAATGCTTACCTCTGCCTGTGGAGCAAGTCCGCAGAGACGACAGGAGCGCCCACCCCTGTACCCACCTGACCCGTGTGGACAGTAGAACCCAGCAGGGATGAGATGGACGCAGGGAAGGGAGCCAGAACGAAAGCAGGGGGTTGAGGTGAAGGGTGTCTCGGAGCCAAATGGAAGACAAAGAGACCCAGATCAGTGAAGGACCCAAATTCCAGCGTTGCAAGATACGCCAAACACACACAGAAAAGCCCTGTTCCCAACCTAGAACTCACCAGTGGCTGCAACTATTGAACCCTGAATACAGCTTCAAGGAAGGTTCAGCTGTGACGAGGTGGCAGCGTTAGGCTCTCAAGAACTAAAGGAATAGCGCTCCTGCGCGTCAGTTTCACGTGTCTGGACCTAACAAAATACTGGCATCCCTGGAAAGCAAATAGTGGAAACCCAAGGAGAACGAACAAGAACAAAATAACCCTAAGCGCTCCTGCGCGGATTTACCAAAATCATCATAAAGCGCTTCAGCGCGGACAAGATGCAAAATGAACCATAAAGCGCTCCTGCGCATTCAAAATCAACAAACCCTAAGCGCTCCTGCGCGGATCTAACAAAATCATCAAAAGGCGCTCCTGCGCGGTCAAAATCAATAAACTCTAAGCGCTCCTGCGCGGATCTTACTCCTGATCACCCATAACGCAGCCGCGTTACGGTGACTCCACCGGAATTGAACGAAAGTACCTTAACTGTTTCCCAGAGGGATTACGAAGACCAACAGCGGGGCTCCAGTCCGGAAGGCACAGCCCGCTTCCAAAGTCTTCCGTGCAGCAGAAACAGCGTCTCGTGTCGTTCAGCACATCTAGCGAAATCCGAAGCACGGAGCCGGCGGGAAACGCGGTGTTTAAGCGTTTCCCCCGGAAGTGCTTCCGTGAACTGCTATGCCTGTCCAAAGACTAGACCGTGACTCATCTTCCAGCCGGAAGTGAGTCTCTCGGCCGTTTCTGTGTGTGTTAGCGGGGAAGCGGGGGAGCGGGGAAAACGGCAGGCGCCGTGAACATGACAGTACCCCCCCCCAAAACAGGTCCCCCCTCAACCCCGCCAGAACCTCAAATGGGGGATGCAGGACGAGGACTGAGCGGATGGCTCAGATGAAAAGCACGAACCAGAATGGGAGCATGGCGAACATGGGACAACGGCTCCCAAGAACGCTCGTCCGGCCCGTACCCCTTCCAGTCAACCAGGTAGAAGAGTTTACCCTTAGTACGACGAGAACCCAAAATGGCCTTGACCTCATACTCGACATGGTCCTCCACCACCACCGGAGAAGGAGGAGAGGGAAGAGAGTCACCAGAACGGACCGGTTGCAGAAGCGAGACATGGAAGACCGGGTGAATCTTCATGTGTGGAGGGAGTGAGAGTTTCACAGCCACGGGATTAACCACCCGCTCGACCTCAAACGGACCCACAAAACGGGGCAACAGTTTCTTGGGACCGTGCACATTGAGGTGCCGAATGGACAGCCACACCCGATCACCCACACCGTACTTGGGCTCCTTCTGTCTGTGTGCATCGGCCTGTGCTTTGTAGGTGTCCTTAGCTTTGGCCAACTCAAAACGGGCTTGTTGCCAGATGCGGCGCAAGGATTCGTGATATGACCGGACTGTGGGTAACCTGCTGTCCCGGGGACCTTCCCATGCGGAGGTGCGGGTATGACGGCCATGAAGACAAAAGAAAGGAGATATTCCGATGGCCGAATGTTTACTGTTGTTATAGGCGTACTCCGCCATCCATAACACCTCGGACCATTCCTTTTCAACCATAAGCAGTAAACAATGGAGGAACTGCTCCATGGTGTGGTTGGTTCTTTCGGCCTGACCGTCAGTCTGAGGGTGGTACGCCGAGGACAGGCGCACATCCAGTTCGAGGATCCTGCATACTTCCTTCCAGAAGCGGGAGATGAATTGCGATCCCCGGTCCGTGATCACCACCGATGGAACTCCATGGAGGCGAACCACCTCGTGTACAAAGATCAAAGCCAGTTCCGCAGCCGTGGGTAGTTTCACCAAAGGCACGAAATGAGCCATCTTGGAGAGGTGATCCACTATGGTGAGAATGGTGGTGTGCCCCGTCTTGGTGAGAGGGAGTTCCACCACGAAGTCCATGGAAATGGTGTGCCACGGATACGGTGGCACCGGGATGGGACGTAGAAGACCCCTAGGAGGCTCTGATTTGTTTTTACCTAAGAGACAGATGGTGCAGCTAGCCACATAGTTCTTGGTATCCGTCACCAGCGATGGCCACCAAAAATGTCTTTGTACGAGCTCAAGCGTTTTGTGGTACCCCGGATGGCCGGATAGAACATGGTCATGGCACAGGCAGACTGCCTTTTGCTGACTGGTCAACCCAGGTAAGTACAATTGTTGTCCATGGAACAGCAACCCATCTACGCACGTTACCCCTCCTTGTCCGTCCGCCAGACCCTCCAGGTCGGACTGCTTCGTGTCCTTTTGTACCTGAAGCATGAAGTCTGAGGATGCTACAACGCCCTGGAAGCGTGTCTCAGCGATGATGGGGACAGGCTCGGTGTTTTCTGCCTCCTCGTCGGATTCTCCTAGCCGTGATAGGGCATCGGCCTTGGCGTTGTCCTTCCCAGGCCGAAATGTGATCACGAAATTGTATTCATTAAAGAATAGAGTCCATCTAAGCTGTCGGGCGGTAAGGGCACGGGCTGACCTCAGGAATTGGAGATTCCTGTGGTCCGTGTAGATGGTAACCGTGTGCTTAGCGTCTTTCAGGAAGTGGCGCCATTCCTCGAATGCGGTCTTGATAGCGAGAAGTTCTCTGTCAGACACGGTGTAGTTGCGTTCCGCTGGTTGCAGTTTCTTGGAGTAGAAGGCCACCGGATGCAGCTGTCCTGTGCTAGTACTCCTTTGAGATAACACCCCTCCAATGGCGTGTTCTGATGCGTCTGCCTCTACAATGAAGGGCTGTTCTGTGTCTGGGTGCACCAGGACCGGGGCTATGGTAAAACGCCTCTTCAGTTCCTGAAAAGCGTCGTCTGCTGTCTGATTCCACTCAAACCGTACTCCTTTGCGCAACAAGCGGGTGATAGGAGCTACCATCTCGGAGAATCCGGTGATGAATCTACGGTAGTAGTTGGCAAACCCCAGGAACCGTTGGACCCCTTTTACGGACTCCGGAGGAGGCCAGGACAGAATGGCGTCCACCTTCTTGCTGTCCATTTGTATGCCTGCTGGAGTGATGATGTGACCCAGAAACTCCACCGAGGTAACGTGAAAAACGCTCTTTTCCAGTTTCACGTACAAGCGATGTTTACTCAGCTGTCGTAGGATGGAACGCACATGCTGCACGTGTTCGGTGATGGATTGCGAATATATCAAGATGTCGTCTATGTAGACGATACAGAAGACGTCTAGGTAGTCCCGTAACACCTCGTCTATAAAGAACTGAAACGCCGCGGGGGCGTTACAGAGTCCGAAAGGCATGACCTGGTATTCGAACAGACCGAATTTCGTCCGAAAGGCGGTCTTCCATTCGTCACCCTTTCGGACTCTGACGAGATGGTAAGCCCCACGGAGGTCGAGCTTGGTGTATACGGAGGCGTTCTTTACCTGATCCAGAAGGTTGGTGATTAACGGCAGGGGGTAACGGTTTTTTACGGTGATGGCGTTCATAGCTCGAAAGTCTATGCAGGTCCTCAGATCACCTTCCTTCTTAGATACGAAGAAAAGAGGAGAGGAAACCGGAGACCTGGAATGACGTATAAAGCCGTTGTCCAGATACTCATCCAAATAGGAGCGAAGGTGGATGTTCTCCTTTTCCGTGAGCGAATAAATTCTGCTACAAGGCAAGGTGGAGCCTGGAACGAGGTCTATACGGCAGTCAAACGACCGATGCGGTGGCAAGGTGTTAGCCCCCTTCTTGTCGAACACCTCGGCTAGGTCCTGGTATTCCTCTGGTATGGCTGGTGTAGTTACCTGGGAGACTATCCCCATTCCTCGGAGAGGAAGCGATCGTGCTTGTATGGCGCGACTCCCCAGGAGATCGTCCTTCGCATAACAGGTTTCACTGCAGTATTCCGAATTCAGGTGTACTATTCTCGACACCCAGTCGATATGGGGATTGTGTTTCACCAACCATGGTAATCCCAATATCACCTTGAATTGAGGGGCATCGATAACGTCAAAGCTGATGGATTCGGCGTGGTGATTAGCAAAAGACATGGTCAGGCTCTCTGTTTGATGCCGGATAGGACCGGAGGTGAGATCCGTACCATCAACAGCCTTGACGGTTTCAGGTTGGTCTTTTGGCACTGTAGCAATGCCCAGGGCACAGGAAAAAGCAGTATCGATAAAACTGCCTGTAGCACCGGAGTCTAACATAGCTGTCACCTGCCAGGTCCTGCCCGCCTGGTTCCGTAAGGACACTTCCATTCCTACGTGGTGACTGCCGTCAAATACCGCAGGGATCGCCAAGGTGCAAGTCGAAGAACCCAGAGGACGGATCCCCTTGTCTACTGGGTGTTTTCGTTTCCCGCCTTGTCCGTCTTGGTGATGGGCAATGCGAAAGGTCTTCTGCCCCGGGGTTTCGTTGGCTTCACCGGACATTCTCTGACGAAGTGGCCGCTTTTCCCGCAGTACAGGCATTGATTCTGCCTCCTTCGCCTTTCCCTTTCTTGACTTGTTAAGGGCCCTCTTATGCCCCCGATCTGCATTGGTTCGGTTGTCTCGCCTTGGGAAGCGGAAGCAGGGTCCTCTCTGGCTTTTTCTATACTTTTGTCCCCGAAGGATAAGAAACGGTTATCACTGCATTTCCCTTTCTCGGTCCTTCGTTCCTGTAATCGGAAATTCATTTTCACCACTAGATCTATGAAAGGACCTATCTCATCCGGTGGGTTGGGTAATTGCGCAATGAGATCCTTCAGATCATCGCGCAATCCTCGATAGAACACAGACACCTTTTTGTCTTCAGGCCAATGGGATTCGATAACAAGCCTGCTGAACGTGGTGATATAATGAAGGAGGTCCTGGCTGCCTTGCTTGAGGTTGAGCAGCTCGTTGTCCGCCGCTTGCACAAAGGTGTGACGAGCGAACATACGCCGCATGGACTCCTGAAAGGTGGGCAAGTGGTGTAGCATGGGATCGTCGTTTTCTACCAACGCAATAGACCACTGGGCGGCGTCTCCGCCCATGTATGACAGGATGTAAGCCACCTTGGCTGCGTCGTCGGGAAAAGCCGTGTTTCTGGCCATGAAATGCAGGTGGCATTGGTGAATGAAAATACCATACTTGGTACTGTCCCCATAGAAGCGTTCAGGTGGTGCCAACTGGACTGAATGAGGGGCGATGACTTGGATGGCTGTATTCGGAGTGGTGGCAGCGGAGGACCCCCCAAAGGTAAAAATAGGTTGTCTCAAAAGACCCTCCTGACTGACCCTGGGGCTCGGGTTGGTTCCCCAAGGACTGGTGACCCCAGCTGACATCTGGCCCTGTAGGGCGGTTATGTCATGGCGCAGACTGTGGTTCTCTGCCTGCATGGCAGCCAGCATGACTGCGATGTCTTGTAAGGTAACCTCCGGGTCGCCCATGTCGTCTAGGTGGACTGATAAACGTGGGCTTCGGATTCTGTCAAGTGCCCCACAATGCTTACCTCTGCCTGTGGAGCAAGTCCGCAGAGACGACAGGAGCGCCCACCCCTGTACCCACCTGACCCGTGTGGACAGTAGAACCCAGCAGGGATGAGATGGACGCAGGGAAGGGAGCCAGAACGAAAGCAGGGGGTTGAGGTGAAGGGTGTCTCGGAGCCAACTGGAAGACAAAGAGACCCAGATCAGTGAAGGACCCAAATTCCAGCGTTGCAAGATACGCCAAACACACACAGAAAAGCCCTGTTCCCAACCTAGAACTCACCAGTGGCTGCAACTATTGAACCCTGAATACAGCTTCAAGGAAGGTTCAGCTGTGACGAGGTGGCAGCGTTAGGCTCTCAAGAACTAAAGGAATAGCGCTCCTGCGCGTCAGTTTCACGTGTCTGGACCTAACAAAATACTGGCATCCCTGGAAAGCAAATAGTGGAAACCCAAGGAGAACGAACAAGAACAAAATAACCCTAAGCGCTCCTGCGCGGATTTACCAAAATCATCATAAAGCGCTTCAGCGCGGACAAGATGCAAAATGAACCATAAAGCGCTCCTGCGCATTCAAAATCAACAAACCCTAAGCGCTCCTGCGCGGATCTAACAAAATCATCAAAAGGCGCTCCTGCGCGGTCAAAATCAATAAACTCTAAGCGCTCCTGCGCGGATCTTACTCCTGATCACCCATAACGCAGCCGCGTTACGGTGACTCCACCGGAATTGAACGAAAGTACCTTAACTGTTTCCCAGAGGGATTACGAAGACCAACAGCGGGGCTCCAGTCCGGAAGGCACAGCCCGCTTCCAAAGTCTTCCGTGCAGCAGAAACAGCGTCTCGTGTCGTTCAGCACATCTAGCGAAATCCGAAGCACGGAGCCGGCGGGAAACGCGGTGTTTAAGCGTTTCCCCCGGAAGTGCTTCCGTGAACTGCTATGCCTGTCCAAAGACTAGACCGTGACTCATCTTCCAGCCGGAAGTGAGTCTCTCGGCCGTTTCTGTGTGTGTTAGCGGGGAAGCGGGGGAGCGGGGAAAACGGCAGGCGCCGTGAACATGACATAGAGTATGTAAGGAGTACCAAAAGAGTAATAAAATGAAATCTGTAATCTAGAGAACTACAAGATCATTTGTTTTTAGAAAATAGAGTACATTTTATTGAATAAAATGAGCCCAAAATAAAAAAAGAGTAAGTGAAACCGGAGATATGAAGTTTAAAAGTTTAAGATAAATGTAGGCCAAATGAGGGAAAGCGCTAATTAGGCAAGGCACAATTTAAGACTTATCACGATGGAGCCCTGGTCGGATACACCAAGTAGATAGGTCCCACTGAAGATCTGGAACTTTCATAGGATTTAGGAAAAAAAAATGTCTAGGTCCCACTACGAAAAGGGACTTTTTTTTGCAGTTTTTATGGAGCTGCAGGGAGTTTTGAGAGGAATGATTCTGGAAATCAATTCAATGCCATACAACTGCCGGTCGAACACTTTTTGCAAGAAGTCCCCCTGAAGCTCTGGATCTCTCTAGGTTTAAAAAAAAAAAAAAATCTAAGTCCAAGCACAGATCGGGATTTTCATCTTATTGAAGAAGACTGCTAAAATTTCCTCTAGGTTTATTTCTGCACTGGAACTTATATATGTTTTGCTAAATACTGATTTTTACTGGGACCAATCCACTTGGTGTATCCAACCAGGGCTCCATTGCGGTCTAGGTCCTAGGTCCGGACTGCTGATTCCATATACTACTATTGGCACTTTGGATATTTTGGTGCTATATTTATCTATATCTTTGGAAATTCAAATCCCGGGTTCCACTTATTGTACTTTTGTCATCTTGGTGTAAATTTGCTTATTGAATTCTGGACTATTTATTTAAATCTGAAGTATGATTTTTAGTGTGATGTGTATTTGACTTTTAAAATGTTTTGTGACTTCTAAATGTTTTTCACATTAAGCAAAGCCAGACCCCTTTGTGCCATAGATATCAGGGGTTTAGCTCATGTTTAAATTACTGAAACATTTGACAGCACTTAACAGGTCATTGATTTTATAACTTGTAGTGGACTACCATCCACCACCATTACAAATTCACTTTCATACAGACAACAGTAAAGGTATATATTTAGTAGTGACAACCATCATGTTTAAAAGTTGTGTTAATGGGCTGCCATTAGTGAAAAGATTGGAGTTAGAGAATACGGGTGCCAGAGTGGAGAGAGGGTTAATTGTTTAGTCTTAGGGAAGTATTATATACACATACCAGTCTCCACTCCACCTGGAATTCCCACAATGCCTTCAGTGTGGAGTATGAGCAACACAGTCTCCTCCCAGGACATGAAGTTGAAGGGCCTTAGAGAGCCAACGACAGTTGCCATATCATCTAGGTGTGCCTTGGAATGGAGGGAACACACTTCTCCCAGAGATCATTCCAGAGCTTTCTGATGCACTCCTGCGAGTGCCTGGTGTTGGAGACAACATTCACTTTAGCCATCATTATGTCCCACATTTTTCTTCTCTGGCTCATGGTTGATGTTTGGACCTGGGCTCTTGTTGTTTGGAACTGGGCTCCTATTAACTGTGACCCTCACTGTCTCATCCACCATAACTGGTAACTCTCGCTGGAGGAAGGAAGGAGAAACGGTCCCCTGTTGCCACCTCTTTTACCTGCTCAGCTGGCAGTGCCCGAGGCTGTCAACCCATGTGCTACTCTCAAAAACTCTTTGCCTGTGCTCGCTTTACCGCCCTACCCAGACTCCCCCATATCCAACGACTCTATAGTTGAGCTAGTAATTAAAAGGAAGAGGCCTGGAGGGAAACAGAAACCGAAGACTTGGAGGGTGCCTAGAGCGAAAAAACCTGTCCTAGACCCCGCGGTTGCGGCATCGTCACACCTGGGAAAAGACTCTGGAGTGGGGGTTTGAGAGGACATCTTTGAGAAATTGGAGTAGGTGGTCCTTAAACTGTTGAGCCACTGAACAGTAGACTGAAGAAGATCGAGGAGAAATTGGATCTCCTTATCAAAAGGGGATTTTTTTGCAGTAATACCCAAAGGGTGGATCAGAACCCTGTATCAGGTCAAGTACCAGGGTCCTCGGTGAATCTGAATAGGGGGACAAGGACTTAAAGCAAAGAAATCATACCACCTTTTCAGTTCCCCCAATGCCATCAAACATTCCCCATTAAATCCCTCCCACACCTCCTATCACAATGCAGGCTTGTGTAATTAGTAGCACCCAGGGGAACAATAGTGTACATGCCCATGGAGCTCAGGTAAACCCACAAACAATAGGTCCAAGAGAGAACAAGTGGTGGAGACTATACATAGTTTAGAGCCACCGCTAGCTAGTATAAAACAGTCTAACAACCTAGATCTCCCCCCGGCAGCTTTGCTGTATGTTCTGGTCTTGGTTGACGTACCCCCACTGACAAGGGGCCAGAGGAAATCAACGGACCAGCTAATGGCTAAAGTCCTTCACTGGCTTAGTACTCACGTCAAATGATTTGGTTTGTGGGGCAATAGACTGGACGTGCATCTCATTATGGCTAGTTGGGTAGGGTGGGTGGGTCCTTCTGTTAAAGTGGTAAATGGTGACTGCGTGGTTGTTAATTTTAACAACCAGTATGTGGTAAGAAATCTGTTGAGGGCCTGTACCAACGCTCCCCTGCTTAGATCACAGATCACAGTCTCCCCACTAGCAAAATGTTATAACTGACTCCACGATTGTAGCCGTACAACTCAAGAGCCCTAGACTCTTCATCATGCCCGCCCATACCTGTGACATGAGTCCCTGCTAGTCCCCATAGATTGGAGACGTGGTTTGAGTCATCTAATTGATTTGCGCCTTTGGTTGACCTAGAGTCTTGTGATTGACTACTAAAGGGGGGCGTAACTGGTATTTTAAATAGCATTAATAAAATGGCAACCACTCCAGTAGTACTGGCGCCTGTGAGCCAGTTGCAAATACCTAAGGAGGGTGAAACTGATAATGTAACCAGCTACTATGAGCGAACAAGTAATGGAGGAGCACTGGCCCCGTGAGTAGGACAGGACATCAAAAGCTAGTGGAACTAATAGTCACTTGGACTGTCGCAGGTATCGCTACTAAGCAATCTTTACCTGAGTGCGCATTGATATGGCAGGCCAGAGACATATTATGTTTTCAGGAGACATGGGCAACAGACCCAATATTTATCAATGGTTATCAAACTTACCAAACCTATGCGGTCCCTTCCTCATCAAGTAGAGCTAAAGGGGGTTTGGTCACTCTAATTTCTAACACCTTCAATATTAAGATCATAACATTTGAACTCTCCTCCCCTAATTTCCACTTCTTAGCTTTTAAAGGAGGAAGGGCGCAGGTTTGGCTATTGATAAACTATTATAATAATATATTTGGTGGGAGCATGGTATCGATTGCAGATTCATTGGAGAAGTAATTGACACATTTCATTAGGGCATTGCCAACTAAGGATCTTAGGGCCAGATGTATCAAAGGGTTTTGCCCATTCTATGTCTATGAGGAAATGTGTTGATACATATGGCCCTTAATTTTTTATGGCGCTGGGATTTTAATGTCCAACTATGTCCTCATGTATTGGCACCTTTCTGTGGGCTGGAAGACATGCAGGGAGACCCTTTGATATATTTTAGGCACAATGAATATGGGAATAGCCTAAATAGGCTCCTAACCTTTAGGAACCTAGAAGTCTGTAATAAGATAGATCCAGTGGTAGGTGGGCCTGAAAAAACCTTTTTCCATGGCGAATATGAGTTGAAAATCGACTTTATAGTTGCCTTTGCCGATTCTCATGAAACCATTGTTCATACTGACACCAAAACCTTTAATTTGAGTGATCATGCAATACTTTTCTTTGAGCTGTCTGTAGTCAGAGTTTATTTCTGGAAGACAGAAAAGGTAACAAAACCAATCTTAGCCAGGCAGAATGGGTACCAGCTTAAATGGGACAATTTAGACAAGAAGAGAACCATCCATCAGGTAGTAACCAACAAGATGTATCTTGTTATGAACTGCTTAGATCCTGATGCTGTTCCAGACACCCTTATCCCAAACTTCCTAGACCTACTTGAAGAAATTGAGCTGTCTCTGAATCGGCCTAAATCTACCAAGGAGAGGCCGGAAACTCAATGGTTTGATGAGGCTTGCCTCCGGGCTTCACAAGATCTCCGTAGAACTCTCAAAGCATCTCCCAGAGACCAGCTCCTTATTAAGGAATTACGCAAGATTTACAAGAAATCTAGGAAAAACGGGTGTTAATCCAATCCCCAGAATTATCGACCAATCTCCCTTTTAGACTGTACTGCCAAACTGTTGGGCCGTGTTCTACTGAATAGGTTTGAGGACAGGGCAAGGGGAAAAAACATCTTGATGCCACCTCAGTATGACTTTCAGAAGGGCAGAGGCACAATTGATCAATGCCTGAACCCTTTCTTTAAAAACAACTTAGAGAAAACCGTGGCTAACCACGTGGATGAAGACATGTGGGTGGCGCTTTTTGAAGGTATCTTTGGGAGTAAGACTGAGTCGAGGGGCAACTCGCGTAACTTTTTGGTGCTTTCAATCAAGCCTAAGATTTTTAACCTGGATGAAGTGAGAATTGCACTGGCTAAGTGTAGTTGTGCTAAAGCACAAGGTCCAGATGGGGTTCCCATTTATTTCTTTTTAGAATACCAAGAGCTGAGGGCCCCACTATTAATCATTATTTTTAACAAAATTACCAAAAAGGGACCGCCCCATCATGGATAACGAGCATCATCGTCCCAATACACAAAACGGGTGTTAATCCAATCCCCAGAATTATCGACCAATCTCCCTTTTAGACTGTACTGCCAAACTGTTGGGCCGTGTTCTACTGAATAGGTTTGAGGACAGGGCAAGGGGAAAAAACATCTTGATGCCACCTCAGTATGGCTTTCAGAAGGGCAGAGGCACAATTGATCAATGCCTGAACCCGAGTTTGACCATCTCTAAGTATACCACAGCAAAAGGAGGGCAGATCCACATGGCTTTCATGGACTTAACTGCAGCTTTTGACTGTGTAAGCCATGTGAAGTTATGGGCTGTAATGTCAGAAACCTCTGTTTGCGTTTAAAAGGGTAAAAATATTCGGCAACAACTTGTGAGAGCCGTAAGACAGACTGAATTACCCAAAAAGGATTTGAGGAGCCTACTTAGTTTACCACCTGTGGTGGGCCACTTTCGTTGCCAAAATTGTTTGGCGTGCAATCTTACAGAAGACTCGAAACAGTTGGATATCAACGGCCAGATACATTATCAAAAGATATTTTCTAACTGTAATTCTAAGAACGCAATATATTGCGTAAAGTGCCCATGTAATAAATATTACATTGGACAGACAACACAATCTATAAAGAAACACATACTACAGCGCAAATCACGGATAAAATGTAAAGTGCAAGGGGCTCCTTTGGTACAACATTTTCAGAACCAAAATCATTCAGAAAATGACATAAAATGGTCAATTCTGTGTTTAGTGGGAAACCTTGAAAAAGCAGAACTTCAAATGAAACTGAACAGATTGGAAGCCAGACTGATAGAAAAATACCACACTGCAACAAGGGGCCTTAATGATAAAGATGAAATTTGGGCGCTGTTACAATAATGAGGTCACTTATAGAGTAGATGCGAGTCAATGAAATATGTATATATAATTGCTTAAATGTTTCTGAGACGTTAAGCGTTTTACCCTAATTACTGGATTACCAACAATTTACATAATATACTTACGGTAGATGTAAAGATTGTAAGGAGTGGCGGTTTTCACATTGGGTTATAAGGTATTTTTATTTTATTTTATTTGATTCATGTCTTTAATAACAATTTGTCTTCTAAGATGAAGGTCGGGGATATAATTGGAGATAATACGTAAATTTATCTTACGTGTATGCTTAGACCAAAATATTGAGTATGATGCAGATGAGAACACGATACACTATGTAAAGTCTGTCCTTGTAGAAACGAGTCGCTCAAATTTCTCTAGTCTTTCGTTGCACTTGATTAAATATGTAGGTATGAAGTCCTTCTACTGTTTTCATGGCCCGTTCTTCCGCATTAAAAAGCACTTCCGCGTCACGTGACCTTAGATGAGCAAAGTACGAAGGTTGGAGACGGAGTGCGAGAAGCGTGGCTATTATAGTTGGTTAAGGTAAGATAAGGTCAGAATTAAAAGGATTAGGTGACGTGATATAATAAGGCAATAAGTACTCAGACCAATGCCTGTTTCTTGCTTGTTCCAATAGAGACGATGTTATGAATATGAGGAAGTGGCGTATTTTGGGTAAATAGTCAATTTGGAAGGTACGACTTTCTTTAGTTGCTCTATGTTTTGGATTATTGTTTGGACTAGTTTAGATACGGTTGTTTAAACCTTGGGGGCAAATTACATCTGTATCTATTGGGCTTTGTTTTCGTTACAGAAAACGAGTATAAGAGCCTTGACTGTAAAGAACTACGGGAATTAAGGGCCCTACGATACAGAAACGATGATTAAAACATGATATGGTTGCCAGTAAGTAAATAAATCTAACAAAAGTGTTTGGACTACTATATTCTTGGTATTATAAGAATATTCCTAACATATCATTCATTTGTTTTTAGCGCTTTGAAAGAAAGAATAGAGAATATCCGTATACCTCGGGCAATAATTGCAATAAAATAGGTATATTTTGTTTTCCCCTATGGCATTGAACTAAGTTAGTTTTAAGTAGGAATATAGTTGGGAAGAGTTGTGTTGGTAAAAATCCTTTCTAAATACACTTCACTTTCTTGGTAAGGAAGAACACGTTTAAGCGTTTGAAGTTCACTTATGGGTGTATTCTAATTTTTATTTTTTGCTTGTGATCCGCCATTTCAGAGTTTGTAAATACAATGAAATTCTTTGGTTGTAAGATAAGTTCCTGTGTGTATAAAGTGTATATTAAACATAAGTATTGTCTTTTTGTATATATGGATAAAAAGGATTATTCAATTTGTTCCTTTAGGTTGAACTTTGAAAAAATTGTATATTTGAGTGCCCTAGTCCTGATGAGGCCTGAGATTGATTTGGCTGAAACGCATCGACAACAATGGTGAAGACACTCGTGGGAATTAGACTTTGTGATAACTAGTAAAGAGTACTTAAATAAGAGCGAGGTTGTAATAATAGATCTCGAAGTGTCTCTTAAAGAGTGTTCTTTTATTGGAAGGAATGCTTTAGTGAAATAAGGTCAGAAGCATCCTGATGATTAAATATTAGGGTATTACTTTGACAAGGTGCAAAAACATTTCTTTGACAAAGGTGCAAGATTGAAAAAAAATATATGTGTTGAGTTTTCTTTATGTATGTAAATATTGTACATGTTTGTGTATAAATGAAAAGAAAAAAAAGATATAGTTATGTGAGATATGTAAAGTATGAAATAAATATACATACTTATATTCAACCTAAGAGTAAAACTATTTTCTTAGTGAAACTGCTTTTGATTTCTATGTGGAAACAAAATATAAAAAGAATTTCCTTACAGAGAAAGAATATAACTCAAAGGAAGAGATAATTTAGCTATCTCCTCTAGTAGTTGTTATACTATTGGTCCCAACGCATTATTTCTATATAATTGTGTTTATCTACCCAGATGCCAGAGGGTTATTTATTTGGGTCCCCCCCTTTTTTTGAAGAGGTTTACAATTACACTTGTTTAAGTGTGAGGGTGTTTAACAAGTAGAGACGCATCTTTATTGAGTGGGTAATAAAAGAATCAAAATAAAGATACCACTAGTCAAACGGCAATTTCATTTTGAATTCAAATAATACACACAGGATACAACTGTAGATATTTCTTGATATGACAGAACCAGTAGTAGTGAGCTGCACTGAAGAAGAAATCAGTGCCTTATGTAAAATTCCTTCATTACTGAGTGGCGACCAGATAGTGACACAGGTTTTGAATATAGATAAGGTGGAGAGACTAAAACAATTGAAAAAGAAAAATATAAGAACCCAACTACATGCACAGGTTTTGTTGGAACATCTGAAAAATAATACCATCCCAGTGGTACTCCAAGTGAGGAATATCCCTGTGATTTTCATTACAGACAAAGCCTACCTAGGTAAATTCGGTGGTGTGGGAACGAAATGTTCAAGAGATTGGATGGCACTATCAATAGAAACTGCTCTTAGATTGAACGAAGAAGAACTTAAAGAAATTCAAATATTGGAACAAGAAATCTTAGGGGATACCACGATTAAAGATTCCAAAACTTTGTTAGAATCAGTTGAAAAAACAATTGCGGATTTCAAAGTACATACCACAAATCAGAAAACTACAAAAGTAGCTAGAGATATAAAAAAAACTTCAAATTAGATGAGATATACCCTTACTTGAAGGAAGATTTTTATCAGAACAATAACCCAAGTTCACTAAATTTGCAATATAGAGGTAGGTCGCGGAATAAATTTATTACTTTTTCAGATACCTCTTCCGATTCAGATCAAGGGTCGTATAATACTTATCAACCATACCCGCAGTATCCTAGATCCCAACCTCCTTTTTTTGGCAGAGGCAGGTATCGAGGCAGGGGAGGAGGAACAAGATGGAGAAATTACAACACACAAGTAGGCCAATATCAACAACAGGGCCAATATCAGACTCCGGAACAGTATCAGAACCAAGAATCAGAGACCTTCAGAACCCGGAAGAAAACATACAGGCGCTGAATGTAAATACTGTGTTGCCAAATAGATTAGAGACTATACCCATCTATAATCAATCAAAATACACTCCCACCCAAATGGAACTGTCGATATTGAAGAAAGGGTTATCGTTTGTTCCTACGGCTTTACAAAACCCTGTAGACACAAAAACTGAAATCTTACACTTCCTGAGAAAAGTTAGGCTGAAAGCCTTTTTCTTAGAAAGAGAAAAAAGTGAACAAATTAATATAAGTGGATTAAGAAACAAATCAAAGTTCATTCCAGAAAGTATACTTTTGCCAACTGAAATCCTAATATTTGAAGAACAAATTTTGCGTGAGTTAGATGCATTATAAAAAAAAGAAAATCTTTTATAATGCTAATTGTAACAAACAAGAAATCCAAGCCCTTAAAGATTTGTCCAATAATCCGGCTATAATAATCAAGCCGGCTGATAAAGGGGGAGGGATAGTCCTTTGGGATACAGACAAGTACGATCAAGAAGTCATACGCCAATTGTCCAATCCTTTGCACTATAGACTATTTGAAACCAACCCTACACCCGAGTTGAAATCTGAGATCTGGGAGATCACCAAAGAAGGTTTGGAAGAAGGGTGGCTCTGTAAAAATGAGTTTGATTTCCTTAACAGTGATAAAACTAAGGTACCTAATATTTATGTTTTACCAAAGGTACATACAACATTGACAGACCCACCAGGCAGACCCATAGTGTCTGCATGTGGATCAATTCTAGAACCACTAGCAAAGTATATTGATACATTCTTGATCCCTTTGGTTAAAATAATTCCAGCTTATGTGAGAGATACAATGGATTTGATATCAAAGGTTGAAGGGTTACCTTACAATAAAGAAAAACAACTTTTGGTATCATTTGATATCGAATCATTGTATACCAATATACCTCAGGATGAGGCATTGGCAGTTATGAAATACACACTGGATGAAAGAGAACGCCCCCATCAAGTGCCTACTGAATTTTTAATAGCATTAGCAACTCTGTGTCTAAAAAACAATTTCTTTAATTTTAAAGAACATCTATACCTCCAAGTATCAGGTGTAGCGATGGGTTGTAGTTTCTCACCAGAAATAGCAAATCTGGTTATGGCAGAATTCGAAAGAAAGTGGATATGGCGACACCAACCCTTTTAAAACACAAATTAATTTTTGGTGTCGCTATATAGATGATATTTTTATGATTTGGGATGGAGATGAAACACAACTAACGGATTTCCATAACTGGTTAAATTCAAGAACTGTTGAATTCAATTTTACTAAATGTGTGGACCACTCAAGAATACATTTCCTAGATGTATTTATACAACAGGAGAATGAAATGTTAGGGGTTTGTCTGTATACGAAGCCTACAGCCCGAAATACCCTCTTACATTTTAGAAGCAGTCACCTACGTACACTAAAAGAAAATTTGCCTTATGGGCAATTTCTTCGTGTACGAAGGAATTGTACAAACAAAACAGACTATTTCATTAATGCAGAGTTATTAAAAGACAAACTTATAGCACGAGGGTACCCAAAAAAGCTTGTGAAAGGTGCGCTCAAAAGAGCATGGTATACTCCAAGGGATGTTTTATTGATTCCGAAACAACTAGACAAGAACACTCCTCTGACATGTGTACTGACTTATGATCCTAAAGCCAATAAAGTTAAGAAAATTATCCAAAAAAATTGGAAATTGATTGAACGCTTGGGAATTCCAAAACCTCTGTTTGCGTTTAAAAAGGGTAAAAATATTTGGCAACAACTTGTGAGAGCCGTAAGACAGACTGAATTACCCAAAAAGGATTTGAGGAGCATACTTAGTTTACCACCTGTGGTGGGCCACTTTCGTTGCCAAAATTGTTTGGCGTGCAATCTTACAGAAGACTCGAAACAGTTGGATATCAACGGCCAGATACATTATCAAAAGATATTTTCTAACTGTAATTCTAAGAACGCAATATATTGCGTAAAGTGCCCATGTAATAAATATTACATTGGACAGACAACACAATCTATAAAGAAACGCATACTACAGCACAAATCACGGATAAAATGTAAAGTGCAAGGGGCTCCTTTGGTACAACATTTTCAGAACCAAAATCATTCAGAAAATGACATGAAATGGTCAATTCTGTGTTTAGTGGGAAACCTTGAAAAAGCAGAACTTCAAATGAAACTGAACAGCTAGGAAGCCAGACTGATAGAAAAATACCACACTGCAACAAGGGGCCTTAATGATAAAGATGAAATTTGGGCGCTGTTACAATAATGAGGTCACTTATAGAGTAGATGCGAGTCAATGAAATATGTATATATAATTGCTTATATGTTTCTGAGACGTTAAGCGTTTTACCCTAATTACTGGATTACCAACAATTTACATAATATACTTACGGTAGATGTAAAGATTGTAAGGAGTGGCGGTTTTCACATTGGGTTATAAGGTATTTTTATTTTATTTTATTTGATTCATGTCTTTAATAACAATTTGTCTTCTAAGATGAAGGTCGGGGATATAATTGGAGATAATACGTACATTTATCTTACGTGTATACTTAGACCAAAATATTGAGTATGATACAGATGAGAACACGATACACTATGTAAAGTCTGTCCTTGTAGAAACGAGTCGCTCGAATTTCTCTAGTCTTTCGTTGCACTTGATTAAATATGTAGGTATGAAGTCCTTCTACTGTTTTCACGGCCCATTCTTCCGCATTAAAAAGCACTTCCGCGTCACGTGACCTTAGATGAGCAAAGTACGAAGGTTAGAGACGGAGTGCGAGAAGCGTGGCTATTATAGTTGGTGAAGGTAAGATAAGGTCAGAATGAAAAGGATTAGGTGACGTGATTTAATAAGGCAATAAGTACTCAGACCAATGCCTGTTTCTTGCTTGTTCCAATAGAGACGATGTTATGAATATGAGGAAGTGGCGTATTTTGGGTAAATAGTCAATTTGGAAGGTACGACTTTCTTTAGTTGCTCTATGTTTTGGATTATTGTTTGGACTAGTTTAGATATGGTTGTTTAAACCTTGGGGGCAAATTACATCTGTATCTATTGGGCTTTGTTTTCGTTACAGTAAACGAGTATAAGAGCCTTGACTGTAAAGAACTACGGGAATTAAGGGCCCTACGATACAGAAACGATGATTAAAACATGATATGGCTTGCCAGTAAGTAAATAAATCTAACAAAAGTGTTTGGACTACTATATTCTTGGTATTATAAGAATATTCCTAACATATCATTCATTTGTTTTTAGCGCTTTGAAAGAAAGAATAGAGAATATCCGTATACCTCGGGCAATAATTGCAATAAAATAGGTATATTTTGTTTTCCCCTATGGCATTGAACTAAGTTAGTTTTAAGTAGGAATATAGTTGGGAAGAGTTGTGTTGGTAAAAATCCTTTCTAAATACACTTCACTTTCTTGGTAAGGAAGAACACGTCTAAGCGTTTGAAGTTCACTTATGGGTGTATTCTAATTTTTATTTTTTGCTTGTGATCCGCCATTTCAGAGTTTGTAAATACAATGAAATTCTTTGGTTGTAAGATAAGTTCCTGTGTGTATAAAGTGTATATTAAACATAAGTATTGTCTTTTTGTATATATGGATAAAAAGGATTATTCAATTTGTTCCTTTAGGTTGAACTTTGAAAAAATTGTATATTTGAGTGCCCTAGTCCTGATGAGGCCTGAGATTGATTTGGCTGAAACGCGTCGAAAACAATGGTGAAGACACTCGTGGGAATTAGACTTTGTGATAACTAGTAAAGAGTACTTCAATAAGAGCGAGGTTGTAATAATAGATCTCGAAGTGTCTCTTAAAGAGTGTTCTTTTATTGGAAGGAATGCTTTAGTGAGATAAGGTCAGAAGCATCCTGATGATTAAATATTAGGGTATTACTTTGACAAGGTGCAAAAACATTTCTTTGACAAAGGTGCAAGATTGAAAAAAAATATATGTGTTGAGTTTTCTTTATGTATGTAAATATTGTACATGTTTGTATATATATGAAAAGAAAAAAAAGAGATATAGTTATGTGAGATATGTAAAGTATGAAATAAATATACATACTTATATTCAACCTAAGAGTAAAACTATTTTCTTAGTGAAACTGCTTTTGATTTCTATGTGGAAACAAAATATAAAAAGAATTTCCTTACAGAGAAAGAATATAACTCAAAGGAAGAGATAATTTAGCTATCTTCTCTAGTAGTTGTTATACTATTGGTCCCGAGGCATTATTTCTATATAATTGTGTTTATGTACCCAGATGCCAGAGGGTTATTTATTTGGGTCCCCCCCTTTTTTTGAAGAGGTAATGTCAGAGATGGGCATTGATCCCCAGCTGATTAATCTAATCCGTGAAATGTATTCGCAGGCGACGTCCTGTGTTCGCTACTGAAGGCATGGGGAATACACAAGTACCTTTCAAATCATGAGAGGATTCAGACAAGGCTGTGTTCTTGCCCCATTTTTGTTCTCGTTATACACAAATGGGGTGGAAGACACCTTAATAGAATCCACAGTAGACATTCCATCTTTCCCCTCAGTTCTACTAACGATCCTGGTGTATGCAGACGATGCTGTCCTAATAGCCAGGTCAGGAATAGCGATCTAACGCCTAATAGATGCCTATGTATGTTTTATGTCATCCTTGGACACAAAGGTTAATGAGTCTAAATCTATTGTCATGGTGTCAGGAATACCCCTTCCCAATAAGTTGCCATCATTTCATATTGGGAATAGGAAGTTAGTTGTAGTGGAGACCTTCTCCTACTAGTTTTATTCGATAGTAAACAAACTTGGTCACATATGGTGGGTTGCAGGGCACTGACAATGGAAAGAACTTTGCTTGCAGCTTCTAGTTTCATCAAGAACCTGGGTTCAAAACCTGTAGCATCAATAAAAAAGATCTATTCTGCAAAAACGATTTCAGCCACAACATATGGGGCATGGTTGTAGACTCTCTCCAGAAGATAGGGGATGGCATCCTGAGGAGGATAGCCTCTCTCCCTGTCTCATTCTCCAATTATGTCTGCCACCTGGAACTGCGCTTACCATACATAACGGACATAGTGAGATTTACCCCAATCATGTTGTGTCGTTCAATCTGGAAAAGAAATACAGTGGATCTTAACCAGGCAATAATACAAAATTGTCTTGTCATTGGACAAGGCACACCAAATTGTATGGTTACAAAACGTCAAATCCACGTTGCACTCGTTGGGTGTACCTGAATTATACACAAGCCCGAGTACTTGTTCCAAATTCCCAAAAAAGAGACTAAAGGCTCTATTTCTAGCAAAGGCAGCCTGTATAAGGAGGGAAAACTGCTGTGTAAAAATGGCTGTACAATCTTACTATCAGACCCCGCCTCTAATGGAGGGCAAATATTCAGATTTGAAAGGTGTAAGAAACTTACAGCATAGGTTTATCCTTTTAAGGTTTGCACTAACCTAATCCCTTTGATGTTGGGCTTCCCAGCCAAAAAGCACTCTTTTCGTGAATTGACACCATGCCCATGCTATAACCTATCAGTGCAATGTGACCTTCACCTCTTCTTCTTCTGTCATTATAATAAAGAAGAGAGATACAGATACATATTACCCATTTTAAGGCGGCATCATTTTAAGCAATGCCGTATTGCCTTGTTTTTCATGAAGAAGCTCCATAACACTCAAGTTTGTTTCTGTGTAGCATCTTTTTTGTGGGCCTGCATGAGTAGGAGACTTCTTTTATAAGGGAGAACTGTGTAAACCCCAGCCATTTATCACCCGAGTTTTCTCTTTTAAAGAGAACATGAAAACAAAACACCTGAATTTGACCTGATATGACAAAAAGAATCGTATAAATTGTGTCAGTTTATAATGTTTTTCAACGATCTTGAACGATGTTTTAATCCTAACTAATTTTATCTATTTATTATTACCTGGCTGGGCGAAGAATATTCCTCGATCACTTATTGCACATATTGTATATAGCACAGAGACTAAACCATGAATTTTTGTGCAAATGTATAAATTGAAACCCTATTGTGCTGGGATTGCAATGGGTCCTTTTAACCGGCAGCTTTTATTAATTTTAAGAAAGAATATTTATCTCTTTTTTAACATTTATACTTTTATGATCTATGTTCTTAAATTAGATTGAGTAAAGTGTATTGATTGATTGATTGAACTGTTAACTCACTTTCTGAAAATCTATGGGCTATTCTACCAGACATTTTAATAATAATCACAATAAAAAGTACTGAAGTGGCTGTGCTGCTGCTGGTGTGAGGTGAGGTGAGAGTGCTAATGGTGTGTGTGGTTAGATTAATATATTTTGTAGTGTGAGGTGCAGGTGTGATTGATAAGTTGATATAGAGCAGTAGTGTGTGTGTTGATGGACACGTCTGTCAATATGACAGATGTGTCTGCTGTCTGAAAACACATCGGGCATTGCTATACTCCATCGTGATGTGCTTCCTGTCTCATCTGACGGCAGACAATCTAAATATGGCAGACGGATGTTCACCGTACCAATGCTGACAGAGCTGCATCCTTTGGTGTTGGACTGTGAAACTGATAATGGAATAATGAGGATTGTCTGACAGACCCTTCTCCTTCATGATGGACAGTGTTCCTTCAGCACCGCCTCAAAATATGTTAGACAGTATTCCGTCAGCCTGATGGACGGATCAATTCCTCTATGATGGAGAAATATTGTCCCGTGCTCCAAACTCTAAATCAGACCCTTTATCTAAGACCTCAATTTGTCTCCTTAAATGTTAGTAAATCATATCTTAGGAAAACACACTGTAGCCTAATGTCAAGATGGCTGGTCAGTTAGAGTACCATTTTCCCCTTCTCAGTTTTCTTAATATAACTTTATATTGGACATGCACTATATGCACCAGCTTGGAGGCATAAAGACCTATTTACATTCCATTAACGCAGAAAGATCATTATCTGCTCTGAGAAAAGCAAATAGAACCATTTAACGACTGCTAAACGTGAAAGGCTTTTTCATTAGATCTTCAGACAAACAATTAATACTCGTGGGAAGATCTTTACAATGGTTGTTCACAGTATCCAAAAATAAATCACAGATTTGTGGTGTAAATTACATTCAAAAGTGGTGGCATTTGTGTATTATTCTTGGTACCAGATAGGTTTCTTAAGCCCAGTAAGGTGTAGAGTCAACAAATAATTTTATCTCAAACAAAACAATGACACCTACTGAGGACTGCTGGTGCAGACAGTCATTGACATCTGCCTCAATATACATGCAGATTGACAGTGTCATGAAGTCAAGAACATATTTTGCATTTACTTGGTTGAGGTGAGGGTGAAGTTGAAGATCATTTCCAACCAGCCCAGAACTAAATCGAGCCCTTCATCAGGAGAGCAATAATTATGTGGGGGCATCCAATACTGGTCAGCAATAACTGACCTAGGGGGCATTGCCAGTTGCTGGAGAAGATGACCGCAAGCTAACAGGACTCCGGAGCTGAATTAATTGCAATCCCCCAACATCCACATAAATAACCTGAACTTCCACATATATCCTGTCCCTCAAGCGAGTCCTAGCACAAAGAGAGCAACAAAAGGGCCTGGAATTACAGATATCAGCTGAGCCGCAGGACCGCTGTCATGGAGACACCTGTTGGAAGGGCGAGCGGCCATGATCTGTGGGACACAAGACGCTTACTAAATCTGGCAGAGGAGAGGGCTGGAAGCGGGCACCAACGGCTGCAACGAGGCTACCCCTGGTGGTAGAGACATCAGCTGTGGGTGCCCTGAGTTATGGTGCAGCCTGATGGGGCTGCAAGGGCTATGCCCGGGGCTCGAGGGCACCGGAGGCCACGCCTTGTTCCAGTGGGCTGCCTCTGAAGGTGAAAACCTGTCCCAGGTAAGCCCTCGGCCAAAGAAAACAGTTGGTATGGGCTGAGGGCATGCTGGGGCCTGAGGTGTGGGACAAGGCTTCAATATGAAAGACCCAGACACCCGTACCCATTGAAGGAGTAAGGGGCTGATTGCAGGTATCAGTGAGCACAAGAGGAGAACACCGCAGGAAACAGCATTGGCAGCGAGAGCCCCCAGACATGAAGCAGACATAAGACACTTCTAAGGTGGGCCCCAGCCGGGGGGATTAACAGTGGAGACGTACTTTGCAGAAGATCCCAATAGATTCAGGCCTAGGTAGAAGCCCACAACATACAGTGGCCAGAGAGGAGCCGGTGGATGGGAAAAGAGGCCGCGAGGGCAGTGTGCAACCTGGGTGACACCTGCATCCCTAAATGCAGACCATAACCAAGGATCAATAAGGGGGAACCAAGAGGAAAAGCACACCCCCACTCAGGTCCCCACCGGGTGCCAGTGTCAGCTCGGGTACTGAACTCAAAAGGCAAACAGATCAAGGGTGGTCTACACCAGATAAACAGCCGAGGGGGGCCTTGAACCACAGAGCACAACTCCACCAAGCAGGATCGCTGCAGAGACAAGGCAAGGTGATACCATCCAAATTATCCTGGTTATTCCTCCAATCCTCTCTGCTGCTTTAGAGCAAAACTACTCCGAGGAACAGAAGAAACCCAACTGGCCGCAGGTGAGGGGATTTCCACACAGGAACTGAAATGAAAATGAAATGAAAATAGTATTTGTAGAGCGCGATTGCTACCCTGAGGCGTCCCAGCACTGTAGACAAAACGTGTGCAAGGAAAAGGCAGAGTGTGGAGATTTAATTGAAAAGGAAGGTTTTTAGGAGTTTGCGGAAAGACAGCAGGTTGGACTCCGCTCGCAGCTGGAGGGGAAGAGAGTTCCACAACTTGGCTGAATTGTGGGAAAAGGAGAGGCCGCCATATCTAGCTCTCTTGACTTTCGGGACGAGGACGAGATGGGCTTTAGCTGATCTGAGTTACCTGGGAGGCTGATAGGGGGAGATCAGTGAATGGCAGATGACCGGGCCGGTTTTCCAGAGGGTTCTGTGAGCGATGCACAGGGCCTTGACCTGAATTTGTTCCTTGACTGGGAGCCAGTGAAGGTTTTTCAGTCCAGGTTTGGTAGATAGTCGTCGAAGAGTTTGAAGAAGGGTTCGGGCGGCAATGTTTTGAATGATCTGAAGCTTGTGAACAGTGGATTGAGGAGCCCCCAGGTATAGAGCGTTCCCGTAGTCTAAGCGGGACATAATGAGGCCCTGGACTATAATTTGTCTTGCCTGAAATGGGAGCAGGGGAAGGATTTTGCGTAATAGTCTGAGCAAGCCATAGCAGGACGCGGATAGCATTACTGCTTGATGGTTGAAGTTGAGTGATTGGTCCAGCCAGATGCCCAGACTTTTTATTTTGCTTTTTGGGGGTTGGGGTGGTCCGAGACAGGGAGGCCATAGTAAGTTGGTATTGAACAAAGGCGTGTGTCTCAGGAGCATCAGCTCAGTTTTTTCTCCGTTCAATTTTAAGCAGGAACGGGTCATCCAATTAGCTACCTCCTCGAGACAGCCGCTCAGATTAGATGATGCGGCCTTTGGCTGGTTGAGAGCCACCACTAGCTGAGTGTCGTCAGCATAGGTGATGATTTTTATGCCAAAGGGACGGACGATATCAGCTAGGGGGCTCATAAATACATTGAATAGAGTGGGGCTCAGGGAGGAGCCCTGGGGAACGCCACATCTGAGCAGGAGGCTGGAGGAAACGGAGTCGGCCTCAAAGACATGGAAGGAGCGATCTGCTAAAAAGGACCAAAGCCAAGTGATGGCTTTTCCTGAGACACCTAAGTTGGAAAGTCGATGAAGCAATATATTGTGGTTTACAGTGTCGAACGCGGCACTTGGGTCTAAAAGAATAATCGCCGCGTTACCTCCCTGGTCAAGAATTCGCCTGGCCTCCTCCATTACTGTGAGGAGGGCAGTCTCTGTACAGTGCTTCGGACGGAACCCTGTTTGGGAAAGATCGAGTAGATGGTTGGTCTCCAGAAATTCATCCAGTGTCGCGTTACTGTGCTTCTCCAAGATCTTACTCACCCAGGGTAACAGGGAGATTGGCCTATAGTTGCTGGGATTATCTTGGTCGAGCAGGGCTTCTTTAAGATTGCCCTGACCATAGCATGCTTTTATGAAGGGGAACAGTGCCTGATGAGATGGAGGCATTAAGCAGATCCTAGACGATTGGAAGAATGTTGTCTATAGCCGGCCGCAAGGCTCGCGGAGGAGCTGGGTCCAGAGGGGAACCGGATTTGACCTTGCGCATGAGGGACATTAGCGTGCTGGGGTCAAGAGGTGGAAAGGAGTCCAGGTTAGCTGCTAGTGCTGGTCCCGAGCTTGTGGGGGACGCCGGGACCAGGACACACTGAGAGAGGGGGAAGGAGGTATAGATACTTTGTATTTTGTGTAGGAAAAATTCTGCCACTTTATTACAACATGATTTGGCATCTTTTGTGTTAGGAGGTTTCTGGGGAAGTTTAAGCAAAGTTTTAGCGATACAATAGATTTCCTTCGGGGCAGAGGCAGTGGCTTTGATTTTATCTTCATAAAATGTTGCTTGAGATGCTTTGATTTCGTCCTTGTATATTTTTATTGCTTCCCTGTACATGGTTTTACTGAGTGGGGAGTACTCGTTTAGCCATTTCCTCTCCTACTTCTTACAGTTGAGTTTCAGGTCCCGAAGTTTGGGGGTGTACCAGGGAAAGGATGGGCTGCTGCGCTTGGCATGTGAGCGTTGCAGGGGGAGTACCGCGTCTAGGGAGATGTATATCCACCTATTATATTCATTGTTTGCTTAGATGGGGTCAGGGTTGGTAGGAGGTCTGGAGGCTGCAAGGGTTGGGAGCCAGAGTTCCAGAGGGAGTTTGGACCAATTACGTTCTTTACGGGTATTTGGGATGGAGGGGGGGTAGCAGATTAGGGGTAGTTTAGGAAACGGGGATCAGAAAGTGATCTGTCCAAGGGAGCGGGCGGGGAGTTTCAGCTGAGAGTTGTAAGCAGTTGCTGAAGACTGGGTCGATGGCCTTTAGCATGAGTGGCTTCTAAAATTAACTGTTTGAGTTGTAAGGCCGCCAAGCTCGCGGTTAGTTCCCTAGCACTGTGGTCAGAGGCGTTATCCAGATGAATATTAAGATCACCTAGTACTGAGAAATTAGCTGGGATGGAGGCTAAGTTGGCTGTTATAGTTGGAAGGGCGTTAAGAAACTGCCCTAGGGCCCCGGGTGGCCAGTAAATGAGTATCCCAGAAAAGGTATTAGTAGGGGAGAAATTGATTGCGAAGGAGAGACTTTCGTAATCTGGAACTGGGTAGGAGGAGCAGCGGCAGTTGAGAGACTCCTTAAGAATGATCGCTAGGCCTCCGCCTTTACCTATCTTACGGTCCTCGCGGTAGATGTGGTTTCCTTGGGGTAAGGCTAGGATGATATCTGGTTCAGAGTCCGTTTTAAGCCAGGTCTCTGTTAAGAAGAGAACATCAGGTTTAAGTTCTTCTAAAAGCAGGGCAATTTCGGTAGAGTGCTTGGGAAGAGATCTACAGTTTAGAAGATAAATGCTTCGCTGGATGTTTTTTAGGGAGGGGCCAGGTGAAAACACTTTTCTTTGAAAGTGGAACCCGCAGTGAGGACAGGCATTGTGTCTATCAGCTACATTCCACGAGTATTGACAGGTAATGGTTGGCTGTATATTAAGATTGTGGAGGGCCAAGGCACTATACCTCCTGATTTTGTGGTGAGAAAGGGTAGGGGTTGTGGCCCCTGCCCCCGTCCGGTCGCGGACGGGCGCAGACGGGCTTGCCTTTGTGCGAGGCGTCTGGCAGCCCAGTTAAGTAAGAAGTCAGCTGCTGGTCAGCTGATTAGCCTGGGCGTGCCGGAAGGGCAGGCCCATCGTGTTGTGCCGTAGGATTCCCTCCACTCAATCCGAAAAATCGGTGGTGGACCGGGGAAAAGCACACTATCAGCGGTGAGTGAGACGCGCGCTGTGGTAAGGAAAACAGCCGTATTTTAGATCTGGAGCGCCTGGTAAAGGGCTCCTTCGCTGCACCCTTGTTTTTTAACCTCACTTCCTAGGGAACGTCCTTTTTATATTGAACATCACTGCTGCTTAAAGGAATATCCTCACCACCATTTCAGGAGCGCCTGGCAAAGGGCTCCTCCTTGTGTTTTTCGAGCGAGTACATTGTTTAAAAACATTTATAATGCCTAATTGTGCCTGACTGCATGCATACTGTTTGACTGCTGAACACTCACCGCTGATAGTGTGTTTTTTCCCGGTCCACCACTGATTTTTCAGATTGAGTGGAGGGAATCCTACGGAACAACACAAATGGCCTGCCCTTCCGGCACGCCCAGGCTAAACAGCTGACCAGCAGCTGACTTCTTACTTAACCGGGCTGTCAGACGCCTCGCGCTGCAGACGCGCACTGTGGTAAGGAAAACAGCCGTATTTTAGATCCGGAGCGCCTGGTAAAGGGCTCCTTAGCTGCACCCTTGTTTTTCACCTCACTTCCTAGGGAACGTCCTTTTTATATTGAACCGCACTGCTGCTTAAAGGAATAGCCTCACCACCAGTTCAGGAGCGCCTGGCAAAGGGCTCCTCCTTTTGTTTTTCGAGCGGGTACATTGTTTAAAAACATTTATAATGCCTAATTGTGCCTGACTGTATGCATACTGTTTGACTGCTGAACACTCACTGCTACAGGAGAGGACTCCTTGACAAGCAGCAGTGACTATCACCCTTGTGGCACTTGTATCTGAGCAAAAAGAAAAGACGGCTGAAATGCCAGAAACCGGTCCTAGGAAGCTTGTTTCCGGTCCAGGGAAGACATTGCTTGGCAGTTCGGGCTGGACTGTTCCCATGAGGCACAGGGTCAGACTGATTTGCATATGGCCATGTCTGAACTGGGGTGGCAGAGTGGGCTAAAGAACGGTGATGGATTAAACCCAGATCAGTTGACTGGGGGTGAGTGCTTGCAATGTTCAACACTCCGTCCATCATTTCCTTTGGTTTTTGCTTTGTTCGCCATAAGTTGGCAGGGTATGCTCAGACGTGAGTCCCTTGCTCACTTTGCCACTGGATTCAAGCAAGCCTGGCTGAAGACGGCTGAAATGCCAGAAACCGGTCCTAGGAAGCTTGTTTCCGGTCCAGGGAAGACATTGCTTGGCAGTTCGGGCTGGACTGTTCCCATGAGGCACAGGGTCAGACTGATTTGCATATGGCCATGTCTGAACTGGGGTGGCAGAGTGGGCTAAAGAACGGTGATGGATTAAACCCAGATCAGTTGACTGGGGGTGAGTGCTTGCAATGTTCAACACTCCGTCCATCATTTCCTTTGGGTTTTGACTTGTATCTGAGCACCACAAAGGAGTTTACTAAGGAGCAGCTATCGGAGTCAAGATTACGCATACACCCTGTAAAGGAGTATGGGGGTAAAAGAGGGGGCAAGACTACACACCAATAGAAACTAGATAAATACACAATACCGGTGGTGTTGGCAGACCCCCTGGTTCCCAAGACTACACACCAATAGAAACTAGATAAATAAACAATACCGGTGCTGTTGGCAGACCCCCTGGTTCCTGTGGAAAATTCAATGGTGGAGCAGTTGCAGAAGGTGCCATATATGGGCCTGGAACACTCACTTACAAACATAATGAACACCATCAAAGATATAAAAAGACACAATAGAACCTAAAATCGACTCTGTAACAACATAAGTAACACTCCTATGTGTGGATCTCAGGAAGATTAATGTGAGAGTATTGGAGACAGAAACTACCTTCCAGCCATGCAAACGGAGACGGGTGCCCTACTAAACCACCATAACGACAAAGCAGGAGGACTATGCGGGGTGCTTCTGCTGAAATAACACATGCATTGTGCATGTCCCATAAAGAGCGAAGGGACCGCCTGTGGAACTGTTCATGGAAGACCTCATAATGTAAACCCTACAGCCAAAGGGACTGTCGAAATTCTTCTTTGTAGAACGGGCGCATAGGGCCCCGGTTCCACCGCGTCGACCATAGGTCACACCCAGAGCCATCATTGCACATATATTCAATCATCAAGACCGCAACAACATTCTCCAAGCATCCAGATCATGGGTGGATCCAAAATTAAAGAACTCCACAATCCGTCTATTCCCAGGTTTTACCTACAAAGTGCAACAACAGCACATAAGTTTCGAAGGGAGAAAGAAGGAACTGAAAGTAAAAGATCTCAAACACATGAAGTTATATACTGCAAAGCTCTAGGCAGTGGCAGAGGGAAAGACCTGGCATTTTGGAACACCTGCAGAAGCATGGGACTGGCTGGAGGATTGACGGCAGGTTGATCCCTGGAAAAAAGAACTAAAGGGAGCCCGTCGCAAACATGCAAGTGCAGATTCTCTAAGAATCCCCCAGGAGGGAGCAGACCGGACAGATCCACCAATGTGACCCTAGCAACTGGGTGAACGAGGACCCTGGGGGAGACAATGGTGAGATATCCTTAGGTCACAGCCCAAATCCTGAAAGGTGTAGCGCAACAGATGGGTATTAAGTGAGTGCTAATTACTTAGACAATCACAAGGGTACATTCATGACATGCTCTATATGCCCATGGCTAGGCCACCTCTTCTACGGTTACTAGATTTGGGGTGACAGACATTCTGCACAGTTGGGGTGGTGGACAGTTCTAAGCTGAACATGCAGGAGGATGGAGTTCAGGGGACATTTATAGTTGAACCAAATTATTACTCTATAGGAGACACACAGCAGATCAGTTGACAACAGAATAAACCCACAATCGAGAGGGCCAACTCCCCAAGTAGCGAACTGGACCACAGGCCATACGGAAACCCAAAATAATTTGCCCTGACCCACATGGTTAAACATCGGACACTTAAAGTTCTTTCCGTGAACAGCCTGGGAAGCAGACTCAAGAGGGAAGGAGTTCTACAATATTTTAAGATGCAAGCCCCGGATATTGTACTGCTCTAAGAGACCCACCTCAAGGGAAATCGCTGCAAATATTTAGACAGATAGTGGTACACTATGGAGGCGCACGCAGGTGACATCATAGATTTATGAGGAGTGGTGATACTAGTTCATAAATAAGCACCTTATATCCCAAACACGACATGAACAGACCCGCAGAGGAGATACGTAGCACAAACCAGGCAATGGGACAGGCTGACAATAAATATCTGCTCGCTATACATACCACCCTGACTACCTTCCACCACGCTCACTGAGAAAGTAGCACTCCTACTACAGCTCCCTGAGGGAATCTTACTTCTGGGGTTAAAATGAATGATGTAGTCTATGCAACTGTCTGCTTTGATAGATACGCTGTGACAGGCTGATGCCTGGAGGGCTCACAACCCCCAAGAGAAGCAATACAGATATTACTCAGTGGCACATGGCAGCTTATCCCAACTTGATTATCTCCTTACATAACACAAAACCCCACGAAACTTTGCTAGGAACTGCATCGACAGACGGGCAGGGAACACATACTCCGAGCACTGAATCCCTCGTACCTCATAAATGAGGGGATACTACAGGGCTTGAGACTGGGCATCGACTGGCACTTCACTGACAACGAGGGAACAGTAGACTTGTCTCTTACACTGTATGAAGCCTACAAAACAGTGATACGAGGACAGACATTATCTCTGATATTAAGGGGAAAAAAAGAAACAAAAGATGAAGTTAGAAGTGCCAGAACAAAAAATTGAAGGGCTAGAAAGCGTCCACACTCCCTGAGCAGACTTACAGTCTAAACAGCGACTGGCCCTAAAGCTCCAGGAAAATAGGGACATAGCAGAAGAAGAGGCAAGGGCTACATTCAAGGCCTCGCAGTGACACCTTAATATGAAGTAGGTAACGAATAACCAAATGGATTCTGGCGATCAGAGATACTAAAGGGACCCCCCACAGAGAAAAGTCGCAAATAGTGGGTGTATTATGCCACGATATACACATCTAGGACCACCAAGTTCCCAGGGGAGGAAGCTGTCCTGCTGCATGACATACAACTTCTTCATTTAAACACAGATGACTGATCAGGAGTTGGACTCTAACATAACACCAGGCAACATAACTGCGGGATTTAGAGAACTGTAGCCCGGGAAAGCGATGGAACCCAAAGTGCTCCCATAGAACAATACAATAGATTGGCCTTCAAGCTCTTGCCGTACCTTCACTCCATGTATGAGCAGACAAGGGAAGTTGGCCGGCTACCAATTGACCAAATTCTAGCCACCATAGTGGTGGTACAGAAGGAAGGGAAACCCCCTGATACTCTTCTGTGCCTCCTACAGACCAATACCTAAGCTAAATACAGAAATTAAAATACTGGCCAATTTATTAGCGACCAGACTGAAAAAAGTGAACAAAGTGATCAACACCCTGAAACATCCAGACCAGGCAGGTTTCATGCCCAATAGTAACAGGGGGCTCAACCTGCAGTGTCTATTTGGTGCGATGGGAAATTTGAGTAGGAGCCAGGATCAGGCAGTGTACCACTGGACGCCACAATGGTGTTTGACAGGCCCGAATGGAACTACATGTTTTCAGGCCTGGATGGGATGGGCTTCAGTCCAGTTTCATAAAATGGATATGTCTCATTCTGCCACCCAATTGCCAAGGTCAAGGGAAATGGTACATACTCAAATGTTTACGAACTTCTAAGGGGCACCAGACAAGGCTGCCCACTATCACCCATGATATTTGCATTGGCTTTAGAACCCCTGTTGGCCTGGGTTAGGCAGGACCTGCTATTTAAGGGAATATATTGGAAGGGAGGATGGGAAGACTGCATATCTCCATTTGCGGACGACATACTGCTCTATGTGATAGACCGCGACCTAGCCATTGATAGGCTCATGCAAATCATGTGCAATTTATGCAAATATGTGGTCTACAGGATCAATTAGGGCAAATCCCTCATGTAACCACTGATGGAGAGCACGCCACAACTGCCCCGGGACTGCAAAAGGCCTATACTGAGAGTCAGTTTTAAATAACTGGGCATATACCTCACCAAGGATCGGAGAGAATGTCTATCACACAACCTGTACACACTCCTTAATCGCTTCAAACAAGACGTACGTCATTGGTGAGGGCTCCCACTTTCCCTGCTGGTAAGGGAAACTATTCTATAAATAATAGCCCTTCCCAGATTTCTATATGCACTCCAAAATACACCCTACAAGGTCCCAATTAAATTCTTCAGAGCAGTTTAAGGAGAAATACAGCTAATGCTATAGGACGAAGCCCCCACCCCCGAATTGCAATAGCGAACCTAATGGGAGGAGCATATGAGGGAGGAATAGCACAACCAGATATCTGCAAATACTACTGGGTGGCCCAACAAACTATCGCACATGACTGGGCGTGCACAGCCTGAACCGAGACAGCGGTAACAATGGACAAACAAACGATGGGAGACAGGGGATACCAGGTTGCACTCTACGGGAGGACCCACCTCGGAGGCCTCCTACCGCACACCAGCGTGGAAGTGTCGACCTGGCAGGAAGTTTCTACATTTCTGGGCTGGAGGGGAAAATTCACCACAGACACACCACTATCGGAGAATAAACAACTAGCGGCCCTGGGTGACCTTTAAGGGTTGGCCCGATAGGATATGATAGGCATCTCAAAGTTGAGCAACTTAAGGGAGAGAGGCGAAAAGGTCCCCAGGAAGCCTTCCAGTTGGCAGAAGGTGGGATGTACCACTACCTCCAGGCTAAACTTGCCCTGCTCTTACACATAACCACAGGGACAGAGATCCTGGATTCCAATGGAGGAAGGGGTGCTGGTGGATCCCCTAACTAAGGGAGCTCTCTCCTTCTTATATAGGAAAATAGTTAACAACTTCCCAAACCATCTTCTTGAATTAAGGGAAGCCCAGGAAACTAATCTGTGAACATTTGAGGACAGTGAATGGGAAGAGGTACTACATGGCCCGTGGGTGTAGCAATGCTTGCATAATTCTTCTTGGTGTAACTTGGCATACTGCACAGTGCATGTCATGCAAAACAGACCTGCAAAAATGGGGTGGTCACCAAATGTGCTAGTCCTTCAAGGGTGTTAATCAATGGGTATCTTCAACTATATCATATGGGAAAATCCTGCAATACAAACACACTGGCAATTAATACTAGGCTAGTAGAAAACAAATGACTATCTTTATCGAGAATAAGAAACTCGAAAATACAAAAACATACCCATACTTAGGTATTTTCATAGATAATAAGGGTACCTGGCAACAGTCCATAAGGGCAAAATAATGCTATTTATGAGAACTACAACAGCCCTTGTAAATTTTGCACAGAAGTTAGGTAAAAGGCCCCCAATGGAATTGATTAAGATCTATCTAGCTAAGTGCGTCAGCGCAGTAATATATGGGGCTGGGATCTGAAGATACTGTAAGGTATCTGACATACAGAAAGTGGAAAATGCTTTTATTCGATATTTATTGGCTGTCACCCGTTCAACGTCAACTTATATTTGTCCCACCGAGCTGGGGTTACAATATATTACAGATAAAATAAGGGTGCAGCCAGTTTTATTGTGGCATCCAATTTGGACCTCAACAAAAATTACTTTTAATCAAAAGGTCCTGAAAGATTCCCTTAAACTGGAGCAAGTCCTAGCTATTAGGTGGCTGAAGTATATTAAAGACTTCCTGATGGACCTAGGACAGCCAGAATTTTTCCACAATCCCTCACAGATGAATATTATCTCCAGGAAAGTTTTTAAAAAACAATGCATGACATACCTGGAAGAACTTAGATATGCCAGTGAGGTTCTTAAGCCAAGAGTTCAATTAAATCAGATGATCCTTTCTTCTGCTGCAATGCACCCATATTTAACCTATCATGTAACTGGGTACGATAGATTTGTACTCACACGCTTTAGACTGGACCTCTTTTATCGACTAGTATCGTTTCCTATGAGTAACGACTGGTCAAAAAATTTAGCACTTTGCCCCTGTGATGGATCCTCATCCCAATCGACAATTCATGTTGTTTTATTTTGTAAATATTATTGGAACCCAAGAAAAAGGTGGATCATACCTATTTTAAAATTTGGGGGCCTGAGGCAATGCCACCCTGCCTATCTCGCATTGCAGCTCTTGGACAATGAATGCTACTCAAGAAATATTGCACTATTTTTAAAAGCTGTAATCAAATTTAGAAAACAACTTTGAATTTTAAAATACTGACTTATTTGTATAACTGATTTTAATAATTGAGACCCATATTGAGAAATGTTTTTATTATGGTAAAAGTGAAGTAATAATACTAATAATATTTTGTCTTCTACGTCACTTTTTCCTATTAATGAATTTAAATTGAATGTTTTACAATAAGTCTAATGCATACCGTGTACTGTGCTTTTATGGTTTTGTAATTCAAAAATGGAAACCGAATAAAGCAAATTTTGAAGCTTTGAAGCTGAAGCTACTAGAATATCATGCCCAATAGGGAACCAGATTGATGGATCACCAAAACAAACAATACACAACATCATAGGTGAGGAGTCTACCATGATGCATCAAAAGACTTGGATCACATCAGGACTAGTGGTGGTGAAGTTCAATATTGCCAAAAAATGTGGAGGGTGAGGCATCCCAACATTGGAGGAATGGAGCAGAGATATGGACTGGTGTATGCTCACTGAAAAAACTATCTACGAGGGCAGAGGATGCCCCAGGATATGGAACATAATATGGGCAGCATGGGGAGACGGTAATAGTGGAGAATGAATAGGCCACATTACAACATGTGCGTATACGACGCATGACATTACAACGTGGTCTCTACAACGACTGCTTTGTTACATCGCATACCATTACAACGCAAGTCATTACAACAACTTGCTGTAGGGGGAGGGGTGCTGGATTTTGGAATAGTATAATTTACTATTCCAACTCTAGTCTGTGCAATAGTAGGGAAGGTGTAAGATTGAAAATCCAACACCTTCTGCCCCCGTTGTAACGACTTATATTTTAATGGTATGTGATGTAACAACACAGTCGTTGTAATGACCGCGTTTAATGGCATGCAATGTATCAACATGGTTGTAAATTATGTTTCCCGCGGAGAATATAAGAACCTGTGTATGCGCCCCAACTCCCCCAGAGAGGGCTCAAACACTCCTCTAAATTGAAAAACGGACACAAGGAAGGGTGCTGGACTAGACTTAAGGGATGCAGGATATTTATACATCTCATTCATACACAATCAGCTGACCGACTGTGGATCACTGTGCCATCTATTTGTTTTCATTTGCCAATAAAAACAAGTTTAACAGCAAAAAAACAATAACTGACCTACAAATAGTATTGCAGTAGGTAATTGCAAAGTAAGCATACACAAAGTCACTAGATGCAAGCAGTGTACAATGTGTCCCAAAGCTTTGTTCAATTTGTTAGAGGATAACACATAATGGCATCTGAATAGTAGTGTACTGTAAAAATCAAAATCTGAAAATGTGAAAGATTTCAAAGAGCCAATTTTGTGGCTAATCTGACAACCATGAATCGAGAAGTGTCCCTTCCTGCACATCATTCCTCACCGCAGGCGCCCTTGCAAAATGATGCAAGGGTGTCTGTGCTGGCGAATGGCTGCTGTTTGTGCACCGGTGCAGGGGAGAAAGAAAGGAATGTGTTGTATCTTCTAGATACAGTGCATTCTTGCCCTTTTATTTTGACGCACGGCAATGCAGCAGGAAGGCTTGCTGCGCTGTGGTGCGTCAAAATATTGTACATGAGGGCCTTAGTGTATGAGAAGTACTCAAACAGGCAAAATGATATTGTACTTGCACAAATAGTCAGTTTCTGTAGTGCCAGGAATGCAACCAACACCACTAAACTGGCATCTACTGGGAATTCAGTGTAAAGCCCTGGATGAAAATATGTTTTTTGGGGAGCTGAGGCTGTGTCATCCTTTATGCTCTAAAATGCTGCTTGTTATGCAGAGGATCATTCAAATGATTTGCTTGTTTAGTGTATGAACCCTTGTACACTGGGGTTTGGAGGCAGATGGACAGTGCCCATGGAGCCCTGAGTCCATCCGCGGCCCGATCAGGTAAGAACGGTGGGCCGTGTGGGGATATTTTGACAGATGACGAGGGAATATTAAATAAATAATTAATTTTCCTTTGTCAACCTCTGTTGAAACCCCCCTGCCACCCAGCCTCACCGCTCTTCCCTGCACTGGCCGCGGCTGCCTAAGTGCTGCAGCCAGCTGCCTAAGAATATAACACTGTTTATATCAGATGACTTGGCTGCCTAGTATGGCAACGTGTCCACATGAGAAAATCTATAGCCGCTAAAGCAGAGGCAGGTGCACAGGAGACAGGCCCTTCTAAATCTTTGTTGGGTATGCTGCCCGCCACCTTAGGGCATCAACCAGCATCTAAACCCACACAACCGCACCTAACTAAGGACAAGTTTAACCTCATCCTAGCTAGAAGGTACATGGAGTAGATGTTCTATATGATCTCGGTTGCTGTCAATCTGCTAAGAATGGAACAACGTGAGTTGTCAGATAGAGTCCCGAACAATGAAACTAAGATCTTCAAGTCACCCCATACGGTGCCCTAACTACACATACAGTTCTAAGACTTTCAAGAGCAGGCGGGATTCCTACAATATATGGCAGAAGATGCTGAGGGGAATTTTAGGAGGAAGAATATCTACATCCTCGGCATGCCTGAAAATGTTGAGGGATATTCGATGGAAGACTTCCTGGATGACTGGTAAGTTAAGGTACTGGAGCCCAAGGGTTTGTTGAGGGTTTTTGTAGTTGAAAGGGTGCATAATGCGTCAATCCTTCTGCCTCAGGCACCAGCCAGACTGCGCCCAATAGTTGCAAGATTGTTAAAGTATAGGGTCCATGATGTTGTGCTGCAAAAAAGCACAGAAGAAGGGAACCATTGTACATGAAAACACCACTGTGCATGTATTCCTGGAATACACACTCGCAGTCCAGAATGCTTGCAACAGATTTTCAGAAGTGAAAAGAGACTGTGTCCCTAGCCAAAGTACATGCTTCTGTTTCTGGCAAAGCTGATAATACCAGCTGCTGGTCGACCCCATTACTACACCAATAACACTGCGTTGAGCAACTGGGTGGGTGAAAATACCAACACACAATGCAAACAGAAAACGCCACAACAAGGATCAATGGACAGTACATAAGAGGCAAAACCACAATGTGAAACACAAGAAACAATCTGCAGTTCAGGTGGCAACAGACAGAGCAGCAATGTTGGATTGCATAGTAAAACGAAGCAGAAAATAATAAAGTATGAGGGAGTGTATCAAAAATTACTTCAGAGGACATGACTCTGGATGAGAATTACCAGAAGACAGGATATCGAAGGAGCCAGTGGTGACTCAGATGATAGCAGATGATATTGGCTAGTACTTGTGGGTTCACGGCTCGGTGAAGTACTGAGACCCTACCCTTTTCACTACTCTGGATAGCCAACTGGTAACATGGGAACCGGGGTGGTCGCGATGAGGGTGATGCTGAGGCTATTTTGCGGGGAACAACCTTTACAACGCAACTTTTACAACGCACTACCATTACAACAAAACTGTTACAACGCGAGTGCATTGACAACGCAGGACATTACAACGCAAGTCTTTACATCGACTTGCACTAGATGGTGTGCTAACATTAAAAATAGTGTAATTTACTATCCCAACATCTTCCCTACTGTTACGTGGACTGGAGTTGGAATAGTAAATTACACTTTTTTAATGTTAGCACGCCATCTAGTGCAAGTCGATGTAAAGACTTGCGTTGTCAATGCACTTGCGTTGTAAAACTTTCGTTGTAACAGCATGCGTTTTAACAGAATGCGTTGTAACGTCATACATCCCTATTTTGCATTTATAGGTCAGTGGAAGTAAGCTGGGGAAAATTAGTTGAGGGCCTTGCCTCCTCCCTTCTCTCTCTTGTTCTCATTTTTAACCTCATTTGACCTACATGTTTGGTATTGTGTTGTGTGAGGTTGAACTTAAAAGAATATTAGTAGGCTGTGCGCAAGGTGTGGGGGGTTGTTTCATCCAGACCATGAGAAGTACGATGTCTCAAACATTTTAATATATAATTTTGCTTAACACACAGCTTAGTGAGCCGATGTTGCAAGGTCAGCTGAAGGTAGACAAAAGACTAGGGGGCTTATTTACTAGCCCCTTGCACCGCTGGAACGTCACTTTTAATATGGGAAAATGTGACTCACGGGCTTGCTCAAGGGGTTTGTAAATAAGCCCCTTGATGCATATATCGACGGCTGAAACCTATCTACTTACGGTTTTGGGCACTAAATAAGCTTTCTTGTGTAGTGAGGTTATGTATTCACTGCGTACATTGCTAAGTTAGCATAAGTTAGTATAAGCTTGACTGCCATGTTGCCGCTTTTTGAACACGTTTCTACATGAATTTGTTTTCACAAATCCTCTGCTTGTGCTCGTTCACATGAGAACTGTGTACCTTTCACTTTTCTTTCTGTACTCTGAGGCTCTGTCTGCACAGCGTGTTCAAGGTCGAAAAACAATGTGCTCCGTTAATCTGCGTTGGTCAGTCCCACGCATGATAGACATAATAGTGCAACAGGTACAGTACTGAAAATCGGGTGCTTTTAATATTGCATTGTAGGCATGTTAAGACACTTGAAGAAAATCTTTTTGAAGAGAAGAGCTGTGTTTGTCCAGAGATGTAAACCCTTGCATCAAACCTGGAGGTATGGGGTCCCCCTGACAAAGCCCAGAGGTCTTCTATAGTTTTAATAAACTCGTTTCTAGCACGGGGAGGGTGGCAAGGCACATTAGGCCTTTTTTCCACTAGCTTTATAAAATGATATCCCCGTTTATATTTTATGGAACTGTAACAATGCTCACTATATTAAGTTTATGCATTTTGCTGCTAGTATTGTCTCTTGTACTGCATTATAGAGCACGTTAGTTAAAATAAACATTTTAAAGTATACTGTGTCTCTGATTACTCACGTTGTGGACAAGTATGAGTGAGTTGATGAAAGAGTGTTCTTGCTCCTGCGATTACTGAGAGAGTCTGAGTTACATGTACTAGGATGTCTAATCATTGGTAGCTTCACTGTAGTACGGAGAACAAATGAGACTCTATAGCTATTCGGATAGGGGTTCCAGGCACCAAGCTGAGTTGTTGGTACACCACTATACATCGAGGTCCTGGTTTCTTGCGCGTAGTTCTGTATATGTGCAGAATCCCTGCAACATGGCGCAACCAACGTTTGGTCTGGCTCTTATCTGCGAGACGCTTGAGTAGTTCTTGTGCTTGTACACAATCCCCTGGCTTCTGTTTCCGGAAACAGGTGTCACGGTGAAACCTCCTATATTGATGTTTTTATAGGTTTCTTTAAGCTTGATGTTATTAAAAGGGGTTTTCTTTTCATAGTTACCCTCTATTGTGCTGCCGCGCATTAGGTTGTTAGACGTTCTTTGTCTTCATGGCTGAGGTAGATATACCGGCGCATAGTCATGCGGCACTCTGTCGGCATGTGACAGCATATGGGGTGCCAGACGCGGGTGTCCACCTTATCTTTGTGGTGGAAACTGATCCAACACAACACTTTGAGGTGGTTTATTCGTGGGTCACTTTTCCGTCCGTGGATGGGGACGATGATTTGTTCCATACTTACACACCGTCGGATCTGCCTCACAATTATCGGCCCTATACAAATCTTGAAGTTCCGCTCACGGAATGGCAACACCATATTTGGTTTAATGGCACCCTCCCACACCCAGTGCCTCTGATCCATTTGGGCCCTTTATCAATCGAGGGGGCCACTTGGCTGGTTTTGGCTGGGTACACCCCACACCCACGTTATCTGACGGTTCGAGTGGATGAACTCCGCATGATGCACACTTCTTTGATACGGGTGCATTGAGCTGTTGTACGAAATGTTATGCGCAACTTCCAGGTGGGACCACCTGGGGTTGCGGCGCAACCAGCTGGACCTGGCGGTGAGACAATCAGTCCTGTTATGGTTAATTAGGTAATGGGCAAGCATTCTCAAAATAAGGATGATTTACCTTATTGGATTGCTGAAAAAGTTGGCCAGCTGGAGGCTGTATTTCCAAATACCTCTCCTGTGGAGAAACACAGGATTTTGACAATTAGTTTGCAGAAAGACTTAAAACCAGAAGTAACCGATTGTAACAATTGGGGTAGGGTGTTCGCGGCAGTGTATGCAAAATGTTTTGGCACTCCCTCAATGACCGTACTCCCCTCCGTGATTAAGCGTGTTCAGGATGAGCACGGCCCAGAGGTGGCTGTTGAATTGGGGATGAGATTGGTCGGGGTGTTCGACGTAGTTGCTGATCTAATCCTTGCCAATGTTAAGGGAGATGAAGTAAACTTTCAAGTGGCTAATGCTTTCGCTCTAGTCCCAGAGCCTGACAGGTCACGCGATTTGCCAAAGATTATTACCCAGGCTTATAAGACCATTGGACGCAATAGTTTGGGTGTTAAGCCTGTTGCTAAGATATCAACTCAATCGCAAACACAACAGAAATCTCAGTCTGGGATAGACGAGCGTCCCATCTTTAATAAAAAGAATTGGAGGCCTAAGAAACAGGGAAAGCAACAACAGACATAGGGGTCGCGTGCCACGTCACCGACCACCGAGTCTTCTGAGCGCACTTATGATTTGCGCGACCGCGCGAGAATTAGGTCTTCTGACAGGTTTCAGGTTCCTGATCAGCGTTCTCCTCGTTCTTTACAGGAAACATCAGGCTCACAAGCTGGTGGAGGATAATGCCCGGACAGCGGCAGAGGTCGAGGTGGACCACAGGGACGTGATCAACCTCGTCAGGCAGACGGAAAGGGGAAACAAGAAGATTTTCCTCATCAGCGCCCACTGTTTCAGAAAAAGAAAGTTGTAGCTTTGACCACTAGATATGCCACAGATGGTGAGGACCCGACTCCAGAATTTAACTTGGGCAGTAACGCTGCTCGACAGCACAGTGGAAGTTACCATAGTGCAGCAGGCACTGCATCCATTTCTGGAGACGACAGCAACTGAGACTTTTATTACTGTCGAAATGGCTGACACTCGAGTGGCTCCCCCTGACAGACTATATGATATAGTTTTTTTAATTGAAGGTGACATACAACGAGCTATTAATGGGATTTTTTGGGGAAAATCTGACCTCTTCTTACGACATTTTGTTAGCGGAGGCAGATTGGCCCCCATCTTTTGTTCTTGCTGCTCTGAGAGGGGAGGAAGTGATTCGTTTGAGTTTTTCATGCAACGTCTCCAAGGAGCAAGCAAAAGCTTTTGCAAAAGAGTGGGCTTTGGTGCTTGCACCAGCTTTGCACCATACTCATGTGGGCTGGGGCAAAGACTCACCGCCCCATGAGATACCATTGCGGTCTATGCCTCAGCCACAACCCCAATATTCCCTCCGGCGGGAATCGAAAGGTCTAATTTCTGAGATTCTGACACAGTTGGAGTATCAAGGAGTGATTGAGACTTGTGTGTCACCGATGAATAACCCTCTTTTTACCATTACCAAACCCAATGGGTAGTACCTCATAGTTTTGGGTTACCGGCATTTGAACTCTCATTGTCGCACTTTTGCGGTACAGGATACCCACAGTTCTGCTCTTGTTGACTGTCTTGTTCAAAAGAAATATAAAACCACACTTGACGTTTCCAATGGCTTTTTCAGTCACAATCTGTCCCCGGCATGCAGTCAATGGGCCGCATTTACCCTGGTGGTAAACAAAAACAATTTAGGCGTTTAGCTATGGGCTATAAAAACAGCTCTGGTGTTTTCGCCGCCCGTGTTGTCTCTTTGTTAGACAGCATAGACCCAGATGTGTACTTGTACGTTGATGATACTTATCTCAAGGACGACGAATTATGGCCCCATCTGTGCCGAGTTGACCGCATCATTTTTTGTTTGTGGACTACAGTTACAAATTTAACTTTGCCAAATCACATATTGCAGAGTACACAGTGTTGTTTTTGGGCTATGAGCTTAATAATGAAGATAGAGGCTTAGCACCTCATTTCCTGGAGAAATGAGCACGTTTGCGACCTCCAGCGACCCTGAAAATCTACAATCTTTGCTGGGATTTTTGAACTTCGGACGTACTTACATTCCCGAATATGCCCAGCATATCAAGTCTCTTTATGCCTTGATACAACTAACATTTTCAAAAGCCTGCTGGCTTGCGGAGCATTCAGCCATCCTGCAGTCTTTGCAGTCTGATCTTCTTGAATCTAAATACTTGTTAACACATGATAACCACACAAACCTTGTGATAAGGATAGTGCCTGGCGCAGTGGGTTTCATTTACTTGACGTTTAATGAAGGTGACACAGTACCTATTGCTCACAAATCACATTTATACACTTCGGCCGAGATGAGGTTTTCCAGTGTTGAAAAGGCTTTGACAGCTGTGCAGATTGCGATCCTAAAAGAACTGGCAATGGCACAAGGATAACACATTTTGGTGGTAACACCTTATCCTGCACTTGAAGCAGTGACAAAGGCAAGTGTACCAAACTCAAAGGCCTTGCATCCTCATTGAATACAGGGGGCTACTTCTTTGACATCTCTAGATGTCACCTTTATCTTTGACTCCTCACTCCAGACACAGGAGTTCTTGCAGTACGAATTTGTTCATCCTCCTCCTCTGTCTATGCGCCCAGTTGAGGAGTACGATTGTATCATTTACACCGATGGTTCAGCGCAACCGGCTACAGATTCTAAGCATGCGTATTCGGCGGCCTGTGCAATTGGTACCATGGTGAACAGTGAGTTCAAGTCCAGTGCTGTGCATACACAAGCACTAGGTGACTGTACCGCCCAATTAGCCGAGCTGCGCGCTTTGGTGCTTGCACAAGAATTTACGGATCCTAATGTGAATACTCTAATTATAAGTGATTCTTATTACTGTGTTCAGTCTTTCAATGACAACATATTCTTTTGGTCTCAGAAAGCCAAATCAGAGGTAGACATGTGTCTAGTTGCAGCCGTTACAAGATCAATGACTCAAATTGATAATTACATTTTGGCAGCAATCGCTGCTACTGGTAAGGGTGGTAATTACCCTCAAGGGTTCCCTTCAAAGTATCCTTATCATTTAAGTCCCGACAAGGTTCCGTATAGGATAGTATAGGATAGGATAGCCATTTGTTAAGCGCAAACGAATGCCGAAGCGTCTTGGCTCTGGTAAGTAGAGAGAAACAGCCCCATCTTAACACCGGGTCACATCAAAAAGCCATGTTTTTAACAGTTTTCTGAAAATTTGATGACTGTCTGTTAGTTTCAGAGGGCCAGGAAGCTTATTCCAGAGACTGGCGGCATGAAACGAAAAGGCCCTGCCGCCCCATCTGGCTTTCCTGACACGGTTTAGCTTAAGAAGGCATCGAGTAGGGGACCTAAGTGCCCGACCCGGGGAGAAGGGAGTAAAAAGCTTCTGAACCTCCTTTGCTCCCCCCCCAAACACAGCCTTGTGTACTAGGTATAGAGGCTTAAAATCTATGCTCTGCTGGACTGGAAGCCAGTGCAGTGCCTTGATTCCCTCAGCGACAGACTGATCTCTGGGGATGTCTAGCAAGAGTCTGGCTGCCGCAATCTGCAGAACCTGCAATCTCCTCATCAGGGTCTTGTTAATTCCTAATAGTAGTGCAGTACAGTAGTCCATTCTGGACAGCACTAGAGCCACCACCACATTCCTGCGCAGATCAGGTTTGATAAAAGGGAAAATCTTCCGCAACGGCCTGATTAAATAGGAGCAGGAAGAGGCAAGAGTACTGACATACGCAGAAAAGTTGAGCTGATTGTCAAACACCACACCCAAGTTCCTAACCTTAGGCACGGGACAGGGGCATTCGCCAGCCTCTGCCGGCCACCAAGAGTTATTCCACACGTGTCCCCGGCCAAACTCTATTATCTCCGTTTTCTCCGTATTAATTTTGAGAATATTTTCTCGCATCCATCTTATGATTTCTGACATACAGCTATGGAACTTAATAGCTGTGTCATTTACTTCTTCACCAGCGGACACAATGAGCTGGGAATCATCAGCATAGGAGATGATAGTGAAGCCATGCGCCCTAATGAGCTTGGCCAAGGGGGCTACATAGATGTTGAAGAGCGTAGGAGATAAAGCAGAGCCCTGTGGCAATCCACATGGTAAGTGAAACGGGTCGGACTGTAAACCATCCCATGACAAGCTCTGCTCCCTACCATCCAAAAAAGAGGCTAGTAGGGCCAATGCCGTTCCCTGGACACCAAACTCCTGGAGCCTTCGAATCAGCACCTTATGATTCACGGTATCGAAGGCGGCCGAGAGATCCAACATCACCAGGACTGCCTGACCTCCCCCATCGACTATGGTGCGAACATTTTCCGCTGCCATCAGAAGTGCTGACTCTGTGGAGTGCTGGGTGCGAAAACCATGCTGAGAAGAGTCAAGCAGATCGTGGCCCACCAAATATGCCGTCAAGGAGCTGTTTAGCTCCCTCTCCATAATCTTGGCCGCCATGGGCAAGGCGGCAATGGGCCGATAGTTTTTTAGGACATGGGGGTCTAGTGTAGGTTTTTTTAGCAGAGGCTTGATTATTGCCCTCTTCCAGCTTGCGGGATAGCAACCGGACTGCAATGCTATATTAATTAACTGGGATAGCTCCTCCGCAATCACCTCGGCAGCCAAATGAAAGACTGATGGCGGACAAGGATCTAGGGGTGATCCTGATTTTAATTGAGAAGATCAGCCTACGCGTTTCCTCCGCCGTAATCGGGGCAAACTCACTGAGAACCGTAGAGCCCCTAGGGCCAAGTTCCTGCCTCTGCTCGCCCCACTCTGCGCTAGGGGACATACTACTGAACTCATTGTAGATAGTCTGTACCTTCTCCTGGAAATATACCGCCAACTTTTGGCAGGTTTTCAGGTCAGGTCGGTAGGTGTTATCCTGTGGCGGTTTAGCAAGAGCTGTTACAGTCTTGAAAAGCTCCTTGGCCGAATTGCCAGCCTTCCTAATTTTGGTTGCAAAATAGTCACTTTTGGCTGCCACTATTGCATGCCTATAAGCTGCAAGAGTGGAATTATAGTGTACTTTGCCCTCAACACTATAATCCCTTCTCCACAGCCGCTCGGCCCTCCTACATGCACCCTTCAAGATCCTAAGTTCGTTGTTATACCACGGCGCGGATGGTTTGGTTCTCCTAGAACCAAGCAGCTTCTGAGGAGCTACTATCTCCACCGCAGCCGCCAACCAATCCTTAAAGAGCATTGCCGCCTCTATAATACCATTAGTGTAAGAGGGACGTGAGCCTCCCAGAATAGGGAGGAACTTATCAGCGGTCACCTGTGACCATGGTCTGATCATATGTCTCTCTGCCCTATGGCCTGAGGGAGTGACCAATATCCCAGTCATAACAGTAAAATTCACTGCCTTATGATCGGACCAGGGAAGCGGCATGGTATTGGCCACCTTCAAATCCATATTATTAATATAAATGCCGTCTAAGGTGTGTCCCAAACTGTGAGTGGGGCTCGTGACCATTTGATTAAAATCCATTGCTGCTAGGTTGTCAATTAGCACGGCCACCTCAGACTGATCTGCGTGTTCTAGGTGATAATTAAAATCACCGAGGATCATAAAAGGATGATGATCCATCCGGGATTCTAAAAAATGCATAAGCATTAAAGGGAAGGTGGACTTGGGACCTGGCGGACGATAAAGTAGAAGTCCTTGGAATTTATACAAATTGGCTACATAAATGGTAAAAAACATTGCTTCCGCGGGGAGGTCAAGGTGAGTTTCCACATGAATTTTCAGCTGTGTAGAATGAACAACTGCTATTCCCCCCCTTTATTGTCTAGTCTGTCCTGGAAGGAGACAACATAGCCACTAGGTAAGGCGATATTCCAGTCCGGACCGGATGTGTTGTCCGTCCATGTTTCAGTTAAAAAGATTAAATCATACTCCCCATACTCAATCAGGTCATGAATTTGATAGCTGTGTTTATGAAGCGACCGAACGTTCACCAAAACACAGCTGAGCAATTGGGGCGGTTGAGACCACGTTGTGGGATGGGACATTGCCCCCTTCTTATTTGCTGACTCTCCCCCATGCTGCCTATCAGGCATGGTCTGCCCACCAGTCTCCTTACAGTACTTCCGGGACTGGACATTACACTCGAGACATAATCTTAACCCTGAAACCTCCCGACGTAGATCCCAGTCATGGGGCCTGCATGGAGCGTTGTCCAGAGCCAACAGCTCACCTCTGCTGTATGAGTACCGGTGACGAGGGCCCGCTGCACGCTCCCGCTGCGCGGCCGTCCAAGCGCCATTTTTAAATTGAGAGTAGTCAAGCCCACCAGCTGACGCGTCGAACCCAGGTGCAATGCGGGCCCGCCTACAGCCGGGTCCGCTTGGGTCGACCGTCAGGAACTAAGCTGGGAGAGTGCGAAGAGAGAGCCTTCCCCCAGTAAGCCCGATCCTGTGCAAATAGCAATGTGCAAAATAGTGGTGCCAGCAATGTTAAAATGAGGACAATGTGGTTAGAAAAATACAGATAGCAGCAATTATAACGAGTAAAAACTTCCACAGTATGAGGTTAAAAGCACAATCTAAATGAGGCAAAATGAGCCAAGAGGCCAGACAGAGATGCCTCTCTACAGACCCTACAGACTCTACAGATGTAAGAATTAATGATGTCGGTGACAGGTTGATTCCCAGCGCTGACCGCAGACTTTCTTTGATAACAGCCGCACACAAAGGCATGGCTTCGGTGCATGCTGGAGTGTCTGCGAAGGTTTCTATTTTGCAGCAACGTTACTGGTGGAGTGGTTTATATAAACAAATCCATAATTATGTACTTTCGTGTGACATTTGTCAACAAATTGAACCCTCTACTGTCACACGACCGCCACTAACACAACTCTGCATTTCTAATAAGCCTTTCGGCTATGTATATCTTGATCTCTGCTGCCATTTTTCTTCAGATACTGCTTATAAATACATCTTAGTTGCAGTTGATATGTGCACACGTTTCGTGTGGGTTAGACCACAATGCAGTGCTGACGCTCGAAATGTCATCAGGGATTTGCGTGTCTTTGTGGGAATTTTTGCGTGTGGCCCCTTCCATTCCGACCAGGGTCCAGCGTTTGCCTCTAAGGCGTACAAGGATGCTATGAAGTCTTTGGGGTGCAGGTGAAATTTTCCTCTCCATACAGGCCTGAAGGCAATTTGGTTGTGGAGCGAATGAACCGTGAGTTAAAGCAATCCTTGACAGCTAGAGTCTTAGGTCCTGGCAGGAACTGGCTAGCCCACTTGTACAGTGTGCAACGTGCACTTAATAATATCCCTAGAAGATCTCTGGGTGGGCGGACCCCATGCGAAATGCTCTTTGGCATAAAAAAGTTTGTTCCGGACCTTGATGGTTTAGACATGGCGGCGGCAGCTGCACCCTTTGACGTAGATAATCATTCTACTATGTTACAGGACTTACAAGAAATCCATGACAGTCTTGCAAAAGACCATTTACCCTCTGCCCCTGATGCTGCACTACAGATTCCGGTAGTTGGCTGGCTACCCAAAGTTGGAGATCTGGTCCGAGAGAAGGTGGAGAACAAAAAAGAATTTGGCCCCTCTTATCGTGCACCGGTTCCAGTGCTTGGTGTGAAGGGTACTCGTACAGTCATTTTACCACCATTTCCTGGTCGCAAAGACAACAGATACATCTCAGTGGACAGTGTCAAGCTACAACATCTGGCCGATTCTGAATAGTATAACACCTGCTGCACTATGTACAGCAATTTCAAGGAATCCTATGATTGGCGCATCTGTCACCGCGCAAAACGACACTACCATCGAGGTGGATTCTTTTGCTGATCCCTTGTTGATCCCACCAGCTTCCACCTGTGCTGATGAGACTGAATATGCATATCCCACAAGTGAGTCTTTGCCTGGTTTTCAAACAACTGTGCTTGCACAGTCACGTTTTTCTTTTGACTCGACTTCCATCTCATCTTTTAGCCCAACAAAATTTAGTATTTTTATATCCTGGTTGAAACAGACTTATTTGGTCCCTCCTTGGACATACATCTGGTTGGTGCGCATCCTGATTTTTTTGTTCATGTCCATTGGGTTTGTGACAGTTTTTTTCTTACTCATCAATGGACATTACTTGCCAGAATGCTCTTCTGTTCAGTTGGTGATTGGAACGTTAGCTGACTACTCGTCTTCTCACATCATGAAATGAGACCAGACTTTTGTTAACATATCTGCCCTTCCAGTCGCTGATGACATAGTCCGGGATGCTGTGGATTTCCAGATTCATGGACCTACTGAAATTATTAATATACCAAATGTACTTCGTGTTTCAATGGGAGATGTAGTGAAACAGAACATACGTTCAGATGATTGGGATGGGAAAGCAATACAGTCTTTATTTTCAGATTTGAAGTATTATGCTGCCTTTGATGCTGAGGGTTTGTATTTAAATACAGCAAATTATGCCGATTTATATTGTTACCAGCATTTTGGACACCACTACCTGCATAAAGCTAATATATTTAGAAATGTTTTTAATTACACACAATAGGAGCATTGCCCCACTCCACTAGAAAGCAGCTCCAGTACACTGTTAAAAAAGTTTACTTATTTTACAGATTTTGATCGGTCCAACCCGGAGTCCTTTTATTTTAAATTAAGCATTTCATCACCGGCCAAGGTAATGTTAACCCACACAAAAATATTATATTCCAGTTTGTTTCTTGATAAAATGTCAGTTGGCGGCTATGAACATTGGAAAGCCACCGTTGATTTAAAATCTGTGTGGGGTTCAAGATAATGGCAGGTTCGTGGCACTGAAGCTTTACATCGCGCGTGCCTCATCCCAACACAAATTTTATTTTTTAATAATTCTATTTATCAAACTACCTGTTTTGGTTTGGCCACTGGGAAACAGATGAGTGTCCCTACCATTCCTCAATTGGCTCTATATCAGGACTGTAGCATGCATACTAATTATTCAATTGAGGAACTGCAGGCTTTATTCCAGAATATAACGCTTAATGTCTCAAGTCTAGACCCGTTAGGATGGTCGGTTTGGCAGACGAGTGCTGATACCTGCCAATTGTGTTTCCATAACACAGTCCCTGGTTACAAACAAGTTAGACCAGATCCACGTTTTTCAGATACACATTCGGTTACTACGTATCCTGTGGGTAAATTGTGTCAAAATTGGTCACAACACTCGTCCCTATTGTCAGTTAAACAACATTTATCACTGTTGTCCAGTAATATTGATTTGAACAAGGGCCCTTGTGGTCCCAGAACAAAAAGATTTCTTTACGCAGCTTACAATTAAATTTGGAAGCTTTCTCAAATTGAAGCTGCATCACGATTGAGGGAAATAAATCAGGCTAATCTAGAAAAGGTACTTGCAGTTGTTGACAATAGTATTAACACACTGTATTCTCGCATTTACACGTTAGATAATATTGTTTAATCTGTTGTTGATATTGTACAAGATGATGTATCTGTGTTGTATCATGGTCAAAATCAATTACGTTCTGTGATGCAGTTTGCATGGACTTTGCAAACACTGAAAATGGGAAACGTGCCATGGGATTATTTGAATGCAACTGCATTGTTTTTACCTTTTAATTTGACTGACAAACAACAGTTTATGTCCATGAAAGATGCAACGTACACACTTTTACATATTGAGAAGATTGACCCTTTACCCTTCTCCGTGGCCGAAACTGACTCTGCCCGTCTGGCTCATCCACGGGGTTATCTCTTTACCTTTTTCTTTGTTTAAATTTACCTCGTGCATGAAGCATTACCCAATAGGTCACTATGAACCCCTGGGCAGCGCTTTCCTGCATGAAGTGTGGTCCTTGCCTTTCACATACAGATGTTTGCGAGATGACAGAGAAGTATACCTTACAGGAGAATCTTGTGACTCTATATTAGGTTGTTCCCTTTTCTGTAAAAACATACAGTTACATGGGGCTTGCAGTGTTACCGCCCCGAATCTTGCCTGTGTTTTGATGGGTATTCCTGTATCGGCTATAAAACCCACTTGCTAGCTGGCATACCGTACATTTTAACAGTTTCCCAGTGAGTAGTTTGCTGTTAAAATGTGCTTTTCCCGCCCCCGCATGGGAAGTTCGATACCTCAATTTGGCCTTGCATCCCAACTGTGAAAGCAGACTTCAATCAGTTGAGTAGAATAAAAGCGCTAATATTCCAGCAGGAGGTCCCGCTCACTTCTGGGCGTGAGACATTCGTCCTGCAGATAGCAAGTACAAATTCTGAGATTCAGGCTCCTTTCAAATACAAACCTCCCACAACATTTCAGTGAACTAATTTATCGTATCTTCAATGCGTCTGATACACATGGCCTGGTGCATTTTTTCAAAGTTGTGGGCTCTGGCCTTGTGACTTCTTTTCAGACTAATAGCCGGGTCTGGTGGCGCAGTGGACAAATGCATTCACTGTAGGGGCCTGTGTTCGACCTCATGGTCACAGGTTCTAATCCCAGCGGGTCCACTCAGCCTTTCATCCATCTGAGGTCGATGAAATGAGTACCGTTGGGTAACAATATACATCTGTTATTCAGCGCCTTGAGACTTTCGGGTGATATGTGCGCTATACAAGAGTACATGTTATGTTATATTTGGTGTAATACCAGCCTTTACTCATTCTATTTTTCCAGCATCTTTGGAGGATTACCTCTGTTGCTTACCATAGCCGCTGGTGCCCTTCTATTGATTTGCCTGCTACGCAATGGATGCACTGCTTGTGGTCCTACATTACCAAGAACGGTTACAAATGCTCCATGACCGGATGCTTGAATGCTATGGCACGCTGCCATTGGCAACACTCAGAGTGGCTTATAGACTCTCTTTTAGCTTTCGCCTTACACTTGCGTGCAACCCGTCTTTGGAATGCTCCTTTGAATGGGCGTTGGATCTCTGCCTCTCCAATACGTCATCACAAGACCCTGATTATGACCTTTTGATGAGTCCCATAGTGGCCCATGAGCAAGAATGCTCCAGGGTTGGATTTATGGCATGTGCAGCTGCACTTGGTGTATTGGCACAATGGGATATCTGTGCGGTGGCGCAGGATTTCCTACAACGTAGCTACATTGAATATCAAGCAAGTTGTCCTATGATGGTGCTAGATGCACCCACCTATGAAGATCATGAATGCTCGTTCTGCTTGCTAAACTGGATGGCATCTCTTTTTTCTACCGATGACAATGATTTCGTATTGGAAGGCGTTGCTGTTTACTGCTCGTACACTCAATGGGTTAAAAGGCTGACGCTCATTTTTGCCTATTTGTTTTATATATGGTATACATATGTTTTTTTGGGCACCTATTTACAAATCCAGAAAAGTTTTTTTTCTCCCCTTTTCATTTGTCCTTACCTCACTAAATTCGATGGACTATAGACGCTCTTGAACTCTGCTCATACTTCTTGAACTCTGTGTTCGTCCTAGGACTACATGCAATGGACTTACCAAGGGGAGGGTGTAGTGAGGTTATGTATTCACTGCATACATTGCTAAGTTAGCATAAGTTAGTATAAGCTTGACTGCCATGTTGCCGCTTTTTGCAAACGTTTCTATATGAATTTGTTTTCACAAATCCTCTGCTTGTGCTCGTTCACATGAGAACCGTCTACCTTTCACTTTTCAAGCTGTACTCTGAGGCTCTGTCTGCACAGCGTGTTCAAGGTCGAAAATCAATGTGCTCCGTTAATCTGCGTTGGTCAGTCCCACGCATGTGAGACATAATACTGCCACAAGTGCACTACTGAAAATTGTGTGCTTTTAATATTGCATTGTAGGCATGTTAAGACACTTTAAGAAAATCTTTCTGAAGAGAAGAGCTGTGTTTGTACGGAGATGTAAACCCTTGCATCTCAACCTTGAGGTATGGGGTCCCCCTGACAAAGCCCAGAGGTCTTCTATAGGTATAATAAACTAGTTTCTAGCACGGGGAGGGTGGCAATGCACATTAGGCCTTTTTTCCACTAGCTTTATAAAATGATATACCCGTTCATATTTTATAGAATTGTAACAATGCTCACTATATTGAGTTTATGCATTTTGTTACTAGTATTGGCTTGTGTACTGCATTATAGAGCACGTTAGTTAAAATAAACATTTTAAACTATACTGTGTCTCTGATTACTCATGTTGTGGACAAGTATGAATGAGTTGATGAAAGAGTGTTCTTGCTCCTGCGATTACTGAGAGAAACTGAGTTACATGTTCTAGGATGTCTAATCATTGGTAGTTTCGCTGTAGTACGGAGAACGAATAAGACACTATAGCTAGTCAGATAGGGGTTGCGGGCACCAAGGTGGGTTGTTGGTACACCACTATACACCGAGGTCCTGGTTTCTTGCGCGTAGTTCTGTATATGAGCAGAATCCCTGCAACACTTGAAATGGAATATTAGAGGTATGACCAACCCAGCAAAGAGTCCACATAGCCATTTTACAGTAAAACCATTATGCTGGCGTTGAAGAGCGGAGACGATTAAGGGGATAGATATACATACAGAGGGTTCTTATATTGATGAAGCTAGGGTTCCCATTCCTCTGATGTAATCACATGGTGGACTCTGAAGGAAGATATGTATGTGTCAAAGGTAAATTGGATGCGGAGTCTGTGGTTCTGTATCGCCTTAAGCCCCTAATTGTGCACCCACATAGTTCTTGCACAAGGCCATACCCAGGGGTCTGCTAGAGGAACAGAATCCACTTATCTGAGGGTGAGACTTTAAGGGGCATATTTACAAAGAAATGTCAGAGTGCAGAGCTGCACCAAATATGTCAGCACCACGGTCTGACATTCGAAAAACACAGGGATGCACTGTATTTACAACAATATGAAGCACGCTTGTTTTTTGGCTGGCGCTATAATTAGCTGCATAGTGCCAACGCAGGCACTCTTGCACCATAGTGCTAGGGTGCCTGCGCTGCAGGGAATAATTGTTTATGCGCAGGAAGGTGTCCATTCCTGCACATAAACAATCAATAATGGTGATTTGTTTCTTCTATGTGTGCTGCAGCAGCACACATAGAAGTAGCAAATTGTCATTATTTAATGATTGTTTATATGCAGGAAGGGACAACTTCCTGCACATAAACAATCATTAATGGTGGTTTGCTCTTTCTATTTGTGCTGTAGAAAGCAGCACACATAGAAGTAGCAAATTGTCATTATTTAATGATTGTTTATATGCAGGAAGGGACACCTTCCTGCACATAAACAATCATTAATGGTGGTTTGCTCTTTCTATTTGTGCTGTAGAAAGCAGCACACATAGAAAAAGCAAAAAAAAGGAGACATAAAAGTATTTCTCCTCGTTTTGCCATTCTAGCGCCTTCTCTTGCATGTCATTAGTCTTAGGCGCTGCCTCAGATTTACAGATCCTTGTAAATCTGGGGCAGTATCAAAATGCAATTGGTGTTGTGGTGGAATGCCCACAGCAACATCCATTGCACACCCCTTTCATGCTAAGTGCTGCATGTAACCGGACCGTATTTATAACGCGGCATTAAGCCACAAAAAGTGTCTTAATGCCGTTTTGTAAATATGGAGAGGGCATAGCGCCAACAGAACATCGCTAAACATGACGTTCTGGTGGGGCTATTCCCTTGTAAATATACCCCTAACTATGTTTCTGACTTTACATGAGACAGATCATATTGTCTTCTCCGAGGGGCACAACATACCAGAACGGTGGGTGAATTCCAAGCCTGGAAAATTGATTTGAACTGATGAACCCTGTGAAGGGATACTTAACTGTGTAGTGGGACTTTTAATGTTACTACATCAACAGAACAGGCAAGGCTGGAATGCCTGTTGTGACTTAATATCTATGCAAGATATGTGACCTTTCTCCCTTGCTGTACACACTTACTGATGGGAAAACCTTGATGTAAATATCAGGTTAGAAGTTGAAACCTCATGTTCTTCTGGACCCACATTTAAAAATAGGATTAGGGATGTCATAATGCACTGCTTAAAATAAGGGTCAATGAACGACACCAGAATGTTATGGGAAGCATTTACTGGTATGTTGGGGGAATGAGGATATAAATGATATATATGGTTAGGTCACTGCTGAATAAAGAGCTTGATATATTATTGGAAAGAATGAGAGCACAGGAGAAGTGGATGACCATAGACGAATAGCAAAGAGAACACTTACTTGCCCATAAGAAAAATATGCTAAGTCACTGGAAAGATTGAAGTTAATGAACTTTAGAGAGTACACAGATAAGACATTCGCCGAAGGGGGACGCAACACGCAAACTCATAGCGCAAAACATTAGAAACGAGAATGACAGGTCTCCATCAGTAGCACTGAGAAGATGAGACAGAGAAATTAGACATGCACAAATTCAAAGTAATGATGATATTTTCAGCAACTACACCGGGAAGTTATACATTTCCATTCCTGTTGGGTCAATGTGGAATCCTGAGGAATTTCTGGTGGTGGCCATGCTATCGAGCTCGTGACCGAAAATAAAGAATGTTTGGGTGCCTCGCCCACGATAAGGGCATTAAATCTGTCATTCTCTCAGTGAATGCTAGCAAACCAACAGGGACAATGAGCATGTCAGCGGAATGTTTTTTGATTTGAAGCTTCATAAATTCATGGTGCCTACCCAAGACCACACTGTAGGCATTGATATGGGTTAAAGAACGGTGACTGCTCATAAGCGGTTGCTTCAATTGATAAGGAAAGGCATTTAATGCCATTCACTGTAAATTCATCTATGATATTCTGCCACATATAGAAATTGAAAAACAATTTTTGAAATGGCTTATACTATTGTACACAACACCTATAGCATGGCTGCGGATGGGCACAGTCATCAAAGAGGGTTGGTCCTGTAGTGTCTTGTAATAAAAGAATGCGGGAAATCTTTTGGTTCCCACTGTATACTGTAGGCCTGTGACGCAAGCGTTGGAGGGAGTAGTTGAAGGCAGGCATAGAATGTTCATTTTTGACTTGCACACAGCGGAATAAAGAAGTATAAAACTACTCTCCATGTGTGGCATACTCATTGACAAGTGCCTAGGCTGGCATCATGCTACAACAGGTGATGATATAGGTGATCAGAAGCCCGTATACAGAAAGTACTTTTCCAGAGAGTTTGCCGTGGTCCAGCAAACTGCTTGTGCATACCGAATGTGCTGCAGCCGAAGTGTACAATGGACGCTGAAACAGTTGTAGTCTCAGCGCAACGTCAGCATTTAAAAAACAAAAAAGTCTACATTTCGGTGGCCAGGAATTGAATGAAATGGTCACGATTAAAAGATACTGCCCCATTATGTAAATTAATGCCATATGCTTTACGGAGTAAAGAACACTAAAGGTGGGTGCAACCAGGTTACAAAAGCAGCGCACAATGATACTTCAGTACAAATTAAATTGAAATTCATGTGCTACAAAGCAGAGATTAACAAGGTGATTGTGAAGAAACATTTAAGTACAAAGCTGACCAAAAATCATAATGTTATCTTCTTTAATGAACTAGTAGAATACAAGGTTTATGTACTTACCAAAATCAATAATGAATTGGCATGGTACGGCGTGCTACAGAGTGATGCCAGAGGAGGCCAGGGTTGCGCATGTGGAGTTGTCCCCAGAAGAAGCGACTTACCACCAAAACTGTCTCACAGGGGCCCAGAACAACTCACCAGACAGCAATCAACTAAAGAGCTCCAAAGGAGAGGAAGCGCAAGATCCAAGCGGAAAACATTGATAAGGCTGCGCCCATCGCCAGCACGCTACAATGCGCTATAGAAGCTCTGCCTGATCAAGTGCCACACGAAGCACCTGAGAGACCACTACTGTCCACCAATGATTTTACGGCTGCTACACTCTTAAAGCTGCCAACTGCCTTTGATACTGCCAAAAACACAATATTGGCAATAGATGGACTGCATTGATAGAGACTTTAGAAGGTTTCATAGATGAAATAGATGAAAAGGATGATAAAAAGAATATAAAGTATATGAGGAACATGACTGGTGAAGGAGTGAAAGAAGCCATGAAAAAGATACCTCAAGAAGGTGAAGTACGAACAAATCAAAACAGCCTTCAATGTCAAGTTTAATCCAGTGCCAAATGTGGATTACAAAATATACATATTCAGTCAGGAATTCCAGAGAACAGGTGAAACCCTCGATTAATTGGTTGAGAGACTGGGTGTTTTAGTGATGCACTGTAGATTCAATGGGCCTCATTTATGAAAAGTGACGCATCACTGCGTGAAAACAGCTTTGCGTCACTTTTCATTGCGCCCTCCTTGCGACATACTGGATGCGTCATATTTACAGTATGACACATCATGTCGCAAGGAGTTACAGATACGTCAGTATTTCTGACGTATCTGTAGGCACAAAAATGACGCATTGCTGGAGTGTGTCACAAAAGTGACGCAACCCCAGCAATGTGTTCTTTCACATGGGGCAAGCCCCATGTGAAAGGGCCTGCATCAGTCTTACGCCTGCTGTGAGGCAGGCGTAAGATATTGACGCAATGGCGTCCTAGAAGTGACGCAATGAAATCTCATAGATTTCACTGTGTCACTTCTACAAGGCTTACTTGCGTGGGAATGCCCCCCCTGCATACATTATACCTGATGCAGGTATAATGTAGCGCAGGGGTTTACAAAGTGACGCATCTGCTTAGATACGACACTTCGTAAATAGGACGCAAAAGAGGGCATGTTTTACGCCGCCGTTGCGTCACAAAAAGTGATACAACAGCAGTGCAAAACTGACGCAAGGACTCATAAATAAGGCTCACTGAGTTTAATGATGAGGAAGCTACTCACCTCCGAGTAATAGATGCATGTCTGTCAGATTCTTTTCAATGACGAAGGCTGAAGGAAAATCTGAGCACAGAACAAATCCTCAAGGCTGCTCGCACTGGAGAGCATGCTGATCGTCAGGCGACTGACAAGGAGGCCAGAGGTGCCCAAAGTGCGTCAGTCATGAGCCTGAAAAGTAAGCCAAGGTACAAGGCTGAGGAATACAAGGAAATGTCTCCACAGAAAAAGAGAATGTGTTACGGATGTGGATTGTCATTTCCACATGAAGGCATATGTTCTGCCTTTGGACAAACATGCCTCAGCTGTGGTAAAGCAAAAAAAAAAATTGTGACGACTTGCAGGGCAAAGAGAAAAGTTAAGTGCATTAAAGTGTGAAGACAAAATGCCTGACCGAACTCTACCTCAGTAAAGTAAATCATCGTCTAAATCCTCGACAAAGAGTTCCCAGTCTTAGGGGCAGATTTATGTTCCCTGGCGCATCCCTGCAAATCAGCATGGATGCGCCAGGGAAGATGCGTCACAAAAGTATACCCTTGCGCCACAATAGATGCGCCGCATTTACAATACAGCGCATCGTGGCGCAAGGATAAACAGATGCGTGACGCATCTGATGGCGGAAGGGCGGCGCATTGCTGGAGTTGCGTCGCAAGCCCGACGCAGCTCCAGCAAGGCTCGGGGGTGCCCTATCGGTACAATGCTGCGTCAATCCTTACGCCTGCTTCAAGCAGGCGCAGGGATTCGACGCAGCATGGCCGGAAAAGTGACTGAGTGAGATCTTGTAGATTTCATCAGCCACTTTTCGGAGGCGTTCCTGTGCCGGAACGCCCCCCCCCTGCGAAGGTACGCCCACATGTGGCGCAAGCTTTACAACGTGACGCATCTCCCTAGATGCATCACATTGTAAATCTGCCGCAGCATGGCGCTGGCTGTGCGCCGCCGCTGCGTCACAAAAGTGACCCAACGGCGGCGCAAAAGTGACGCACAGGGCTTATAAATCTGCCCCTTAGTTTCTAGTGAAAGTGACAATGATAATTGTGAAATGTCAATGTTTGCCTCAGAAAGGCATTCACGTGAGACTGGTCAAATGTGAGAACAACTCAAAGTGAAGAAAAATCAACATGAAGCACCAAACACATTTAAACATTGTCTCAAGATCACTCTAAAAATAAATGGGTGTTCGATACCATTCATAATTGACAGTGGTGCGTCGATAAATATCATGCTTGAGTAGAAGTCTCAAGAATTATCTCTGTTACCACAACTTACTAAGTCAAAGGCAAAATCATACACATGGGCTGCTTCAACGCCCTTAAAGAGTCAAGTATCCTTTCTAGTCATGATGAAATGCAAGAAAAATGTGGCACAGGCACCTATTCATGTAGTTCAAGGAAAATATTCACGTGCCTGTTTGCTGAGACTTAATACTGCCGCTGATATGGGTCTGATATTAGTGAACTACAATATGAATGCTCATCATGAAATTGTAAGTCAATTTCCTTCATTATTTCATTGGCTAGGAAAACACAAAACAATGAAAGTAAAGTTACACATACACGAGAATGTCCGCCATGTTGCTTAAAGACAAAGGCAAATTGCGTTTCATTTCATGAGGGAGTGAGTGAAAGAGTGTGAGTGTGCTTGTGAAGAAGCGACTCAAACTCCTACCTGCGGTCTCAATTCGATTTTGATGCATCTGCCTTGGGTTCCTACCTTCCGGGGTCAGGATGTCGACAGCATACGCAGGGCGGGGACACAGAAAGTAAAAATGGACTATCGTTCCTCCGCACAGGACGGAACGACAACCGAAGAACCAATTGATGTAGGGAGAGGCGTAGACACAGCTCCAACGGCCCAATTAGCTCTGTAAGGAGAAATCAAGGAGGGGAAGATAAAGACGGAAAAGACGGCGTCCAGGGTTGACGAGATCGGGAGAAGAGTTATGGAAGAGACGGGAAGGCGTGCCATTTCTAGAGAAGAGCTTGTGTTGGCAAACGCAGGTGAAGACGACGGCAGAGACAAGGAAGACCCTGAGCTGTGGTGAGAAAACTGGTGGACTCCCGAGGATGCGCAAGAGCCAAATATGCTAAGTTACAGCGCATGCAATACATCGCATGCCATTACAATGCGGTTGTTACAATGACTGCGTTGTTACATCGCATACCATTACAACGCAAGTTGTTACAACGACTTGCTGTAGGGGGCGCTGAATGTTGGAATAGTATAATTTACTATTCCAACTCAAGGAAGGTGATGGATCTTAAATCCAACACCTTCTGCCCCCCACAGCAAGTCGTTGTAACCACTTGCCTTGTAATGGTTTGCGATGTAACAATGCGGTCATTGTAACAACCGTGTTGTAATGTCATGTGATGTATAACATGTGATGTATACGATGTTTACCGCTAGAGCCGCCGCAACTCTGGAGAGTTGCAGCAGTAAGCGATACGTGACTCGGGAGAAGGAATGGTTGGCCAAAGTGGGTGGAGGGTAATTATTGCATTCCCTGAGACCCGCTTTGGAAAAAAAAACATGCACAGAAACTTTTTTTTTTATTTCAAATTTCACCCCTTCCTTCACGGTTCATTTCATAATCCTTCATGGTGGTGTGGTGGAAGCAAATGGTACTAGGATAAGAGCATGTATTTACTGCTCCATTTTTGTTCTCCTTTTCTTCCCTTGTTGATGAGGCAACCCTTGGGACTTCCACCAGAACTCTATAATCCCCAGAGGACAACAGGACCAAAGATGAAGTGAAAAAACGTCTTCACAATTCCCCGACGCGACGAAAGAAACAGAAATCAGCTACAACAGTTTTGAGGAAGTCTGCACGAACCTGAGGCTATCCGTTGTTCCAAAATAGTCTAACCCACTACAACAATAAAGCCTTAACTATTACCCCTAAATGGTCTCCTCACTTCTGTTTCCGCCCGTCCCTCCGACAGTGCTAGAACGAGTGAAGCAAGATGGCCACCGAATAGGAGCTCTGCCAGGGAGCTCCTGGGTTGGGGGATTACCAAATCGGTAACTATCCCTTTGTTAACCCGGCCATCCTGCATCTCATGCCTACTACCCACTACAGTACTGGAACTTCGATCTTGGCTCCACTCACCTGCAGGATCGTTCTCCCCCAGGACTGGCGTGCATTGCTGCCTATGCTTCTGCTGCTGTGGGTGCACCCTGGAAAGGGTGAAGTTTGGACATCCCGTAGGAGCACCCATCAAGATGAAGCTTATGTCTGGCACTGGATTGGCTGTGTTGCGTATTCTCTGGACAGTGCAGGTACATGGATGACCAGGACCAGGTGAGTGCCTACTACCGTCCAGCCTGCAGCTTCAGCTGAGGGGCGGTTCTCGTTCCTGCCGGAGCACAGCCATTGACGGGCCGTGCTTCTTTCGTTTGAGGCCGTAGCCAGCTGCCATGATCCTCATTCTGAGGCCGCCGCGTGTGGCTTAGATACCCCCGGGGTGCCTACTACCAGCCAGCCCCGGGCAGGAGCCCGCCGCAGTTTCACTTTTTCCCTGCCGAACCCAGCCCAGGGGGCAGACTGCTCCCCCGCCTTTGGCAACTGCTGCTTGTTTTTGAGCGCATTCTTACACGTTCAGGCAGCCCTCGCGTGTCATCCAGCTCCAACGCACAGAGGTCTGCGAGCCTGCCCTGCTGCATCGGCATCAGCACCTCTCCCTGCCATCATGGAAGGAGCAGGTGAAGCACCTGTATCTGACTGAGCGCTCCATCAGCCTCCTGAAGGTTGTTTTCTTCCCAACCTGCCAGCCATTTCAAGCGTTTCTATATGCTCTTTATTTCTCTGGCTTTCCCCTACTCAAAATGGTCGCTCTAGAAGGACACCCGATCCCCTTGCCCCTCCACTTTGACTGCCAGCAGTGCGCAGGGAAAGAGGCCAACGCTTCTTCTCTCATTGCCTTTCCCTTTATGGTATCTATACGGCCATCTTTTTATTATTTACTCAGCTCCTCAATATACTAATGCGGCAGCCATCTTGGAACGATATGGCCCACTGCTGCTGCCTCCTCGAATTACAAGATCCATCCTCTGAGGTGTGGGTTTATGTTGCTGTCCACCTGAGTTCTCCGTTCAACGCGTACAACGCGTCCAACGCACAACTTAGGCTCGACCCTCGATCTAATCATCTCCAATACCAACTCCATTCAGCTGGAATCGATTGCCCCTTGTGACTGGTGGGTTCACCACAGTATCACCTTCCTCATCTTAGAACAATGGAATACCAAAAGACTCCAACCCATGAAACAGAGACACTGGAAAAAATTGCTGCAAAATGCAAACGTAAATGAGCTCATATCACGTTGCAATCTGTCCCTGCCTCCTCCTACGTCCATGTCAATATAGAGATTGGGTCTAGACAGACTATTGATGACTCTGAAACTGCTAATAATTCCATTTCACATGTGCAGATCACTGCCATTTTCTGGTTTCCAGTGACCAGATCAGGATGTGTGTTTAAGGCGCCACAATGCCTAATTAAAGAGATGTAATTGCTTCTGTATCTATGTATTTATTCATCTATTTCTTTGTATATTTATGTATGCATTCATTTACTTATCTCTTTTTTAAAAAGTTGTGACTTTTTATACAAAATGCAAAAAGAACAATTGATGAACGGTATGCTGACACAATGTCAAACATTCACCCCCAATACAAAGATCTGGGCCTAAATTAATTGTTTTTTGCTCATTCCAGTTTAGACCCAGCCATATGCAAATTTGTTTATGGTCCAGAGAGGACCTGGCTTGGCAGTTTGGGCTTGACTGTTGCCATGAGGATAAGGGTCAGGATTAATTTGCTTGTGGCTGGGTCTTAACAGGGCTGACATGGTGAGCAAAAGAAAGATGGATTTAACCCAGATCTTTTGACTGGGGGGTTATTGTTTGATTTGTTCTGTATTCTGTCCATCATTTGTGTGTCTTTTTATTAGAAATGGGTTTTCTGGTTACCTCTGGTATGCACCTAAGCCAGGCAGATTCCACCACTCTAGTCAAGGTAAGGGGATTACACGTCTAAAATAAACCCTGCTCAACCCCTTGGTACCTTGACATGAGCAGTCAGGCTTATCCCAGAGGCAGTGTGTAAAGCATTTGCATATAACAAACAGTAATACAGTGAAAACACTACGAAAAGACATCAAACCAGTTTTAGAAAAATATCCAATATTTATCTGTGTAAAACAAGACTAAAACATTTTTAAAATCCACCATACAGTAATCCACAATACCAAGAAAGCAGAAATAGACTTTATATACAGTTCTTTGAAGTCGATAGCTCCATCCTTGGCTATTATGGTGTTGTGAACAACAAATCCAACAGTTCTGGCTGACTGTGGTGTTGCTGGCCAGCTACGGTGTTGGGGTGACCCATAAAACAATACCTTTGTAGATGCAGGGATGCTGGACCTTGCAGTGAGCTCTGGAGGAGCAGTGTCAGCAGGCGTCAGTTCCGGAAGTCGGTGCAGGAGTTATCGGGCCCTTGAAGTCACACACGTTGCAGGTCAAACTCCTTGAGTTTTAAGTCAGGACCGCCAGCGTTGGCAAGCGTTGGGGCTGCAGTGTGAAGCGGAGTGATGCGACGTGCAGTGCCTTAGGTCGCGGTGCAGACAGAGGCTCGGTGACGGTCGTCCAGCAGCGTTGGTAAGAACAGGGCTTTGGTGTGAAGTAGGGCGGTGCTCGCTGTGGTGCTGACAGGTCATGTGCAAGCAGCAGCATCATTGTTGCTGAAGCGATGTTGTCGATAGACCTAAGGCTGTGGAGCAAGATGGAGCAATGCATTGTGCGAGGCCCACAGGTCATGGTGCAGGCAGCGGCATCGGTTGACAATCTGGAGTTGTTGGTGCTGCCGTCGGTAAGCCAAGGCTGCGGTGTAGGACGGGGCAGGGCGGTGAGTCGAGTAACCTACACGTCGTGCCCCCAAGCCAAGGTGCAGGCAGCAGCATTGATGTCAGCTTGGAGCAGCCATGTCAGTGAAACCAGGGCTGCGGTGTGAAGCGGGACGGTGCTCTGTGTTCTCCATGAGCAGTGTCCATAGGTTGCAGTGCAGGCAGTGGCGTGGCTGATGGCGTTGCGTCATCATCGGGGATACCAAGGCGGCTGTGTGAAGCAAGGCAGTGCGGTGCCACAGGTCGCGGTGCAAGCAGCGGATCAGTGACGGCATCGGACGGTGTTGTCGGTGAGACCAGGGTTGCAGTGCGAAGTGTGGTGGTGCCCTCTGCGGTGCATTCAGGTCACGGAGCCGGCAGCAGCGTCATTGACGGTGTTGGGTTACCTTTTCTCCTTTGTGGCAGCTGAAACCTCCAGTTCCAGCAGCCATTACCCAGAAGATGTTGAAGTCTTTGATTTCCCTGAGACTTCCAACAGGAGGCAAGCTCTACATCAAGCCCTTGGAGATACTAAGAATACAGAAAGCACAGTCCAGTCCTTTTTCTGCCCACGACAGAAGCAGTAACTGCAGGCAAACACAGCAAAGTGGTAGTCTCTCCTCAAAGTTCTTCCAGCTTTTCTTCCTGGCAGGTTCCTTAGTCCAGCAGTAATCTAAAATTCTGGGTCAGGGACCCAATATTTATACCACATTTCCCTTTGAAGTTGGCACAAACAAAGTTCTATTGGCATACATGATCCAGTTCTGCCTGGCTCAGACCAGGCTTACTCCAGGGGGTGGCGACAGCATTTTGGAAGACAGATACAGTCCATTCAGGTGTAAGAAAAGCTCCTCCCACTACTCTAAATGCAGCCAGGTCTATTCAGCCTGACTAGGAGTCACCTAGGAAAAGCAGAACACCCTCAACCCTCCCCTCTTGTGAATGTCTAGTGCGAATGCACATCCCCTGCTCCTGTCACTTTAAACCCAGACAGGGAATACGCAAAAGGCAGAGGCACACAGGATGGTTAGACAAGAAAATATCCACTTTCTAAATGTGGTATTTTCAAACATATAATATAAAAATCATCTTTATTAAAAGATGTATTTTTAAATCCTGAGTTCAGGCATAGGAAACTTTATTTTTCTATCAGCTCGCACTGGTATGCTACCTTGGTAAAGAGTATATTAACCTATGGGGGAGATTGCCTTTCAACAGTGAAAACGAAATACACTGCTTTTCACTATTAGGACATGCAAAAATACACCACTACATGTCCTCCCTTTTACATACACTGCACCCACCCCATGGGGCTAAGTCGGGCCTACCTTAGCGGTGACTTAGATGGAAGAAAAGAGAAGGGAAGGGCCTGGCAAGTGGGTCCAATTGCCTGGTCGACATGGCGGTTAAAAACTGCGCGCAGACACAGCAGGGGCAGGTCTGAGAAACCTTTGAAAAGCTACTTGTGTTGGTGGCAAACCAGTGCTGCAGGCCTACCATGCATTTGATTTACAGGCCCTGGGCAAACACAGTGCACTGTACTAGGGACTTAGTAGTAAATCAAATAAGCCAATTATGGAAACACCAATCCATAAACACAATTTACATCGAGAGCATATGTACTTTAGCACAGAATAGCAGTGGTAAAGGGCCCAGAGTCCTAAAACCAACAAAAACAAGGCCAAAAAGCAAAAATTCTGGGGGTGAACCCACTAAAAAAGCCAAATCTAACACTTTTGCTTTCTCGCCGTAAGTGCGTCGGGTAGGCCCAGACATGGATCATGGGCTCACTGTGCCACTGGATTCAAGCTAGTCTGGCTGATGAGGGGTGATACCCTGAAACAGGTCCCGCAATGCTTGTTTCTGGTCCAGGGAGGACCTGGCTTGGCAGTTCGGGCTGGACTGTTCCCATGAGGAGCAGGGTCAAGACTGATTTGCATATGGCTGGGTCGAAGCTGGGGTGGCATGGTGCGCAAAAGAATGATGGATTTAACCCAGATCTTTTGACTAGGGGTGAATTTTTGATTTGTTCTGCATTCCATCCATCATTTATGAGTCTTTCGCTTTTTATTTAACAAAGTGGGAGATGTAGTGTCTTGTAATAAAACAACGCTGGAACTCTTTTGTTTCCCACTGTATACTGTAGGTCTGCAACATGAGCATTGAAGGCAGGCTTAGAATATTGAGTTCTGCCTTACATGCAGTGAAATAAAGACATGTAAAACTACTCTCAGTGTGTGGCTTACATATTGGCAAGTGCTTTGACTCACAGAACGCTGCAGGTACTTTTGTGTTAGGACTCAACAAGGAACTCCACTGTGATCTTCACAATGGAACCACTACAATGGCTGGTACAGGGGTGCCAGGAATGAAGAGAGGTGATAGCATATGGGGAAGCACATGAAATATTATTGTATAGTGAAAACATTCTCCTGTACCTATTGGGTTCAAGTACAAAAATTGACCCGCCACTTTAATTATTCAATAACCTTAGTCAAGTTTCAAGTCTCCCTTTGACAGACAAGGTAGAAATGAACAATATACAGGTGAAGGCATTGGGCGTTTTATGGGCCCCAGGCACTTTCAGTTACCTTGGTGTCAAAATATATAGTCCCTAAAAATATCATGGATGGTGACTACACACATGCAGTATATGTGCTGCATACAATTATTGGTGCCTTCTCCTGATTTGGGTGATAGGTCAGGTTGGTCCAACCAAAATGGTAGTGCTCACGAGTTTTTGTATTATTCTGTTAATGTGCCCTTGATGCTCCATTGTACTTTTTTCAGGAAACCAAACTTATTTATCACTGAAATAATATTTGGTTGTGAGAAGCTGGCCTGGTATATGATGGACACTTATGTAAGTGGACACCTTGCACCAGTCTAGACAACCCTTATGGTGACTTAAGAGGTCTTAGACAACCTTAGAAAGCCCTCTAAGTGGTAGCTGTGGAGAGCAGCCTTCCTGCTTAGTGCAAAAGGAGTGTAAAGCAGCTTGTTGTACCGGAATGCAATCTTATAGTATAAATTAGGTGAAAAGTAACCACACAAGGTATTTATAAAAATATGTATTCAATATTTAATACTCTCTAACGCATACAAATATCTCCTACCCGGAGATATGCACAATGCACACAATACTTTGCAAAGAAACACAGTAAATAGCACGTAATACACAGTGGACCCCGGGGAGGACCAAACTATTTACTAAGAAAGTGATATAAGAACCACGACTCGGGTCAAGACAATGTCGAGAGGACGTAGAAGTGCTGGGGACCCAAGGAACCTCCAGAGGTGAGTGACTAGGAACCCCACAGAGAGCATGTGCAGTGTGAGAACACAACTGCGTGCTTCGTACAAGTCTACGTGTAAGTCGCAGTTGGATTTTTAAAGATTAAGGACCCTCCCCAGTGGACCCTGTAGAAACCCTGTGGAAGACAGAAGGTTGGAGAGCCACCCCAGCCATAGATACCCTAGTACGAATATATACCCTAACAACGGATGCGAATACATCGCATGCCATTAAAACGCGGTCATTGCAACGACCGCATTATTAGAACGCATACCATTACATCGCAAGTCATTACTACAACTTGCTGTAGGGGCGCGCTGGTCTTAGGAATACTATTGTTTACTATTCCTACTCCAGATTGTGCAACAGCAGTGCGCCCGCTACAGCAAGTCGTAGTAATGACTTGCGAGGTAACGGTATGCGTGTTAACAACGCAGTAGTTGTAACAACCACATTGTAATGGTACCGCATTGTGGAGACAGCGTTGTAAACACTGTTTCCCCCCTGTTTCCCCCCTAGTACCCACGTTACCTACACCAGGGAAGCCGGGTGCATAGGTGTGAAGTGGTGTCGGAAATCGCTGTCGAACCCAATGGAGGACTTCAGGAAAGTGCTCCTGCTGAAGGAGGAGGAAGTGTCTGTTGGAATCTGAAGGTGGATTCTTTTTGAGAGGCACCTGCAAGCAGAGGAGGCAGAGTCTATGTCACTCAGTAGTGACCAGAAGATCTGGAAGACGAATGCCCACCGATGTCGGGAGTAACAGGAGAGCTGAAGAGGACCTCGAGCCTGCAGCTGTGAGGACCAGGCAAAGTTGAGGAAGACCAGGAACCGTGCTCGAGCTGTCCCACAAAGGATGTCGAGTGATGAGGGGTCAGTGTCAGGCGGGAGCACCAACAAGCCTTGGAAAATGAAACCAACGCAGGAGCTGAAGAAGGAGCAACGTCGGGACCAGCAAAGTCCAGGGGACTCACCACAAGCTGGGGAGTCAGGGCAGGCCCCCAGAAATCAGCGGAGCCCAAGAAAAGCAAAGGTGACCCTCAAATGGACCCACAGGCCGGAGACACTAGAGTCACAAGAGGACCTCAAGCAGCTCACCAAAAGATGCAAACCATGATGCACACGATGTGGTGTGGCCAAAGATTCTGGTCTCAGGAGATGCTTGAGGTTGGAGCTACTTTAAGCAGGAAGATCTTTTTGGAATGTAGTCAACAAGCCTTTGCAACTGCAAGTTGATGCGGTGGACAGGGGTTCTGTTATTGCAACCCCCACGAGGGATACTGGCCTCAAACTTGGTGAGAGAGCAGGGGAGGCCTCGGGAGCTGTGGAAAACCACCACCTGTGTTGCAGAACCATTCGGAGTCTGGAGGAGCTCAGGATCAGCAGGCTGGTCAACTTACTTGCGGTGCCTACGAATGCGGGGGAGTGACTCCTTCACTCCTAGGGAGATTCCTTAGGGTGTCTTTGATGCCCACAGGCCTTGGAAGGTTCTTGTATGGTGCACAGGCACAGGTACAGACAATGCAGCAGACTGGAAGGAAGACAAAGTTGAGCCCAAACGAAGTCCAGTGAAGTCCAGAGTGCCCAGACGGTAGAAGAAGAAGTGGTGTCTGATCTGAATCTTATCCCACGATGAATCTATGGACCCACCCACAGGCAAGCCCTTAAGTACCCTAAGTAAAGGGTTCGGATGATTCAGGGGACCCTCCCAGGTGAGGGTCTGAGCAGGGGATGTTACTCCTATGTCCTTTGTCCAGTTTCGCACTAGAGTGGGAGCCAATGGCTCCCAGGACTGGTTTGAACTGGACTATGCATGGGGACACCAAATGTGCCCCACATGCAGACTGAGTGGCTCTGGCAAGCACACCCACCCTGCCCCAATACATTAAATCCTGTCTGGGAGGTGGTCACACCTCCCTGTGACAGGATGCCTATTGTTCTGCCATCCCCTGCTCGAGCTTGGCTCAGCAGCAGGAAGGCAGAATCATGTCTCTGGTTGGCAGGAACCATTTTGTGCTGTCAGGGTCTGGAAGACTGGTACCGTGGACTTGGTGAGCCTAACAGAGAGCTCTCCCAGCAACCGTTTAAGGTGTGGGGTATGATTCCAACGTATTTGATACCAAACATGATAGGATTCATTGCATCCAGTTTCTAGATGTTCATCGCGTAATTACGTAGTGCCCCTCTATATAGTATATGGCTGCTTCATTGACAACCTGGGAGAATGGACACCGTAGGCTGTAGTGGTGTCGTGCTCATGCAGGGGCACTCTCTCACTTAGAACCAAGCACCCTGCCTTCAGGATTGCAAAGACCTGCTATAGGGGTGACTTGTAGGTTTTATGTGCAGTGACCCTAGATAGAGGAAACCTATATCTTTAGTAAGTGGTGCAAACACCAGCTTACACAGGCTGCAATGGCAGGCCTGTAGTTCCATTGTGAATGGTCTCCCATGGGTGGCATAATGCATGCTTCAGCCCATGGGGGACCTTTGGGGTACCTATGCCCTGTGTACATGGGCACCATATACTAGGGACTTATAAGGGTATCCCAGTATCCAATCTGGGGTGTACCTAAGTAGTGAACATATCAATTTACGGAGAAAACAGATAGACTGGGGTCCTGATTAGCAGGATACCAGTCAGACTAGTCAAACGCAACTTAGCACCAGGCAAAAAGTGGCGGTAACCAAAGAAGCAGATCCTACTTTCCTACAGTAGTAACATTAGGAAGCCTGTCAACCTAAACAAATCTTGTCCCGAATAGCAGAAATCTGTTACCCCGAAGTGCAACTGCAATGGGTGGTTAAATGGATGGAAGTGCCTACACCACCAGAGGTCATGTATTTTGCAAACCCAGAGGCTCCAATCTTCTAGCCCCATCCATATGAGGGAAGTCCATTGCAGGAAGGACACTACGTGCATTGGTTGGCTCTGTGAGCGACTGCTGGTCTGATATGACAGCAAGGTGAAAATGTAAAACTTCCTTTACTCCTTAACTCCCACTCTGTAGCGTTGTAAAGCTGGGAGACAAAGTATACTCAGTGAGGAAAAGGGCCTGGACACGGGTGGACATTTCCCAATTTGATGACTTTTAGACATATTTGGAGCAGGTGGTATGAAAACATTCAAGGAGGGAAGGCTCACAATCTGCTGGACAATTCATCACCTACACCACACCAAAGTAATACATCAAACGTGGGTCTCTAACCCTGATGAACCATGTGGTTTGGGCACAACAATTACTAATCAAATAAGTGTGAAATGCAAGGCTGTGACCCATCTACACACACTCTAAACTCAGATGGAAAAAACCCGTGTGCAACACATTTACAGAAGATGAATGGAACAAGGTTAGAGCCTTCACAAAGGTGATGTCCAGAAATTCACTTACACACAGTGCACCCCATGATGCTACTCCTCATCCACCTCAGAGTAAAAAGTGGTATCAAGAGGAGGCAGTCGTACCCACTGGGATGATGAACAACCCCTCTCCTAATAGGACATGCTTTATTGTTGGGTTCTCCAAATAGCACAGGGAGGGAAGCATCCTTTGGTGGTTTGGTATGCTTTTTTGTGGGGACAAGGAATTGTTGGGAGAGGCATAAGTGTAAGAGAAACTCTTTGATTTAAAAGTGTTTGTAAGAAGTGGACCACAATCATAGTATTGAATTTATTAATGTCCCCTTCACACACAGGGTTAAAAGAGGCAAGGGGTTCCTGACTCTCGGACCTGCTGGTCCATCGGGTCGACATGTTTCACGGTACTTCTTAATGTAATGCCTCATCAGGACCGGTTTCTCACTTTCATACGAAGAAATGTATACAATGACAAACTGGTCCTGTGTTTGGAAGTATTCCTATCCCTCCTGTAAACATACAATAATGAGTACATATTTTTGTTTTTATAAAAGCATGTTCATAGCTCCAATGTTGGAAAAGACAAATTCCTAGTCTGGAGATACTCATGCAAGACAATGATACATTCCAGATTCACAGCAGAAGGATTTCAGGTGAACTGAGCCCCCCTCTTGCATTTGGTAGAATCCAAACTGAACACAGTTGGGGCACAAGAAGCATGACGTGTCTTGATCACTGCTTAATTTGAGCCAGGAGTTTCTGTTGCTCTGCAAAGGCACTAAATAACCAACACCGGCATATAAAAGTCTGCTACATGATGGCACTGTTAGCTTGATTTAGAGTTTAGCAAAAAACACTATTGTTTATTATTTCAATATTTATTAAAAAATAACTAATAACTGCAACCCAAGCCATTCTTATAGCTGTGGGGGCCTGGAGTAGTCTGAAGTGCCACACTTGAAGGAGTGTGATGTTCGTAGGTGTATTTGTGCTGTCACCAGCCGCGCTGTGGGTGGTGCAAGCCGCAGAGGCCTCCTGACAACAGCCCTGGATCTTATTTCTTTTTTTATAAATTATGCACTGGTCGATGGCTTTTTATACGGGGACCGAAAGAACGACGCAATTTATAATGAATGCCAAGAAGCTGTTTTCTACTGCAGATCACATAAAAACGTTACACTAGGACAGAATTCTTCAGCAGCCATTCGAAACAGACGTGCTTCTAGGATCCTCGAGAAACCATGGAAACAGATAATTCTGCAACACAGATAATGTGTGAACCCATTATCACAGCTGTGTTCGTGCTACAGCTCTCAATGAGAGGGCGTCGGTGTGGAAGTCCTCGTGCCAACTCCTCTAACAACTGAAGTGCCCAAGGGGTAGTTATGTTCTTGGAAGGGGTGTCAAAAGCCCAGCTGTTGCATCCACAAAGATATCCATTTTTGATAAAAAAAATGAAAAAAAAAACTATTCTGCTCTTGCCAAGTAAAAATCCCTGTGTAAATGGAAAGTGATATGTTTCCACATAAAGTGACTTTGGAATTGCATGGTGATATTCCAGAACTCATCCTAAAAGAGAGCAGCAGTAGGTGTGCGCTTCTCTATCAGCGAAAGCCCACTTTGCAGCCTCAACTACTAAAGGAAAAGGCCACAATATAACGTCATAATCTGTAAACGCCATTTTGTCAGCTCGAGCTAAACATCAGTCCGAGGTGCTGGAAAAGTGTTGGAATTGCTCTAGCTCGAGTGTTTTTTCCTGAGCGAGGATGTGCGTAGCTGCCTTGACTCGAGCCTCGAAGCAAGGCCGAAGACACTCAGTAGAGGGGGGCGGGGTTGCGCAGATGTTCGTGGTGCACGTTGACACAAAAAAACTGAAACCGGATTTTGAAAGCGTGCATTATTACTTCCCACACAAAACACCTTTTTTTCGCTGAAGTGATTGTCGCGGTTGCCATGGGTTGCCTGCGCCTCGGTTTATATTTAGCCGGTTAGGACGAGTGAAGAGTAGCAGGAGAAAGCTGCAGAAAAAGTGATGATTTCTGGAAGAATGAACAGCCACCTAGTGTGTCAGATTGGGCTGCTGGGGTTTGACATGGTCTCAACGTGACATCCCTTAGTGGATGCCAAGAGCGAGTCAGTGACGTGTCTATCAAGTGTGGACTGTAGGGGTTGTGCAGGGTACAATTTCTTCCCTCTCCCCAGAGTCGTTTTAAGGCATGGGCAAATTGGGCTCTGACAAAGGGCCCAAGCCTCTCAGGGGACCCCTGTTAGGACCAGCTCTGATCTGCAGAGAGGCTTGCCCTGATGACCTTGAATAATTCTTAAACAGATTTTTTTAATACCGTGTTTCATTTTAATTATATTTAATGTAGGTGATTGTCGTGTCTCTGCAGCGCCCCTGATCCCAAGGAGACGCCAGGACACCAGTAAGGGTTTTGTGCTTCTTTATTTCTTGCTCCCACCTCCTCGTGCTCGGAGGCACGTCCCCTCACGTCTCTGGTCGGCCAAGTGTCCTCGTCCACTTCCTTGACCGGAAGTGGTGTCCGATGGCTGGCCCTCCCCCAGGTCGTGTGCAGGGTCCTAGTGCCCTCTGCACCACATCACTATATCTCCACTTTTGGTGGAAAAGAAAAATAAACAAGCATTTACAATGCAATGGTCTCGGCATTGGTAAAGTTAGAGCTATTGGCATTGCTCGTGACATTATTTTTGTTTATGTTTTTGTTTTTAAAACATTTAAAGAAACGTAGATGGATGGGTGGGTGGGTGGAAGGAAGGATGGCTAAGTGAAAGGGTCGATGGAGAGAGAAAGGGAGGATGGATGACTGAAAGGGTGGATGGGTGGAAGGATGAGTGACTGGGTGGATGGATGAGTAAGTGAAAGGATGGGTGAAAGGGTAAATGGCTGGATGGATGAGTGAATGGATGGGTAGAAGAGTGGATGGATGAGTGTACAGATGGATAGGATGAAAGGAAGGATGGATGATGGATGAGTGAAAGGATGGATAAAGGGATGGGTGAGTGAAATGATAGATGGAAGGATACATGATGGATAGGTTTGCAAATGTTTGAATATGTTTGGATATGGCTGGGCTTACTTATATACTATTGCGTGACCTCCTCTGATGTGTCTGTAAAACGTACCTATTGTCCTGAAGTTTTGTCCTGAATTTTGACCTCTTGTCCTGAATTTGTGTCCTGAATTTTGACCCTTTGTCCTGAATTTTAACACTCACCGTCCTGAATTTGCACCAACGCCAGTTGGTCAACCTACTGTGCAAAGAGTAAGGAGAACAATTAAGGAGTACAATGGACGAATGCCATCGACAGAAGTAGGTAGATAGGTGGCCAAAATACCTCTTGGATAAGATCATAGTGCAACGCAGGCTTTGTCACCTAACAATTTACCATGTAAATTGCTAAATAGGGGTGAAGGACCATGAGAGTATGGAGTTCTGTATTAGAAACTCTTAATGTGGTAAACCGTATGCTCTGAATAGATTGAGGGTGAAGGGTTCTAAATCCGATGAGTGTGTATCCCAAGACGTAGAGCATTCTAAGAATATCATACAAGTATCCCATTTCCATGCAATCTTACCGGCAGCTTTGGGCTGACCTCTCCCTTGCAACAATGACAGAAAAAGCGGTGCTGAGACACCGTCACCCCAGCCGCTGCAGCCGCCTCCGCCATGTTCTCCCTCCTGCGAGCCGACCACCTAAGATTGGTGTCCCTGCGTGACGTCACAACTCGGAAGAAAACCTTACCGGGCTGGGACAGACCGCGGCTCTGCCTGACTGTGTGACGTCAGAACTTCGAAACGATAGAGGGAAGGGAAGGGATGGAACAGAACTGTCTCAGTTCTCTATGGTCGTATTCGAGGAAGCGCCACACAGAAATATTTCCTAGTCTACAATGCGCATGGGCAGAGCACTGTCCCAGCGCTGGCCATATTAAGATCAGGCTAAAGATCACGCCTCAATGATGTACTCCATGATAACAGCTTTCATTTTCCACTATCTTTCTGCACAATAAGCATGACAAACAGCCTTGTCAACAATGGATTTTATAGACTCTTGCTATTCGAAAACGGATCCGAACTATTAGTTATTTAAACGACAGTAACAACTAATAATTTACATACACGGGATGAAATGTAGGTTTCATTACCTCATTCCCTTAATTTGTTTACTTATACAATAAAATGGGTTCCGAGAAACACTTGATTTTTTTTTAATTTTGAAGCATAATGTAATTTTATTTTCTAATATACGATATAGATATTGCATTTAAGCACGAGACTTCGGAACTTTAAAGATGGACGCTCTATTTGTCGTCTACCAAACATCACAGCCGTATTTGAAGGCTGGTGTGATTCTAACAGTGGTTTAACTCTGCGTTCCAAGTCTCAGCATGGCGAGAGAGTGAACACAGAGTTCCACAATATCTTTCCTTGTTTGTTCTTGAAAAGAGCGAATTTTCTTCACCTGGTGAGAAGACCTCTTTCCCGAGTTTTCCGGAGTGGTATTCGTGTGGTAAACTGGAGTTAGTTTAAGTGTGAGTGCCTGGGAACAAGTGAAATCCTGCAATCGATGTTTTTTTACCAACTCATTTTAATGTGTGCTTCTAGCCAGGAAGGTTTTATTAGAAATCTATCATCCTGTTTAAAACAAGTAAAGAGGGCACTGGAAGACACCACCGCCTTTCTCCGAGGCCAAGAAGAAATGCCTCGGAGAAAGGCAGCGCCATTTTCGGATTCGGGGGCGTGTTTGTCTTTTCTCTCCTCCAGCCATTGGCTGGAGGAGACAATGAGACTTTCTGTAAAAAACACGCCCCCCGATCCGAAAAGGACGGGGCATAATCGGAGTGACTGGACCTCTTCTCCAGTGGCTGGCCAGCATTTAAGAGGCCAGCCAATGGAGAACAGGAGAGAAGAGGGGCGGGTGCAAGCCCCTCTTCTCAATGTCATTAAATCTCGCGAGCGAGACTGCGCAAGCGCAGCCATCGCTAGCCGAGACCTAAAAAGAGAGAGAGAGAAAAAGAGAGAGACACGGAGAGAGAAAATATACTGGCCGACCATGAGACAGAAATCCCAGTCATCATTGTCATTTCCTGCCCCACTATTATATTTTCTCGATAAGTCTCTTTGGCCTTCGGCTCACTCTCTTTGGATATGTCACTTCTGTGTCTGCATTCTGCATCCCATCCACTGGATCTCGTCTATGGCTGTGGTGTGATGTCCCTTCCATGCTTTCCATGACTTCCTCTTTGACATCTTTTGCGTTGCTCTTGGGAGCTGCCTCTCCTTCGTCCTCACCTGATGTTCGGAGTCCCTTGAAATGTGAGCTGTTTCTCGTGATCCGGTAGGGGCCTGACGCAGCTGTTATCGTGGGCCCTTTGACATTTGTTATCGTTAGAGGTTCATGTGAGAAAATGCTGTCGGACATCCTGGCTTGCCTTTGACGCACCAGTACTAAGTCCCCTTGCTGCAGTGTTGCTGGCGTGGCATGTCTCCATGCATCCGCGTATATTTTCATTTTCTTCTTCACCTCTTGGACTCTTGCGGTGATGCTTTGTGCTCTGGTGGGGCTTTTGCCTCTAGCTGGGGCAATCTCATCCTGCTTGTACGTCCTAACACCAGTTCTGCTGGGCATCTGCCCGTTGAGCTGTGAGGGGTGTTTCAGTAGTCTCTTAGTATTTGACAGAGTGCCTGGCCCAAGGAGATCTCTGCCAGTTTGGCACAGTGGACTGCTTTCTTTATGTTTCCCATGAATCTTTCCAACATGCCGTTTGCTTGTGGCCACAAAGGCGTTACCTTCCTGTGGTGGATGCCCAGGTACGCCATTGATTTGTGAAACTCCTTCCCCGAGAAGTGTGGCCCATTGTCTGTCTTCATCGTTTGTGGGGAGCCCCATGCTGCAAATATGTCATCTAAAATCGGCAACGTTGCTGTGGCTGATGTTGATGACGCTTGTTGTACTATGGGGAACCTTGAGTATTCATCATTTACTACTAGCAGGTAGTTGCCAGTGTCCAGTGGCCCATAGAAGTCTGTGGCCAGTGTCGTCCACACTGCCCCGGGAAGGTTGGACATCCTCAGCTGCTCGGCTTTGCTGGCCTTCCCGTTATTTGGCATAGGTGACAGTTCAATATTCTATCTTCTACCAGTCGATCCAGCCCCGGGAACCATATTCTTTCCTGTAGCATCTTCTTTGTTGCTACTATGCCTCTGTGGGACTCGTGCGCCAAATTCACTGTTTGCCGCCGTAGCGTTTTTGGTATTATTATTCTTGTTCCTAGAACTCCTTTTTCTGTTTCTGATAGCTCTTCTTATATCTGTTTAAATGCTAACACTTCTTCCCTTCTTACTCCATTCCCCATGGGGCTGCTGTTGTTCACATGTCTCCACCGTTTGTTGTCTTGTTGTTATTTTTACTGCTTGTAGAGTGGCATCACGTGCTGTCTCTCGCTCCAGCTCTGCCAGTGTTATTGCAACGGGGGTGTTTTGTCTTAACACGAAGTTTAGGTACTCTTAAGCCATGGAGGTGACCCCAGGTACTCGTGGCAACGGATGTCGTGACATGTAGTCAGCTGGGTTGTGTTCCTTTCCAGGTTTATGCACTATCTTGAAGTCATAGTCTATCAGTCGTATTCCCCACCTTTCAATGCTCGGTGGTATATTTGCGTTAGGGTTTCCATATATTCTTACTAGTGCTTGGTGGTCAGTTACAATGGTGAACTGTTTCCCATATATCAACATGTGGTAGTGTTCACACGCCCATACCACTGCCAAACTTTCCTTCTCGGGTTGCGAGTGTGCCATCTCAATGTCCGATAAGCTCTTGCTTGCATATGCAACAACTTGCCTGGGCGAGTCTCTTCCGGGCGTGTATTGCGCTAGAATGGCTCCTAGTCCCACCGGGCTGGCATTGACAGTGAGCTCGCTGCATAGTGAAGGGTTGAAGTATGCGATAGGATCAACTGCTGTGACTGCGTCTCTGATGGCCTCAAACTCCTTGTCACATTCATCGGTCTAGAGAAATTTCTGGCCTTGCTTCATCATGTCTCGAAGTGGGGTGCTCACTGTGGCGAAGATATTTTATGTATCGAGCGCAGAAGCTCGCTAGTCCAAGAAATGACCTCACCTCCGCTACATCTGCTGGAGGCTTTGTGTTTTTTAGTGTTTCCACTTTACTGGGATTTGGCCTCATTCCTTTTTTTGAAAATATGTGTCCAAAGAACACCAGTTCTCCCTTCCCCAGCTCACACTTGTCCTCATTTGAGGTCAGGCCCGCTTGTTCCAGTTGACCACGGACCTCTCGCAGGGCGTTGTCATGCTCCTCATCTGATCGTCCGAATACCAGGATATCATCGCTGTAATTTAAACTGTTCTTTTCTGGCCTGATCACCTGTCTTATAGATTCTTGAAGTATTTCTGCTGCTGATGGTATTCCAAAACGGAGTCACTTGTAGCGAAAGAGACCCATGTGACTGTAGAATGTCGTGATATATCGTGATTGTAGATCAAGCTCCAGCTGATAGGACCCTTTGCATAGATCTAATTTTGAAAACCAGCATGCTCCAGTGAGACAGCTGATCATGTCATAGAGGTGAGGTCCCGGGTGTCTTTCCCTTTCAATTGCTGTGTTGGGGATTCTCATGTCAACGCAGATGCACATTTTTGATGTGCTTTTTTTTGGTACTGCCACTATCGGAGATACCCATGGTGTTGGTCCATCTGCCGGCTCTATGATGTCTTGCTCAAGTAGGATTTTTATCTCATCTTACACTTGTGGCTGCAGGTGTATGGGCTCTCTTCTGCGATGCTGAGCCACTGGCTTGACTGCTTCGTTGATGTGTTATTTGTTTGTCTTTCATTTTACCCAGTCCCTGTAGTATGGCTGGGTGTTCTCTCCAAATGTTTTATCATTCTGACATGTGATAGGTCATTGCTAGGAGGCCCATCACCTGTGCAATGACATTGCTTAGGAGGCACAGTGTTGGAATGTCTCCACGTAGCACATGTACTTCTTCTTTTATCGACCTTTCTTTAAATGTCAGTGTCTCAATGAATTTCCCCATGTTCACCACTGGTTTCCTTGAGCCCCATGTGAAAACATCGATGGTGGACGGTTATAGCGGCGGTTTCTTTTTCATCTTTTCATATTCTGACGTGCAAATGATGTTTAAAGTAGCTCCACTGTCTAGTACAAAGCTGGTGTTATGGTTCCCTATCCTCAATGTTCACTGTCGCAGTCTTCCTAATTTGCTGTTTGTCCACCAGTTGGATGTGCTCTGGTGTGCGACCTTCTGTTGATCTGTCCGACATCAGATACAGCCATTCTGCTGCCTCTTGCTTATTTGTTCCATCTGACTCAGCTGACGGACTGTGATTTTGTCTGTCCATGTGCTGTGCATATCTACTTGTCGCTGCCCGTTGTCTTGCGGGTCTTTCTCGTTCACTTTTGAATTGACCACTCATGCAGGCACTCGCAAAATGGTTTTCCATTTGCATTTCCTGCACTTGTGACCTATCGCTGGCAGGCACCAGCATGTGGGAATTCGAGCCCACAGCGATAGCATGTTCTTTCTTGTTTCTGTTTCCGGGGCGGCAGCGTTTTGTCTCGTTTTCTGGCATTCCCAGCGATGTGATTAACCTGTTCCACTGTTCTTGCTTTTCCGTTTTCCATCAGCCTTGCATGAGCCGTTGCTCTGGCCTCTGCATGGGCCATTGTTAATATCCTTTCCAATGTATATGGTTCTTGTAGTATTCGGTCACGGAACTCCACTGACTGACAGCCTTCGATGATGCACATTCTTATAGCCTGCTCATTGTCAAATTTTTCAAATTTGCAGTATGTGACCAGCTTGCGTAGTCTGGTTGCGAAATCATCAAGGGACTCCTCTGCCAGTTGGCACATGGTGTTAAATGTGTATCTCTCAAAATCCACATGCCTTTGAGGGTCAAATTTGTCAGTGAGGCAATTCATCAGTCCTTTGAATGTTGAACTTTGTACTGGGGGAAACGTGACTAGCAGGTCTTCGACCTCATTGCCCACAAAGTTTAAAAACAGGTCTATGCTCTGCTTGTCTTTATACTCCTTGCATGTCGCACGCATGTAGCGTTCGAATTGCCTACTCCATCTATCCCAGCGAATGCCTTTCGTCTGTGGATCCGACATGCTAAAAAGTAGTGATCTGCGAAAAATTGCATTTACAGACTTGCTGTCATTGCTTTCCTCCGTCATTATTGTTGCAATGCAGGCTTACCTCTTCTTATTTGTTTGCCTGCCTTCCCTATTTTCCCAATGGAGATTTGGCTCAAAATCTAAGCGTGAGGCTCAGGCTTTCTCTTTACATGGTGGGCAGCTGGGGGCACAGTCGGGTGCACCGCTTGCTATCAGACAGTCCCGGGGGGGACCTCTTACTGCTTTTTCTTCACTGCGGCTGGGGTGGGCTCCCGCCGTCATTCCGTTTTTCTCCTTCTTGGCACTCGAACTAGTGTGGGCTCCTGGCTCTGTTCCTTCCTGCGACTGGGGTGGGCTCCCCATGTAGCGGCGGTTATTCTCCTGCGGCAGGCGGACCAGAGCGGGCTCCTGGCTCCGTTAATGAGTCATGTATGACACAGGCACACGTGTCTGGTGGCGCTTTGCAATCCCACCTTTTTCGTCGCCAGGTGTCGTGTCTCTGCAGCGCCTCTGATCCCAAGGAGACGCCAGGACACCGGTTAGGGTTTTGTGCTTCTTTATTTCTTGCTCCCACCTCGTGCACATCCACTCACGTCTCTGGTCAGCCACCAAGTGTCCTCGTCCACTTCCCTGACCAGAAGTCGTGTCCAGTGGCTGGCCCTCCCCTAGGTCATGTGTAGGGTCCTAGTGCCCTCTGCACCACATCACTATAGTGATGTCTGAGAGTCTATTATGGACATTTTTCAGAACAACGTTGTGTTTATGTTTCATATAACATCCATAAAAAAGTTTCTTTTGCATAAAAACAGAACCTCACATATGAGAAATTGGGGGGCGTCACAGAGACTATGTGCAGTAATATTGGTAAGCTGCCACTGTGTTACAATATTAAAAACATGCGTCACTTTCCCTGAATATTACATGCAAACACATTTGGAAATTGGACGAGTGTGTCTGTGCATGGTCAGTGAACTGACCAAAAAGAGCATGAAAGAGCTCATATGGGATTATAAATTTAAAGCTGTTTCAAACAGGCCCCCAAAATACATTTGGCCCAGGGCCCCAAAAATCCTTAAAATGTCCTAGGCTCTCCCTTCACCCCTCACAGGAGGATAAGAAGGAGATGTTTCTTTATGAGCCTCTGGCTTGAAGTTGGGGCTATTGCCTTCCCATCCTGGTGGCTGCTTAGCAGGAGAGACCTTTTCTGAGTGAGAAACTGGGAGCTGGATGGAGTGTGAGCACTCTGCCCCCTGCCTATGTGGAGGTCAAGTAGAAGAGATGACGTTTGCGATATGTTGTTACAGTTCAGAAATACTATGTGGAGACAAAGCGGAAGACATATCTTTAAGGATGAGATGCTCTTATGGGATAATTGCATTCCCTTATAACCCTATGTAGAGCCAGCAACTGCTGCAGGATAGGCAGCATTACACAGAAGGAGTCAAACCTGAGCCCAGTAATAGGTCTGATGAGGCCCTTGTGACGAGCAGTCAAATAGGGGAAATAGCCCGGGAGTGGGAGGGGGGCAGAGTAAACAGTGTTTCCTATTTCAACTCCTATGGGAAACGTTGCTCTTCTCCACAGCAAACAACCCCCAAAACATTCTGAAAATCCCACCAAACAATTACAGGGACAGCCCCCTGGACTAAAGGAGGGTTGTGGGTGGATGCTGGCAACGTTTAAGGGACCAGTGAAATATATGGCAGAGTGTGTTTAGTTTGCTCTTATGTTGAATTCCATGCACACCTGACAAGATGTCAAGCATTAAAAGAAGAAGCAAAATGGTGTGCCTTTTTATAATTTTGGCCTAATTTAATAAACGTGGATACATTTTGACTGATCGTGGGCGGGACGTAAATCACGGTGTGGACTAAAAAGATAAGATTGAATTTGCTAATACTGTTGGCACAGCTTGATGGATATGCATACAACTGGGCAGGAAGTAATCAGGTTAAACTAATCCCGGAATGTCAGCTTTCCTTCACATTCGACCAGGAGTACACTTACAGTCACATTCAACCACACACCCCTACCTTGAAATATCCACACTCCGATAATCCTATATTTAACACAATCACCATAAATCTCCACCCAATCACAATCATATATGTACACCCTCATACGCTCCCACACACACTCACCCACCATTATTGGGCAATATATTATTGATCACTATCTTACATTAAAACAGCTAACACCAAAAAATAATTAAAATGTTCCTTTCAAATAAACCTTAGAAATTCTGTGATGAAGCCACGCTTAAAAGCAAGTTATAGTTAATGTAGTGTACTCGCTTTTCCCATTCTGTGGCAAAAACTAAGGAATTAATTGAAAGAACCACAGATAAAGTGATGTTATGGTTCAATTGCAATACCTTAAAACACTTAAAATTCACAAGTTGTGGAATGCTATAAGAACCATAACTTTCTCCCAAGCCATGCACTGCTTATTAACTCTTATAAGATAATAATGAAATCTAATATACATCATTGATGACCTCACTGATGACATCTCAAACGGCATTATCCTACAACCGCAAACAAACCCCATCATGTGGCCACATAGGCATCTTTACACTTCATCAAAAATATATAACCACTCAACCAAAAAAATATGTCTGTACACCCTTCACCCCAAGATCACACACCCACCATCAAATGGCCACAGAACTAGCATCACATATTCACTCAGCCAGACACAGCAAATCACATGGCGAACAGCTGTCATCTTACAGACAGACACCAATATCTTATGACCCAGAACCTTTTGAGAAATTTGTGTTACAAAAACTAAACAATAAACCTGAGTGATGTCATCAGTGATATCTCTGGTTATACATCTTTTTTATACCCCTCATTAATTTTTCCCCCTCTTTAGACTGTAAGAAAATTGGACTGCTGGACCTTACCGGTATACCCTTAGTTAGTGCCCAATTTGTGCATATCGGTACATGGAATATGTCAGAAGCCCTTGCCACAGGACAAGCAGGAGCAACTTGGCCCAACTATGGGGTTGTGGCCTCTTACTCCTGATGTTTCTGGGCCTGATCTGCTATGGATGATTAGTAACTGGGCCTAATACTATCCCTTCAGCACTTGACTCTCAGTGGTAGCGTAGGTCTAGCTGTCCAAAGCTTCTCGAGGGGGAGGTAGATGCAAGGTGTGCACAAACTCACAACTCAAAACATGCTCAATAGTACCAAGACATGAATGTTCAGCCAAATACTTGTGTTTATGAAAAATGTAGTATTTATAAACAAACACAAAGTGATACACAGCACATAACAAATAATCCACAAAGTCTTCCTAAGTCCGGCACTCTAGCTTTGTCCGGGTAAGTCCCTGGTTCAACTCCCTTATCTATGGACTGGCAGTATTCTCCATTCATGTGAGATGACCATTCAGGTTAGGTCCTGTTGAAAAGTATGAGTTTTAGAAGTTGCACAATGGCTTTCTAAATGTCAGGGTGTCCCAGCACAGTAGCATTTTTATTCAGAGCAAGTTCCCTCAGAGGATTGATGGCCCAGCAAGCAGTCTTATCTATTCTCACTTGGAGCTGCCGTTTGGCAGGCTTGGGCATGACTATGTGCTGCAGTGGTGAGCAGAAGTCTGGATTATTCAGTTATGCAGCAGGCACCTACGGCGCTCCTTCAATCAATCTGTAACTCTTCAGGAGTCTGGCGGCTTGTGTCTGGTGCTCCTGGGTCCGGGTGCTCTTCTCCTTCCAGTCAACCGGGTACGCTGTTCTAGTGCACGCTGCTCCAGGGCAACAGCCTTCTTCACCACAGCCCCCTCATGGCAATGAGGGCCACGAACAGCGCACTCTGGGCAACAGTTCCTTCAGGTCAAAACACTACACGGGGGAAATGGTCCTTTTTCTTGTCACAGCGATGTACCAGGCTGATGGCAACTGCTCTTAGATTCACCACAGCCCCGACCTGGCATTCAGAGATCGTGAACAGGGCTCACCCGGCAACGGCCCATTTGGCTCACCACACTACATGGACGATGACCTGCTTTTTGCCACAGCACTGTATCAGGGTCACGGACCGCATCTTCTCCATGGCCCCGCCTGACATTCTGGGGTTGCAGCAGCACACATATGGCAGCAGCTTTTTCAGTTCACAACACTGGCTTTCTTGCCACAGAGCAGTACCAGGGTAACAGCCTTTATCTTCACCTTGGCCCCCACCAGGCAACACAAATCGCACATAACAGCACTTAGGTGAACAGCCTGATTGCTGCAATGTTCCTCAAAGTGAATCAAGAATCTCACACTCTACTTTAGGGATCCAATCAACAGAATCCCCAGTAGATCTCACTCTTTCAAGGTCCTCTCCTCTTCCTCAACAGGTACTCTAGTCTGGGCAGATAGGCAGATGATCTGCCAGCCTCCAGTGTCCAGGGCGAGTGGTCTTGATTCTCGTGGGCTCATCCAGCGGGATACTGGCAGACCTCAGTCCCTAGTCCTGGTCACAGGCTCACTCATGGTCTATAGACATGATCTGTGTTCACCCATGACGAAAAAATCTGTATCATGGAGCTAGATATCGCTGTAGCTCGGATACTCAGGGCAAGGGTATTCAGCCATTACTATTCAGATAAGTTTTTCATCCTAACCGTATAAATATCTATATACCATTGTTTTGAAATGCACTTCTTAAACGCAGCCTTTTACTAATCACTACACAGCGGCCCTCCACACGTGCATAAGCACAGTTTTTAATACACCCCGGCACTCTTATGACCAGACGGACACTGCCCCACCACGCACAATCGCTTGATGATTACAAGCATGATCGCACGCACAACTCCGGTACTTTAACACAACTTGCATGGCCTCTGAGTGGACTATTCTCATAGCGGCACATTTTAACATTTTGCTTCCTATGGATCCATTCCTGAACCACTGACTTCACCCCTGTAGAGCAATAATCACTTGGACCCGACATTGAAATTTCCTCGAGTGTCCCCCAAACTTGGCCGAGACACGTCCGGCCCACCTAGGGTGAGTACTGTCGCCTTAATTGTCCTGTGCATCTGTCTGAGCACACCAGCAACCGCATTCCATTGATACGCGCCTCCTTTTACGATTTTAGGCTGTCACCGTCCCCTTTTTACTCTTTTTAATATTTATATGTGTCCTTTAGCCAAAATTGTGGAGGCATTTGGCATACAAATTGTTACGTATGCCGATGACACCCAGCTGATTGTCTCCCTTAAAGACCCAGGACAGCCAGGAAGTAATCTTTCCAGATGCCTTGAGAAAATATCCGTCTGGATGAAAGAGTCCTGCCTCCAGCTTAATGGAGCAAAAACAGATCTTATGCTACTGGGAAAACCTTTGCCTCCAGACATGCCGTTGGCATGGCCTAGCTGTATGGGAAACCCGCCTACTCCTAAAAACCACATCAAGAGCTTGGGAGTTTGTCTGGATGCAAGACTAGACATGAAGACACAGGCTAACAAGGTAGCTGGGTGCTGCTTCGGGATTTTGAAGTCAGCACGAAAGATCCTGCCTCTTCTCCCGTTTCATGCAAGAAGATTACTCCTCCAGGCACTGATTCTGTCACGTCTGGATTACGCTAATGCCCTATATTTAGGAGCCCCCCAGTCCACAATAGGCATACTACAGAAGGTCCGGAACTGTGCGGCAAGAATTCTCTTGCAAATTTCGCGGAGAGAATCAGCAAAAAGAGCAATTAGACAATTGCACTGGCTTCCTGTCCTAGAAAGGATTAAATTTAAGGCCCTCTGTGTCACGCACAAGATCATGGCCACGAATGGCCCTCTAATCCTTCAAAGGATAGTTTCTCCATACCATCCCAGAAGGCACCTTCGCTCTGGAAATAAGCGCCTTGCTATGGTACCGAGAATTGTCAGGTCCAGATGTGGAGGTCGCTGTTTCTCTTATGTCGCTTCTAAGACATGGAACACCCTCCCAGACTCCATCCGTTTGGAGGAGGAATACCTGCCCTTTCGACGACTTCTGAAGACGCATCTTTTTCCTACGGTATAATTTAATCTGCCTCTGGTCGTCTGGTTCTTAGCGCTGGGAGGCCTTAGGGTAGCCATGCGCTCTATAAATGCCTCTTTCATTTCATTTCCCGACACATTGTCCTGATGAAGACCCTGCGTGACCACCAACTGGGGCACACTTAGGGTTGAAACGTCGATGCTTACTCAAGGCCCAGACTAACCAAGACTCCACACAACGAAAGAAAAGAGTCTTTGGTGTGAAAGCATTATCTGGCCTATCCCTCACCTGTACATAAAAACCTCAACCACCTTGTATATATTGTACACTTGTTGAGCACTGAGCACCTATGTCACAAGATCACCACATATCCATGTAACTATTGATCTCATGTTGACAGCCGCTGTTTACTGTGATTATCTATGAATGAATTAATTCTGATAAAAAGAAACAGTACAAAGCAATTAGATTTCTGTTTCCATTTCTTCAAAGAGAATTGTTTTACTCCACAGGCGCTATACAAAGGTTGCTACCGGATTCTACAAGTGCATTATGAGCACCATTAAGTAACGTACCTTCTACCCGACAGAACCACTTGTTGTTTAACTGATACATACCCAGGTTTTTTAAAGTTCTAAGTCATTTAAACTCAGAGATATCTGTCACTGTCGTACTTTTGCGGAATTCCACAAACATTTGTGAAACTTTCACCGTACATAGCTGTAAACGTATTAAAAAATATATTTTAAAAAAATCTATACATTTCCCTATCTATTATCACTTTAATAAAGTGGCAATAGGTAGGGACCTACTACTTACCTATATTTAAGGCTGTAACACTGAACACAGCCATAGTATAGTAAAAAACAATGTGGCTGCCTTTTCATTCTCTACAAACAGCCATGCTCCAATTATATATTGGCATGTCATTGCCATGTACCACAATATACTGCAAAGTTATAACGGCATACCATGGCCCTAAATATAACTCTGCCCTAGCTGTATTATTTGATTGTGATACCCTTGCGTCTCTCATGGTGTTGCATGGGCAATGCCAACTTAAGTCAGATTTGCAAAGCAACACAAGGCCACCATGTGGGCCCTGCTTTGATTGGTAAATCTGGAGAAACGCAAGGCAGTGCAATTTGCTATTTTGCATTACTCTGCTCACCATACTCTACACTGCTGCAAAATTTCACATACATCCATATGGAATGTATGACGTTACATCGTATACATTCACAACGTGGTATTTTACATCGCGTTCATTACAACGCAAGTCGTTACAACGACTTGCGCTGGAGGGCGTTGGATTAAGGAATAGTATGATTTACTATTCCAACTCCAGTCTACGTACAGTAGGGAAGGTGTTGGAATAGTAAATCATACTATTCCTTAGGTTAGAGCGCCATCCAGCGCAAGTCATTGTAATGACTTGCGTTGTAATGACTGCGATGTAAAGGCATTGCGATGCAATGCCTGTGTTGTAATGGATGTCTCCCATCCATATGCCAAACCACTGTAGCCACTCCACTATATGCTATTCAACACTACACCACTCCACTCTATGCCGCTCCACTCTACGAGACTTCACTCTATGCTATCACACTGTACGCAATGCCACTGTATGCCACTATACTCCATATGCTTATACGCACCTCAACTCTACACCACTCCAGTATACATCATTGAATGCCACTCCACTGGATGCCACTATACGCTATTCAGCTCTACGCCATTCTACTGTATGCCACTCCACTCTACTCTGTTCCACTGCATGCCGCTCCACTGTACAACACTCAACTGTACTCTATTCTACTGTATGCCACTCCACTGTACACTACTCATCTCGACACCACTCCAGTGAATGGCACTCCACTCTACACTCCTTCATTCTACACCATTAGATTGGATGCCACTCCAATATACGCCACTTCCCTCTATGCTATTACACTCTATCCCAAGCCATTGAATGCCACTCCAGTCTACACCACTTTATTGTACATCAGTCCACTGTACGCTACTCCACTATACACCATTACACTCTACGCCACTCCACTCTACAACACTCTGCTCTGCGCCACTCCACTCTATGCTATTACACTGTGCACAACTCCACTCTAAGCCAGTATACTCTATGCTATTACATTGTATGCAACTCCACTCCTCTTCCGTTCACGCCACTTAACTGTATGCCACTCTGCTATACACTACTCAAGTAAATGCTATTCCACTCTACTCCACTCCATGTATACCACTCCACTGTATGCTATTCTACTGTATGCCACTCCATTTTACCCACTCCATTCTAAGCTATTCCAATGGATGCCACTCCACTTTATGTCACTCCACTGTATGCTATTACACTCTACCCCATTCCAGTGTGTGCCAATCTAGTCCACTTTACTGTACGCCACTCCATTGTACGCTACTCCACTATATGCTACTCCAGTGTATGCCACTCTACTGTACCCCACTCCACTCTATGCTATTACACTGTATGCCACTCAACTATACACTACTCCACTCTATGACACTCAGTGTACACCATAATACGCCACTCTACTCTATGCTAGTTCATTGAACACCACACTATGCTACACCACTTCATTATACGGCATTTCACTCTACCCCACTCCAATGTACACCACTCCACTCTACACTATGCTACTCTACGTTATACCACTCTATGCTATTCTGCTCTACACCACTCCATTGTATTCCACTCTACACAATTCCACTGTAGGCTGCTCCACTGTACGCTACTACACTGTATGCAACTTCAATCTTTACCCCTCTACTGTATAGTATTCCACTCTTCCCCACTCTACTGTACTCCATGCCACTGTATGCTTTTACATTCTGCCCCACCCCAAAATACACCACTCCAGTGTACACCACTTCACTGTACACCACTCTACTGTAAGCTACTATACTATACGCTATTACACATTATGCCGCTCCACTGTACACTACTGCACTATACACTATGACAAGCTACTCCACTCCACTGTATGCCACTCCAGTCTACGGTACACAACTTTAAGCTATTCCACTTTATGCCACTCCACTGTACAGTACTCCTCTCTACGCCACTACAGTGTACTCCCCTCCAATCAACCAAACTCTACTACACCCTATGCCACTCTACTAGACTCTACTCCACTCTATCACCGTACACTCCACTGACTAAATTTGCACTCAACTCTATGCCCGTACACTCTATTGTCCAACACTCTACTCCACTCTATGACAGTTTCCAATACTGTAAGACACAGCACTCCACTCTACTGTATGACACGCCACTACAATATATAACAGTTTCCTCAACTCTATGCTACACCACTTCAATGTATTCCACCCCACTGTACACTAATCCACTGTACCCTACTCTACTCTATGCAACTCCACTGCACATCACTCCATTCTATGCTATTCCACTCAATGCCACTCCACTCTTCTACACTTCGCTGTAGAGTGTTCCGCTCTATACTATTACACTCTATGCTACTCCACTTTACGGTAATCCACCCTACGCCACTACAGTGTATGCCCCTCCACTCTTCACCACTCCATTATATGACAATCTCCTCTACTCTATATAACTCCACTCTATAAAAATCTACTACACTTCATGGCACTATATGATATTCTACTCCACTCTATCCCTGTACACTCCATTGTCCAACTCAATACTCCACTCTATGCCAGCACACTCCAATGTACAGCACTCTAATCCACTATACAACACTTTTCTACATGACACAACACTACACTCTACTGTACGAGACCTCACTCCAGTTTATAACAGTTGACTGCCTACACTACGCCAGTGCATTCCACTCCATGCCACTCTACTCTACAACACACCAATACACTCTATTGAACTTTGCTCCACACTGCGCTACACCACTCCACTCAACTCGACTCCACTGTATGATACTTTCTCACTCTATGCTACTATACAGCAATCCACTCTACGCAGCTTCACTGTTTCACACACTACTGTACTCTACGCAACTCCACTCTACAACACTCCATTACATTGTATGCCACTTTCCAACACTTTGCTTCTGTCCATACCCCTTCACTCAACTGTTCAACACTGTACTATAATGTATGCTAATGTACAACACTCTACACTACGATACTTTAGTCCACTATAAAAAACTGTATGCAACTCTTTTGTATGCCCCTGCACCCCACTATACCCCACTCTACTCTGACACAGTACTCCACTACTCCACTGAATGCCACTCAACTCTACATCACTTTATGCCACTGTACTCTATAACACTGTATGCCAAGTCACTCTACTACACTCTACGATGTTGTACTGTACTGTACTCAACTAGACAATATGCCACTCTTCTGTAGTCTACTTCACTCTACAACATCAACTAGACAGTATGTCACTCTACTCTACTGTAGTCGACATCACTTTCTAAAACTGTACGACGCCCCGCTACACTCTAGTGTACAACACGGTACTCTAATTTATGACACTTTTCTCAACTGTATTCTACGCCACTCAACTCTACAGCACTCCATGCCACTATAGTCTATGACACTCCACTCCACTCTATGACACTTTATTCCACTCTACACTATCCTACTGCAGTGTACTCCACTCTACTACACTTTAACCCACTCTATTCCACTGTATTACAGTACGCTCTATGGCGCTCCACTGTCTGACACTCTACGCCACTGTATGCAACTCCACTCTACAACACTGTACTAGACTCTATGCCACTCTGTGACACTCTACTCCACTCTAAGCCCATTCGCTCTATGCCACTGTACTATACTATATGACACGCAATGAGACGCCATTCAACTTCTCTCTACGATATGCCACTCCACCATATGACACGGCACTCCATTCTCTGACACTCTCCTCCACTGTACTCTCTGACACTCCACTTGAAAATACTTCATCCTGTGAAACTCTTCTTCACCCTACTCCACTCTAAAACATTCTACTCCACTCTATGATATTCTACGACACTCTACTCTACTGTTCTACACGCTATTCCACTGTACAACTCGCTGCTCCAGTCTACGATACTTGACTCCTCAATATGAGACACCATGCCACTATACTACATCATGCCACGTAGCCCATGGGGACATTGTAGGCTTCACTAAGTTAGCATGAGCTCTGCAGACATTTCCCGGCTTTGCACACGTTACTACATGGCTTTTATTTTTGCAGTCTTTGTTCGTCCTTTTCACATGAGAATTGTCTGCTGTGTGCATTCTCTGCCAGTTCCTGATATTTGGTCTGAACATTGTGAGCAAGGTCGATAAACATTGCCCCTTGTTATTCTGTTCTGGTCAGGCCCTAGCACCTAGACAAAATATACCAATGCAGTTGTTGTTTGAAAATCATACTTTGGTATTAGGGCGATACATGCATAGTGAAGACCCACTTGGAGAGGGACCTTTCCAGGGAGCAGAGCGAGACAGCACCTATGATGTAGAACTACCATCTATAGTCTAAGGTATGGGGTCTGCAGCCAAAACCCAGAGATCTTCTCATATATAATCATACTGCTTCTTAGCAAGGGGAGGGAGGATAGGCTCTATTGTCTTTTCATGATGACATCTCCCTTCATGATATATGGATTAGCTGCTATGCTGCCTGTATTTGTACTATGCATTTTCCTACTTGTTGTGGCACGTATACTACATGTTAGGGCACATTAGTTAAAATAAATATCTTAAACTGTTTCGTGTCTCTGTCAGATCTTATTGTGGAAAGGGACAAGAGTGCGCGTGAAAGGGTGTGTTTTGCAGCTGCGAGTTCTGAGAAATTTACAAGTGTTGTGTTCTGGGGTGTCTAATCATGTATTTCTCTTTGAGTGAGTAGGAGAGCAAGTAAGACACTATAGCTAATTGGTCTTGGGCTCATGGGTACTAAGGTGGTAGGATGACTCAGTCCCTATGCACTAAGGTCCCATAATCCTATGCATAGTTCTGTTCATGGGCAGAATCTATGCAACAATCACACTTTACTACACTGTATAATACACTACCAAACTCTACTCTACTACACTTTATTCCAATCTACAATACTCCACTCCAGGACAATAGACTTTACAACACTCTCCTCCACTGCACTGTATGTCACTCCACACAACAACTCTCCGCTTGCGACATTGGACTCTACAATTTGTAACACATTCTTTTTTTAAATTTCAAAAACATTGAAATTCAATGAAAAAAAGTGTTCCATTGGTAAGATAAGGGATCTGCTAGAGTGGATGGAGGCAAACTACTAACGGATATCCCTCTTGAGCCAACCCTTTAGAGAAGGGGTCTCCAACCTTTTCTGTAGTATGATCTACTTCTGCTCACGCAAAGTCTCCCTGCGCTACTAGCAAATTTCTTAACTGTAAAATAGTGACTACACTATGACCACCCTAAGCAGGATTATCAGTAGTGACCACCCATGTATTCCAGGCACGGTTACCAACAGAAATCCCGGGGAAAAAGTTCATCAATACTAAACGCCTCCCCCTGACTTATGAAGTAAAATTCAAATCTTGACATGTCCCATGGCACCAAGTACATAACCACAGCAGTAGGTTCCCCAGCTCTGCTTGAATTATCATTCATCAGTACACATGTTTCTATCAAAGGCAATTTTCCACTGTGTACAAACCAATTCAGTTCTCCAGAAGAAACCCCATTTTTTAAAACAAAAACAGCTTTTAAAATATCAGTTTTCATTTTTTGGAAATGCACAGTCCCAAAACATTAGGTTTTTTTTTTAAGGTAAAAGATTCAATTGTGATACAGTTGGCCTTCACTGTGTCACCCCTGTAAGTCTCTAGTAAATGGTACCCCTGGTACCTAGGGTATGGGTACCAAAGAGGCTCCCTATGGCGGCAGCTTGTCTTATGCCACCCTCAGGGATCCCATCCAAATTCCCTCCACTATCCTTTTTCAAACCAAATAACAGACTAACATGTCCGCCGCTCACATTAATTTCATATTTCACTATACTAATTCACCACTAATCCTTTTTGGGTTCTGGAGAAGCGTACTACTTGCCAAAAAGCACTTCAACACCTCATCAGGTGTAGCAAGAGCTATATAAATAAATATGCAAACCCTTCCCTCTTCTATCCCTCCACTATCCTTTTCAATCCAAATAAAAGACTAACATGTCCACCACTGAAATTAATAAAATGTTTCACTATACTAATTTACCACTAATTCTTTTTGGGTTCCGGAGTAGCATGCTACTCGCCGAAAAAGTGCTTTAACGCCACGTATGGGGTAGTAAGCGCTATATAAATGCAATTACAATTATAATTACAATTATAAGGTCGCCGAAAGGCACACAACTTGTGGACTTGTTGATGGTCGCCTAGTTTGAAACTCAAGTTTTTGGCCACTTGGAGACATTTGAAGTCAGGCATAGCTGTTTGTCTTTATCTCCCTACACTTAATTACGTTTTCTTACCAAAGTTAAATCTGGAATGATGACCTGTGAGCTTAAGGGCAATTGGAATTTCTACTGGCCAGTGAATTAATGAGGACATTGTTTGAACTGTACAACCTGTTCAATTAAGCGTTACTTTATACAGTGAGTGGACATAACTCCTCTAGGGTTCCTTGTATGCAAAGACTGTGCATGAATGTGTATGTGTGTTGTGTGCATATGTGAGCATCTGTGTGACTTTGCGAGAGTGTTTGCTTTCCTTTTCATTAACATTATTATAGAATATTATTAAAGGTGCAAAACTCCACCATCAATGTTATATTGATTTCTTGTTCTTGATATAAATTGGTTGATATCATGTGATATGTTGCAAAGGAGTAATTATCATTTAATCTCATCGCGACAGAGCCTCCAACGCTGGTGTTTCTCAGCTTTCTGCTCCCTTCCTCAACCTTCCACTAGTTTAGGTATTCTAAAGGTCCTGTGCTCCAATTCCGTCTTTTATCTAGCTTCCTGGGATTTGTAGTCTCTGCTGATTCTGCGGTGTCTCTAATCCAGCCCGACAATATTTAATTATTTGTAGTGCACACGTTTTTTATTTATTTATTTCTGTCCAATAGCAATGTGAGTTACAGTTATGCTTGTAATTTAGATAGGATCTTTTTACTTGCCCTTTTCTTAATCTTTCGAGTTTAACTTGTGCATTTGATCGATTTATGACTTCTTAGATAATTGCCACTTACTCTCTCGATTTTGGGTTATGACTGCTTAGACAATTGCCACTAACTCTCTCGGTTTTTATGTTGTTTATTTTTTCATGTTGTCATTTTTCCCTCGTGCCGTGTACCCTTTAGTTAAGTCTCAACCCTTGTGTTTTAGGAAATATGGCTTATACTTTACCTGACCATTCCTAAAAGATATACTGAGATTTTTCCAGATTGGACCTTTCCATATACAGTGTACCATTATATCAGGTATGTCCTTTTACATACTTAGTATTCGTTGATATGTTGGTTATCTTTACTGGAACTGTACATTTCTACTACTCATGTCAGTATATTTTCTCTTTCGAATCACAGATTTTGCGCTCAAGTGTTCTTAGATTTGTACTCTCATGCATTTAAGATTTGAGGAATGTTGGTAAGTGGACCTTACCATTATAGGTTATGTTCTTTTTGCATGGCTTTTATCGCTATTTTGGCCGATACGGTTCTTCCACGCTACATCTTTTTCTTTTCTTATCATTTGACTTCTGTTTGTTACTCTGAGTGCGTACGTTCTTATTATTAACATACTATGCATCATTTCTACTTATTTTTTAGACTTTATTTTGCACTGTTTTGTATTTTCACACAAGTGTTGTTGGGATTTACTATATAGTCTCACCTACTAATCTTACTTGTTCTTTTTCTTCACCGTTTTTCCACGGTGTGGTTCCCCTTTCTTTCTAATACTAGGTACTGTTCACTTATATTTCGGTGTTATCTAAGGAAACTTTTTTTAGATCAATGTGATTCATTAATGTTTAAACCTTAACATTGAATCTCAGTATTTATTTGGAATCAGATTGTCAATTTAGTTATTTCTTTTGCCTCTAGCCCTGATGAAGTCCAAGACTTATAATTGTCAGGACGAAACACGTGTTGGCTTGGCCTGATGGCATGCAGTGAAGATTTTACTTTGGAATAAAGACAACATATGAACAATTTGCACTAAACAAAGGACTGCTTTATTGAATTGTATCTGGACTTTGATTCGTGCTCTACTTCAGAACCACTTTGCTCGGTTTTCAATGTTTGTTTTTGTATAAGGTGAACTTAGTTCATCAATTACGACGTTAGTGGTCGTCGTATTGTCAACTTTGCAGCAAGGGTTCCAGTTTGATATTTGTATTGATATATTCACTTTCCTGCACAATTTGTCCCTACCACTGTGTTTTTGTTGTTTAAACATCTTTGGGGAGCCAGTGCAGCAAAATAAGTATCACAGTGATTTGGTTGCATTTGCGGGTAACGGAAATGAGCGGGAAGGAAGTATGTTGCCCCGTTCTCATTGCAAACAGCCAGATATCGAATGGAAGATTTGCCAGAAGAAAGCATCCATAATCCAGATTGGATATGACAAGTTATGGATAATCTTTCGTAGTCTGCATTTTCTCATGTAACTTTTAGTTTTGATGTAGTGGCAGTGTAGTGATAAAAGAGTTAAAAATTCCATTGGCATTACATTAGTTGGTCGAAAGATAGGAAAATACTGTATGTGTAACATTTTATAATCCCACAAAAAATACATTCAATGCTGTTCATCAAGCTCTATGAATAGTTGTATAAAGGAAGTCCCTCAGCTGGAAATGCAATCATGGAATATTCTGTAAAGCATGGGAGAATTGCATTGTGAAATGGAATTCTGCGTGCACCATCCTCCATAATGTTTTATCAATGTGTAACATCAGGAACCCCCTGATGGTGCTGCAGTTGCCCTTCTGTGAAGCTGAATCAGTGCACACAAGATTGTTGCTATTAACAGTCACTAGAGTAGCTCTGATGAGCCCAGTTAATTGATTTGTCACACTATGTCCATTCTACTGAACAGACTTACAGCACCAAATATTACCAACTCTTCAGTAGTCACATCTGGACCGGCATAGGAAAAGAGGTAAAGGAACTATGGAGCATATGTGCAGGGAAGTGACAGAGCGTGGAGTTAGCCTTCTTGGCTTAATGCCGCGCTCCCCCACTTCTGAAAACCAGGGCTGCACCATATTTACAGCAACACGGTGCAGCCCTGTGTTTCCCCCTGCACTGGTGCTAATGTTAGCTGCCTAGCGTAAGCACAAGCACCTTTGCACCATAGTCCGAGGGTCCCTGCGTTGTGTAAAATGATTGTTTATGTGCAGGAAGGTGTGCCTTCCTGCACATAAACAATCTTAAATGACGATTTGTAACTTCTATGTGTAAGTTGCAACTCGTCATTTTTAAAATGATTGTTTATGTGCAGAAAGGGACACTTTATTGCACATAAACAATCATGCATGGTGTTTTGCTGTTTTTATGTGTACTGCACAATGCACCACACATAAAACAACAAAAACTAAGGGAAAAAATACATTTCTCCTCATTGCGCCCTGTTAAGACCAGGTTTTCTCTGGTCTTCATTTTGGTGCTGCCCCATATTCACGCCACCCTTTTAAATATGGAGCAGCATTAAAATCAATGAGAGTTACGGTGAAACACCCACCACAAAACCCTTTGCCCACCCCTTTCACTCTAAGTATAGCATGAAAGGGGGCCTTATTTACAAGGCAGCGTTAAGCCACATTAAGTGGTTAACCACAATGTAAAAAAGAGTTACATTATGGTGGTAATATTGGCTTGTAAATATGCCCCTTTGTTCCCTCCAACCACGCCGGTCTCCAAGTCTAGAATCATATCTCTCTGGGGCTTACTGTTTTTGTCTAATCTTTGGTGTTCAATCCCCTGTGACTTTACCCAACCCCTGTAGAGAAAGCTTTCACCACTCATATTTGGTGCAAATCCTTTAGCACTGGCTGTGTGGGACAGATAGATAACCCATCAGGCTACTGAACTCAATCAGATATATTGCAACACAAAGTAGAAAAAATCCAATATTTTAAATGCTCTTTAAAAGGGTTTTCCAAGATAGTCCATTCTCCTTCCCAAAAAGACATGATACTCATTGATGTGAGTACAAAATGCTTTATTTGATCCAAAAATACCATGATAAAAGAAATAGGTTAATACAGGGTCTGTTGACCAAATAAGCATCAATTTTCACCGGTCTCCAAGGGCTTTGTCTTGATGAGACTACCAGGTGTGGACTGAATGTTTACATGGGAATGGCACATTTAAAATGATGTAAGTCTATGTATTGTGCCTTATAAAAGTCAGCTACTATGCATTGTGCCTGGTAAAAGTTGAACCCACCTAAATAGTGTACAGTTACGTATTAAATGTGTAACACAAGTTTAAGTTCTATGGTTCAAGTGAGGCTGAACCATAGTGAGCCTTGTTTTAAACTTGCACGGTTTCAAAATTCTAATTTTCTCTGGGTAGTAGATAGATATTACAGTCATCCTCGCAACATATAACTTAAGGAAAATAAAAATCATTAGCCAACGTGGATTTTCACTAGCAGCTAACACCAAGCTGTTATATAAGATATAATCACAAGTTCCTGGTAGCCTCCTTCACAAGTGGAGCCAAACTCCCAATCTATCCTGTTACTGCAAGAAGATCATATGATGCCCCCTCAATCTAGGTCACAGACCCAGAGTATCTTTTGAGAGAACTTCCAGGTAAAATAAGGAGGCTGGAGAATAAAAGAGATGGAAGCTGAAAGATTGGTTCAGAGTCCAGTTGACTGAAAACTTAACCAGTTTCTCCATGGCTCCCCCATTAGGAACCATTTTCTGATGATGGGCGAGACAGCACCCTTGGGGTAAAACTAATGAACCAAATGAAGGAGGGTAGATGAACCATCAAACATTAAGGAGGAAAATGAACACAAAGGAAAATGAAGTGGTCTTAGTATCTCACATTTCTTCAAGACAGAACACTTGAGACCGGATGGGACCAGCAGCTGAAGAGATTAATACCCCAGAGTTAGGCTCACAAAAGAATGAGCTAAATGGACTTGTACCAACTGAACTGCGAATAGAAATCACCCTCAGTACAGCAAGCAAGTATTATAAAGTTCCAATTGTTTTGCTTATCACAAACTGAATTAGTTTAACTGATAGACCTTGAAAGAGTGTAGAATTCAAGAACTTGAAGGAGACGGTTAATACAATAAAGCCCCAGAGAACACTGATTAAAACAAAAGTAATGCGAACAAGGCTCATGTAATCAACCTGAGCAGACAAACATAAAGCAAAATTGCAATCCATTTGCACAGGGTCTAAAGGAAAGGACAAATTGCTCCATCTTTGGCACATAATCTTAAGCATTTACCCACCCTGTTGCTGACTCCAAGACACAGTAAATCTATACAGTGTAAAGTATCAGCCTCAGTGTCATCTGGCAATAAGAAACTGGACTCTGTTCACAAACGTCATTTTACAAATGTAAATTTACTCATATAGTTGTAACTTTACACTTTTTTGCAACGTTACACATTTTTTGCTATTCCCCATTTCTGAGTGTAAAGTTACTAGTGGGTACAGACTTAGATGTCTCAAACCCGACCCCTCTAACATCAGGATTTATAAGTGTAACGTTACTACTTATAACTTTCCACTTGTGGGCACAGGACTCGGTGACTGGGACAGATATTTCCCTATAGAAAACTATAGAAAAATGTATTAAAGTTGCAGTTGCCACTGGGTAGTTCTAGTTAGGTATGTGTTTCCCTAGGCAAACCATTTTTTGGTTTGATGATAACTTTGCTGCTGCTTGCTGAATCTTAAAACGAATAAAAAAAATGTCTCATCCACCTCAGCTCCTTCCTGGAATGTTTCACGGTGATCTATCAAGCTGGGGCCAAAAAAAGGCGGGTCCCAAAACACGTTTTCTCTATTCATTTTTCCACATGAAAACTGAACAGCGATACCCCAAAAACTGTTAAACGGAATTACACAAACTTTTGTTGAAAGCTAGATCTTGGTCCAGAAAGGATGCTTTTTGTGATTTGGTGTAAATCCGTTGAGTAGTTTTTGAGAAATTAGGAATCAAAAATGTAGCAAATATCACTCCACATAGAATCCGCAAGTCAACTAAAACAATGTGGCAGAAGCTATTTTAGGACAGTGGACTCTGTCCTTTGTCCAGGAAAAAGGGTAAACAAAAAAGATATACCCTGTTACCCTAGGCATGATGGGGGGGTGGTCTCAGAGTATCCCCCGGGGATAAAAATCTATTTGAAAAACAACATTTGCAGCAAATTTGCGGTGGATCCACGACTCCCGCGCTTTAAAAATATACACCTACCTAGGAGGGCATGGCCAAGGGGAGTGGCGTAAAGGATTTTATAGGAGAGGGTCATGATGCACCACTCCCCAAGTTTTTTCAGTCCCTGGGTACCCCATCCCCTAGATCCAAATCAATTAATAATGGGAGAGAGGTGCGCTGCACCCCTCCACGATCCAACACTACCCCCGGGGACCCCTTCCCCTAAGGCCAAATAACATAATAAGTGGAGGGGCATATGGCACCCCCCACCTGAGCCTCATCAAGCCCCGGGGAACCAATCCCGGAGGTGACAGTAGGTGGACATCATCTCCTTCCCTGAGCACCTGATTCCCGTAGGTCATTTCAATTGTGGGGGGTGCGGTTGCTTCCCTCTGTAGACATTGGCCATGAGGACACCATCCTCCCACTTGGCCCGATACTTTGCAGTGTGCCAGGGAGCCCACCCAGGACACTGTGTTTCCCTGCCCAGGAGACTGCGGGAATATGCTGCCCGCACTCTCCTGGGCAGGAAAAGAAGTTGCTCCCACCCGGCGGGAGCAGTTTAAAGGCGGGAGCAAAGAAACGGTGCCAGCTCCCGCCAGCACTCAAGATGGTGTTGGCCAGAAAGTCAAAAAGGAACATGGGGGCCCAGGAGCTGGGGGCTATGTCAGGGCACTAGTTATAGTTACTTTGCTGGAATACATTTACAATTTAAGAGCTGTAGGACATGTACAACTGTTATGGGATCATCTTGGCTGTATTAGCTTACAAAATGCAGTTTGTGAACAGCACGGGGTTTACTCTTGTGTGAGTGGGTGTTTTTTTTTGCATGTCCCTACCTAATACTCACCTATGTAGGTGTAAGTATTCCTCATTTTCCAGCCACTCCCCCTGCCCTCCCACATATTAAACTCATTCATAGACCTGTGTGTGGGTACATGTCCACAATCATGGCACAGTTCTCCACTTAGAACATATTGGAGATGCAGAGGTCTTAATACATGGGTTTGTAAATTGAATTTTGTAATACGAGAGTTTTATTGTAGTATTACTTAACATATGACAAAATGCTGTTTGGAAATGGGTCTCACAGTTTGAATGTGAACCTCAAAGATGGAAGTAGTATGTACTAAGAAATATCTAACCAAGCAGAAAATCAATGCACGTTTGGCTAGCTAGGCTGGGCTGGGCTGAATGGAGCAGAGCAGATGGTGTGTTCAAATGGCAATGATTTCATCAATGCAAGTTTATGACCCGCTCTTACAAGGAATTCCTCGTTCACGGAAAGTATTTGAAAACGTCAACCCCAATCACAAATGTAGTTCAACAGGCTACTGACACCTATTAGAGAAGGGTAGACACATGTTGATCCATTCATTGTAGCACACATACTGAATCGGGCATCTAAGTGCATAACAGACCTGTTATTGCTTGGTCCCTGTGGCTGAACGTTACTTCTCTCTCTAAGAAGTTGAATGCCAAACGCTGGGGATCATGCAGCTTCGATGAGTCTTGTTCATTTTTGGAAGTAACCAGACAATTTGCTCCATCAACTAAGAACGGCCATGCACCCCCAACCCACAGAATCAAGAAAGAGCAATCATTCTGTCAAACCTTTCCGTATCCAGACTGGGTAAGGTTTCCTGTGCTGAGTCAAATTAAGCTGCAGGCTCCATTCTTTGTGGTGCACTTCCATCAATGTCTTTAAGTTTCAGCTTTTCAACAATACTCCCTCGGGAATCAAATGACTTTGGGTTCCTTGGAGCTGCTTGGCAGGTCACATGAATCAAACTGCTGGATCACTTGTTGGCATCGTTTATGGTCAGAATTATGACAATATCAGATAGTGTTCCAATGTCTGACATTCATTCTTGATTATAGATAACAGTAACCTGGTTAACGGAGAACTCTATGCCTGATATCTTAGAGGCTCACCCGGAGAACTTCTACATTTTGAATGTGAATAGACCTCAGGGGAAAAGGAGGGGGAATCACAGCATTTATAAATAAACAACTAAAATTCACTAAACTTACTTCTCTGCCCCTCCCTTTAGTAGAAACTCTGGTAATTAAATTAGACTCTCCCACTCTTTCCCTGATATGTAATATTCTGTACAGACCTCCAGGCCATATGCCGCAATTTTCAGTGACTTTGACTGATGCAGTATCGGCTCTGACCATTGACATAGCAAAAATATTATTGGTTAGATACTTTATTCTATAGGTAAATGACCCCATTGAGGACCCCATCTCCTCCAAGCTGACTGAGAAGCTGTCTAGCCTGTACGTTTCTAAGCAGCTGTCTATGGCCAGCCATGTTAAGGGCCATATGCTAGATCAAATTTGGTCGTTGAACCTCCATTTGTCCAATCTTCAGGTTATTCTCTGCTGCTGGTCAGTTCATCATTTAATTAAATTTAGATTGGACGCCCTCCCCCATGTAGAAAAGCCTCCCTTTGTCCTGGCACATGATCCAGGAATTGGAAACATGTAGATCTTACTGCTCCCTGCAACTCCTTAGCACTGTCCTTCCCCAGCCAGAGCGAGGACTTGGAGGAGCTTGAGGGGGCAGTGATGAATTAACTCAGAGAGGCAAGACAAGCAATTTAAATGCTGCACTGCACAAGACAAGTCTGACCCGTTGCCATGAGCCATCTAAATGGTTTTCAAATGACCTCAAAAAAGCCAAACGTCTTTTACGCACGTCACAGCGCAAATGGCGTGACACTGAAGAAAAGGCTAAATTCCTTTTGCAGTTAAAATCTTATAAGGAACTACTCTGGGAGGCCAAATCTACCTATGTTTCTAACAAGATTTTAAATTTGGAAAACAAAACTAAAGTAATTTTTTAAACAGTCTCATAATTTTCTAACCCCGACCGTCTAAATGACCCAGTGACACCAATGCAAGCTCTATGCGATGTATTGAATTTTTTCTTCATCGAAAGATCGGGACAATTAAGAACAGTATTCCTCCTAGCCACCCGTCAAACCCACTCCTTTTGAAGACAGAAATCCTCTCCACCTCAACGTTTTCCCTTCACTCAACAGGGATGATCTGTCAAAGCTGCTAATAAAGGTTAAATCTGGATCTCCCAATGATGTCTGCCCCCCGACTCAAAAAGCCATTTTTTCAAACTTCCTTGAATCAGTGATAGCTGTTCTTAACCTATTCCTGAGCCAGGCTGTCCTCTCTATTGGTTTTAAGGAAGCAGTGGTTCTGCCTCTCTTGAAAAAGGTCGGAGATGACCCCTTTATTTAAAAAATATTACCACCCAATGCCCCTTTTTCCCTACCTAGTCAAGATCATGGAAGCTCACATCGCTCATCATCTTTGCTCTTTCATTGAACACTCATCTTATCTAGACTCTAACCAAGCGGGTTTCCGGCCCTATCACTCCATGGAATCTGTAATTCTCTTCTTAGTAGATGACATGAGAGAGGAGGAAGACAAAGGGCAGTTATAGGCATTAGTTTTTCTGGATCTCCCAGCTGCCTTTGACACAGTGGATTATGACATTCTGCTTCACTGCGTCAGGGCCGCCGGGCTGAGGGGCTCTGCCTTGGTCTGAATAAAGTCCTTTTTATTGGAGCGCTCACAATCGGTCTGCCTTTCCTCCTTCTGCTCCTCTAGGGTTAAGCTCAGTTGTGGAGTGCCTCAGGGATCATTTTATCCCCCATTCTCTTTAACCTCTATATTTGTGTGCTGGTTAACACCTTATAAAGGTGGATAATAAAAATATACAACTATGCTGATGATATGCAGCTAGTTTTTAACCTTACGGATACTCCTGACTCTACAGCATTTTTTCAGAACACCATGGTCTTTATTCGAGATTGGATGGATAGTTACCAACTAAAGTTGAACTAGGATAAAACTGAGGTGATGATGGCTAATAATAAATTGCACTACTGGAGTCCCTCTTTTTGCCCCTGGGAGTTGGGCTCCCCCCCATTCCTACAAAGGTGGTTAAGAGCCTCGGTATACTTGTCAATTAAGATCTGTTTATGAAAACTCAGATTTCTGCAGTGATCTCTTCCTGCTTCTTTCAGCTTGGCAAAATAACACAAATCTGAAAATTCTTCTCAATTTAAGCCATCGTCCCACATTGACTATACTAATACCCTGTACCACAGCCTCCCAAAGGGTCTGAATCAAAGACTGCAGCTGGTTCAGAATCATGCAGCTAGATTGGTCTATCAAAAAATTAGATATTGTCATACTACACCACTATTAACCAAATTGCATCGGCTTCCAACTGCTCAAAGAACACTGTTTAAAACAGGATGCATGATCTTCAAAATCAGACAGAGTAAAAGCCCCTTCTTTGTCTCCCCTAGAATACGGAACTACATCCCCCAGCACAACCTTAGATCAGCCCATCTCAATCTCCTAGAGGTGCCCAAATTCTTCAGGAAGAGGCTAGGGAGATCTAGGTTAGCTGTGCTCGCCCCTGGCATTTGGAACTCTTTTCCAGTCAACATAAGAGCAAAAACCTCCTCTGAGCAATTTAGAACTGTGCAAAGAAGATGGCTCCTCAGACAACCCTATGATTAAGCCATCTCTCTGCCCTGCGGCTAGTGCCCCCAGCACCATAAAGTCTTTGGTGAACATGCGCTTTAGAAGTTCTTAATAACTTAACATAACATTAATGAAAACATTAATGGCAAATGCTTTCACTTTGGTTCGAATTTCACCTCTAGTGGCACAACAAGAATGCACCAGCCATCCGTCTTAATTATGGTCCCAGTTCAGAAAACCAACAAAATAGAACTGGAGACCTATTCCATGATTCCTAGCTGAAGTATTCAGGCAACCAGCCTGCTTTGAGCATTTTTTCAAAGTAAATGCTTTGGACCTCCAGGACACTCCGACATGAGCATCAAGGGGGGCTGAGAGGCAGGGATTAGGACAGATGGTAGCTTGCCTCGCAGCGGACTGCCAGCTTGATCCCAAGGTCCAACTACGAGCTTCTTAACTTCAAAATGCACTATTGGAGCTCGAATTGCCATGACTGATGGCACCACATTTGCCCTGCAATGGATCCTTATTAAAGAATCTGAGCCATATGTATCATGCATTTTGCCAGCCATGCATTTTAGTATGTATGAATTCCAATTTGAAATTCGGTAACATGTTATTGAATCGCAATTTGGAATCACAAATACATACCGATTCGGTATTAGAAAGGGGTGTGTTCAGGGCATCCTTTCATAATACCCAATCGCAAAGTATGTAGGAATGTTTTGCGACCAAAATGTGGTTGCATAACATTCACAATTTACCACCTGCTTCAAGTAGGTGGTAACCCATTCGCAAACAGGAAGGTCCCCTTCCCCTTTGTGAATGGAAGCGAAAACATTTTTTAAGAGCGGGCAGTGGTCTCACCGAACACTGCCTACTCTTAAAAAATGAAAAGGAAACTGGAGACAAGCTATCCTGGCTGAAGAGTGGTGAAACCCCGAAACCGGTCCTAGGATGCTTGATTCCGGTCCAGGGAAGACATGGCTTGGCGGTTCGGGCTGGACTGTTCCCATGAGGCACAGGGTCAAGACTGATTTTCATACGGCCATGTCTGAACTGGGGTTGCGTGGTGAGCAAAATAACGATGGATTAAACCCAGATCTGTGACTGGGGGGAATGTTTTGCCAATCTGCAACATTCCGTCCATCATCTTGTGTGTTTTGCTGTTCACCCTATGTGGGAAGGGTATGCCCAGATGTGGGTCCTGTGCTCACTATGCCACTGGAGTCAAGCTATCCTGGCTGAAGAGGGGGAAACCCCGAAACCGGTCCTAGGATGCTTGATTCCGGTCCAGGGAAGACATGGCTTGGCAGTTCGGGCTGGACTGTTCCCATGAGGCACAGGGTCAAGACTGATTTGCATATGGCCATGTCTGAACTGGGGTGGCGTGGTGAGCAAAATGACGATGGACTAAACCCAGATCTATGACTGGGGGTGAATGTTTTGCCAATGTGCAACATTCCGTCCATCATCTTGTGTGTTTTGCTCAAAAGAGTACTATACTGTTATTTTTCGTCACTCCTCCCTCCCTGAGTTGGGAGTGGGCAATTTGCACACCTGCTGCCTTCCTTGGATGTTGTTAGACCTGTCAGCCTTAGGGTGTTCTTCCCCAAACTTCTGCTGGTTGCCTCCAAATTTGCTGATCTGTTTTTGTTGGCGTGGGGCTCTGAACTCGTTACCACTGCTAAGCAGTGCTATAGTGCATGTGTGTGATATTCTCCTATTTATATTCTGTATCCTTTCATCTACACACTCTTCTCTATTGTGTCTCTCAGTTGCCGTCACTATCTCTATGCTATATTTCTATGGTCTTTCTACATCACATTGGAATGTAAATATGTCATAAGGGATCTGCACAGAAGCTGGGCTAAAGGCAGTTGTGATGGAAGTAACCTGGCTGGATGGGATCTTCTGTTAAGAATAAAATTCTTTCAAATCACCTGAAAGTCTGGAGCCTGATACTTTAAATACTACACTGGCGTAGTCGGCAACTCCTTCTTCAAGAAGATCTCAACACCATAGAGAAAACCTACTTCATTAATTTAAAGTGGTGAGAGATAAGAAATTTTGTGACTTTAGTCGAATTAACTCTTGGCCCCAAGGGCATCAAAGCCATTTTTTTTTCTACTCTCGTTACTGTTTTCCTTCAGCTTCGTCATCGTCATTTGTTTTATTAGACTCTGTGGGTTAGGAGCATTTCGCCACAAACTCGCTCTTTTCTTTTACCAATTTGAGGCCTGAAAAAAAAAAAACTCTGTGTGGGCTCACCCTTCCGCAATTTATTTAGAAGCTGTTTGTGTTATACAATGTAAATCGAGAGTCTCTAGTAACTTTATATGGCGGTTGGTGTATCTTGGCATAAGGCATCTCTTAAAAGTAAACAGTCGTAGAATCTTACCTCACTTCTGCCTCGTGATTCAAAATTCTCTGCAGCAACACGCTCTACACACCTCGGGACATTCCTTCTGCCTGGGAGAATGATTGTGTATTGTGCGTCATCGTTACGCTCCTTGCTGTGAGCATCTTCACTTTGTTGACGTCAGATGTAGCAGCCATTTTAATGTTTGCTTAGCAACCAGCTGTACGGAAAACTTCAGTGACACACACACTTGCGGTTGTGCGTCTCTTCAATGTTGCAGTAGTCGTCAGCGATTCGCACGCTTACAGTTGTGTGTTTCCTTTCTGTGCTGTCATATTCGTCAGCGATTTGCACGCTTGTATGGTCATCACTTTGGAACCAGTTAAAGTTTTCTTTAGCGAATCGCATGCTGGAAGGTGTTGTGCCTAGCAACCAGCTCAGCTGAAAACTTTAGCGATACGCACGCTTGCGGTTGTGCGTTTCCCTTCAGTGTTGCAGTAGTCGTCTGCGATTCGCATGCTTACAGTTGTGCGATTCCTTTCTGTGTTGTCATATTCGTCAGCGATTCGCACGCTTGTATGGTCATCACTTTGGAAGCAGTTAAAGTTTTCTTCAGCGATTTGCACGCTGGAAGGTGTTGTGCTTTACACTTTTACAGCGGATTTACTATGTTTCAGTGATTCAAACGATTACATCTTTCCTGATTAGCGCTGAGAAGACATTTGCTTTCTTTAAGTGAAACAGTTGCATTGTTCGGCACTTCCCTCATGAGATTCATTTTTGATTTTACTGGTGATCAACAAGTTATATGTGTTATCTAGAGAATCTCTTTTAAACCATTATACTTTGTTCATTCATGTTGAATGCAATTTCTTTAAAAAAAAAAAAAGTGGTAATTTTTTTTGTTTTTTTTGTTTACACACCTGCACATGTTTGGTGCGATGCAGAACGTAACAGCTGCTCCCTTTTTCCTTTCTCATCCTGGTGAGCAACCAATTAAAATGGAAGAAATGGAAAAAAGTTTTTGAAAGGTATGCAAGAGTTTTGGGAGCCTCTTTGAGTGCTGAAAGAAAGACTTCTCTGCCCCTTCATTGTTTGGGGTCTATGGGGCAGGATGTATTCGATCATCTGTCTGAATTACCATACTCAGAAGCTGCAGGTTTAAATGACTATGAGGTGTATATTTCTAAGTTGGATAAGCATTATCTTCCAAAAGTAAGTACAAATATGGAAAGATACTATTTTGGGAAGAGAATGCAGAAGGAAGAGGAAACGGTGGAAGGTTATTTAACTGATCTAAGAAAACTATTTTCTTCTTGTAAATTTGAGGGGTTATTAGATGAACACATATGTGATCAATTCATGTTAGGTTGTAACATGGATAAAGTAAGAGAAGAGCTGTGGTTACGCAACGAACCCACACTTGATGAGGTTGTAGCGGTGGCAAAGAGAATAGAACATTCCTTCACGTGTGTAGCTATCATCAAAAAAGATAGTTCAAGGGATGTAAAAGTTCAAATTGTTAATGAAAAAAATCCTGACACCAAGTTTAAGGTGAATGAGAAGTCAGTGGGAAAGAAAGGTAAAACCGGTAAGGCTCCATTGACATTTAAATGTTACAGATGTGACAGAGTTGGGCATCTTGCAAATGATAAAAGGTGCCCTGCTCTGAGTCATGTCTGCAGTAAATGTAGGAAAAAGGGTCATTTTCCGACCGTGTGTAAAACCAAGGTCGATCATAAAGTTAAAAAAATTGATGTGTATGACGATGAATGTGCTAATACCAGTCCTGATGACTTTGAATGTGGTCAGATTGTTGCGGAAATTGGAAGTGTCCCTTGTAAAAAAATCGTGTCCTTTCGATGAGATACTTGTTGATGGTGAAACTACAAGTTTATTATTTGATTCTGGTGCTAAGATTACCATCATTTCAAATGGTTTCTTTGTTAATAAGCTAAAACATAAAATTAAACTATTTAAACCTGACATAACTCCTTTGGCGTATGGTGGCGAACCAATCAAATTACATGGATATTTCTTGGGATTAATTGAATACAAAGGTAGGATTGCCTCAGAAAAAAGTTGACAGTATTATTAGTTGGATACACCAGGGTGATCTTGGAATGTACCTTGATCCTAATTCCAATCCCCCTATTTGTTTGAGAGAGATGGTGTGTGTTGTTAAAATCTTTGATGATGGGGAATTTTCCAATGTTCTGAAAATGAATTTCCTAATGTTTTTAGAGAGGGTTTTGGTTGCTTGAAGGGTTATCATCACAACATTAAACTTAAAAACAACTCTATTCCTGTGACTTGTAAAGTCAGGAGTGTACCGTTATCTGTTAGGAGTGATATGGAAAAGGAAATTATCAAGCTTAAAGAGAATGGCATAATTGAAGAGGTTGAGGGCACGGAATGGCTAGCTCCGGTTGTCCCTGCTCATAAATCCAATGGGCAATTACGCCTATGCATTGACTTGCGCCAATTGAATAAAAGTGTAGTGGTGGATAGATATCCCTTACCCAATATCAGTGAATTGCTTGTATTTTTGGGAGGCGCAAAGGTATTTAGTAGTGTTGATTTAACTTCTGCGTATCACCAAATAGAGTAAGAACAATCCTGCAGAGAACTCACAGCGTTTATCACACCATTTGGCACCTATAGATTTATTAGGATGCCCTTTGGCCTAGTCTCTGCTTCCTCTGTATTTCAGCGTTCAATGGAAAATGTTCTTAAGGATTTGTCTGGAATTTGCATTTATCAAGATGATAGTCTTGTTTTTGGAGATGATACTAAGGAACATGATTTGCATCTAAGGTCTGTCCTTTCAAGGTTATGTGAAGCCAATTTGACTATAAAATTAGAGAAATGTAAATTTAGAGCGGATTCTTTGAACTATTTAGGTCATAACATTTCTGGAAATGGTGTGAAGCCAAAAGATGACTCTGTGTCCACCATCCGTAACATGTGTTCTCCTACCAATAAAGAAGAACTAATGAGTTTTTTAGGTATGATTGAATATTATGCCAAATTTGTGAAAGGTTTTGCTGATTTGACCACTAATATGAGATCCCTTTTAAGAAAGGGTGTTGATTTTATCTGGTCGATTAAGTGTCAAGAAGAATTCACTTGTGTTAAGGAAAGTTTATGCAATGTTCCTTTCTTACAAAGTTTTGATAATAAATTTAGGCCAATCATGACCACAGATGCCAGTGAGAAAGGTTTAGGTGCCGTGTTGCAGCAACAGGGGCCTCATGGTTTAAAAACCATCATGTTTCTTTCTCGTAGTTTAAGGGACCCAGAAACTCGTTATTCAGTAGTTGAGCAAGAATCTCTTGCACTGTTCTGGGCTGTTAAAAAACTCAAGAGAATTCTGTGGGGTGTGGATTTTGAGATTAGGATTGATCACAAGCCTTTGGTTGAGATTTTTGAGTAAAAAGGACTGGATTTGATTTCTAGCTGCATAACCAAGTGGATCATAGGTCATCAGGAATATTCTTTTTCCCTCAAGTACATTCCGGGTGTTGACAATAGGGTTGCTGATGTACTTTCACGCCTTGTATCTAGCGAAAACAGTGGTGGTGATGATTATGTGGATTCTGAAAGTGATTGGGTGTGTGTGTTAGATGTTGGTCACATTTCTGAACAAAAATGGTCAGAGGAAGTTGAACTTGATGTGATTCTACAAGAGGTGATTTCATTGTTTCAAGATAATTGGTCAAATGTCAAAATGGGTTCTGAAGTGTCCAAACCTTATTGGTATGTTAGAGATGAACTATCAGTAGATAAAAATATTTTGTTTCGGGGTTCTAGATTAGTCCCTCCTGTGAGCCTCAGGAAAGCCTCAGGAAAGATTTAGGGCCATATGTATCACATATCATGTATTGCGATTTTCTTTAAAAAAGCACTTTTTTGATTTTGCCATATGTCCACATACATGCCTTTAGGGCATGTATGTGCGCAAAATGTGCACACATGCATATTTCAGGGGTGCAACAGGGTGTCCTTTTGGCACCCTTGCAACCTTGAAATTGCATTCTCAATTTGCGATTCTCTAATTGGTAATCGCAAATTGAGAATATCTTCCCATTCATCCCTTTGGGCATTCTAGCCCATAGGAATGAATTGGAAGGTATTCCTTATTTGCGAATCTCAATTTGCGATTCGTAAATAAGGAATATGTAGGATTCGCAAATTTTTTTGCAAATCCTAAGTGCATTGCATTTTACGATTCTCTAATCACGATTCACTAAAAATCACAATTTGAGAATCGCAAAACTCTTTTTTGATACATATGGCCCTAAATACAGTTGGCTCATGTCTCTAATCCTGGAATTAATAAAACAAAGGAAAGGTTACGTCTATCTTACTGGTGGCCAGGGATGGACAAAATGATTGAGAGAGAGATTTGTGAGTGTGTTCCTTGTAGTCTAATTGACAAATCCAGATCTCCTAAGGTACAACCCATGATTTTGAGAACATTTCCCAAACGTCCCTGGGATGACGTTGCTTTGGACATTTTGGGACCTGTTCATGGGAATGGTTCGCAAATTTTCCTTTTGGTGGCCATGGACATGTTTTCTCGCTGGCCAGAAGTTTTTTTTTTTCTCAAACGTTGATTCTGGACATGTTATCAAATGTTTAAAGTCTTTGTTTTCCAGGGAAGGTATTCCCAAGACCATATTAACTGATAATGGAGTTCAGTTAATTTCTAAAGAAATGGAACAATTTCTGTCTTTTTGTGGAATAATTCACAAAACATGTTCTCTCAATCATCCCGAGGCTAATGGGATGGTGGAGAGGTTTAACAGAGTTTTAAAGGAGACCATTACCTTGGCAAAGTCTTTGTCTCTGGAGTGGAAGGAGGAAGTTAGTAAAAAAAATAGAAGAATACAGATTAACTCCTCATTCCACTACAGGAAAGACTCCTTTCTTGCTATTTCGTGGTAGAATTCCAAACACTCATCTTGAGCCTCATTGGGTAAATAGTTATTGTTGTTCCAAAGGAAGGGAATCTGTGCATAACAGCGAGGAAATACAACTGAGGGAGAAACAGGAGGGTTTGCAAAGAAAGAGTTATTTTGATAGGAAAAAAAAAAAAAAAAAATCGGTCAAAAAATTAAAGGTGAATGTAGGAGATTTGGTGGCTATAAAAAGGCCTGGTCTCTTTGGTAACTCAAATTCTAAATATCTGGATCCCATGGTTGTTATTAAAGTTTTTAATGCTATAAAAACAAAAGATCATCGTGTTTGGAACCTCAATAGAGTGGTGGTGGTAAAAAGCAAACAAGATTCCTTGGGTCACATGAATTGTGAGCATGTTCCTGATGTTACTAACTTTGCTTCTTATCCGCAGAACTGTAATGGTTTGGTGAGCACACGTCAGTCTTCTAGGCCGATTAGACGCCCTAGTTATCTTAATGATTATGTTAAATGAATGTTATTTTTCTCTTGTTCTTTGGTTGTTTTAAACATTTATGAAGTGTGGGGGGCTCCATACTCTTGTGTGCATTGTTACTTACATTTTATTGAATAACATTTAGTTGTGAAGAAGGGAGATATGTGATATTCTCCTATTTATATTCTGTATCCGTTCATCTACATACTATTCTCTATTGTGTCTCTCAGTTGTCTTCTCTATCTCTATGCTATACATCTATGGTCTTTCTACATCACATTGGAATGTAGATATGTCATAAGGGATCTGCACAGAAGCTGGGCTAAAGGCAGTTGTGATGGATGTAACCTGGCTAGATGGGATCTTCTGTTAAGCATAAACTTCTTTCAAATCACCTGAAAGTCTGGAGCCTGGTACGTTAAATACAACAATGTGCTCTCTTCCTAAATATGGTTTAATGGACTTATCTACAATTGGCATATTTACCTATAAGTCCTTAGTAAAGTACACTACATGTACCCAGGGCTTGTAAAATAAATGCTACCAGTGGGCCTGCAGCACTGATTGTGCCCCCACTTAAGTAGCCCTGTAAAACATATCTCAGATCTGCCCCTGCAGAGCATGTGTATGCAGTTTACACTGCTATATCATCTTAACATTTAAAACGCCTTGACAAGCCGTAAACACCCCTTTTGTTACAAATAAGTCACCCTAAGGTAGGCCCTAAGTAGCCCATAGGGCAGGGTGCTGTGTAATTAAAAGGTAGGACATGTACTTTTAAGTTGTACATGTCCTGGTAGCGAAAAAGCCCCAAATATGTTTTTTGCTACTGTGAGACCTACTCCTCTCATGGTTAACATTGGGGATTCCTTGTTACATCTAATGAGTGTAATTCCCAATTGGAAGGAGGTGGCTCTGTCATGTTTAGTACCTCTGTAACTGTAATGATAAATTTGAATTTATGATTAAAGAGGATTTATCACTACAATTTTAAAAATGCCACCTTTAGAAAAACTAGATCAAAAATGTTCTAGACAGAGTGTGCACTACCTAATACACTCGAAGATAAGAGTTTATCGACAAATCTTTAACGTTACTATTCATAAAAAGGAAACAGCATTTAAAAAAATTACTACTCATTTACATAGAAAATGAATCTCAATGGACGACGAGATGTATCCATCATACTGTGTTACTTCTTATCAGTCTTTTTATTTTCACATGAGGTGTGGATCCAAATCAAAATGTAAGCTTCAAAGTCCATTCAAAGGAACATAAATTGCGTAGATGGGCTCATTCCACAATCCCAATGCTTTCGGGTGTATCCTGCACCCTTCATCAGGGGATATCTACAAAATGTAAAACAAATTGAATATCACAAACATGTGTATTATATATATTTTCACAGCATTCCCCTGATGAAGGTGTTCACACCGAAATGCATTGGGAACTGTTTGATGCCATTTTGTTCTATCAAGAAATGAAAATATGAAAAGGAAAATAAACAAGAATACAGTGCTTTGAACTGTTACTACTGTGTTTGAGCATTTATGATTTTCATTTGCTTTGTAGTTTTGTCTTGTTGTACATTTTATCCCAAGAATTTTTGGTTCATCAACTATCGCTGAAAAATATTGTTTGTATCGAATACAGAACACACTGTGAGAACATTCTGAATACTAGAGTATTGATGTATAACCTTGCTTATTTTCTTAGACAAGTTTTGTAAATTTTAGAGCACCTATATTGGGTTTGTGTAAAGTGCGCCCTTAGGCTCAGACAGGTCCTGTGAATACTCTGCCAGGAAGAAGGACTGCTATGCTACTGAAGTATGGCCACTCTGCTGTGCTGCCTGCTGCCCTCCTTGCCTGCGTGAGAAGGACGGGACCCAGGAGCGACCCATGCAGGTAAGAGTGGTGGGTGGTGGGTGGTGGGGCTGGGTTTGGGGGGAATGCAACAGACAACCACGAGGGAAAATTAAATACAAAATTAATTTTCCCTCATTGTCGTCTGTCAAAATTCCCCCCACCCGGCCCGCCGCTCTTACCTGTATGGGCCGCTGCTGACTGGACATGCACCACTTGAATCTAGAGTAACTACAAAGGCTTGTCTGCTTGCCTACCGTTTGAAGTCCCATGGAGACAAAAGACTTCCCATGGATACAAAAGGCTTCCAACTACTCCACAAACAGCACCTGGACTCTGCCATCTGAGAGTCGTGCCCTGCCAAGTGGTTCCAGCCCATACCCAGTCCTAGGCCCTTGGAAGTGGGTATAAAGTTCTGCAAATTGAAAAACCACACATAGACGACGTTGCACCACTCGGAACCGGCGCATCTCCTTCAACAGCGATGCATCGCAAGGAATGAGTACGTGGACTGCGCGGCATCACCTCCATCCCTGATGCATTATCAACTTGCACAGCTCGACAACAACGCATCGCTTACATCCTGCGGTTCTACGAGGTTGCATCATCTCTTTGCTTTTCGCACCGCAGCCCCGTCGACAACGTAACTAAGGTACTTTGCAGCGGTTCGAACTTGGACCCTGCACTCTATCGATGTCAGGCTGAACATTTGAATTTGTCCCGGTCAAGCGTGACCAGATAGCCCCAGTTCACTCTTTATGCTTTTAAGCACTATATTTCAAGATATGCTTTCAAAATCCATAACTCCAGTTCTTCTTATTGGATTTTTGTCATTTTGGTCTTGTTTTTTCTTTAAATTAAGCTCTATTGTTCTGACTAATATCTTTTTGTGTGTTGTTTTCACAGTTTTACTGTTTGAAGTGTTGCACAAATACTTTTCATATTCCTCTTACGTTAAGCCTGACTGCTCTGCGCCAAGCTACCAGAGGGTGAACACAGGTTAATTTACAGTGTGTATCAGACTTATCCTGACTAGGATTGTGATTCCTGCTTCGACAGTGTGCATACCTCTACCAACCAGAAACCCAATTCCTTACTGATGTGGTTGCCGTACCTCAGGCTCCCTCTCCAGAATCAAACTGTGATTCCTCTTACCCCGTGGTCACCATGGTAGGCACAAAAAGTATAAACAAATGTTGATAGGACAGACATGCAAATGTATCATCACCGCCACAGTGACATGCAATTGGTCCGAGTTTATCTAGAACCTCCAAAGTGACCAGGCAATCCCGAATTGGTCTTGGTCTGATAAATGCAGGTATCCCATGTCAGTGCTGGTTGGCATGTATTACTCTAGAATTACCACAGTTATCCAAGTAACAGATGGAGTGATCAAAGGAACCATAAGTGATTTAATGACCCATTGCATGTTTCACAGTAACAGCTATGTGTACTTACATGTGCATGGTTTAATCTTTGAGACAAGCATATGCTTCGAGCAATATCGACCAGGTAGCTGCACTTGCTAGATGGGAGAAGGAGCCACGTGCCTGTCCTTGACCGACCTTCACACCTCTTGGGAACCTGCTGTGCGAGCCACTGTTTGCCTGCAGGAGGCTGGGGGAACATGGCAGTCACACGGGCACCAGCGGGCAAGGGTCTAGCTCCTGATTTTCTGCAGAAGTGTGTCACCTTGCAACCTCCTAAAACACTAAAGAAATTGCAATATCTGCTGGGATTTCTCAACTTTGGGCGTACTTATTTGGCAGACTATGCTGAGCGAGTAAAGCCCCTGTATGACCTGGTTTCTCCCACATCTTCAGTAAAGCAGTGGACAAATATGCACACACAGCTATCTTGGCACTCTGCAGTGGACATGCTTGAGACTAAATATTTACAAACTAGGGATAATAAGACCAGTATAGTTATCAGAGTTGCGATGCGAGTGCATACGGTCCCCTCTTATATCTCATCTAATGCCAAGTACCCTCATGCTATTTTGGTCAATTTTTCTGATAATAGGTTAAAAGAGAAGGTGATGGGTAAAGCTATTAGAGAAAAGTATTTTACAGTGCGAAATGGGTTTCCTTTTCAGTTGTTTTCTGACATGACATTTGAGACCGCACAGCACTGCAGGGAATTTAAGAAAACATATGGTATCCTTTTAGGCTGCAGGTGCTGGGCCTCTATGGTTCAAATGGCAAAATTGAAAGTTTTATTTAAAGGATATTTTCATTAGTTTCTCCCAGATTGCAGAAGCTCAAACCTTCCCGGACACGATAAATCTGAGTGTTTAATTGTTTTGGGTGGTGTGAGCTTTAATGGTTTCTAGAAAATGACATTTTTCCATTTTTGTTCGATGCAGGTCTGTTTTTTATGCTTACCTTTAGTTCTTACAAGATAATGGTTTCTTAGGCTCTCAATTGCTTGCATTTGATAGAGATCTGTGAGGGTGCTGTGGTTTTTTTTGCCTGCCGGGAACTGGATATCCACAATCCTTTGTCATGGTGTCCATGGCCTTAGAGCAGGGCGGGGGGTACATTGGTGGGAAGAGCAGTGTTTCCACTATAGCTGGGGAGTTGGACTGGAGGAAAATGTGTGGGAGGAGGGTTTTTCGGGAGTGCAGCAGAAGGAGGTGCAGGACATGATAAATTGTTCCGGGACTGGAAATTTTAGGAGGCGTCATAGGCGGAAGGAAGAATTCTGGGTGGACAAACAAGCCCACTGAAGCAAGGAGAGTGTCCTGCCAAGTGAAGCCAACCCTGAGGTGGGGGGGTTCCTTTTGAGCTCTTGTGTGCAAGTCCTGGCAGTGATGTCAGCAAGGGGAGAGATGAGACCCCGGGAGCTGATGTGACCAGTGACTCCTGGATGAAGCTATTTTGGACTGTCCCAGCATGCTGTGCAGGAGGGTTAGGACAGGGGTGGAGAGATGCTGTGGCACCCTAGGATTGGCCAGGAGGGCATGACTTCAGGAACCTTCTGGAACCTTCCTTTAAAACCTCTTGTACAAGGGGGTGCTTGGTTCCCAGTAAGGATAATTGTGGACCTATTACTTGTGCAGGCCACACAACATATAACCCAATTTCCTACATTGGGATCAGCGGTGGGATAATAGTATTCAGTTCCGGTACACATTGATAACATTTCATAAGTTCAGTTTTGCCACACATTACTAATGCATTAAAGCATAAATATCAGAGTACAAGGCTCCGAGAGGGGTTCAAAGGGTTGGCTGGGTGAACTCTGGATTTAGGAGGGAAAGCCCCCACACACATATGTCATGTGAAAGTATTGCTTGTTGGTAAATGTACTAATGGTGTTTGTTATGACCAGTTTGCATGTTTTGAAATGATGTGATGTCCGGGTGGGCTTTATACACACACTGTTACCATTTAAGTGTTCCAGACTAGAGTGCCCTTTGAACATAGTACTACACACTGGGCTTGTTGTATGAGGAGAGTTCTTTTCTATAGGTTTAGGGACTACAACAGGTAGCCATGCCATAGATCTGGGTGCCTGGGTGGGCCCTGCTTCTGTGGGTGTCGGGGTGGCAGGGAATTGAAATAGAGGTCAGGGTATACAGGTGCAGGATCAGCTAGTTGACTCTTCATTTGCCAACATTTACCATTATGATCATTAATCACAAAATCTCACATAGTACACTCAAGTTTCAGAGCAAACATACTTAAATCCTTACTTAATACACATGCAATAAAGCAGTGCAGGCTCAAATCCAGGAGGACATCACCACAAGCTGCAGCTCAAAGGGTGTCCCTGTAGGAAAGTAGTATCTGTTTATTGTGGTTACCCCTACCTTTTTGGTTGATGTCTCACTGTTCTGCTAGTCTGACCGGGATCCTGCATGAGCATACCCTCTCTGCAGCATTTGGAGACCATTCTCCCAGGTTGTCTGTGACTCAGCCGGACATATAGGTAGAGGTGCAATATAACCTCGCAGTAAATGCTATCTCGAAAACGGCTGCACAGAAACAAGTTTGGTATCAAACACCTTGGAATCATACCTCCTCGCCAGTAACTGGTGTGGGAATTATGATTCCACCCTTCTGAATCGAGCTTCGTGGGGTCACTGGTCTTACCGGTGCCAGCCTTCTGGGCCCAGACAGCACAAAATGGATGCTGCCGACCAGAGACACAATTCTGCCCTCCTGCTGTTGAGTCAAGCTCGAGCAAAGGAAGGCAGCACAGTAGGCATCCTGTCACAGGGAGGTGTGACCACCTCCCAGACAGGATTTAGTGTATTGAGGCTGGGTGGGTGCACTCGGAGAGTGCCTGAAAGTCTGCACTTGGGCCACATTTGGGGTCCCTATGCATAGTCCAGCTCAAACCAGTTCTGGGAGCCATTGGCTCCTACTCTAGCACGAAACTGGACAAAGAACATGGGTGTAGCCACACCTCTGTCCTGCCCCTCCCCTAGGAGGGTCCCCTGAATCTGTCCAACACTCTCCCGTGGATATAAAATGGGTTACCAGGCTACAGGACATTGGATTTTACGTGGACAAGATTCTACAAAGAAAAAACCACTGACCTTCGACCATCTGGACCCTTGGACTTTGTACCTCGACTGGGCTCGACTTCGTCCCCCTTTCCGTCTGAATCTTAGTTTGTGCCTTTGCTCAATACAGGCACCGTGCAGGACCTGTGGTGCACTTAAAACAACCGAAGAATCTCCCTTGGAGTGAAGGAGTCTCTCTCCTGCTTCACAGGCACCTAAAGCGCAACTGATTGGTCTGCTGCTCCTGAGTTCCTGCGGACTACGAAGATTTCAACAACACTGGAGGTGGGTTCCTGAAGGTCCCCGAGGTTGATCTGCCCTCTCACAGTGTTTGAGGCCAGTATGCCGCATGGGGGCTGCCTAACCCGAACCCATGCACACCGTGTCCATTTGGAAGTGCATATGATTGTTGGCGATTCCCGAGCTTGTGCATTGGATTCTGCGTAGTCCTGACCCTGAGCAGCATTTGCATCAAAGAACTCTGGCCTCCTCGCACCATGTGCTCCATGGGCTGGTGCTTTGCAAAGTTGCTCGAGGTCCACTCCCGACTCCTGGTCATCCGGCCTGTAGGTCCTCCTGAGGGTCATCTTGATTGTTCTTGCGCTTTCCTGGTTGCTCCAGATCTGCCCTGACTCCCCATTGCTTGGTGAGTCCTCTGGACCTTGCTGGTCCACACCGTAACCTGTTTGACCTTCCTGCGTGGGTTGCTTTTGCCAAGGCTTGTTGGTACTCCCGCCGGACACCGACCCCTTGGCACTCGACACCCTTAGTGGGACAGCTCACCTCTGGCTCCTGGTCATCCTCGACGTCTCCTGGTCCTCGTGGCTGCAAAGTCAAGCATCCCTTCTTCGCACCTGAAGCACCCAACATCGGTGGGCACTCGTCTCCTGAGCCCCTGGTCACTCTGAAGTGACCTAGACTCTGTCCCCTCTGCATTCAGGTTCCTTCCTTCCAGAATCCAGGCTTGGATTCCACCGGACCCTTTTCACCTTTACGGCAGCAGTACTTCTTCACAGCCTTCCATTGAGAATGACAAGAGTTTCTGACACTACTTCAGACCTATGCACCCGGCTCCCATGGGACAGGTAACTCTGGTACTACGGTATCCACGGGTGGGGTGGCTCTCCAAACTCTTAAGTTCCAAAGAGTTTGCTCGAAGTCTTCCTAGAGGGGTCCTTAAACTTTAAAAGAGTAACCAAGACTTTCCCATAGAATTGTACAGAGCCCGCGGTCGTGTTCCCACACTGCACCCAGCCTCCGTGGGATCCCTGTCTACTCACCTTGGGGGGTTCTTTGGGGTCCCAACAATTATATGTGCTCAAGACCTTGTCTTGATCTCAGTCGTGACTGTTATACCACTATTTTAGTATAAGGTTTGGTTCTCCCCCTAGAGCCCACTGTGTGTTGTGCTACTTACAACTGTTATATTGAATTTGAATTGTGTGCTTTGTGTTCTATCCTCATGTAGAGGATAGTAGAGAGTGTTATATTAATAAATAAAAAATTTTATATAACTACGATGTGGTTCTCCTTCATTTAGTCATTCAGGAGGTGATATTCAGGTAAAACAAGCTGCTTTACATTCCTTCAAGATTAAGCCTGAAGGCTGTTCTCCATAGCTACCACTAGGATAGCTTTCAATAAGGTTATCTTTGACCTCATACATCATAAGGGTTGTGTGGATTGGTACAAGATGCCTACTTTAACTAGTGGACAGCATATACCAAGCCACCTTCTCACATCGGTGTGAATTGGTTGGGATTCAAGCTTGCTATTGTTTTACCAGATAAATCTCAGTGATTGATTGATTAACTGAAAACCACTAAAGTATTAGGCACATATAATACCTCAAGATTAGAATAAGTAAGTTCTACTGAACTTGGAGTTGGGTAAGTCAAGGGTCTAGCACACCCTTTCTCCAACTCAAGAGAGTTTAGTCTCCACTAGGTTAGGTAGGTGCCTACACCACGTAACACTAGAATGTCTTTTAGAGGAGAAGCCAGTGGCTCTCTGTTGACTAGGTACAATGGCCTCTCATTCCAGGAATTGAAAGCCATGTGTGTGTCTAGGAAGTTGAGCACAGGGAGGAATGCAAACACCCAACATCTCATTGAGGTGTTACTCCTAGATGACCTTAGTAAGAATCCAGGGTCTGATGAGGTAGATAGAGTGGGTGGTGCAGGGAATGAGGAGAGACCAGGAAGTGAAACCTTCTTTGACCTGGACTCAAACCCTCACCAAGGGAATCAAGATGATTCCAACCTGGACAACTTAAATATTCCATTAGGTGGGGGAGAAGGCCCCAGTGGCCCTCTCTTTACTCCACCAGGAAGAGTACAAAGTTTACCTAGGATATCTAGATCTCCCTCTGTATAATCTTGACACTCAGGAACTTCTGTAGGGACTTCCATATCCAATTAGAGGTTGAGAAAGTCAAGCTTAGGCTCAAGCAAGAGCAATTGGCACTAGTGAATGAATCCTTAGAGTTCCAGAGAGCTAGAAAGAGATTGGGAGTAGAGTCCCATGGTGGCAGCAAGTGTCCCTAGGGTTAAGGAGTATACTTATGACCATAGGAACCTGAGCAAGATAGTCCCTCCCTACCATGGTGGGGATGACATCCACAAATGGATAACTGCTTTAGAGAGGGCCTGTAAAGTACAGAAGGCCCCTGAAGAGCAGTGGGCAACTATCTTGTGGCACTTCTTTGCTGACAAAGGTATAGATAAGCTCCTCACTGTTAAAGAAGAGGATGGTGACAATAACTCAGCCCTGAAGTGTGCTCTCATTGATGGTTTTGGCTTAACCAATGAACAATACAGGATTAAGTTCAGAGACACCCAGAAAGCACAGACTCAAGACTGGGTAAACTTTGTAGATTGTGCTACTAGGGCTCTGGAAGGCTGGTTGCTTGGCAGCAAAGTGAATGATTTCAAGGGATTGTATAGTTTGATTATGAGGGAGCAGATCCTTATTAAATTGCCAAAATCAGTTGTTGCATCAGTACTTGGTTGACTCTGATCTGACTTCTCCCCAAGAATTGAGAAAGAAGGTAGATAGATGGGTCAGAACCAGGGTAAAGCAGAAAAATCAGAACCAAGGTGGTGACCAAAAGAAGCAAGATGCTAAACCTTCGGATAAGGGTGGGGAGAAGGGTAAAGACCAGAAGTCTTCTTGAGGGCCCCAAAAACCTGCATCTGAGGGTGGGTTACAATCCAACAAGGGAAACGGCAGAAGGAAGCCTTGGTGCTTCCTGTGTAAGGAAAAGACACATTGGCCTAGGGATGCCAATTGTGCCAAAGCCAAGGATCCTCCTACCACCATCACTGCCCCTAAGGACACTGTTCACCCTAGTTCAGTTCCAAGTGGTGGTACTGGGTACAAGGGTTTAGTAGGGTTGACATTGGGATCTGAGGTGGGTTCTGGCCTAGTCAGAACTTCAGCTCAAGCTGTTCTAGTCTGTGATGGAGGTGTTATGGTGGTCTAACCACTCACCTGAAATCCAGGTAATCGGCAGGGGCGATGACTATGTCCCCAGTCCTTCCAGGCTATATCTCAGTGTCACTGGGATTTTTGACAGTGAGCCTGACAAATACTCTGAGAGGGAAGGGGTTTGAGACGACGAACAACACACAAAAGAGAAGACACTGCAACTTCACTCCTGGACCAGCCGGGTTCTTACCTGCGAAGTCACCTACGTCTGTCTGTTTTAGAAATAAAACATATTCTATAAGGTTACCGTAATTGTTATGAAGCTGATGTACTTATTATGCTAAACACTGATTATGCTAAACACAGGTAGTCACCTTATGTAGCAAGCGTAACCCAAGAGCATTGTGTTGTGCTTTCTTGGTCCTTTGTCAAAGGAGAATCACGTTAATCAACTCTCTAGGACAGACTCTAGTTAGTAAAAGAACAGAAATGCGACATTTGATATTCAGTTTATCTCTCCTGAACTCTCCTTGCAACTTTAAGTACAAATGCACCATTTCTCACCTTAGTGCTCTCTCTCTTTTTGCATCTATTCTTTTATCTTTCCCTTTTTGTATTTTATTTAAATATACTCTTTGTTTCTTTCTTTTCTTCACTCATGCTTTCATATCCTTTTAGTCTCTTTGATATTAGATTATCAATTCTCCAATTGTTATTGTAACATGTGAAATTAAAGGAACAAGGTTTCCTTTTCAGCATATACCACTTTTCCAAACACACAATGTCAACAAATGCAAATACAAGTACAATTACATAAGCAATTACCTAAAAGAAAAAAAAATGGATCCAAAAGAAATAATATTTTCAGTCTCTGAACTTTTCTTTTCTTGTAACAGCTTAAATGTCCAAGAGCGCTAAATCTGCTTATTGCAGTTTTCTCACGCGTTCAAGAAACTGTGCTTCGACTTAAATGCAGGATCCGGTAAGTAAATAAATCCCCCTGAATACCGAAGGCATTCACGGGACTTAGCTCTTTCAATGTCTTGAGTCGTGTTGGAGCCGACTCTTGATTCTTTGAAGAAAGCTTCAGTGGTTGTTGTCAGGCGATGACTCGATGAACTCCTCGGGTGCAATAAACGAAGTCAAGCACGTAATGCTTGACGCGTGGCTATTTATAGCCGAACAAGGGCGTTGCCAAGCGCGTTTTGCCGAGCGCGTTACCGTAATTTACAGACACGTTCTAGGATGAACGTTGGAAAAGCACGTGCATTTTTCATGCCAAAAACATGGGTGAACATAGGATATTATTTATTTATTTATTTATTTATTTCTGACATTTATTAAGCGCGAACGAATACCCGTAGGCGTCTCGGCGCTAGACTGTAGCAGCTATCTTTCCCCAAGATGTGGATAGCATCAGAGGATCTTGGTCAGTATTACTGGTTAAACAGCCAAGTTTTCAGTTTCTTCCGAAACAGGGAGAGTGAAGGGCTGGTTCCAATATGTTGTGGCAGAGCGTTCCACATCTTGGGAGCCGCAACTGAAAAACGGCGGTCACCCCAAGCGACTGTTTTTGAGCGTGGAACCACTAATTGGTTGAGAGTTGTGGATCGAAGCTGTATCGGCCGGTCTATAGAGTACAAGCTGATCCTTAAGAGGGCGTGGCCCTTGATCATGAAGTGCCTTGTAAACTATACAAAGAGATTTAAACTTGATCCTGTTTTGGATCGTCAACCAATGGTATGTCCGGATAATGTCAGAAATAGGTGCAAACTTAGGTGCTCGAGACAGCAGACGTGCTGCTGCATTCTGTATTGTCTGCAATTTTTTGGTTACTCTAATTTGGGCATTTAGAAGGAGTGCATTGCAATAATCTAAGGAAGAGAGTACTAAGGAACTGACCAGAGTTTTAGCAGCAGCATCAGGTAGGAATGGAATGATTTTCCTTATCATTCTGAGTTTATGATGGGCTGTAGCAGCTACTTTGTTTGCGTGCGCCATGAAGTTAAGATGATCGTCAAAAATTACTCCCAGATTCCTGACCTTAAGGGTCGGGCTAGGAGGTGTACCGAAGGCTGGTGGCCACCAGGATACAGGCCAAATCGGGGAGAGGGATCCAAAGATGACCACCTACGTTTTATCGGAGTTTAATTTCAGGCAATTACTTGTCATCCACTCTCCAATCGCCCTCATTCCAGTTTGGAAGCGCTCTGCCACTTCCAGCCCGTCACCTTTAATGGCCATCACCAGTTGTGTATCATCTGCATATGAGGTTAGGCTCATCCCGTATGCTTTGATGACCCGTGCAAGGTCCGACACATAGATGTTAAATAGTGTCGGACTAAGGGAGGAGCCTTGAGGAACGCCAAAGGGGGGTGACATCTTGGCCGATTGATATGGCCCCAGTATGACCACCTGGGTTCTATCGGCCAGAAAGGAGGAGAGCAATTCTCTTGCAGTGTAATGGATGCCCATCCTTCCGACACGGTCCATCAGAATCTTATGATCGACCGTGTCGAAAGCTGCCGAGAGATCCAACAATACAAGTAATGCTGTCCCTCCTTGGTCACGGATAATTCTGATGTCATCTGCTGCCTTGATGAGGGCGGTTTCCGTGCCGTGATATTTACGGAAGCCAAACTGTGTGTCGTCCAATAGCCGTTGTTTCTCTATATGCTCTGATAACTGCTGGTTCATGGCTTTTTTGGCCACTTTAGCTAGAAAAGGGAGACTTGCTATGGGCCTATAGTTCTTGAGTTCCTCCTTGTCTAAGCTGGGTTTTTTCAGCAGGGGTTTAACCAGTGTGTTTTTTAGGGAATCTGGATAAATCCCAGAACTCAATATTGTATTGCAGACATGAGTGATGATCGGAACAATGGTGTCCTTTACCATAAAGAGAACTGAGGAGGGGCAAGGGTCCAGAGCCGATCCCGTTTTAATTGACGTGATAATGTTTTTTGTTTGATCAGTAGTAAGAGCCCTGAAACTAGTCAGGATGTTTCCTGAGGAAGTGCAAGAGGGAGAGGCTCTGGTGATGTTAGTTTTTGAAGTAAAGGCTTGGTATATATCATTAACCTTGGAGAAAAAGAATTCTGATAATGCATCACAGAGTGATTGTGACGGGGCTGGATTTAGATCTGGTGCATTGCCAGATAAGGTTTTAGTAATATCATAAAGTTGTCTACTAGAGTTTTTGGCGTTTTAAATTTGTTCCGATTAAAATGTTTTTTTGGCTGCAACAATCATAGTTTTATAAGTAGCCAAAGATTCTTTATACTTGATCTTGCTCTCGATGTCATAGGTTCTACGCCATTGCCTTTCCCTATTCCTACTTAATTGTTTTTGGGATCTTAATTCCTCTGCGTACCACGGAGCGGTCGGTGTGCTTCTGTTCCTAGAGTGGTGTTTAGTAGATACTAGGTGATTTGTGGCATCACCAAGCCATTCGTGAAATTGACGAGTGGCGGTATTGGGTTCGTCAGATAGGTCTGGGCAGGTTTTGTCCAGTAATATTTTTAATTCAGTGTGGTTTAAGTTCTTCCATACTTTAAAAAAGCCTGGTTTAGTAGTTGTAACCGTCTTCCTCAGTGATTCCTTGATAGTCAGTCCGCTGAATATGGCAAAGTGATCCGTCCATGGCATGGGTAGAATGTTTAATATACGCAGGCCCTGTACGTTTGAGAAAATGCCATCCAGCGTATGTCCTGCCTGGTGAGTGGAAGAAGTAACCAGTTGGCGGAGGCCCATTATTTCTAAGTCTGATGTAAGGGTGGCGGTATCCCTATCATTGGCTTGTTCTAAGTAGAAATTCATGTCACCCATAATTGTCGTGGACTCTTCCATGGCTACCGATTCGATAATCTCGTTTAAGTTGGTCAGAAAAGCTGCTCTTGTCCCAGGGGGACGGTATAGGAGGACTCCCTTAAAGTTAAAAAGGGCTGAGAACTTTATATTAAAGTGCATGGCTTCACATGATGTTACAGGAATAGATGACGTTCGGACCTCGAACCGATCTCTTGTTATAATGGCCAGACCCCCTCCCTTTTTGCTAACCCTGTCCTGTCGATAGGCTTTGTAGCTGGGAGGGACTGCAATTACTAGATCGGGGGTGGATGCCTCGTCCATCCATGTTTCTGTAATGTAAAGGGCATCTAAGTTGTGATCGGTAATTAGGTCCGCTATTTCTTGGCTATGTTTGCCCAGTGACCGCGAGTTAATTAGGGCCATTAAGATTATCACCTCGTCAACGCCACTTTGCGAGTTAGAGAGAGTCTTCGAGTTGCTAATAGAAATAGTACTGTTACAGTGGGGGCAGAGTAAGTTGGTCACCATAGGGATTTGTGATAGGTCGTGTTTGATGCAACCAGAAAAGGGGGTGGGTTGAAGCTGCATCAAGGCCATACGGGAGTAGGCTGACTTGTAATGTAAGGAAGCCGGAACAGGGGTCTTGGCCCTGGGCGCGGGCCAGGCGCCGAAGGACGCAGATGGGCTTGCATTTGGTGCGCCTTTGGCGCGCCGCCGGCGCGCCCGCTGCACCCGCCCGCTGCGCGGACGGATGTTCATGCCCTTATATCCGGTGTGAGGAGGGTGGGAGGCGGCCAGCAGCTGCAGCGCTACCCGTCCCTCACCCAAGATGGCCGAACCCCTTCTCCCCAAGCGCCAGGAACTGGGAATGCGCGCTAGGAATCGGGCTGGATGGGCAGAAATACGTGCAAGTAGTTATTCCATGCAGCTAAACCTGCACTGAATGCTGTGACGGTTTTAAAAATAAGTTCGCTACATTAAAAAGTAAACAGAACAAAGCCCCCGGCTTCCACCTTAGGGGAGAGACAACCAAGCAGTCAGCGCGCAGCGCTATTCGCTTAATTAAGTACTCTGGGAGGGTGGGAGGCGGCCAGCAGCTGCAGCGCTACCCGTCCCTCACCCAAGATGGCCGAACCCCTTCTCCCCAAGCGCCAGGAACTGGGACTGCGAGCTAGGAATCGGGCTGGATGGGCAGAAATACGTGCAAGTAGTTATTCCATGCAGCTAAACCTGCACCGAATGCTGTGACAGTTTTAAAAATAAGTTCGCTACATTAAAAAGTAAACAGAACAAAGCCCCCGGCTTCCGCCTCAGGGGAGAGGCAAACAAGCAGTCAGCGCGCAGCGCTATTCGCTTAATTAAGTACTCTGGGAGGGCGGGAGGCGGCCAGCAGCTGCAGCGCTACCCGTCCCTCACCCAAGATGGCCGAACCCCTTCTCCCCAAGCGCCAGGAACTGGGAATGCGCGCTAGGAATCGGTCTGCACCGAATGCTGTGACAGTTTTAAAAATAAGCTCGCTACATTAAAAAGTAAACAGAACAAAGCCCCCGGCTTCCGCCTCAGGGGAGAGACAACCAAGCAGTGTGTTCAAGAAAAATGGAGTCATAAAACACGTGCCAGTCACTACTTATGTACTTTATATGACAAAGGCAAAGGACACAGAAAATATTAAATAACAGCCATGACTACTTGACCAAATATGCAGCCTAAGTACATGTTTTGGCATCGTGAGGAATGCAGACAGGATTCATACTTTTAAGTTGCGCAGACACACAAATGACACAATCAATGAAACCTGTCATGGCAGCTGCGTGCTGGTTCCTGACAGTAGGCATGGATGTTGCCTCCCTATTTGTCAGTCCCAGTAATCTGGCCAAATACAGACAACAGCCTTTGATCAATGGTAAGGAGGCCATGGCATACAGGGACACAGGAGCCAGTGTCACAATGGTGACTAAGGACCTTGTGAGCCCTGACCAGATCATACTTGGAGAAATGTAATAAGTGACCAATGCTAGCAATGTCAGGACTGACCATTCCTTAGCTGTTGTGAATTTCAGCTGGGGAGGGGTAACTGGTCCTAAGAAGGTTGTGGTTAGCTCAGACCTTGTTGGGCAATGATTTGGAAACTTCGGCCTGGGCTGAGGTGGTACTAAGGACACATGCAGCAATGTTGGGCATCTCTGCACATGTGTTTGCTGTGACCAGGTCACAGGCAAAAATGTCTTCCACTGAACAGGCCCTGGATCCAGGAAAAATGGACCAGGGGCCTTTCAAGAGAAGGAGCAGTAGGGGTAAGGCAGTGTCATCCCCCTAGACTCAGAGTGAGGATCAGTCTCCTGAAAAGGATGATCCAAGTCCCTGTGAAGGAATTGTCTCAGGTGATCTAGAACCTGATCTTGTTGAGTTCTTGGGGACAGGGGGCCCTTCCAGGGCAGAGATGAGTCTGAAGCAGCACAACTGTCCCTCTCTTATACCCCACAGACAACAAGCTGCTGCTGAGGCTGCTGGGAGTGCCAGTGGGTCCCACAAGATCTACTGGGATGAAGGACTCCTTTACTCAGAGGGTAGAGACCCCAAGTCTGGTGCTACCAGGAGGTTGGTTATATAACTGAAGTTTAGGGGCTACCTACTAACACTGGCACATGGCATCTCTTTAGCAGGACACTTAGGCCAAAGTAAGACTTGGGACAGGCTGGTCCCTCACCTTCACTGGCCTCACATGGCGGAGGACACAAAGGAGTTTTGTCACTCCTGTACCAACTGTCAAGCCAGTGGTAAGGCAGGTGGTAAGACAGGTGGTACTACAAAGGCACCCTTGATACCACTACCTGTGGTGGGGGTTCCCTTTACAAGGGTTGGGATTGACATTGTTGGTCCCATGGATCCTCCAACTGCATCTGGGCACAGATTCATACTAGTGGTGGTGGGCCATGCCACTGGGTATCCAGAAGCAATACCCCTAAGAACTACCACAGCTCCTGTGGTGGCCAGGGCCCTCCTTAGATTTTTTTCCAGAGTGGGTTTCCCTAAGGAGGTCTTAACTGACAGAGATGCAAACTTCATGTCAAGTTACATAACTGCTATGTGGAAGGAGTGTGGAGTGAATTACAAATTCACCACACCCTATCACCCACAATGCAATGGGTTAGTTGAGAGATTCAACAAAACCCTGAAGGGCATGATCATGGGCCTCCCAGAAAAGCTTAGGCAAAAATGGGATGTCATGTTGCCCTGTCTTCTCTTTGCCTACAGAGAGGTTCCTCGGAAGGGGGTTGGTTACAGCCCTTTTGAACTTCTGTTTGGACATCCAGTTAGGGGTCCCTTGTGTCTAGTGAAGGAGGGATGGGAGTTACCTCTCAAACCACCTAAACAAGACATAGTGGACTTTGTACTTGGTCTCCGCTCCAGGATGTCTGAGTACATGAAGAAGTCATCCAAAAACCTTGAGGCTAGCCAAGAATTACAGAAAGTTTGGCATGACCAAAAGGCTGTTCTGACTGTATACCAGCCAGGACAGAAGGTATGGGTGTTGGAGCCTGTGGCTCCAGCAGCTCTCCAGGACAAATGGAGTAGACCACATACCATACTTGAAGGGAGAGGTCACTTACATGTGGACCTTGGAACTCCCAGTTTCCCCCACAGGGTGCTCCATGTGAACAGGCTCAAGCCATATGTTGACAGGGCAGACATGGGCTTTTTCATGGCTACTGATGAGGGACAGGAGGAAGAGAGTGGCCCACTCCCTGACCTCCTCTCACAGAACCCTGATGATGGTTCAGTAGATGGTGTAGCCTTGGCAGGCAGCCTCACTGAGCAGCAACAGACTGATTGCAGGAAATTCCTCAATCAGTATAGACACATGTCCTCACTGACTCCCAGTCAGACCACCTGGTGCACCCATGAAGTGGACACAGGAGAGATCTTACTTGTAAAAAACTAAATTTACAGCCAACCTGACCATGTCAGGGACTGCATCAGGACTGAGGTCCAAAAGATGCTGGAATTGAGAGCAATTGAACTCTCAGCTAGCACTTGGGCTAGTCCTGTAGTCCTGGTACCCAAACCTCAAACCCATGGTGGTCAAAGAGAGATGAGCTTTTGTGTAGACTACAGGGGGCTCAATGCAGTCACTAGGGCTGATGCTCATCCTATTCCCAGGGCAGATGAACTTATTGATACTTTGGCCTAAGCCAAGTTTGAGTACATTTGAACTCACAGCTGGCTACTGGCAAATCAGACTAGCTGAGGATGCTAAGCCTAAAACAGCATTCTTCAACTCCTAGTGGGCATTATCAATTGATTGTGATGCCTTTTGATTTGAAGAATGCACCTGTCACTTTTCAAAGGTTGGGGAATAAAGTTCTCACAGGCCTGGAAGCCTATAGTGTAGCTTATCTTGATGAGATTGCTGTCTTTAGTTCCACCTGGGAGGATCACCTGGTCCACCCAAGAAATGTTTTGGAGGCCCTGAAAAAGGCAGGTCTCACTATCAAGGCCACTAAGTGCCAGATAGGGCAGAGTAAGGTTGTGTACCTAGGCCACCTTGTGGGTGGAGGACAGGTTCAACCATTACAGAGCAAAATCCAGACCATAATGGAATGGGTTGCTCCAACTACCCAGACTCAGGTCAGAGCTTTCTTGGGCCTGACTGGGTACTACAGGAGGTTTGTCAAGGGATATGGATCCATAGTGACCCCTTGAATGATCTGACCTCTAAAAGAATGCCTAAGAAAGTTCAGTGGACTGTTAGCTGTCAAAAGGCATTTGAAGACCTGAAGCAGGGCATGTGCACTGCTCCCATTCTGTAAAGTCCTGACTATTCCACACAATTCATTGTTCAGACTGATGCATCTGAGTTGGGGGAAGGGGCTGTGTTATCACAACTGAATGAAGAGGGTCAGGATCAGCCAGTTGCTTTTATAAGCAGAAGGCTGACACCCAGAGAGAAACGTTGGTCAGCTATTGAGAGTGAAGCCTTTGCTGTAGTTTGGGCTCTGAAGAAGTTGAGGCCATACTTGTTTGGCACTCACTTCATTGTTCAGACAGACAATAAGCCCCTCTTATGGCTTAAACAGATGAAGGGTGAATATCCCCATACTTGTGATGTGGTCAATTTCCCTACAGGAGATGGATTATACAGTGGAACATAGACCTGGGAGTACCCATGCCAATGCAGATGGACTATCCAGATATTTCCACTTAGAAAATGGAGACTCAACTGGTCAAGGTCAGTTTCATGTCCTCTCATTTAGGGCGGTTGTGTAGGAAAGTAGTATCTGCTTCTTATGGTTGCTCCCCTTTTTTGCTTGATGTCTCACTGTTATGACTAGTCTGACTGGGATCCTGCTAATCAGGACCCCAGTCTATCTGCTTTCTCCCTTAAATTGACATACATGTACTTTGGGACACTTCAGATTGGATACTGGGGTACCCTTATCAGTCACTAGTATATGGTACACATGTACCCAGGGCATAGATACCCCAGAGGCCTTCCATGGGCTGAAGCATTTTTTATGCCACCCATGAGAGGCCATGCAAAATGGAAATCGAGGTCTGCTACTGCAGCCTGTGTAAGATGGTGCTTGCACCACTTACATTAGATATAGGTTCACTATATCTAATTGTCACTACACTTAAAACGTATATGTCACCCCTATAGCAGGCTTTAACAATCCTGAAGACAGGATGCTGGGTTTTACGTGAGAGGGTGCCCTTGCATGAGCAGAGTCTCTCTGCAGCCTTCGGAGACCATTCTCCCAGGTTGTCTGTGACTCAGTCGGACATATAGGTAGAGGTGCATTATAACCTCGCAGTAAATGCTATCTTGAAAACGGCTGCATAGGAACATATTGCGTTTGGTATCAAACACCTTGGAATCATACCTCCACACCGGTAACTGGTGTGGGAGGTATAATTCAACCCTTCTGAAGCGAGCTTCATGGGATCACTGGTCTTACCAGTGCCAGCCTTCTTGACCCGGACATCACAAAATGGATGCTGCCGACCAGAGACACATTTCTGCCCTCCTGCTGCTGAGCCAAGCTCGAGCAAAGGAAGGCAGCACAAAAGGCATCCTTTCATAGGGAGGTGTGACCACCTCCCAGACAGGATTTAGTGTATTTCGGCTGGGTGGGTGCACTCGGAGAGTGCCTGAAAGTCTGCACTTGGGCCGCATTTGGTGTCCCTGTGCATAGTCCAGCCCAAACCAGTTCTGGGAGCCATTGGGTTCTGCTCTGGCGTGAAACTGGACAAAGGACATGGGTGTAGCCACCCCTCTGTCCTGCCCCTCCCCTAGGAGGGTCTCCTGAATCTGTCCAACCCTCTCCCGTGGGTATAAAATGGGTTACCTGGCTACAGGACATTGTATTTTATGTGGACAAGATTCTACAAAGAAGAAACCACTGACCTTCGACCGTCTGGACACTTGGACTTTGCTGGACCTTGACTGGGCTCGACTTCATCCCCCTTTCTGTCCAAAGCTTAGTTTGTGCCTTTGCTCCATACAGGCTCTGTGCAGGACCTAGGATGCACTTAAAACAACTGAAGAATCTCCCTTGGATTGAAGGAGTCACTCCCCTGCTTCGCAGACACCTAAAGCGCAACTGACCAGTCTGCTGCTCCTGAGGTCCTGCAGACTCCAAAGATTTCAGCAACACAAGAGGTGGGTTCCTGAAGGTCCCTGAGTTTGATCTGCCCTCTCACCAAGTATGAGGCCAGTATCCCTCGTGGGGGCTGCGTAACCCAAACCCTTCTTCAGGGCGTCCATTTGCAAGTGCATATGCTTGTTGGCGATTCCCGAGCTTGTGCATTGGACTCCATGTATTCCTGACCATGAGCAGTATTTGCACCAAAGAACTCCGGCCTCCTCACACCATGTGCTCCGTGGGCTGGTGCTTTGCAAACTTGCTTGAGGTCCCCTCCTGACTCCTGATCATATGGCCTGTGGGTCCTCTTGAGAGTCATCTTGATTGTTCTTGGGATTTTCTGGTTGCTCCAGATGTGCCCTGACTCTCCATTGCTTTATGAGTCCCCTGGACCTTGCTGGTCCACACAGTAACCTTTTTGACTTTCCTGCGTGGGTTGCTTTTGCCAAGGCTTGTTGGTGCTCACGCCGGACACCGACCCCTCAGCACTCGACATCCTTTGTGAGACAGCTCACCTCCAGCTCCTGATCATCCTTGACGTCTCCTGGTCCTCGTGGCTGCAGAGTCAAGCATCCCTTCTTCGCACCTGAAGCACTCGACATCGGTGGGCATTCGTCTCCCGAGCCCCTGGTCACTCTGAAGTGACCCAGACTCTGTCCCCTCTGCTTGCAGGTTCCTTCCTTCCAGAATCCAGGCTTGGATTCCACCGGATCCTTTTCACCTTCACGGCAGCAGTACTTCTTCACAGCCTTTCATTGAGAATGACAAGAGTTTCCGACGCCACTTCAGACCCATGCACTCGGCTCCCCTGGGATAGGTAACTCTGGTACTATGGTATCCATGGGTGGGGTGGCTCTCCAAACTGTTAAGTTCCAAAGGGTTCGCTCGAAGTCCTCCTACAAGGATCCTTAAACTTTAAAAGAGTAACCACGACTTTCCCATAGAATTGTACGGAGCCCGCGGACGTGTTCCCACACTGCACCCGGCCTCTGTGAGGTCCCTGTCTACTCTCCTTAGGTGGTTCCTTGGGGTCCCAATGATTCTACGTGCTCTAGACCTTGTCTTGATCTCAGTCGTGACTGTTATACCACTATTTTAGTATATGGGTTGATCTCCCCCTGGATCCCACTATGTATTGTGCTACTTACAACTTTTCTATTGAATTCGTATTGTGTGCTTTGTGTTCTATCCTCTTGTAGAGGATAGTAGAGAGTGTTATATTAATAAATACATATTTTTATATAACTACTGTGTGGTTATCCTTCATTTAGTCATTCAGAAGGTGATATCCTGGTAAAACAAGCTGCTTTACATTCCTTCAAGATTAAGCCTGAAGGCTGCTCCCCATAGCTACCACTAGGATAGCTTTCAATAAGGTTATCTTTGACCTTATACATCATAAGGGTCATGTGGATTGGTACAAGGTACCCACTTTAACTAGTGGACAGCATATACCAAGCCACCTTCACACAGTCCCTACCCAGTGGGGTAAGCTCTGCTGTAAACACTAAGAGACCTTTGTTGCTGACATGATTTAAGGCATAGGACATTATGGGCTTATCCTCAGAGACACATTCTCAGCACCCCATACAAACATTTACTGGAGAGACCTGAGAAGCATGTGTTTTCTGGCATGGTTTCATTATTTCCCTAATCCACTCCAATTTAGCTCTGCCTCTCTGAATTAAGACTCAATTTTCTTGCGCTTTGTCCCTTCCCAAAGACGGTGTTCGTTACTCAAATTTTGAAAATAAAGATTCACAAAATACATTAAAACTGAAACACTAATTTTGTTCTTTCTGTTTACAATTCTTGCTGATTCATGCATTAGATGTCAGTCAAAGGAAATCATTTTTCTAGATCAGACTACAGTTTTTAAATGCATTACATACTGAAGGTCAAGAAAGAAAACAATGTAACTAAAACCTTCCAACATAGTGAATAAAACATCAAACGTTCAACACTGATGAAAGTTGGGCACATGTTTGGTAGACATAAAATGTACAGTTTATATTTTACAAAAATGTGCACCTTGAATGTGTTAGAGAGACAGCAGTAATTGGTGACAAAACTACTGTTATTTTGTTGTTATTCTACTAATATTCCTCTACCTACGCAATGCTTCTGGTGATAATGATTGAGAATGTGCTTGTGCTTTGGGCAGATGAGTTGGTGGTGTTCAAATTTGATGAAATGCAGGTGGTGCTGGTGGAGGTGGTGCTTATAGGCCTTGAAGAGGTGTTAGGTTGGCAGGTGGTATTGCCCTCATATATTGAGGTGCCACTGTAGACTATCCTGTTTGCATTGAACGTGAGGAGTGGCATTGGCATTTTTTGCTTATTGAATCTATCATCTTTATGGCAAAGGCATGCTGCCTTGCACTCTCTTCCCCAACACTTCCAAGACGTTCTTGGTGCACCTTTGTCATGTCTTAGAATCTTTGTGCAACGTTGTCCATGGCACAGATCTGCCATAAATCATATGAGGGAGTTAATTACCAAAAGTAGCTATCGCTGTTGGGGAGAGAATAATGGTAGATACCAGCTCCTCACTAGGGGTGCTCTGTCCCTCACATGGTTGAGAGAAACCAGAGATGGGAAGAGTGTGTAGGAGATTGTATGGAGGTACCTGTTAGTTGGGGCTTGGTGAAGGCATCTGTTGCGTCAGCAGCACAAGCATCCGTGGCAGCTTAGATGATAGCTGGGGACTGTCCATTCTATGCAGTGACTTAGGAGGAACACTGCTGCCTAGCCGTTAAGTTTAATTCTTTATGATGTTTTGTGTGGGGGAAAGAATGTCCTCCTTCTCTTCCATGTCCTCCTCCTGGACTTGCCCTTTCACTCTTCTTCCATCTCTTCTTGTCAAGCAGTGCTGGCCACTGACATTGCTACCTGGGGGGCAACTGGATTATCTCTACGAATTGCTTGCCATTCTCTACTTGTAGATGATTCTGTACCATTGTCTAGCGCAATGTCCCCAGTAACTGGAAGAAGAAGATTTCAACAGTTGAATGACATCAAATCCATTTTTGTCCTCCATACAATACAGTATTTTTATAAACATTGTTCTTAAAATAAAGTTATTACCATGTGTGCAAAATAGCATTATGAACAAAAAGGTGATCCAGGGATGAAATTATTTTATCACAACAATATAAACTCACGAGCTCCAGCCACAGATATTTGAGTGTTGGAAATCCCCAGTAAGATTTGCTTCTGAACTTGTGCCCTTGTTGTTGGTGTTGCCAAACTATCTCAAATCCCACAGCTAGAAGGATATCAAATATGTACAGTGAATATTATCCCTCTATAAAATTCATCAGGAGCAGAAACGCTGACACAGTAGAAATACACACAAGAAAGGAAAACAAACAGCATCAATCGAAGGACTTTTAACATTTGATACACATCTCAAATGTCTTATTGAAATAACTTGAGATGAGATACCAAAGTAAATGATACAGTTTTCCAGATTTACCTGACCAACAGATGGTAGAAGGCCTAATAGCTGCCGCAAGTATATCCCCTGATGTAATGGGTATTGATGTAGTCAAGGTGGACACCGGAGGCTGCTGTCTCACACAGTGCTCAAGCATTCAAAATAACAGGATGGAACCAAATGTAATGTTAAGTTGTATGTATCAAGATATCCGTTACCTACAGCAATCGGTATTCAGAAGAATTTCCATCAGATTTACAAAGATCATGACTCGACAGGTCTGTAGGTGATACAAACTGGTAAAAAAAATTGTGTAAGAGTTCTCTCACTGAACACAGGACACTGCGGGCCATATTATCAAGAACGGCACCTTCTGGTGTCAAGGATATCAAACTTGGGCTTCTATTGGAATTCTCTAGGGCATATTATCAAGCCCCTTATCGCCGCTTTAGCGGAAGTTTCCTGCCGCTAAAGCGGCGATAATGTTTGTGCCGTTCTTGATAATTTGGCCCTGCATTATTAGCAGTGATAAGCCAATTTATGACATAAGGAGCAGATTTTTCAAGGCTTGCAAAAGAGCAAAGTCACAAAAAGGTTACTCACACTGTGGTAATGTCTTGATAAACTATATACTTTCCAGGGCAAAAAAAACCAAAATGCGGTGAAAAGTTGTCTAAACGTAACACAAATAGAGCTTTCAAATGCTTTGCATTTTCTGTGTCAAGGGGGCACCCCCAAGGATGGTATATGGGCATTTTCATGCCACCACCCATGGTTTTTAATCTCATCTGCTAATGTTTGTAGACAGGGCTTTCCGCTAAAAAAAACACACATCCTTGAGGCCGAAGTAAAGTATGAGAAAGTATTTTTTTCACCAAACTTTTCAAACTTTGCATGCATTCTGCCCCATACAGCACACAAATAAAGTGGGAAAAATATTAAAGTAAGTCTAAGTATGGTATTTTATTCTGGAAGGATACCATTCAGTATAAAACCTTAGATAGACATCAAACATACACCTTTGCACTATGATGTAAAGGTGTGTGCATGACGCTAGGCAGAAATATCTTAGTAGAAAAGGTGCTGCCCAGCTCTTTTCCTCTCATGCAATGTAGCACAGCAACTTTGGTTACTGCACTTTTGTTTCAGGCAATACAGGTAGACCTGCCCCAAGGTTTCTAATTCAGTAGCTACTTCTGATTAAGAATCCTTTGGCAATGAGCTAAAAGCTAGGTCCAATTTGCCAGCAGGGTTCAACGTTCTCATCTCCTTCATTATCACTTATTTTCTAATGTTCTAGTACTTTTGTGTCATTGCTTGTTGGAAATGCCCTCCTTTCCCCGTTCTCAAACTTCCTGCTTTGAGTCCTATCTTACTGAAATATTTGTATAAACAGGGGAGTTAGTCCTCTCAGGTGAAGCACCCAATGAACACATATTTATATCACCTTCTATTTTAATATATTTGCAGAATCTTGTGCTTTCACTTCATGTGATTTATATCTCTCACCAGCCACCAGCCCTCCAGCTTTTCACTACAAATTTAATGGAACTATTTTGGTAATGTATCTTTCCTAAGTGACGAAGTTCCAGTTTGGGTTCCTGCCTTTCTGTAGAAATGATAAGTCTGGCAGCAGAAATTTTTTGTTATATGCATGGATGAATCAATGGTGTTGCTTGGAGGGACAAAGCATCAAAAACTCTGGCCAACATATCTTGACACTAGGCAGAAACTCTGTACTTAGTTGAATAGATACCTCATAAAGACCACATATTGGCTTAACTCAAACTTTGCTGGTTCTGCGTCAGGCCACGGATCCAATTTAAATATCTTCACAAATGTAAAATTTTCTTCATGTCATGAGGAAATGGCCATTTTCTTTATTTTTGGATGGAAGACCTCCCCCAAAAGCCCCCACCTTTTAAAACTATTAATTATATATTTTTTCTTTAAGGGGGGAACCCCCCCATACCGCCCTCTTTTGATAATCACCCTTACTGCCCTATACACCAACTACCCCCAAATGCTAACAATCATCTTACCATCCTATACCCTTGCCCACCCCTAAAAATACCATACCACCCATACCCTTACACACCCCTAAACCATAAAAATACCTTTACCACCCTGTGCCCTTACCCACCCCTAAACCCTAAAAATGCCCTTACCACTCTAGACCACTATCCACCCAAACCCTAAACTCAGGTACCCCTGTACACACTGTTGGTAACTCGCTAGCCACACTCCGTTAACTATAACTCGCACCTTCTGCTTGAACTGTTGATATCCTTTCATATTACATTACTTATACTATGTTAAATTATAGCATTCCCAACAAGACTCATGAGATTTCGAATGAAATCATTTATCAAACAATGTTTTTTTATAGATGGACAAGTTGAACTAGCCTCTTTCTTCCACAATAAGATTGCGGCCATCTACTCTACCTTCCCTATTACGGATGAGCAGGTGATGCCTCTGATATGCCATTCAGTCAAATGGTCAGACTTCCGTCGGTATGAGAAGGACGTATCCTTGAGAGACTTAATGAAAGTCAAGTCTGGGTGCCCTTCCGATCCCTGCCCGGCTAGAATACTCAAACTCCTAGCCCCCGTAGTTAACAACACTCTGAATAATGTTTGGAACACCTCACTGGACACGGGAATCTTCCCTACTGAATGGAAGAAAGCCTTTGTCCGTCCTATCCTTAAAAAAGAGGACGCTGATCCAACAGAACTGAAAAATTTCAGACCAATCTCTCTGCTCCCCGCCCCTGCTAAGATTCTGGAAAAGGAGGTACAGAGACAGTTGTCGGATTTTCTTGAATCCAATAGCTGCCTGCACGACTCACAATCAGGTTTTAGGGCGGCTTACAGCACCGAGACTGCTCTTTTGGAGGTGGTAGAGTCAATTCGGGAGATGATGGATACAGGAAACTGTGCCATGCTTGCGCTGCTTGACTTGTCGGCAGCTTTCGACACGGTCTCTCATAAGATCCTGCTTAATAGACTCCACGCATTAGGAGTCACAGGGACCGTGTTACGCTGGTTCCAGTCGTTTTTGGAAGACAGATCTCAACAAGTCTTCCTTCCCCCACATGTTTCCAGCTCTAGGACACTGTCACAAGGGGTCCCGCAGGGATCCGCCCTGAGTCCTTCCTTGTTTAATGTGTATCTGGCTCCACTGGCATCTATCGTGGAAGACCTGGGTGTCCGTGTTGTCTCCTATGCTGACGACACTCAACTTATCTTTTCCTTTAAAGAGCAGAGTGAGAATGCTTTTACCAACTTCAGGCAGTGCCTTCTTAATATTTCATCTTGGATGACAGACAACTGCCTGAAGTTGAACACTGACAAGACCGAGATATTGTTTTTTAATCAGCCTCTCCCTCCTCAATCCGAGCTCTGGTGGCCAGCAGAATTAAACCCTCCTCCTCAGGGCCGGACTGGGAACTGAGAGCAGCCCTGGCAAATTTTGCCAGACCAGCCCCCGTCCGGCGCCCGACCGCCACAAGGGGGGGGGGGGGGGTTTGGGGGTGGGACTCTTCCAAGAAAATTTTGGAAAACGACAGACCAAAATGGTGAATTTTACAGCACATTTTTCATTACATATTCAAATTGTATCAACTTTCAAAGCACAGTAAATAGTAGATGATGACCTTAAAGAACATCAGGACAAGGGAGGGAGAGAGAGGGGGAGAGAGTGACAGAGCGATAGGGGGACAGGTATAGAGAGAGATTGAGAGGGATAAATAGAGAGCGCGTGAGGGAGCCAGAGAGAGGGAGAGAGCGTGAGAGAGAGCGCTAGAGAGAGCGCGAGAGCGATCACACTGTTCCCTTTTCTGTCCGCATTTATCTTTTCTTCTTACTTTCATCTCTCTTCCACCTTGATTTTCGCTTTTTGTTTCACTCTCGGTCCCTTCTCTTTGTCTCTGACCCTTTTGTACTTGCCTTTTTGTGGTTTCTTCCTCTGAATGTAGATGAAACTTGCAATCAAAATAAACCGATGATGAGATCTTTTCATGCTGTCCAGGGACAGTGCTACGAAATATAAGAGTTGGGCCTTCCAAAACATAGTTCTTTTTTGTGTTTTAGGTTTTCAATATTCCAGGAACGCCGGCATTAAAAATGCATTCATATGACAAGGAAATATAAAGCTGCTATAAAAACGAATAAGGCGCTGTAGATCATACAGATGTTTTATACACTGGAATCGGCACAACCGCGGGCTCACAAACTCCAGCTAGTGCGTTATTGTGCGATGGGTGTTTCCGGTGGGGCCTCCCATAAGCTTGGAGCCACCTTTTATAAGATATGTAATGCACCTGTGATAATAGGAAATTGAGGTCACGTCTGCATCACAGAGAAGTCCTGGTTCAACACAACGGCGAGCACACGCGCCAAGCCCAGATCTTGCGTTACCACTCTTGCGAGAGGCGTTTTGGAGATTAATTAGTGGCAATGTGGTAATAGCGGGACCCCCCCCCCCCTCCCTTTTTAAGGAGATTTGCTTGTACCTGCTGGGTTTACAGTCAGGCAGCCACTCTCTAAAAAGGTACATTTAAAAGGAGGGCTGCTCACAATGCAAGAAAAAAAAGAGAAGGAAAAATACAAGCCATTTATTTTATTTTGTCGGAATTGCCAAAGCGATCACAGTTTGACTTGTGTGCCTCGTCGGATCAGAGTGAATTGGCAAAAACAGGCTCCCCCCTGCAGTAAGGACGGGGCACGCTGGGGTGTTCGTTACATGCACGAAGTTCCATCAGATATGCGGCAGGTGCGGTAGGGATACAGTGCCCCCCCTCCTCCCATGCCACAATTACAGACATCGAAAGGTGGATGGGTCAGTCAGATCTTGCGCAGGCTGGAGGTGCGGCATTTCAAGCCATCTTCTGTAGTGAGCAGAGTCCCTGGCACGGGGATTTGTACTGGCAGGCGCGAGAGTGCTTGTGTACAGTTTACACCTTTGAATGCGTCCGCAGTATCGTGTGCCCAACAGATGCGCGTGACAGCAGTCCTGCCAGCCTGCAGCAGGGCATGGCCCCTGCGTTTCTATAGATGTAGAAGGCAGTGCGAATGAGCTCCCCCTCCACCCACTTCCCCAGTGTGCTCTTTCACCAGGAGTTTGGTTGGGCGGCGTTCTCAGCAAAAAAAGCACTTGCAGCAGGTAGAAGTTAGAATGTGTAGGCGCTAGAATTGCTGGGAAGGCAGTTCTCTCTCCCATATGCCTGCCAGTCAGTAACATTTTGTGGTTTCTCTGATAGAAACGGGTACCCACAGCAAAAAAGACATGTCACAAAGACTACATACATGGGCAATCACATGCATGGCCACTCTGTTATGGCATAGTTGTTCTAGAAGGAAGGATAAGTACATATGTTCAGCTGCTTTGAAGTGACAACTCATGACTGCATGTTTGGGGGCATGTCTGGCTGCTAAACGTTTTCATATCAAAATAGTGAACACTGCATGCAGTCTCATGGAGTGCACCATGTTAGTAAACATTTTCTGGTCGCTTTCACTCCTGCAGTGTGTGCATTGTCTAGTGGCACGACCTCCCAGGAAGACCCACACACATACACTTCACATTTGGGGACTGTGGCTGTTGAAGCGTTTCATGTAACCGTGTGTAACTATAAAAAAAACACTGCTTGTAGGTTCATGTGCTGCACTATTTTAAGGGTATGGCCACACTTTTCAATACCACTTTAGGCAGAATGTGGAAGGTGACATATAAGGGTATTTACAGAGGTAAACTAACCCCCTAGCCAAAGAATGAAAAAAAATCCATTCGTATTTCTCTCTATTTCTCCCTCTCACACACAGTCTCCCCTTAATCTTCTCTCTCACACCCACTCTCTCGCTTGCACGCACACACCCCCATTGTGTATGCGTGTTTCTGCTTCCCACTCAAACATACAAACAGAAACAATATGGCTTTTGCACACATGTAAATACATACATACTTTGTCTCGCTGTCACACACACACAGATTTGCACCTCTGTCTCGCTCTCACACACTAACAAAAACACATTACCTCACAATCTCTCATTCCCCACCCCTTCTACGCAGTGAAACACCTGTATGTCTAAGCCGGGCCTGCCATTATTACAGCCACCGTACGGTAATGCTCGCGATATCTGCACAGATCAAACCAGACCCAGTGTCGCAAGGACAGTATCTGGTCGCACAAGCGTCTTTCTTCCCCACTGGCTGAACTACTGAGGCAAATCACGTTTATGTGGCTTCTGAGTTTAATTGTTGAACATTAAAGAATGTATAATTTGCGACCACAACACACAGCAGCCATTTCTGCATTTGTAATACAACCATTCCGATTTTGAGAGGAGTAATCTAAACATCTAAACATTTTTTAATTGGGCCTGTGATTTACTTTCGGTTGCCCCGGCCGCCCCCCTCCCCCCCATCCCCCTGCAGTCTCGAGAGGCTGAGCCAGCAATCACAGTAGCCTTCTCATTCTCTGCATGATCGGCTCTCCAAACGAAGTCACTGCTAGCCACACTCAAGTAGGCTCTCCACCCCGACTGGCTCCACTTCAGCCACCTATGGGGCAACATGCATGCCAGACAGAGCACGTCCCAATATTGACAGCAGACAACACTTAACCGAAAAGGTCCATAGTCATAGAGATGTTTTAAGGTTATGGACATGAGATAAATGCACATCCACCGAGTCTGAAATGAAACACATTACACAGTCTGTGCGTATCCCAACACCAGCCAAGGATCCAGCCTTCCTGGACCAAACTAGGACGCCTCCGAGTCAACATTTCAAAACTTGTTGTAAACTGCAGCAGATCCAAAGTAACAGACAACTTTTTTTACATCACGTTTGTCAGCCTCACTTTCCTTTGCTCCTCAAAGTGCAAAACAAATGTGTGATCATACGATTACCTCCGGTTTTTAGTCAAAAATAAGTAGATTTCACTGTTAGGAGTTATCACTAAGGCACATGATTGATATGGCAATTTCAATGGACACCATGGGGTCAGGTTTACAGGATGCACCGCTGGGTACAGTTGTACTACAATGATGGCCTTTCTGGCTAGGGTCAAGAAACCCTGCCGACTTCTCATCATGACCTGTGTTTTAAATGGGCCGGTACTCGTCGTTATGGAATTCCAGCATTTCTCAGTTTTCTCTCCTGGAGAACTGGAGCTTCTCCTTAGACAGGGAGAATACCGGTGCTCACAGGGTTCCAGCAGCAGTGCAAATGCTCCTCCTGGGCCTTGATGTCACAGTAGGTCACTTGTTTGGCAAACCGAGAGCAAGCTCTGGTGCGCGATCACACGCTGCCAACCTTACCAATCAGTGAATTTATTGTGTGCGGCCAGCCAGTTCCCTGTTCAATTGTAAATGAGATAGGGAAATGTATGACTTGACATACCGCTCAAAAGAGGGAGAGAAGACATTGCAAAAGTATTGTAATGGCACAGAAACACGATTTTGTTTATTGTATTCGTGTAAAAACAGAAACAAATGGCTACGAAATTCCGAGCCACCAGTCACCAATGAGATGGAAGGAAGGTAGAGTGATGCAGAAGCAGGAGGCAGTGAGAGGTAAAGATGGGGAAAAGAGACGAAAGAACCCCTATAAATTCAAAAGGAAGAGAATTGAGAAAAGCAACTGAGCGTAGGTAGAGAGAGAAAAAAAAAGAGAAAAAAAAAGGGGGAAGAGACTGAATAGGGGAGAGTAAGACAGACTTGGCAAAGGAGAGAAAGGGAGACAAAAATATGAAGAGATAAAAACAGGTGTAAGTTGTGAGGGACAGAAAGGAGGAGTTGACATGGGAAAGGTTTAGACATGGGGTATGGATAAAAGGAAAGCAGTGAGATTAAATGCCCATGAAAAAGGTTTCGTGCGTAGCTCTGCCAGTGATTTACCACAATAAAGTGTGTCTGCATCTTACTGAATAGTTTCTCAAACTAAGATCAAAAATAGCTCGGTGCAGCCTACAGATTTCATGCCCAATCCCTTAAAGTTACAGCAACTGCTGATCACTAATATTAATCAAACCCATGCCTAGGCCGTGATTAAAGTAGGAGAACAAAAAATGCAGCCAGCCAGCCTGTTGCATTAGCTTAGTTAAATTCTCCTACTTTAATCGCAGCCTGGCCGCCCGCACCATGCGCGCCACCAAATCAAAAATTGTAATCATGATGATTGATTCATCATCATAATTACACATTTTGATTTATTGCCTGCACCCGCGAAGGTCCCGTGAGAGGCTGAGCTGAGCGCACAACTCAGGCTGAGCCTGAGTTGTGCGCTCAGCTCAGGAATGGGTAGCTCAGTGAAGGTTAAACAAGGCGCTAGCAGGCGAGAGGCCTCAGCATGTACTCAGAGGACAGAGCTGTGCATACACGGTAATGGAATCTCCAGACCACCACCCGTCACCACCACTGCACGAGGCGCGACGCCCGCCAACTGTTTGGTCCACCCACCATGATGAATCAATGTCATATTCATTGATTTGGTGCCAGAAAAACGTTACGTACTCACCTGCTGTTGGTGGCAGTCTGCAGACACAGGGGGGCTACGTCGGCGGTCTAGCCTAGGAAAGAATAATTAAATTATGGCCGCCCAAGATCAAGAAGTGCGGACCTCTGCTCGTCGTTATTCCTGATGCTGCAGGCAGTCGCGCAGTTTAAATCGCGTGAGGCCCAATGCGCATGCGGGGATGACATCAGCCGCACCCTAGAGAGGCGCGCAGACGCGGCGGAGGAGGAGTCAGTGCATCATTCTGCGCGCTGCGCAGAGGCACCTCCTCCTCCTGAAGTTCGGTTCCACTTGCACACTGCACGGGTCAATCAGGCTTGCTGCTGTTTTCCCTGCAGCTGCACTCAGAGAGCGGACTTGGTCGGAGTAGTAGTCTTGCTTTTGCTGGGAACTTGGAAGTCTGACTGACTGTCTGTCGGACTGAGAGTCAGACAGTCAGTCAGACAGTCTCACGGTCCGACGACGGTCGGACTGAAAATCGGCCCCCCAGCCACAAAACCGGCCCCCTATCGGAAAACCAGCCCCCACCCCATCCAGCCTACCGGGGGATTACCCGGTGCCCGAAAGCACCAGTCCGGGCCTGCTCCTCCTATTCCGGTCAACTCAGCCAGGAATCTGGGTTTTAGAATTGACACCCAACTAACAGGTAAGGCTCAAATCTCGTACATATCTTCACAATGTTTTTGGAAACTGAAGGCACTGCGCAGGTGCTTTCACTTTCTTCCTATGGAATGCAGGAAGACGGTGGTCCATGCGCTCATCACCTCTCAGTTAGACTACGCCAACAGCCTTTTTATTGGTCTCCCTTACTATCTTTTGAGGAGACTTCAAAGGATCCAAAATGCTGCTGCGAGACTTATTAGAAATGTGCCCCTACGGTATCACATTACCCCCCATTTGCAAAGCCTTCATTGGCTGCCGGTTAAAAAAAGAGTGATGTTTAAGGCTCTAGTCCTAGCCCACAAAGCACTCAGAGAGGCTGGTCCTCTCTATCTGAGACGTAGGCTCCAAAAATATCAGAATGCTAGAACTCTTCGTTCTAGCAACCTGAATCTCCTAGCCATTCCACGCTTTAGGAAAGTAAGGTTGGGAGGAAGAGCCTTTGCGGTAAAAACAGCCACGCTCTGGAATCTGATGCCTAACCCCTTACGTCAGATAAAGGAGGAACTTCCTTTTAGGAAGGCCCTTAAAACATGGTTGTTTGGTCTCTCTGCTATCCTCTAACTCCCTGATCTCTCCTCTGGTTTATCACCATCTTTGGATGGATGCGAGCGCCGGGACACCTCCGTTGGAGGTAGCTGTCGCGCTTTACAAATGCTAATAATAATAATAATAATGAATATAGTATAGCTAGCGAGTTGCCAAAAGTGTGTACCGAGGGACGTAGGTTATAGTAATTTGAAGGTGGTCCGTAAATTATGAATTTAAGATATAACTATAACTTTAGAATGTCTAATGTTAATGTAGTTTAAGTTTGGTTTGTATAGAAAGAATAGCGTTTTCCTAAATATAAATAAGCTCTAACCATTGTTTTTTTCTTTGAATTTCAATAGTTTTTATTTTCTAATAAAAAAGTGTTTTAAATCATTGAGTGGAGTGTCATTAAGGGAGTATCATTAAGTGGAGGGTCAGTAAGTACAGTGGAAGAGAGTGTCGTAGAGTGTAGTGTCATACACTGGAGTGTCATAGAGTGGAGTAGAGTGGAGCAGGGTAGAGTGGTGTGTCACAGAGTGGAATAGTATAGAGTGAAGTACCATAGAGAGGAATAGAGTGGAGTGTCATAGAGTGGAAGAGCAGAGACTGGAGTGGTGTAGAGTGCAGTGACTTGGAGTGGAGTGGCATGGAGTGGAATAGGATAGAGTGGTGTGAAACAGCGTGGCGTGGAGTGGCGTAAAGTGGACTGGCATAAAGTTCAGTAGCATAGAGTTGAGTGGCGTAGAATGGAATGGCATAGCACACATTGGAGTTGCGTACAGTGTAGCGACATAGAGTGGAATAGCGTAGAGTGAAGGGATGAACAGTGGCATACAGTTGAAAGGCATACAGTGGACTAGCATACAGTGAAGGTGCATACAGTGAACTGGCATTGAGTAGAGTGGTGTAGAGAGGAATACTTAGAGTAAAATGGCATAGAGTGGAGTGGAGTAGAGTAGAGTGGCGTACATGGGAATAGCACTGAGTGGCATGGCATAGAGTGGAGTGGCATACAGTGTAGTGGGGTGGACTGGGGTGGCGTTGAGTAGAGTGGCACAGAGTGGATTAGTATAGCGTGGAGTGGCATACACTGGAGTGGCGTAAAGTGGAGTGGCATGCAGTGGACTGGTGTAGAGTTCAGTAGCATAGAGTGGAATACCATACAGTGGAGTGCGTAGAGTGAAATAGTGTACCATGAAGTGGCATGTTGTAGAGTGGAGTGGCGTACAGTGGATTGTCGTAGACTGGAGTGCCATAGAGTCAAGTAGCATGTCATACAATGGAGTAGAGTGCAGTTGAAAGGGAAACTGTAGAGTGGAGTGGCGTAGAGTGGAATATCGTACAGTGGAGTGCCTAGAGAGGAGTGGTGCACAGTGGAGTGGCATGTCCTAGAGTAAAGGAGAGTTGCGTAGGCTGGTGGGCCGTAGAGTCAAGTTACATGTTGTACAGTAGATTGGAGAACCCTAGAGTGGAATACTGTAGAGTGGAGTGGCGTAGAATGGAGTGGCATATAGTTGAATAGCGTAGAGTGGCTTACAGTGGAATAGCATAGAGTGGAGTGGTGTTCATTGGAGTGGTGGAGAGTGGAGTGTTATAGAGTTCAGAGGAGTGGAGTAAAGTGTAGTGACGTAGAGTGGAGTGGCTTAGAGTGGAGTGGTGTACAGGGTAATAGTATATAGTAGAGGAGCATACAGTGGAGTGGTGGAGAGTGGAGTGGTGGAGAGTGGAGTGGCATACAGTGGAATAGGGTAGAGTGGAGTGGCGAATAGTGAATTGGCATACAGTGGAGTGGCGCAGAGTGGAGTGGCAAAAGAGTAAAGTGGCATAGAGTGAAATAGCGTAGAATGGAGTGGCATAGAGTGAAATGACATACAGTGGAGAGGCGTAGAGTGGAGTGGCATACTGTGGAGTGGCGTGCCTTGGAATATCATAGAGTGGAGAGGCGTAGAGTGGAGTCACTAGTCTGCCTTTACAAAACTATAAGTCAGCCATGTTGTTTTTACCACACTTTGGCTATGTTCTTAGTTAAGGGCTTCGATAAAGGTGTGTAGTAGTTTTTATTGTTTTTCCTTGCCTCTTGTCACTTTATTAAAATAGTAATAGGTACTAAAATGTATTTATATTTTTCTATATATTTTTAAAAAAAATGATTGAGTACCATACATATACCTACACATAAAATTAAAAATACACAGAAGTACACGATATAAGTGACATATAATCTAGTACAGTGTATTTTACATTTTTTAACAAATTTATTTATTTTTTGTTTTTTTAAGTACTTTGGGACTTTGTAAGTATTACTGTGGTACTCCCTAGACTTTTTTTGTAAAAAACTAAATATGTAAAAAATGTATAATGCACAGTAGTACACTATATTTGTGTGCAGTGCAGTCTATTATATATATATATATATATATATTTGTTTTTACATAGTAAGATTTTTAACTTTTTTTAAGTGCTGCAGTACATCCTAGGAAGTATCATGGTAGTCCAGAATATGTAAAAAATATATAGAAAAATATCATTCATTTCCCCTACCTATTACCACTTTAATAAAGTGGTGATAGATAAATAAAAAATATAAAACCTGCTACTTACCTATATCTAAGGGCCTTACCCAGAACACAGCCACAGTGTGGGTAAAACAACATGGCTGTCTTTTACCTTTGTAAGCAGCCCTTACCCAATCATATACTGCCATGTTATTGGCATGTACTCTGAAATACTGTTGTAATTTTGCAGTATTTCATGATAGTTTGCAACCTCAAATATCACTCATTTTTAGTGCCTTATAAGTCCAAAACAACTGAATGTATTGTCATTAAATTCCCAAAAGGATCCTTTACCCACCATAATCTATATTCCTGCCAAATTTCAAGAAGATACGTAAAATGCATTGGTGCAAAAAAACACGTTTTTTGGACCCCCCTCCCACTTTTTTTGCACCCACGAAATGAATCACTGCAAAACTTTTCATAATCTACTAATGTAAACAAAGGAATAGGTCTGCAAAGTTTCAAGGAGATACTTCAACCAGGGTCAAAGTTATTAGTGATCAAATATCTGTGGAATTCCTATCCATAGGAATCCTAACTAGAACTACAGAGTGTCTATCAGCACTCTGTAATACACATATATGTATATATATATATATATTCACTTAAAAAAACATAGGTTTCACACATGTTATAGTTAGCTGGACATTTCACTCGTAAAAAACCAATGAAATTCCCCCGTTATAGTTACTGCAGGCAACTATAACTCACGCGACCGCAATCCTCTGCTGATGACGTCAGATATTACATCACTGATGACATATGTGTCTTTATGAAAAATAAATATTTGTAATATATGTATAGCTAAAGATTAATGGAAGAAGACATGGGTAAATAAGTGTCTAAATACAGTGATGTAATATCTGACGTCATCAGCAGAGGATTGCGGTCGCGTGAGTTATAGTTGCCTGCAGTAACTATAACGGGGGAATTTCATTGGTTTTTTACGAGTGAAATGTCCAGCTAACTATAACATGTGTGAAACCTATGGTTTTTTAAGTGAATTTGCAAGGTTTTTTAAATGCTAATTCGTAACTATAACGTGTGTGAAACCTATGGTTTTTTCAGTGAATTTGTACGTTTTTTTAAATGCTAAGTTATGTATTTATTAATAATTTTTTTTTTCAGGTTTTTCACCGTGCGCGCACCGTGATTTTTTTTTTTTTTTTTTTTAAATCGCGAGGTGCGCGTGTATAGATATTGATATGCTTTTAAATGCTATTTTCTCAGGAAATACTGAACAGATTTACACCAGACCTGCAAAAGGCACTTCCTTGACCTTATGGCTACCTCTCTGCCAAATTTCACGGAATTCTGTTCAGCCGTTCGGGCTGTAGCTGTGTCTAAAGGTCCTATGGAAAATAACATGGGGAAAACGCGTTTTGGGACCCCCCTTTTTTCTCGGCCCCCGCTTGACGAATCACCCCGATACTTTCAGGGTAGGAGCTGAGCAGAGCGCCCCATTAGTTTTGAAAATTTCGCGAGGATTCGTCAACCAGCGCCAAAGTTATTCAAAATAGAATTTTGAGATTTCCTATGGAAACTAGGCTGTAACTATAACTATCTACTGGCAATCGCCAGTAGATAATATATATATATATATATATATATATATATATATATATATATATATATATATATTACCCAGTGGCGGTCACCACTGGCTAGTTATAGTTAGGATCAAGTTTCCATTAAAAATGTATTTTTTGGACTGATTTTATCTTTGGTGCCGTTTGACGGACCTTCACAAAATTTCCCACCCCCCTCAAAAACATTTTCATCCTGGAAGGTTTTGGGGGATCCATCAAGCGGGGGCCAGAAAATAGGGGGGTTCTAAAAGGTGTTTACCTCCTTCATTGTTTTAGACACAGCTACAGCCCAAATTATTGAATGGATTTACACCCAATTTGGAAGAAAGCTAGATCTTGGTCCAGAAAGAGTTCATTGTATGATTTGGTGTAAACCTGTTCAGTAGTTTTTGAGCAATTAATGCTCAAAAACACTGCATATCTGATGCCGCGAGGCTCCACGGACCCAAGAGATCTTCTGCGCAGAGCTCTATTGGCTGCCACCACAACAACAAGGATGTGGCAGCAGATATCTTAGAATTCGGGACTCAGTCTTGAGTCCAAAAAAAAAGCACAAAAAAGACATAGGGGGCAGGGTGGGATACTCTGACCCCGGCCTGGTAGTGGGGTCACAGAGGGACCACACGTGGGGCCATAAATATTTGTTTGTTAATTTTGCCACAAATCCACAGAGGATCTGCAAATTATTTTTACAAACACACCTGGTTGGGTTAGGGCCTTGGGCAGTGCAGAATGTTTATTTTTGGGGGAAGGTGGTGCGTAGCCCCTTCCCCAAGCCTCAGTGAGGCCCCTGAGGACCTCATCTCATGGGGTTGAGGTACAAAATGGAGGGAGGGGAGCTGCAGCCCCGTCTCAAAGCCTTATTGTTATGCCTGCCACGATCCGTATTCCAGATGTGGCGGGCGGAGCACGTCTAGAATGAAGTGTGCAACGACGAACAGGAAGCTCCTTGGCTTCCTAGCTGTTCCCTGCCTTCATCTTCCTGCCGTTGGTTTCCTTACCTCTGCTTCCGGGTCCTCCTCAAGCTTGCAAGCTTTCTCTGTAGCTACTCGTCTGGTTTTCCTTGTGGTTGAGATTCTCTTTGTGAGCCTCATTTCGAATCCGCTCTTGCCTGCTCCTGCACTTGGGTATATAGAATTCCTGCAATACAAAGAGAGAAACACATTTAAAGAATCAGCGCTCTGCAGGTTCCAGTCTGGATAACGCGCAATGGGTGCTCACAAGTTTGATCTAACAGACATTTATTTGATTTTGCATCTTGCTCTTGGATTCAGTATAAGAGTTTTTGCCTCAGACGAGAAGAACCTATGAACAGAAAATATAATGTGATGATGTGATTTAGTTCTAAAGACTGAAATATTTCAGAGATATGATTTCCTTTTTCCAACTATTCTAAGGCACTCTATAGTTTTGTTTTTTGTCTTGGTCATATGACTAGTACTGAAAGGCATGTAGTGATGCATAATGTGTAAGCCTGGGCAAAGCACTACGCTACGATCGCATAGTTTGCTAAGCTTGCGCTACTTCGCACTACGCGAATTGCACGTAGCACAGTGCAAACACACGTAGCGTAGTGCAGCGGTCATTTTTTGCTTGCTCGCGGTCCTCAACGTCAAGTTGGCGACCGCGAGCAAGCAAAATGACATCCCGGCAAGACTTTTTCCTCGTTCGCGATCAGCAACATCAAGTTGCTGATCGCGAGCGTGGAAAATAAACCTCCCGGCGAGCTTCTCAACGCTGGGAGGTCAGGTTTCTCATTGCGAGTGGTCGCCCTGCATATACAACAACTCTCTTTTTTCCCTTAGATATTTAAAACATCACTAGCTGCCATTTTACCTACTGATAGACAGAAGAGGGGAATTGTTCAGGTATTTAGTTACAAGTCAAAGAGTCATAAAAGGAAAGTCATGGATTAGAGGTTGGTCATGAAACTTTCTTTTTTTCCTTCCATGTAGGAGGTGTCTTCCATGGCCCACCTAGTCACTCGCACCACAGCACAGTCTTCATGGGACATTCTTGTTTTTCTCTTCTCTTCTCCTCTTCCCCTTTGATCTGGGTTGGCTTTGACTACTGTTGGGTCACCTAGGTCATAAGGAAAGTGAGGACCTAGTATTGTGACTTCCTCTTGCTCCTGCAGAAAATAAGTTGAGAATGTGACACTTATTAGACCTGTGAGCACACTGTCCAGGGGGCGAAATTTCATTGGAAATGGGGAGGGGGCCACGTAGCCCCTCTCCCCGAGACTCAATGAGGTCCCGGGGAACCCCATCCCCAGGGACGAGATATAAAATGGAGGGAGGCAGGCCACTTCCTGAAGCCTAAAAAGAAAACCATGGGCCCCATCCCCTGGGGCCATACATAGCTTCAAATGGAGATAAGCCAGTGTGGTACCCCTCCCTGGGCCTCTAAAGGCCCCAGGGACACTATCCCCCTAGCCCGACTGAGTTACTGTGTTCCAACTCCGTGGTGTGGGCTTGTCTGCCTCCGGGTGGGTTGGCCACATACAAAACCTTAGCTCTGGTAACTTAAGGGCTGACTACGTCTTTGGCGGTGCTGGAGTGGACCGCCATGCCAGCACCCTGCTCAGGCACCACCAAAGTCGACCACCAGCCACCCGCCATTGGTGGTACAACCTCCAAAGTTGCAATACGGTGACGGACCGCCAGTGCAGCGGTGGCCAGACCGCCATTGCTGCGCCACCATGAGTTTGGTGGTCAACTCATTATTAGCCCCTTAAACGTGTACCCTAAGATAACTATAACTCGCGACCTCACCATACACTGCTAATTACCCCACATATTACATCACACATGACATCTTCTATGACATCATTGATAATATCAATGCAACATTTGAAATTCAATTATTGACAAGAAAACTGTGCATGGTGAGGACGTGAGTTACAGTTACCTTAGGGTATGAGTTAGAGTTACCAGAGCTAACCATAAGTGGTGAATTTTAATGGTTTTGTTCATTTCAAACATCATGTTGGCACTGAAATTTTCACCTAACTATAGCATCTCTTTAACCTTTGATTTTTTTTAAGTGGATATATATATACATATATGTTCACTGAAAAAATCTAAGGTCAAAGTAACTTTATAGTTAGGTGAAAGGGTTCAGTAACAACTCAGTGCAGTGCATGGCAGTGCACGGTGAGAGCATGAGCTATAGTTAACTTAGGGCATGAGTTATTTTTACTTTCAGATAACTATAACTGGTGAATTTAGGTGGTATTTTTAGTTTAAAGCATTACGTTAATTTAAAAGGGGAGGTTAGCCATGCCCTGCTCATTACTCCACATATAACATCACTCATGACATCTATGACATAATTGATAATATCACTGCAACATTTGAAATGAAATTATTGATGATAAAATTGTGCATGATGGGGGCGCGAGTTATTGTTACCTTAGGGTATGAGTTGTAGTTAGCTGAGATAACTATAATTGGTGAATTTCTCGGGTTTTTTTTGTTTTATTATTTTTTGTCATTTAACATTGCACCTATGATGTTACTTTACTTTAACCATTGGTTTTATAGTGAAAAAAAAATATATATATATTGAACAAGTGAACAAGGACACAGCCCAGTGTCCGAAACGCGTCTGAGGCAGCACCTTTTTGTATACATGAAATAAAGAAAATCCTGGCAACAGCAGAGCAAAGTGTTTGTGTTCCTATCTTCGGTGCGATGATGCACTAGGGAAAAGCGGAATTGATATATATATATATATATACTTTTACATTAACTATCCTTACTTTGTGTGGTAAAGGCATATGCATGGTAAAGGCATTGCGTGGTAAAGCCTGTGTGATAAAAGAGGTTTCCCTTCCCTCTGTGGCCACAGCACTTATGAGTATCACAAAACAACCAGAACCATCCATCGACCTCCTGAACTGTTGGACCCCGATCCTGCAACTGCGCTTCCGGTGAATGCCAGGACCTGTGTATGTGCTTCTTCTCAATATCAGTCAACCTAAGTGCAAGTTGCCACTGTGAAATGGCCTCAAGTAGTACCCAGTGGTGTATGAAGACCACATTTATTACATCGCTATCAGTGAACAAGGGCTTAAGTAGGGATTCTGATGCTTCACCTTTGATGAGGAAATGAGATTGTGTAATTGGTTTCATGTTGACACGCATCTAACTGATGCTGATGCTGCATAAACCTTATACCTCAAAATGGTTGCAGGCGTTTTAAAAAACATTTGCAGGTTTGCTCATGGTTTCAGTGTATGGGGGGGGCTAAGACGAGATGGGAACTATGCTCCCTCAGGGGTATCAAACCTTACCAAAGAAGGGATCAAGCCTGTGCATGTACTGGGGCAGGTTTTGGGACATCTTTCCAAGGTAATTCTGAAAGAGATGACATCACGGCTGTGGCTGTTTCAAATTCCTGCCTCTGAACATGGCCCCCAGGCCACTTCAGCATCCACCGTCAGCAACTGAAACCGTGGGTGGCTCTCCGGTGACAGCTTGGGTAGGAATTCATCTGAGCAGTTAGTCATGCCCATCAACACCTGGCTCTAGTAAGGAACACTTTGAGGGGCAGGCAGCTCCTTGGCAGCTCTCAGTCTTGTTGGATTACATTTAACCCACCTTTATTGATGACATGGCGGAAACTATCAACTCCCTTGTGCCTCACAAGACCTCTTCCTTTGTTCATTCATAAATTAGGCTACCTAACTTCATTTAATCCGGCTTCCAGGCGTTTTGTCATGTTTTCTTAATGTCATCATGCATTATGTATAACAGACCTTTCAGTCTTTTCCAGAGTGCAGTCAAAGTCCTCTCAGATATTTTGACAAATATCGTTAATGCTAAGGAGGGCATTGGCCTGCCAGGATTACGTTGGGTGATCCTGATAATGTCTAGTGGAATAGAGTTGGACAAATCAAAAGGAGTTCTCTAACCAAAGAAAAACAGAAGAACTAGTTAATTTGGGACTGCTCCTGTACAGGAGTGACAGGAGGAAAGTTGCTCGTCTCCTACATACATGCAGAAAATGTCTGTATGGCATGACTGTATTAAGCTTGCAGGTGAACCGGGGGAGGTCGGTCTGAAGGAGAAGACTATGGGCCATATGAACAATGAAGTGGCAGAGAGAGGTGTTAGCCTTCCTGGCTTAACGCCGTGCTCGGCCACTTCTGAAACGCAGGGCTGCACCATATTTACAAGAATGTGGTGCAGCCTTGCGTTTCCCCCTGCGATGGTGCGAAGTTTAGCAACTTAGCGCCAACTCAGGCACCCTTGCACCATAGTGCAAGGGTGTCTGCGTGCAGGGGAGGATTGTTTATGTGCAGGAAAGTGTCCCTTCCTGCACATAAACAATCCTAGAAATGCCATTCTGTCACATTCGTGTGTGCTGCTTCATGCAGCACACATGAAAGTGACAAAATGGCATTTTTTAAAAAGATTGTTTATGTGCAGGAAGGGACACCTTCCTGTATATAAACCATGCATGGCAATTTGCTTTTTCCATATGTGCTACGCAAGGCAGCACACATGGAAAAAACAAAAACTTGGAGAAATAATACATTTCTCCTCGTTTTGCCAACTTAAGACCAGGATTTACCTGGTCTTAATTTTGGAGCTTCCTCCTATGTACGCCACCCTTGTACATAGGGGGCAGCATCAAAATTAATAGGTGGAACGCCTACCGCAAGACCCACTGCCCACTCCTTTCACGCTAAGCATAGCGTGAAAGAGGGCCTTATTTACAAGGCAGTGTTAAGCCACGTTAACTGACTTAATGCTGCCTTGTAAATAAGGCACAGCCCCTATCGACACCACAACGTCGGTAATAGTGATGTTGTGGTGGCGATAGGGGCATGTGCATATGCCCCTGTGTGTGAAAGGTTAAAGTGAGCAATAACTAAGGGCAACTGAGGATTATGACTTCATTTACTGTTAATGAACCCCCTACGCTTTGTAACATTTTCACAAATGTAGTACTAACTATGACCCTGATATGTTGGAAGGCATCTCAACTGTAATAGAATTCGATCAGCTTCCGGTGCAATTCGACCCACACGCTGCAGTGCCACCACAGCACCACTCATCCACCTCTCCGATAGTAGGATCACGACTGACAATAGGGGCATGCTAGGTAGGTCTGAGACCATGGGCCCCTCAGCCCTGCTTCCCGAATGCAAATATTAGAAAGGCATTCAGTGTCTTGGATGTGGAATACACACTGTGGGATCTCTCAGTACACCGGGGATGTGAATAAGCAGCTCAGAGTTGACGGCGAGTTATATATCGAATTGCATGACTTTGAAAGGAGTGGAGAAGGAAGCCCTGTATACAGCACATGAATAATTAAGCATGGCTGTATTGAATATCCTGCAATAGAGACGAGGATCAGGCAGCATTGAGCACTATCCAGGTACTCAGCGTTTTTTTCCCTTCACAACTTCCTACAAGAAGTATAAATGTCAGCGGCTTTGGGTCAAACCAAGTGTCTGCTTTAGAGGGGACATATCAAGCTGCTTTGACTCTTAAGGTATCCTCAAGCCTCAATGACTCTAGGGGTGAAGGGAATTGGGAACTGATAGGACAGGAAGTAAGGTAGGGTACAGGGACCTGCCTAGACATCTGTTTAGATAAGGAATGGCCGCCCATCTATACAACTGTCTGACATCTACAACCCCCTGCACACGGAGTCACCCTTTGAATATTTTGTGTCACATTGTTCAGTGTTTCCAAAGGGGCAGACCCCTCTTTAAATTCATAATTCTGAGATACGTTACCTATTCTATCACACAAAAGCACTCACACTGAGACTCACACACACGCGGTCCTACATGTGTACACACATATGCGCATGCATGTTCATGCCCACATACATGTCGAGTGGACAGAAAAGCACAGAAATAATGCAGACACCCTTGATAACATCCACAAAAGCACCAAGGGCATACACAAACACATTTAATGCATCATTTTTTCATCATATCTACCTTTAGGAGGAGCATGGTAGACCCCAAGATGTTGCATGAAGGGCTCTACAATTGGTGAACAGTTCTACAGGTTGAAGACAGGCAAGGGTGGCAGACAGTTTTGTGGAGTGGAATATTTGACAGAGATAGGTGAATTTTTTCTGGCATCTTAAGCATTCGCCAGTGTGATGTCTTTCGCCACTGTTTGCTGCAGTCTATATATGAATGCTCCATGTACAGGGAATTGTGAATTTGTTTGTAGGAGCATCAACAGGATGGGTGCACTTTTTGCTTTGTAGAAGCTGAGTGCCTGTTTTTGAGTGTTGCATGTCTTCTTGCTTATGGGACGGCTTCTAAAAGTGGATTGGTCTTTAACATATGGCGTGCCACCTTGCTCTTTGATCATTTATCATGTTGACTATATAGATAACTTCAGGTCACTCAAGTAAAATTTGCAAAATTTGCCAAATAATTCTTCTATTTTGATCTAAAATGTTATTAAATTTAAATTCTGTCTGCTTTTGAAGGAGAGAGCGTTGCTTGAATTTGGTCGTTCCGCGTAGGAATAGGAGGGGAGCAGAGCTTGGCAGCAGGAAAGTAATAACAAGGAATGTAGCTTCATCTGTCTTTTTCAGGAAGAGGTTTATGGTGCTGGACAGGCAGAAGCAACTCCAAGTCAAAGTTGTTGATAATAACAATGACAAACAGTGGTCATCCAGGGCTATCTATTGCTAAAATGTTGATATCTATTGTTTGCCAATGGATATGAACCTGGTCCTGAGCTGTCTTTCCCACATAATACCCACACCCCCACATGGCTGTCCTTGCAATAATAACTCATTGCAGTTGTCTTCAAGAAGAACATTTTTTTTTCAAAATGGATATTACTTTCCAAATAACTTAGACTAATCAAGTCTTCATTTACTGAGTCTTCACAAGGAAGGGTTTCTATCTATTCAACAAAGAATGCCTATATTGCCACCACTACAATTGTCCCAAGCCAAATGATCACTGGCAAACGTCCCATCCCGCTCTATCTAGCACCATAAACATCCGGTCTATCTGCATTTGTTTTAGAACTGCACCCACCTAAATATCCTTTCAGCAGCCCTCCTCCCACACCTACCCCTCAGATGCCTGCTGTGAATAAAAGATAGATATTAAAAAGACATACTTCCGCAATTTTGACCATGGTGTGGACCTGTGTGCCAACTGCAGTTTAAAGTTGAAGGGTGGCTCCACCTTTCATCCTTCAGGTACTGGTCAGAGGAAGGCACCTGTAACTTTGAATGGTATGATACTGCATGATTGTGATAGGCAGTGCATTGAAAATGCTAGTTAATAATGCATTTTATTATGGAGGGTTCAGGGGAAGGAATAATCATGTCTAGTGAGCAGAAAGGTGTCTGGGTCATGGACATGTTTCTACTTGAAATCATAATTTTTGCAAACACTGTGACCTCTTAGCACAATACAAAACAGTCCTCCACCCAGCTATTACGAGTCAACAATAGAAACCACCAGATGATATCTGTACGCCTTCAGTAAAGAACAAACGCTTTCTGCGCCCATACACCATGTATCCTGCTCTACAACACAGCTTCATATTCATGACTAGCAAACAGCTCAGTTTTGCTGAAATCAGATCAAAGTTTGTAAAAAAATGCGATTTTAGTCTACACACGAGCCCTTTGACCATCTTAGGTTTCTTTAATTAGTTATTCTCTTTATATAACTCAGCTTTGCCAAGAAGACATCAACCCACTTCACCTATTACCAACATTTTGAGGAAGCTATCTATTAGGATGAAAACTGTGTGAAAAGCAGATAATTACATATTTGTTGCAAGATATATTTATGGTTGTGAGTGGTCTTTATGACCAGAGGCGTCTGAACGGCTTGTTGGCATGAATGTAGCATCCTTTACTGAACTCCCCCCAGTAATCCAAAGTGTGAGGGGAAAAAAAACAATAGAGTGCCTGGCTGGCCATGCTGGTATATCAGTACAAGGATGTTTGTTTGTATTATAATATTTTTATAATATGGGTTCATTTTGCTCCTCATACTACTGACATTAGTGAGAATGTGTGAAAGGGTGCCTTAACATCGACATGTGGGGCCCCGTGCATCCCTGAACTGTTCCCTCCTCTTCCTCAAAACCTTACCCACATGCACTAAACATCTGGGGTTCTATAGCTGAAATATGGATGTTGCACATAATGAACTAAGTCCTAGCACTGTTTTGTTTTCTCTTTTTTTCTTGTTTCCTTCTTCTTTATCAAGCGGCACTGGGGTACCAAAAGCAGCCCTAGCAAAAATGCTCCAACCATCCCCTCTGCCTTCATCTC